>NC_031980.2:36423510-37023510 GCF_001858045.2 Oreochromis niloticus | reverse complement strand
TTCATGAACTTCTTCACAAATAAAATTTTTATCATTAGAGAAAAAATTACCAATAATCATCCCACAGATGTAATATTATCTACAGCTACTCTTAGTACCATCGATGTTAAGTTAAACTCTTTTTCTCCAATTGATCTTTCTGAGTTAACTTCAATAATTAATTCCTCCAAACCATCAACGTGTCTTTTAGACCCCATTCCTACAAAACTGCTCAAAGAAGTCCTGCCATTAATTAATGCTTCGATCTTAAATATGATCAACCTATCTCTAATAATCGGCTATGTACCACAGGCCTTCAAGGTGGCTGTAGTTAAACCTTTACTTAAAAAGCCATCTCTAGACCCAGCTGTCTTAGCTAATTATAGGCCAATCTCCAACCTTCCTTTCATATCAAACATCCTTGAAAGAGTAGTTGTCAAACAGCTAACAGATCATCTGCAGAGGAATGGCTTATTTGAAGAGTTTCAGTCAGGTTTCAGAGCTCATCACAGCACAGAAACAGCTTTAGTGAAGGTTACAAATGATCTTCTTATGGCCTCTGACAGTGGACTCATCTCTGTGCTTGTCCTGCTAGACCTCAGTGCTGCGTTCGATACTGTCGACCATAATATCCTATTAGAGAGATTAGAACATGCTGTAGGTATTACAGGTACTGTACTGCAGTGGTTTGTATCATATCTATCTAATAGACTCCAATTTGTTCATGTAAATGGAGAGTCCTCTTCACACACTAAGGTCAATTATGGTGTTCCACAGGGTTCAGTACTAGGACCAATTCTGTTTACATTATACATGCTTCCCTTAGGCAGCATCATTAGAAGACATAGCATAAATTTTCACTGCTATGCAGATGACACGCAGCTCTATCTATCCATGAAGCCAGGTAACACACACCAATTAGTTAAACTGCAGGAATGTCTTAAAGACATAAAGACCTGGATGGCCGCTAACTTTCTGCTTCTTAATTCAGATCAAACTGAGGTTATTGTACTCGGCCCTGAAAATCTTAGAAATATGGTATCTAAGCAGATTCTTACTCTGGATGGCATTACCTTGGCCTCCAGTAACACTGTGAGGAACCTTGGAGTCATTTTTGACCAGGACATGTCCTCCAACGCACATATTAAACAAATATGTAAGACTGCTTTCTTCCATTTGCGCAACATCTCTAAAATTAGAAATATCCTGTCTCAGAGTGATGCTGAAAAACTAGTTCATGCATTTATTACTTCCAGGCTGGACTACTGTAATTCATTATTATCAGGATGTCCTAAAAACTCCCTGAAAAGTCTTCAGCTAATCCAAAATGCTGCAGCAAGAGTCCTGACAGGGACTAGAAAGAGAGAGCAGATTTCTCCTGTTTTGGCTTCCCTTCATTGGCTTCCTGTTAAATCCAGAATTGAATTCAAAATCCTGCTCCTCACATACAAGGTCTTAAATAATCAGGCCCCATCTTATCTTAATGACCTTGTAGTACCATATCACCCTATTAGAGCACTTCTTGCACTGCAGGCCTACTTGTTGTTCCTAGAGTATTTAAAAGTAGAATGGGAGGGAGAGCCTTCAGTTTTCAGGCCCCTCTTCTGTGGAACCAGCTTCCAGTTTGGATTCAGGAGACAGACACTATCTCTACTTTCAAGATTAGGCTTCAAACTTTCCTTTTTGCTAAAGCATATAGTTAGGGCTGGACCAGGTGACCCTGAATCCTCCCTTAGTTATGCTGCAATAGACGTAGGCTGCCGGGGATTCCCATGATGCATTGAGTTTTTCCCTTCCAGTCACCTTTCTCACTCACTATGTGTTAACAGACCTCTCTGCATCGAATCATATCTGTTATTAATCTCTGTCTCTCTTCCACAGCATGTCTTTATCCTGTTTTCCTTCTTTCACCCCAACCGGTCGCAGCAGATGGCCCCGCCCCTCCCTGAGCCTGGTTCTGCCGGAGGTTTCTTCCTGTTAAAAGGGAGTTTTTCCTTCCCACTGTCGCCAAAGTGCTTGCTCATAGGGGGTCATATGATTGTTGGGTTTTTCTCTGTATTTATTATTGTGCTATCTACTGTACAATACAAAGCGCCTTGAGGCGACTTTTGTTGTGATTTGGCGCTATATAAATAAAATTGAATTGAATTGAATTGAATTGATTACTATTGATATATCACACAAACATAATAAGTAATCATTCATCAACCTGTTTTGTGACCTGCCTGACTTTCAAGCTCTCTGGTGGAGAACCATGCTGGCCCTAAGCAGCTGCGTAATCTGCTTATCCCTTGGCCGCTATGCATTAACATCAATTTCTTGCCTGGGAAATACAGCCGATGTACCTTTAGCTAACAAATAAATTGTCTGTGAACACCCGTGTGTACACCTGGGTGGACACCTGTATGCGTGAGCGCACTTGTATTCAAAAGGTTTCTCCATGTAATGATCTGCTAGAGGGTGTGGGGAGCCATAGCCCCGTCCCCCAGGGCATGAAGCAGGTATGGAGGAGATCCAGGCCCCAGACATCAAGTGGCACCCAGAGCGCGTCAGCCCAAGGAGGACCATCAGAGGAGCCACCGTGCCACCCTCCTGGAAAGAGCTGAGGAGAGCCCCAGACGTGGGGCCACCCAGCAGCCGCGACGCAGAAGCCACAGGGGGCTCTTGGGAGGGGCCGTGCTGACACCGGCTGCTCTCTGGCAGGAAGCACCATGCCCTCCCATATTTTAATGCACTTTAGAACAGCACGCAGCAACACCACGAGCGGAGGGAGGAATTCGGTCTTCACATCCCCGTTCTCTGTTTACCATCGGGGCGGGGGGCTGGGAGGAGGAGTTGGCTGTCTGATCGGGGTATGGTTGCGAGGCCTCTCTGTTTGTCTGCTTGGTCTCCACCCCAGGGAAAAGGGTAACATCTCCTGGGTCTGGGTACCATCACCCCTCTGGTGATGGTGGTGCCTGGACCTGGGGTATAGAGTATGTTTGGGGAGTGTGAGTGTGTGTACAGTGTCCATTTATGTTTGAGTGATGAGCATTTGTATATATGTGCATGAGTGTGGGAATGTATCTGTGACACGCATTGTCTGTGTGCGCCTGTTCGTCTGTATCTATGTCTGGTCGAGTCTTAGACTCCACCTCTCTGGAAACAAATACTTGTTTATGACCTGTTTCTGCAGGTCATTTTAAGTAGAATTTTCAGGTACATGTTCAGGTGTATTTGTGCATTTATTTTTCACAACATTTTTTTACTTTTACTACCTACATTGTTACTCGAGTATCTGTACTTTCCACTCTCTATATTTTCAAAACAGACATTAAATTAGGTTTAAGTCTATCGTATATAGCTAGGTGTTTATGCTGGGGGGCTAAAGTGGGCCAGAAAGAGTGCAAGTGTTGTAAGTTGTGGTTGCGGTTCTTGAGCATCTAGCTAGCCCTACAGAAGAGGAGTGAGGATAAAGGGAGTAACGTTTTTGTCAGATAATTACAGGGAGTGCAGAATTATTAGGCAAGTTGTATTTTTGAGGAATAATCTTATTATTGAACAACAACCATGTTCTCAATGAACCCAAAAAACTCATTAATATCAAAGCTGAATGTTTTTGGAAGTAGTTTTTAGTTTGTTTTTAGTTTTAGCTATTTTAGGGGGATATCTGTGTGTGCAGGTGACTATTACTGTGCATAATTATTAGGCAACTTAACAAAAAACAAATATAGACCCATTTTAATTATTTATTTTTACCAGTGAAACCAATATAACATCTCCACATTCACAAATATACATTTCTGACATTCAAAAACAAAACAAAAACAAATCAGCGACCAATATAGCCACCTTTCTTTGCAAGGACACTCAAAAGCCTGCCATCCATGGATTCTGTCAGTGTTTTGATCTGTTCACCATCAACATTGCGTGCAGCAGCAACCACAGCCTCCCAGACACTGTTCAGAGAGGTGTACTGTTTTCCCTCCTTGTAAATCTCACATTTGATGATGGACCACAGGTTCTCAATGGGGTTCAGATCAGGTGAACAAGGAGGCCATGTCATTGGTTTTTCTTCTTTTATACCCTTTCTTGCCAGCCACGCTGTGGAGTACTTGGACGCGTGTGATGGAGCATTGTCCTGCATGAAAATCATGTTTTTCTTGAAGGATGCAGACTTCTTCCTGTACCACTGCTTGAAGAAGGTGTCTTCCAGAAACTGGCAGTAGGACTGGGAGTTGAGCTTGACTCCATCCTCAACCCGAAAAGACCCCACAAGCTCATCTTTGATGATACCAGCCCAAACCAGTACTCCACCTCCACCTTGCTGGTGTCTGAGTGGGACTGGAGCTCTCTGCCCTTTACCAATCCAGCCACGGGCCCATCCATCTGGCCCATCAAGACTCACTCTCATTTCATCAGTCC
The DNA here is from genome assembly GCF_001858045.2 of Oreochromis niloticus. Taxonomy (NCBI): domain Eukaryota; kingdom Metazoa; phylum Chordata; class Actinopteri; order Cichliformes; family Cichlidae; genus Oreochromis; species Oreochromis niloticus. Next base: position 37,019,127 of record NC_031980.2, on the reverse strand, counting down.
ATAAAACCTTAGAAAAATCAGTCTTGAGATATTTCTTGGCCCAGTCTTGACGTTTCAGCTTGTGTGTCTTGTTCAGTGGTGGTCGTCTTTCAGCCTTTCTTACCTCGGCCATGTCTCTGAGTATTGCACACCTTGTGCTTTTGGGCACTCCAGTGATGTTGCAGCTCTGAAATATGGCCAAACTGGTGGCAAGTGGCATCTTGCCAGCTGCACGCTTGACTTTTCTCAGTTCATGGGCAGTTATTTTGCGCCTTGGTTTTTCCACACGCTTCTTGCGACCCTGTTGACTATTTTGAATGAAACGCTTGATTGTTCGATGATCACGCTTCAGAAGCTTTGCAATTTTAAGACTGCTGCATCCCTCTGCAAGATATCTCACTATTTTTGACTTTTCTGAGCCTGTCAAGTCCTTCTTTTGACCCATTTTGCCAAAGGAAAGGAAGTTGCCTAATAATTATGCACACTTGATATAGGGTGTTGATGTCATTAGACCACACCCCTTCTCATTACAGAGATGCACATCACCTAATATGCTTGATTGGTAGTAGGCTTTCGAGCCTATACAGCTTGGAGTAAGACAACATGCATGAAGAGGATGATGTGGACAAAATACTCATTTGCCTAATAATTCTGCACTCCCTGTAGAAATGTTTCAATATTATTAGCTCAACAAACACAAAAACTGTGTGTCCAGCTTGTCACATATTTTACTAAAAAAACAACAGCTGCAGTATTTCCAGGTACAGACAGGAGTTTCAAGATACTAAGAGACGGAGAAAGACCTAAGGAAGGACAGAGGTTAGATTTAAAGGTAAGGGTTGCTCAGTTGCATTTTAATCACTAATTGGATCCGTATGTAATGTGTTTTGGTAAATTGTGTATTTTCATAATGTGAAACATCCTGCAAAACAAACTAAGGTATACTTACTTTGTGTTATTTAAATGTTGAATGAAAATTCACAGTAAAGGAGTATGTTGGACAATTACATTAGAATAATTTGCAAATAAACTGATGATACTTAGATTAATTCACTGGATTCCAGGATTGTGCTAACTGTAAGTGGTCTAGTATAAAGACAGTATGCAGTATACTGTCAGTGTAGGAAATGTAAATCCAGGATATAGAGCTCATGAAACATCTGCTTACACTCTTGAATTAAATAAATCTTGTTTAATTTGTCAATCCACAAAGAGGAGCAGGTCATCTGATCACAGCCTGTACACAAAGAAATCTACTGGAGCTCACAGTTATTGTGATTCTTTTCCCCACTACTGAGCCACTACAACCAATTGTAGGGTTCCCCTACCTTCTGAATCCCACTTTAACCCTTTAGTGCAGACAAAAAACTTTAAACTTTAGAATTCTCCTTCACTGCTTGTGTCCTTCATAAAAGATTCAAGCTCAGTGCATTAGACAGATATATCATTTAAATGTGAATAAATTTTGTATTCTGAGTACCAATATTATTTTATTATCATATTAATACAGCACAAGGTTAAATTATGAAGGTTAAATTATTATTTGCATAAAAATAGATGTTAGAATCTACTAACATCTACTACTAGCTCCTTTTTACTCAAAGTAAAAAAGAGCTACTCTTTACTTTGAGTAAACAGACATTGTACTTTTTCAATTTTATTTGAGCAAAGAAGTTGATTCTGTACTTTAGCTTTTACTGGAGTATTTTTTTAACACAGGTAGCCTGTCTGTACTTCTACTTAAGTAAAGAATGTCTGTATTTTTGCCACCTCTACCGCACTGCGCAGAAACAGTTTGGTTGTTATGTGTATTGAGCTGTGTGCAGGATGGATGTGTGCAGGTGGTGTCATGTGGTTACTTACATAACAGTCTCTGAAAGGACCAGCTCATAAAAACCTGGCATCTCTTAACAATATTTTATAATAAAATGCCAATTTTATTTTATTTTTATTTAATTATAATTCATTCATAATTCACAGCTTTGAACTTTTCTAGTGTCTAACTCAGCTGGCTGTGTATTTAACCTGCTAGTACATTGGTAGGCCTACAAAGTCAAAGTTGCACCAGATAATCTAAATAAAACTGGTAAGCCATACTTGCAGGGGTGGTTCTAGAAAGGTGGCATGTGCCACCCTAAAATCATCCCTTGCCGCCCCTAGTGCCACAATATAACTTACCAACGTGTACATAATAAGCTAATACTCCTGTGTGCTATAGACTACACTGTACGCTGTACACCTACTTACTGTTTTTTGTTTGTTTGTTTTTGTTCAGCCTGCGTCTCTTAATTAATTTGTGTTTCCCCCTACAGCTCAAACGGCAAAAAATGCGCGTGCTCTTTGCCAGCCCGTTCCCAGCTCGTAACCAGCGCACTATGCTGTTAAGGGCGATCATTGGTCCTGTGACTGATGCAAGCCAGATCCTTTTATTGAGCAAAACTGTGATTAATAGTTAAATATTATTGTTGAGGGGCACAGACAGGACTACACACACACACACACACACACACACACACACACACACACACACACACAAAAAAAAATAACTAAAAAAAAAATTAAAATTAAAATTTGCCTCAAAAGGGCACTTGATGCAGAGATCAGGAAAGGGGCAGGTGCTCAAGCCCCTTCTGCCACCCTGAAGGAAAACCTGAAGGCCTCACTTGTCTCATTTAATGTGCCCTGAAGCTCAAGTGCACCAGGACAATAATGCAAAACACAGCAGCAAGATCACCTCTGAATGGCTCAAAAAACAAAATGGAGGTTTTGGCCTGGTCAAAGTGCAGACTGGAATCAGATTGAGATGATTTAGCTTAAAAACTCAGCCTATGCTGGAAAACCCTCCAAAGTGGCCGAATGAAAACAATTCTGCAAAGAAGAGTTGACCAAAATTCCTCCACAGCGCTGTAAAACACTCATCACCAGTTATTGCAAATGCTTGATTGCAGTTCTTGCTAGATGACAAAACCACTTATTAGGTTTAGAAGGAAATTACTTTTTCACATGAGGTAAAGTTGGAGCTTTTTCCCCAAAATAAATGAAATCATCATTTAAAAAACTACAATCTGGACTTACTCTGACCATCTGTGTTCAAATTTGAAATTGGAAACATGTAAGTGTAACAAACATGTTAAAACATAAGAAATCAGGAAGGGGCAAAAAAAAGCTTTTTCCTAAAATAAGATTTAGAGCAGAAGTTTCTTGCACTGCATTTTAAAATGAAGATATATTGCATTTATTTACAATTAAAGACACACAGAGCAGAAAGTGTGTTACTGTTTTACATCCACAGACACACAAGAAAAGAAGCAGGCAACATGAGGTCAAGTTAAAGCAATTTTATTTGTGTATTTCAGTACATGTATTCAGATTAGAGTTTTTAAAAAACAAACAAACGTCCCAAGTAAAGTTTGGGGGGAGTTTTAGGAGGAGAGGGACGGTGAAAGAGAAAGTGGGTTAAAGGTGAGAGGTCAGGGTAGAGAAGATGAGAGAGAGAGAGAGAGAGGAGAAGAAGGATGGGGTGAAAGAAAGGTGGAGAGAGGGGAAGGAGGAAGAAACTGTTGATCTCCTTAAACTTGATGCTGCTGGGTCAGTTCTTTCTCAGCAGTCTGCTCCAGAATCCCCTCGTGTCCTCGGCTTTCTTTTCTTTTTCTTTTGCCTTCAGCTCTTTCAACGTTTTGTTTAGCTGCTCCTCGGCATCTTTAAATTTGTCTTTCAGCTGCTGTTTGGCCAGTTTCACTTTCTGTTTGAGGAGCTCTTTAGCTTCCTTTTTGTGCTTTTGGATTTCTTTAAGTGCATCTTTGCAGTCTTTCTTGGTCCTCGCAGAGCCTGTCATTTCTTTCTCGAATACCTTCACCTCAATTTTCTCTTCTGCAAGTTCTTCTTGCACTTTCATCAGTTCCTTCTTCAGAGTTTCACTTTCCTGTTTTGCCTCCCATTTTCCACGTGTCTCTTTTTCTATTGCTTCCTGTGTTTCCAGCAACTTCTTCTTCATGTTTTGAGTGTAACTCTTTGTATTTTCCATTTCTTTCTTTGCTTCCTGTATTTTCATTTTCTCTTCCTCCAACACTTTTTGAGCTTCCAACAATTCTTTCTTCATATTTTCAATCTCATTTTCTGCCCCATGTTTACGTTTTTTCTCCTCTTCAAGTTGTTGCTTTACGTGCAGGAATTCCTTCCTTACTCTTTCAGCTTCAGCCATGACATTTTCAGCTTCTTGTGTTGCCAACTGCATTTTCCTTTTTTCCTCTTCAAAATCTTTCTGCACCTCCTGTAATTCCTGCATCACGTTTTCTGCCTCCTTCTTTGCAGTTTGATATTTATTTTTGGGTTCTTGTGCTGTGGTTTTCTCTTCCTCCAATGCTTTTTGAGCTTCCAACAGTTCTTTCTTGATGTTTTCATTCTCATTTTCTGCCTGTTGTTTTCCCATCTTCTCTACTTTAAGTTTTAGACCCACATGCAGTAATTCCTGCAATACTACTTCAGTTTCAAACTTTGAATTTTTAGCTTCTCCTCTTGATTTTTCTGCCTCTTCTCTTAATTTGACATTCTCAGCCTGTATTATTTGAAATTCCTCTCGTAGGTTCATCAGCTCAGACTGTACTGTACTGCATGGTGAAGCACTCACCAATCCTCTTCTCGATCTCCCTCGATTCATTTTGGCCTTTAAAACAAAGGAACCAATGTATTGTAGAGAAGTGAAGTGAAATTTTCGATGTTTTATGTCTTCAACTGTCGTTTGTCCTGCACAGAGATGCTGCTGTAGATGTGTCTGGATACAATGAAAAATGCTGTAACTAAGTGCTTGTGTTGCACAGTTATACTAAACATTCCATTTCATGCATGCTCCGCCCACATGGTCAGGAATGTCAGGTGCTGCATCACCAAATGCTGCTCCCGTTGCCTAGCAATAACAGCTGTTTATTTTTGGGGTCTGGTTCATTATTTAATAAAGAAAACATGTCCAAGTATTGCAACCATGGTGCTGAGGCTCAGTGCATATTCTAGCCTGCTGTGTGGGTTGGCAGCCAGAAATCACTGGTGGGCAACATGAGTGAGGAGAAAACTGGAGCAGCCAAGCAGGGACCTGCAGGTTGCTGGTTTGAGTCTCTGTTCAGATGCTGGTGTCTCCTCTCTCTGAGATGTTTGCAAACAGTCCCTGATAAAACAATAAGGATAATAAGCAAACATGTGACTAAACTAACAATTATGACACTGATGTGTTTCATGTGTAGCAGGATGGCCTCTATACAGCAGTCGCTGCAAGCATCCACATCAGCACACTTACTTTTCTTTAAGCAGGCGTGCTGGGGTCCTCCTAAGGAAAGTTTGAGAACTTCATTTCCTTCATGCTGGTGAACTTTTCACCAAAGCTTCTCCATCACTGACAGGGATTGTTTGGATCTTCACACTCATCTCCACGAACACTAAAAAATGAGTCTCACTTTGCTCATATAATGCCAGGAGTGTCTCCATATTCCACAAAAGTCTATGCAAACATGTAACAGTATCCCATATTCATATAAATATTATTGATATTATAACAAAAGCTGTCACCAACACAATTGTCCCAAGTGCTTTTTTTAAACAGGATTTTCAACCAGAGGATTTCCCTACAGCTTAATTTTTTAAATATTTTGTACACAATAACAGAATAATTTCAGAAAAACACAAAATGACTGGTGTCAATATTATTTGCCCCACAAAAAAGGTTGAATGTAAAAAAATATTGCAAATATTGCACAGTGAAAAGGCACTACAGCTCAGTTGTTCCCACCCTCCTTTGTCTTCCCGTTTCCCCTCCCTCTCCCCTCCAACGAGGAGTTACACAGTTTGATGGCGTGTGGGACAAAGGAGTTTTTAAGCCCGTTGGTTCTTGACTTTGAGAGAAGCAACTTGTTGCTGAATAGGCTCCTCTGATTATTTACCACCGTGTGCAGAGGATGCCCAGCATTGTCCATAATGACCAGCACTTTCTTTAATGTCCTTTTCTCTGCCACTGTCACCAAAGTGTCCAGCTTCACATACAGAGGTCGCCAGTTTAGATACACACGCTTGCCACAAGGCTTTGCCCTGTCCCCAGGCATTTTCAATCAGGTGCTCAAAGAAGCCCTGTCACTTTGTCAGTTGCCTGAAGGGTGTACATTAATACAGTACGTAGATGACTTACTCATTGCGGCTCCTTCGGCGGCGGCTTGTACAGCAGCATCACTCACAGTGCTCAAAAGACTGTCTGAATGCGGCTTCAAAGTAAGTAAAGAAAAACTACAGTTGGTTCGACCAGAAGTCACATTTCTGGGCCGTGTAATAGCCCATAAATCATTGGGACTAATGAATGCACACAGAGACCAAATTTTGACACACCCAAAACCAAGAACGGTGAAAGAACTTCTTTCCTTTCTTGGCCTGACGGGCTACAGCAGACAGTTTATTCCAAACTATGCAGGAAGGACGGCTCCCTTACGGGATCTGATCAAACAGGTGGGCGTTCGAAACCTTAAGGCTGAACTGCCATGGACGCTCGACACTGAAGCCGCGTTCATTTCATTGAAACAAGACTTGTCAAGAGCCTCTGATCTGGCTACACCTAACTATGATGAGCCATTTTACTTGGATATTTCTGAAACACTTGGAATAATAAATGGTGTGTTGTTTCAGAAAAAAGAGGGAGGAAGACAGGTACTTATGTATGTCAGCATAAGGTTGAGCCCAACAGAAGCAAGGCATCCTACATACACACAGCATGCAGCAGGGGTTGCCAAAATAATACAGAAAACAGCACATGTAGTGAGAGAACACCCACTAAAAGTTCTGACTACACACAGTGTGGTGGCATATGTGAACTCGCAGGCGTTCACTATGACATCATTAGCACAACAGAGGTTCAGTAAAGTTCTAGATGCTCCAAATCTGACATTTACACATGAAGGAATCAATATGGCAGATTTAATGGGGTCAGGAGAACCTCATGATTGTGCTAAGAAAGCAGAAGTTGATGATGTGGATGCTTGCAGCGACTGCTGTATAGAGGCCATCCTGCTACACATGAAACACATCAGTGTCATAATTGTTAGTTTAGTCACATGTTTGCTTATTATCCTTATTGTTTTATCAGGGACTGTTTGCAAACATCTCAGAGAGAGGAGACACCAGCGTCTGAACAGAGACTCAAACCAGCAACCTGCAGGTCCCTGCTTGGCTGCTCCAGTTTTCTCCTCACTCATGTTGCCCACCAGTGATTTCTGGCTGCCAACCCACACAGCAGGCTAGAATATGCACTGAGCCTCAGCACCATGGTTGCAATACTTGGACGTGTTTTCTTTATTAAATAATGAACCAGACCCCAAAAAGTAAACAGCTGTTATTGCTAGGCAACGGGAGCAGCATTTGGTGATGCAGCACCTGACATTCCTGACCATGTGGGCGGAGCATGCATGAAATGGAATGTTTAGTATAACTGTGCAACACAAGCACTTAGTTACAGCATTTTTCATTGTATCCAGACACATCTACAGCAGCATCTCTGTGCAGGACAAACGACAGTTGAAGATATAAAACATCGAAAACTTCACTTCACTTCTCTACAATACATTGGTTCCTTTGTTTCAAAGGCCAAAATGAATCGAGGGAGATCGAGAAGAGGATTGGTGAGTGCTTCACCATGCAGTACAGTACAGTCTGAGCTGATGAACCTACGAGAGGAATTTCAAATAATACAGGCTGAGAATGTCAAATTAAGAGAAGAGGCAGAAAAATCAAGAGGAGAAGCTAAAAATTCAAAGTTTGAAACTGAAGTAGTATTGCAGGAATTACTGCATGTGGGTCTAAAACTTAAAGTAGAGAAGATGGGAAAACAACAGGCAGAAAATGAGAATGAAAACATCAAGAAAGAACTGTTGGAAGCTCAAAAAGCATTGGAGGAAGAGAAAACCACAGCACAAGAAGCCAAAAATAAATATCAAACTGCAAAGAAGGAGGCAGAAAACGTGATGCAGGAATTACAGGAGGTGCAGAAAGATTTTGAAGAGGAAAAAAGGAAAATGCAGTTGGCAACACAAGAAGCTGAAAATGTCATGGCTGAAGCTGAAAGAGTAAGGAAGGAATTCCTGCACGTAAAGCAACAACTTGAAGAGGAGAAAAAACGTAAACATGAGGCAGAAAATGAGATTGAAAATATGAAGAAAGAATTGTTGGAAGCTCAAAAAGTGTTGGAGGAAGAGAAAATGAAAATACAGGAAGCAAAGAAAGAAATGGAAAATACAAAGAGTTACACTCAAAACATGAAGAAGAAGCTGCTGGAAACACAGGAAGCAATAGAAAAAGAGACACGTGGAAAATGGGAGGCAAAACAGGAAAGTGAAACTCTGAAGAAGGAACTGATGAAAGTGCAAGAAGAACTTGCAGAAGAGAAAATTGAGGTGAAGGTATTCGAGAAAGAAATGACAGGCTCTGCGAGGACCAAGAAAGACTGCAAAGATGCACTTAAAGAAATCCAAAAGCACAAAAAGGAAGCTAAAGAGCTCCTCAAACAGAAAGTGAAACTGGCCAAACAGCAGCTGAAAGACAAATTTAAAGACGCCGAGGAGCAGCTAAACAAAACGTTGAAAGAGCTGAAGGCAAAAGAAAAAGAAAAGAAAGCCGAGGACACGAGGGGATTCTGGAGCAGACTGCTGAGAAAGAACTGACCCAGCAGCATCAAGTTTAAGGAGATCAACAGTTTCTTCCTCCTTCCCCTCTCTCCACCTTTCTTTCACCCCATCCTTCTTCTCCTCTCTCTCTCTCTCTCTCATCTTCTCTACCCTGACCTCTCACCTTTAACCCACTTTCTCTTTCACCGTCCCTCTCCTCCTAAAACTCCCCCCAAACTTTACTTGGGACGTTTGTTTGTTTTTTAAAAACTCTAATCTGAATACATGTACTGAAATACACAAATAAAATTGCTTTAACTTGACCTCATGTTGCCTGCTTCTTTTCTTGTGTGTCTGTGGATGTAAAACAGTAACACACTTTCTGCTCTGTGTGTTTTTAATTGTAAATAAATGCAATATATCTTCATTTTAAAATGCAGTGCAAGAAACTTCTGCTCTAAATCTTTTTTTAGCAAAAAGCTTTTTTGCCCCTTCCTGATTTCTTATGTTTTAACATGTTTGTTACACTTACATGTTTCCCATTTCAAATTTGAACACAGATGGTCAGAGACAGAGGTTTGGACAGCTCTTTCCCTTTATTTGTATTTTATTTGTATTTATTCAGGTTATCTTTGAAATATCTCAGTGTGACACTGATACTGTACATGAGTGTGGTAGGTTTTGAAAACAGCATCAGCACAGTACACAGCAAAGGGGACAGGAACAACTGTTCCTTTCAAATTTTATACAAGACATCCAATCCTGGATCATATCCATATCCACTTAGGACTGAGTGATCCAAATGCACCACATTGTGACAATAACCATGGCATAGCAGCTGATGAACAGCAGATAGATACGAAAGAGCAGGAAGTCAAGAACATATCCTACATGGCACCACTGGTGCAACAGCTGGCTTTCCTTCTGCAGAGAGAGGAGGTGGGCACCAAGTTCACCAAGGTACTGACAGATCTGTTGCAGTTCAGGCAGAGCAGATGTACCTGGCAGAAGAGTGGAGATTAAAATGTCAAACAAAGAGCACTCCATAATATATTTAACAACACAGATATCATCTTTCACTTTAATACAGAAAAGAACATTTGCCCTCGCAACTGTTCTGTATCTGAGTGAACCAAATGATGCCTGCCAGTATGTTTTCTCAAATACTTTTAAGATTTTTCAGCACCAATTGTCCCATGTAATGACAGAGCACTGTGTAGGTTTGGTTACCGTTACTAACTGGGTGCTGGTCAGGTGCCCAGCTGGCTGGTTGAATGATCCATGGACCAGAACTGACATTGGAGTTTCCAGGTTTATCCTTCTGTGGTGTAGAAGGCGGCTGGATATCTTCTGGCCAGCGGTAGCAGATGAGGTTTGCTATACGTTTGAGCACAACAACCCTAACCCACTTTGGAACCTCCCGATATTTCAAGGAGTTATGGTGGAGGACGTTGGTAATGATGACTGTTTCCAGTAGACTGATAACCATGAGGGCAAGACACAGTGAGAAATAGATACCTAGATTGAAGAATCAAAGCACACACGTTAAAGTGGTCATACATTTAACTTTTAAGATGCTGGCTGAGTTGTTTATCAGCACTTTTAACAGGCAGCTAAATTTGGGACTGTTACGGGTCCGAAATTGAGGACGAGAGTAAAACAATGATGGTCCAGAAGAGGTCAATCAAACAATTGATTTTAATGAATACACGCCGCGTGGAGAGGTGCAAACTGCCAAACAGTTGTACATCTCTACCCAAAATACACTCTAGATTGCTTTTATAACATCAGGGTATTGTAACGCCCCTTCTTGCGTTTACAAGCACATAATTTGCATGTACAGAACTTTCATGTATTTTAAGAATTAAATGCAACATAGAGGTTCCTCCTTGTGGCATACTCTTCCGAATATGGTGATGATCTAAGGCCTTTGAGGTCACCATGGACTGGACATCCTTCCGTCACCTGTAACTAAGCAAACTCAAATACCACAAGAAGCTGAATACATTCAGGCCTTTGCTCAGCTACTATTTTACTGTACCAATATACTCAGCATATGAGTTATGATACATATATATTTAACTCAATCATTTTAAAGTAGTTATAACTGCACCTGTAATAAACATGTTAATATTTGATTATGATAACCCCTATAATATAAATTATAACATAATGCCAGCAGCTTCAATAAACACTTTGATGAAATGATAATTAATACAATGTTAAGGATGGTGGTTATATACAGTTCAGCAGTGACCTAATTTCTTTAAATATTACAATCCCCTCTCTTGACCTCTTGCCCACAAGAGGTCACTATACTGTGTCTTGTGTCACCGCTCGACCCACTCTGTCACCTCTACATCCATTAATGGCACCATGGGCGCCGAAACCACCATTCCCAAGTCCACTATGTCGCTCTTACCCTCTCTAGTGGAAATCTTCTCCTGTAAGGGATAAAAACAAACAGCCTCTCTCTGCTACACCTTACTAACCTACTGTGTTCATCTAAGGTTCCTGTCATTATTCAAAGTTGGTTCACAATATCATATCAGGCAAAATCACAAACCCTACTGCCACGTCTACTTTGTTAAGCTCTTCAGCTAGACTCTGTACCGGTTTGCCAATCTGTGTGTACATGTCTCTACACTTTTAATGTCTAAATGCACATCTGGATATATGTGCACTTGTATGTCTATCTGGATTTACGCCTCTTTTGGCCTCAAGCATATACATAACATGCAAAGGTTACTGTTAATGCCCGTTAGACAAGTTTCCATTATCTACAACATTTTGTTTCACCCGGCTCACCCTTACACATTTCCTGTTCACTTATTGCATATTTATCTTTAACACCATTTACCTCAGTAGTTGCTAAGCAGAAACAAAGCAACCTGTGGTCCACCTTTACCCTGTAAAATAAACCCCTGTCATGTTTGTGTCTGTAAGCATGTTTTGCATTCATTCATTACACTCCCCGCCATTCCTGCAAGTTAGGAGCTGTAAAGTTAAAAGCTGCATCAAGTCCAGGCCTTTGGCCTGGCCTATATATAAATCATGTGTGTTTGTAAGCGTGCGTGCAATTAACCTGCTATGTTCTCATCTTCCCTCAACATGTATCACCTGGACACTCTCACCAGTGAAGCTTAAAACCTGTTTGGACGGAACATCAACTCTAAACAAGCACAGTTATGCATTGCGTATAAAATTAACTCAACCTCATGCTAACCTACATAAGTACCTGTCTTAAGAGAGACCTCTGCACAGCTCAGACGCCAGTTGCAAGAGCTCTCTAACATTAGAATCATCAACTGTGACTTATATAGTGTTATTTCGGTACTTTATACTTCACACATTTTCAACGTTGTTTATATGGGGAGTTCCTCTTTTTTGTGTCTATATTTATTAATATGCCTTATGCACTAGAGCTTCCTGTTTTTCAGTCTGGCTGAGCACTTGTTTGTGAGTATAAACTGGCCTCTACAAGCCTTCATTAGCAGATACACATTACAAATACTTCATATATACAGAGAAAAACCCAATAATCCACATTTCACTATTTTGTTCTTTGGTTCAGATTTGGATTCTGTATTGTTCTTTATTTCTTATTCTTTATATTTACATTGTTTTTTGCTAGTCTTGGTTTATTATTGTCTGTTTGGGAGCTGACATAGTCTCTATAAATAAACTTCTTTTGGTGGAGTAGCATCAGGAGAGAAGCTCCAGAGAGGCATCTTCCATGTTAAACACTAAAATATAACAAAAGAGATCTTCTCAACGTGTTGTATATTTTTAATATTTCCTTATTATTTTGTCATAAAATAAATCAACCAAATAACTTAAGCTATGTGACAGCACCTTGCGTTTACGCCGGGCTGTGAACTGCCCTGAAGCTACACCCCCTTTTACCCCATTTACTTCTGATCATCTCAAGTACGTCCTGTACCAAATTTGCTTCCTCTTTTTAAGCCCCACATTTAATTACAAGCTCAAACATATTTGCCCTATATTGCTGTCTCGACGTGTTTCCTGTCAACTTAACAGAGTTATTCTCAAAACTCAAAGCTGAAGTTCCCCTTTTCTAAGTCTGTATGTTCTACAAGAGAGCAAGTCGGTAAACAAGTTTATCATCACAAAGGTTACTAGGTAAACGTCACGTAGACACTTGCTTAGTACCCCTAAAAGAGCACCTTTCATGTAGCTAATCGCATATATTAACACCCCCCTTTTTGTGACACATCTCATGTGTTACAAACTCAAAATCCTTCACTCAAGCTTAGGAAATTAAAAGAAAAAGGTTAGTCCTATCATATTAGGCATACATGCTCCGGCCCTTCAAACCTGTATTTAAGGAATGAAATCAAATTAATCATCATGTCAAATCCTTTCTTGGCTCCATCCACAGCCTGCATCCTTGAAACGTCCTATAAACAAAAGCCTGTGTGTTAACCAGAACATCACCTTTTATACTCACCTTCTCCACTGATGATCCAACCTGTGTTATAACCCAAAATAAACTTACACAGAACAGTTATTAATCATGTGTCCCCTCCGTTCATGGTAACTTAAATTACATCAATGTTTCCCTTTTAGCATTTAGCATTCTATAATGTAATAACATAATCCAACCCCAGTAAATAATTTTCTCAACGCACACATCAATATCCCAAAATCAGCATCCCCAGATTTAAGTCTCCCACTTGTCCTGTTTGTCAACCTTTTATTTATTTCCCCTCTTGGTCCCATCACTCACATTCACTCCCATGCATTCACACATGATATTTTGCTGATCTGCAGCCTTCTGCGCACGTCATCAGATGCTCCACATCAGCAAAATGAGCTCAATCATTTGTTTTATTTCGTTTTCCTTTTTAGGAAAATAGTTCTCTATATTTTGACTGGATTGACACGCTGCAATCATTTTTAGACAGAGACTTGCCGCCAATCAGTCTCTGATTGTAATCAATTATAATTCTGTAAAGCCCACCTGATTTTCGTACTTGGTAATTTTGTCAGCGCCGTCGGTTCATTCTCTTCCGGGCCTGCTTAGAACAAAAATGAAAAAAGAGAGCTGATTATTAGCTCATCAAAGTACCAAACAAAATCACCTGACAGGTTTTTTCCTGAGTGCACTTACTACTACAAAAATTTTTGGGGCCCCTCTCAGAGATATCCATGTCTTAATCAACCACCCTCTCTGGAAATAAAACAACAGCCTCAAAAATCTGAAACAATCTTAAATTTCACCCGTTCAACACACCGAAAACCTCGCCAAAAGCTACACCGTTTCGTACACAACAATAACCCCGGTTAAGCACTTTACCATACTCAGATTCAGCCTAACACCTTACAACAATGTGTCAACACTAATTTATAAACCTCCTAATTAAATTTGCACCTCTGAACAATCTACCCCTCCTTTAAGGCCTCAATCACACCCACACAGCAAGCTCCTCTGTCCACATTCACACAAGCTCTCAAACTTTTTCCATACTCAGCCATATCTCAACAATTTAACTTGGCAAAAGAAATACTTTTTTAAACCTCATGCCACTATTCAATTATTTTCATTTTCTTTCTATACTAATCACTTGTTTTGATCACTCAGTGCAAAAGCACTGCTAAGTCACCCTTTTAAACTAGTTTAATCAGTTTATTCAACATTCACACCATTCTATCACTCATACAAGTAGCAAGCCGATCTTCATCGCGTATGTTTGTGTGTGCTATTTTGCATATATGGCTTCACAGTCTCACAGACACTTTCCCATTCTCCAGTTAAAGAGTCAGTTTTCTCCGTCCCCAATCACTAACCCAAATTTTACTTCCCCACCTTAAATCACAGCCCTGCTGGTCTTCCACCACCAGTTAGGGCTTGCTGTCAGGTTCCTGGACACTGTAAACAATTCAACCAGAAACTTGCCTTAACATATCCATTCATGTTAACCTGTAGTTTCATCCGACTCCTGGATCTGGAGAATTGGTCCAGGTCTGCTTGCCCCTAAAAATAACAAACTAAAACATTTTCATTATTATCACGGACGCCTAAACGACCCATTTCTCTTTTTCTAGTCAAAAATACCAATTATGCCATGTATGTAAGCGTGTTCTTCCCTGCATTTTATGTTAATTGGGTGTAAACTGCTTCTTCATTAAATTAATTCATTGAGTTCTTCGTTGCCTTGCGATGTATTCATGTTAATGTACACTACGTGTAAGCTGTTTCTTCATTGCATCCTATATATTCATATTTAATTTATGCATTTCACCACTGAGCTTTAGATTCAAACTATCTCACTTCTGATTCATTTCAAAAATAATCTCACATGTAACAATTTGTATGTGTGTTTTCTATTCATTAAGGTAATGACAATTATTTTCGTTCATTATTCTTACCTTTTCTAATGTTTACCTCTTTGTTATGCTGTAGTGGACATCCCTAAACAATTCATGAGTTCAGGCTTCAATTTTCAATCCACTTATATCCTATATTCTCGCAGTCAAACTCGTCCAGCTTCATCTCTCACTGGTCCTCTCTGCACAATGTCCTGTTCGGGCTTCAAAGCTCCAGCAAACACAGTCTCAACTCAGCTGCTGTCTTCTTCTCTGTTTCTTTACAGTCTTTCTTTCAGATTAAGTCCCAGCATGGCAAAATATCACTCAATGTCCAGTGCTCTTCCACAATTCTTTATCCCACTGTTCAACTGCCCAGCCTGTATTTTCACAGTACATCTTGCATTACTCTTACATGCTGCTGCTGGTCGTCAGTCGTCATCAGTGTTAATGGATCAGTGGCACTGTCGTTTGCCTGCTGTATTCAAGTCCACGATGTTCTATCGGTCTTCATCAGGCGATTGACTGTCCTTTGAACTTCTTCTCCGCTTCAGGGACAAAGTGAGAGATCCAGCCGCACAATTTCGAGCCAAAAACTGGCTTATTTTCTCCCAATTCTTTTAATCTACTTTTCTGCTGCTGAACTCAAGGTTGCAATGTTGAGAGAGTCCACCTGTATTGACACACTAAAGCATACAATTAGTATCATATTCATTTTTATCTTAAAACCTCCCTTTTGCTTCATCTGCCCAGAGTTAAATCTCTCTCTCTACTCTGGGTGCACACTTGTCACCGTGAGCTTCCCTTTTTATGGGCATGCATTTCCTGTCCCACACACACACACACGGTTTCCTGTTTCTACAGCTTCTGCAGAGACTTCCTTTTAATTTCACAATCTACAAATAATCTGTAATTCTACTAAAAAACCATATGCCTTCATTTCACTCACACACATTTTAATAGCGCTCTTTCACACATCAGGACAACTAAGACTTCTCCACACACATCACCATTCTTTAGGTCAGTTTTGTAGCATCAATCACACAATCATTTCTTGAGTGGGTGTACTAAGTGCATATACTTATGTGTTTTTAAACAGAAAAATAAACTCAACCTCTCATCTTCATAGACCCAAAAGTAAGCATATTATTTCCCTAGTCAAAAGTCAAACCGTTACTCACAGTAATTTTTAATCTAACAGCCTTTGTGTTTTGAAACTAAAAAGAGGAAGGAACAGCGCCCAATTTAAACTGCGCCTGTTGTCACTCAACAACACACACAGAAAATGTAACTGTATATATTATCTCAAACTGAAACAAAACCCATCTAAAAATCCTAAAACATCTTACTTCGACACCCCAAAACACACATCGCTTACAGACATCTTTATTAATTAAATTATCTCAAATTCAATTTCAGTTCTCAGAACCCAGGTAACGGTCTTAAGTATCAACAGTTTATGTATCCTATCTCAAAACCCCGCAAAAAGTCATACAGTCCTGGCAAGAAATAAAACTTTACTTACATATTGTAATAAACAAAACCAGCGTCTTAAGTACATGCATCAGCAATGTCTAGCAGTCTCTATAAACTTCCTCATACTCTATGGACCTCTCAGCTGCCTTATTTGCATTCTCACACACACACACACAGTCTAAAAATAATACCAGCCTGACTCACAGACTCAGACAAGTCTCTTAATCTATTTACACAGACGTCCTATGATTACAACTGCACAGATTTTAGGCCTCTCATTTCAAAACCTACACAATTTAGACAATTTTTAAATTAACGGTCCGACCGATAAACTCCCTGAGTTTTTTGTCATCAATTTAACCAGTCTCGGCCCCGGGCCGTGGTCACATATCTAAGACCCTACACAATTTAAAAGCGTCAACCAACTCAACCCCTGCCGAAAAGCTCTGTTTTGGGGACATTTCACATCCCAGGCTTCCCCGAAGTTTTAAGTTAAAAGTTACACGCCCGAAACCCGGTTTCTACTGACCAAAAAAGTGCAAACCACCGTCCCGGACGGCAAAGTGGTCCAACCACTAGTTATTCTGGAGTGCCCCAAGCTCCACAGTGACCAACTGACTATCCCTCAACTGAGGACAAGGTCTAAGCGTCCTTGACCTTGGCAACCGTTACGTCTGAGCAATGCACTTGTTAGACTCCCAGAGTCCCGTTCTATACAATTTAATTATTTTGAAGACACCCCAAAAATCACAAACCCACCATATCGGTGTCCAAGCCCGGCTTTATAATCAATTATAACTGTATGACCATATACAGATTTCAAATGACCTATTTCCTAAATTCAGTAGTCCAACTACTTTAAATTCTCTTTCCTTAGCAGTCCAACTGCATTTAAATCCTCGTAGCAGTCCAACTGCTTTTCCTTTAATCAGTACTGTCACTTAACCTTACATTATCATTACTTCAACTTCAACTTCTCATGAGATTTTCACCAAAATCAAAACAGACCTTTACCAGTAATTTTCAGTGAGTAGACTTTTAATTTTGTCATAACCAATTCAGCACTGTTTGGAAATAATTCAACAGGTAGTGCCTTACCTTTGAATAAGCCGGCTTATGTCCACTCACTTCGACCACTGACTCGTGTCTGCCTGTTTGAGCACCTTGGACCCTCTCAGTCTCAACCTCCAACTTTTCTCCCTCAACCCTCGGCCAATGCACCAAATGTTACGGGTCCGAAATTGAGGACGAGAGTAAAACAATGATGGTCCAGAAGAGGTCAATCAAACAATTGATTTTAATGAATACACGCCGCGTGGAGAGGTGCAAACTGCAAAACAGTTGTACATCTCTACCCAAAATACACTCTAGATTGCTTTTATAACATCAGGGTATTGTAACGCCCCTTCTTGCGTTTACAAGCACATAATTTGCATGTACAGAACTTTCATGTATTTTAAGAATTAAATGCAACATAGAGGTTCCTCCTTGTGGCATACTCTTCCGAATATGGTGATGATCTAAGGCCTTTGAGGTCACCATGGGCTGGACATCCTTCCGTCACCTGTAACTAAGCAAACTCAAATACCACAAGAAGCTGAATACATTCAGGCCTTTGCTCAGCTACTATTTTACTGTACCAATATACTCAGCATATGAGTTATGATACATATATATTTAACTCAATCATTTTAAAGTAGTTATAACTGCACCTGTAATAAACATGTTAATATTTGATTATGATAACCCCTATAATATAAATTATAACATAATGCCAGCAGCTTCAATAAACACTTTGATGAAATGATAATTAATACAATGTTAAGGATGGTGGTTATATACAGTTCAGCAGTGACCTAATTTCTTTAAATATTACAGGACCTAAAAGCCATCCAACCATTTTCTTCTACTTATCTATAAGGTGGTTTATAATAGTATGCACCTATGATGCGAGTGCCATTTGCCGTACTCGGCAGCAGGTCGTACGATGAGCAGGAAGACTGTGTAGCCCAGGATGAGGGTCATTTTGAAGGAGGCGCGGTCGACACTATGGGGAGGCAGGTAGAAGGACAGGATGTCAATGAGCATGAGGAAAGAGCTTGGGATCAGAAGGGTGACCACGTAGAGCACTGGGCGTCGCTTTACAACCACCTAGTGAAGAAAAGCACATGCAGTTTAGATGCATCTTCACAGGTGTGACTTCTGTATTCATACAAGTGAGTTTTTATTTTTGCATTTACTTTCTGTTGGTTCTTTTTTTGGTTTCTATAAACTGCAGGGATAGATACCTGAATTAGTAAATGCTAAATTCTCAAATCTGTTCACCAGCTCCTGTTTGGGGATAAGAATGTACTACATCTGCCTGTTGCAGTCCAAAAAGTTTGTATAGAAGAAGTAAGAAAGGAAACATTTAGCTAAAACTCACTTTAAGTGTCCACAGATTATCTGCATTGGCTTGCAGATAATCTGTGGTCAAGCAGTAAAGCCTTTTGGATGGTTTTAAAAACAACTTCTGACCTTACCTTAATAATAAGAGACTCGGCTACATGTCACACTCTATGTAGAGCTAAACTATACCCTCTGTATGTTTGCCATACAGACACTAGAGGTAAACAGCATTAATAAGTAAGCATCAGTCCCATTGTTGCTGTGCTGTGGAGTCTCTGATGCCCAAATGTTTCACTTCAGTCTGTTATATTTGTTGATTTAAAAGTAGGGAATTCAATAGAATTGTGGTTCTCTGACCCAGAAGGTGATGATGTCCCATTCGTCAATTCAAACTTAAGTATGGAGGTCTCTCCCAGTATGTCCACCAGCTCCCACTCTCCACTTGCTTCCAGGTATCGTTTTGAGTTTAGAGACATCTCCTTGAAGGTCAGAGCTGGACTGACCCTCACATCCCGTACTATGTAAGACAACCACAACAACACAGTTATGTATACATACAAAAGTAATTTTGTAATTTGCACACAATGTACAATAGTTGTGTGATTTAAATGAAGAGATTTAGCTTTCATTTAAGCGGTTTAATAAAGGTATTCGATTAACCATTTAGGAAATACAGCTGCTTTCAAACATAGTCCTTCAAAAGTCATTGGAGTCAGGCTCACAGCAGTCACCTAATCTCAACCCAATGGAAGGCGCTTTTTTAAAAATTTATTACAACCCAAAAAGACCCACAAACAAACAGCAACTGAAGGTGCCTGCAGTAAAAGCCTGGCAGAGCATCATAAGGGAGGAAACAGCATTTGCTAGATGGGTTCTGCACTTCAGGCAGTCATTGACTTCAGAGAATTTGTACCCCAGTGTTAAAAACAAATCTTATATTTAGAATGACGTTAGTTTGTCCCATTACTTTTTAGCCACTGAAGATGTGAACTATGTGTAAAATTGGCTGTAATTCCTAAACAGCTGATGCAAGATTTTTGTTAAACCCTCTGAATTAAAGCTGAAAGCAGCCCATTCTTACTGGTGTGCATGTAAGAGCCAAATGTAAATGTGCAGTTCCGCACATCAAAAGGAAAAGTGAACATTTCCAGATTGCAGGATGAGACGAGCCGCAGCATCCTGTCCCAGCAGATGTGACCCGTGTGGTTAACATTATAAGGATTCGAATAAGCCAACCTTCTACAAATCAAGGAGTGCAGTAAAAGGGTCTCTTTCACTTGTACCATGATAAATGTTCCTAAACTGCTTAGGTTGTATTACAAATGCAATTTTAATAAACTACTGTGTTTACAAAGATTTCATGTTACTGCAAAATGTGCAACAAGTACATACAAGAAGAGGATGAGCAGATTTGTTTTAGTAATCCATTTTTATCTAGTTTAATCTTACTCTGTAAAATCACTTTTATTTACATTTTTATTGTTTTTTTATAATTGCATTTCCTTAAGATTTTAATATTTTGAGCTCCTTACTGTATTATATCAAGCTTTGTATATAACATTTTATTGCATTTGATTTAGATTTATTTTATTTATTTTACTTTTCTTTAATCTTTCTATTTAGTTTTGCTTCTTTTGAGTAGACTCGACCTTACTGACGTTTGTCATGTTGCATTTTTTTCAAATTTTGGTTTCTGTAACTAACTTTTGGGACAAATTAAGTTGATCTTATTTATGTTTTATTATAATAAAGAATAAGGAAATATAATGAAAGATGAGCACAACAGTTTCATGCTTCACATGCTTTTCCAATTTATTTAAGTTTACAAGTTGAGCCAAAGCTAATTAACAACACCTGCCTAAAACAGAAAACAAAACGTCATGTGACCGAAGGCAATGAGATTAAGCACACTGAGGAGTGCAGCGACAGGCCAGGTGGGCTTCTGCAGTATCCCTCAGGTCGATGCTCTTCTCAAAGAAGCTGCTCAGACCAGAACGGTCCACAGTTGTGTCTGCAACAGTGAAAAAGGAGACGTGATTGGAGACTGTATGTAATACCAAAACAGAGATAATGTTTTCCAAAGAAGCTCGGCTTTCTTGCAACTCACCACTGGGCAGGCAGTGAAAGCCAACGTTGACGGTAGTGGTTCTCACTGGGATACAGCCGGGCAGGCACTGCAGCACGGGCTCAACAGAGTAGCATTTGGACTCCACACCTTCAAAGATCACCCGCTTCTCCAGCTTCACAGATTCCTGCTTGATGGAACACTCTGGAAGAGTGTAGAAGGTGAAGGTAAGTATTGTATGTGTGCATTGTTTGATGCAAAATATTCATTGTTTGTGTTGGGACATTTTGCATTGCTGTTAATGTTCTTTAAGAGAAAGGTCAAGGAAATATTGCAAAGGTTTACCGGAGGGATCACGGCAGGTGTTTGAAGACAGAACCCAGGAGTGGGCGTAGCTGATGGCATCCTTGGTCACCTGTTCACTGGGTGTGCGGTACTCGTCTCCGACATTTCCGCTTGCCGTTCCACAGGCACCACAAGTCTTTCCTTTCATCCAGTCTGCAACTTTAACCTGAAATAAAAAGGTTCAGATATTAGTACAATGTAGATTAAAACAGGTATACAAATAGGAAATTGCCTCAGAAAATAATGAATATACGTATTAGATATATGTATTATCAGCATTTATTGTATTACCCTCAGCTCGTTGAAGCCAAGGAAGACCTCCTGAAGACCATGGCTGGGTGCATTGAGAGTAATGCCTTCATTTGACTGTCTTATATGTATGTTACCTAAAGTAAGTGCAAATATATATAAGCATGGTTTCAAATGGCACAATCTGGCAGTTCAATATTTTTGTTAAATTAACAAAACAAAACAAAAACCTGATGGATGCAGGTATGGCAGGTTGCTGTTAGGGATTTCAACTCCGTTAACCATCACCGCAATGGCGTTGTTCTTCCGATACATGTCCACATCGCTGTTGAGAAGCAGTTCAAATACATGTGATATAAGTATTTTTTGGCTCACAGGCTGACCATTATTTCTTTTCCACATAAATCCTGGCTGCTCTTACATGTCTGAAATCTTAACATTGATCTGCTTCTGATCCTGTATTTGGTCTTTCTTCAGCAGAACCATGAATTTGAGTTCTGGTGTGCAATCCTGAGCCAAGACCTGGTAGCACGAGTGTGGCAGCTCATCTCTAGCTTTCCTGTTGTTGAATGTGGTCAGTGTGTTGTTGATGAGGGAGCATTCAACTGGAGTGGAACGAAAAGGAAATCACTTGTTAGCCTCTGAAAGATCAACCACAGAAACATGAAGCCTGTTTTTGTTATTGTTGTTGTTGTTGGTTTTTGTTTAATTAAAATATTTTTACCTGCGTTAGCTTTGGTAACCAAATAGGACATCTTGTCAGCCCAGTTGTCCCGGGTCGCTTGCAGCTCGGCAGCAGTGTTTCCAATTGGTAAAGCAACAGGTAGACACACCCCACGCTTGTAAATGATTGCCTGGAATATTAAACAGTCAGAAAGTAGTTAGAAACACTCTGAGTGACAAAGTGCAATGCAAACATTTTCAGTGCATACAGAAGAAGGGGCAACAAAACTGTACCTTTGGTGTGTTCAGCACAATATTCATGCTTGTCTCAGTAGCAACAGCTACAGTCAGTTTGATTTGATTACGAGGATTCTTGGCCTTTGCGTAGTTTACTCCATATTCTTGAGCAATAGGGACAATGGATTTCAACGCCCTAGAAAAGCATAAAGGTTACTGAGTGTTTTATAAAGCTTTTGTCAGTTTTCAGTATAAATGACAGTTTCGAGAGGATGTCAAAAGAAAATAATTCCTGTGCACTTCCATCTGCAAAATGTCTGCAAAAGCTTTTTAATAAAAGCACTGATTATATGTATGAATCGGAAAAAGTCCGTAAGTTTACCTCTTTGCGTAGTGCTTTATGCTTCCTGGCAGTTTGTCCCAGGTCAGCTTCAAGCGGGCTGCGGGCTCATGACCCAAAAGACCAGTTTCAGCTACAATCATGGTGGAGTATTGCTTGCATTCAGCACCCCAGGCAATCTTGGCCTAAAATAAATTTCAGTGAGTTAAATCCTAAGCATCATACCTAATATTAGTTGGTTACTTCCTCATAAGTTCATGATGTTTACCATCATCTTGTGCGAACTCAGCTGCACAATGTCGGCACAGATTCTCCAGTTGTCCTTCTCAGCGACTCTGGCAAAAATCAGCTGCAGTCTATTGGTCTGTTTGTCCAGGTAAGCTGCTAGCTGGTATCCCTGGACCTTGTGGTCGACTCTCACGGCACGGATTGCAATGGACATGGCAGGAGTGAGTGTGTTAGCGAGGTACTTGGCCTAAAAGTGAAAACCAGAGGTTGATATTAATAATTATGTTTATTCGCAGTTTAATGCGTAACATCGTAAATATCTTCATTTGACTGATCACCTTATTGTAGATGGAATCGAAGCTGCGGGCACTGCTGTGACTGCTGCCGCGCTGTGTGGAGATGGCATGCTGCAAACAAGGAAACCACACATTTAGCCTGCTTAAACAGAAGACATGACGGAGCTTTGATGTGATGCCTAATAATTACCCTGTGGACGTGGTTCTTTCTGAACTTCAAGGCAAGCAGTTGTTGCTGTAATAGGAAAAGAATTGTAAAATAAGTGCTCCACATTCTATAAAATTCCACACACTTCTACATGCTGCGAAGAGAGGATGATTCACCTTAGACTGAGCACTGCGCCGAGAGGATCTAGAGCTTGATGACTTGCTGTTGCTGCTCTTGCTGCGCTTGCTGTTCTTGCTACTCCTGCTGCTGCTGCTGCTGCTGCTACTGCTGCTGCTGCTGCTGCTGCTGCTACTGCTGCTGCTGCTGCTGCTTCTGCTTCTTCTTTTAGATGAGCTGAGCAAGTATGAAGCACTGCTGGAGGAGCTGTTAGAGGCTGATCGACTGGAGGAACTGCTCACTCTGGTGGACGTCGTGATAATAGGAGCAACAATGTCAGCCATCTTAGTTCTGGAGCGAGAGGAGGACCTAGAAGAAGATCTGGAAGATGATCTGGAAGATGACCTGGAAGAAGATCTGGATGATGAAGAGGAGGAAGAGGAGGAAGAGCTTGAGGGAGAGCGGCTTGACTGAGAGCTGCTAGACTGGGACTTTCTGGAGCGAGACCTATGGGAACGAGAGCTGGATGACTGGGAGCTGCTGGAGCGGGAACTGGATGAAGAAGACTTGTTGGAGCTAGAGCTGGATGAAGAGGAGCTGGAGGAGCTGGAGGAAGATGATGTGGTGTTCTTGAGACCAGGTGCCAGTATTTTCTTGATTTTCAAGAGGACATTCTTATCCTCAAGAGCTTCCTCCTCTTCGCTCATGTCAATCGCTTTAATCATATTTTCTGCTGCTTTATCTCCGACCTGAATCTCAACTTCAATCTTCTCAATGACTGGTCCAGAAGCTGGAATATAAATTAAAGAATAATAATTAAAAACAAAAACAGGACTTTTCCACAATGTTTTGCAAATTTGTTAGGTTAAAGCTTCAAGTTCACTACTTGCACTTGCCTGGAGCAATCCTAACAGAAGCAGCATGCTTTCCGATCAGAGCGTAGAGAGGGCAGTCTCTGATGTAGGCGGCATTGTGAGATTTAATCTCAGCGTAGGCCTTGAATCCTAGCATTCTGCTTGAAGCACGGATTTTCTTCCTGTAGGTTTTAGGGAGTTTCATTTTCCTCCCAATCTTACTTGGCAGGTCAGCAGGAATGATTTCAGATGACGCAGACTGTAAAACCACAGCAGAGATCGCCATGTTTATTTCAAACAGTTGAATGTTGAAAATAGGAGGCGAGTGAACCAAACTTACCATGCCACCAGTCACAGAGGATGCCATCCTGGAGATCTTTGAGTTGAGAGAGGCCTTTGAAAGTTGTGATGCAGTTTCAGATGAGATCAGTGGTGTGCTTCTTGCGGCTGGGAGGTCTTCCACATTTCTTGCAATGGCAACCGTCTCCGCACTGTATGAGAGAAAAAAACCCCACCCAATAAAAACAGATGCCGAAAAGGACCAAAAATCTTTGAAATGCATGGCAATTAGTGACAAGGCATGTACATACTGTGCAGATGCAATTGTGTTAATGCCCTGGAGTGACAGGAACTCAACCTTCAAGTTGCCCTTAACAATGTCAATCCTTGCTTTTATCTGTGCAGGAACAGCTGTGTAAACTTTGGCTTTTGTCATCACTGCAGCCTGGATTAAGGCGGTGTTCACACCCATGAATGCATAGGTCTGCATGGCAAGACTGCATAAAGACAGAAAATATTCACTCATTAAGAGTTATCTCTGAATTCATTCAATAAAATGCAGAGAAGAAGCTTCTCAAGCTGTTGTGTACCTTGGAGCAACTGTAGCCCTCAGTTGGATATCGGACTCCAGAAGCTGGGAAACTCGGTAGTTGACAGGCAGAGGTGGTGACACAGTGGCTTGGACTAGCAAAAGAACACAAGAAAACAATATATTTTTCATATCAATATCCATATATTTTTTCCTTTCTGTAAACTTGTAAACTGTCTGAATGAAACTTACCGTCAACAGATGCAGCAGTCACAGCGGATGTAATGAGGCTGATCTCCATGGGCAACCCAACAGTGGTGGGAAGGATGAGACGGAGCTCACCGAGCAGCATTGGTTTAGCAAAATGTGTTGCATAACCAGACAGCACAGAATTCACAGCATCTCTGAATACGTTTCTCAAAGGTCCACTGGCAAACTGTATAGACAAAGTTGCTTATTAGTTTCAACTTAACATAATGCATCATTACTAAGAAACCATATGAGGCTGTGGGAGAAACCGTACCTGGATAAGCTGGTCAACCTTGGATTTGTCAATGTTGGCAAATGCAATTTCTTGTCCGAAGACCTTCACATACATAGAGGCCAGGGCCTGGCTCGAAGGATTAGCCCTCCACTCAGAAAGCTATTATGGGAATAAATTAAGTTAAAAACAAGTAAAGGAAAAAACAGCTCTCATGAAGAAAATGTGCCTCAGAATCCCATTTTCACTCTGCCAGAGTAGTTCAACTTACAGCTCTCATGGCTTGTTTAATCTTGGTGATCCTGTCTGCATTCTCAGAATTTTCATGTCGTCTTTTCAAAAGAGCCTCCTGGATTCCCTCAGTCCTCACTCCAACCTGAAATGTACGTTATTGAATGCATTCGAGTGCAGATACTGAAAAATGTATTGTTTACATATCGAAGTCATTGAATTGTATTGCTGAGTGTCTGTTTTAGTTACTTAGTCAAAGGAGTTTGCAAAGAAAAGCGTCTGGACTTCTTTAAGTTGCTTGAAGACGTTTCACCTCTCATCCGAGAAGCTTCTTCAGTTCTAAGGTCAAATGGCCGAGAGTCCCAGATTTAAACCCAGTGGGAGTATCCCCCCCAAGGAGGGACAAAGGACCCCCTGGTGATCCTCTAATCACATGCGCCAAGGTGTGAAAGCGGGTGTGGGACCTAATCAGCCAGGGTTTCGGGTGAGCTCATTGTGAAACCTGGCCCCACCCTATCATGTGATTTCCTGAGGTCAGATGGCCCAGGATGTGAGTGGGCGTTAAGGCGTCTGGGGAGGGAACTCAAAACTGGATTATAGATGGCAGACAGTTGGTGTCGTAAACCACCGCCTCTGTTCAAAGATGGTCGCTCACAGTGGACATAGATGGCCTCTTTCACTCCTCTTTCAAACCATCTGTCCTCTCTGTCCAATATGTGAACATTGGCATCCTCAAAAGAGTGACCTTTATCCTTAAGATGCAGGTGGACTGCTGAGTCTTGTCCTGTGGAGGTGGCTCTTCTATGTTGTGCCATGCGCTTGTGAAGTGGCTGTTTGGTCTCTCCAATGTAGAGGTCTGGGCATTCCTCGCTGCACTGTACAGCATACACCACGTTGTTCAGTCTGTGTTTAGGAGTTTTGTCTTTCGGGTGAACCAGTTTCTGTCTGAGTGTGTTGCTGGGTCTGAAGTACACTGGGATGTCGTGCTTGGAGAAAACTCTCCTGAGTTTCTCTGATTTCAGAGAAACTTTTCTTTGCAAACTCCTTTGACTACGATGACCTGGATGACTGAGAATCTTCACAGACGTTTTAGTTACTTACGTAACATTTAAACGTCTTACCTCAAAAGCATCAACATAAGCTCCGGCCATGTAAGTACGGGCTTTGGCCATAATCATTCTTGGTAACACGGTTGCAGCGTCGTTAATTAAGACGGCACTGGCGGCAGCACCCATCATCCAGGCATCTGGCAGGCAAATGGATAAACATCATCACACCACATGCACAAATCTAAGGTGTGCAACAGCAAGTTATTTATCTGGTATCTTCTTACTGTTATAGGTATCCACATGGAAGGCTCGGCTGTAGCGGAAGTTCAGTCTGCCTAATTTGGGGTTGAGGAACCTCAAGGCAACATTACATGCTGCAGCACTTAAAATAGAACAAGGGGATATTTGAGATTCAATAGACTAGCATGCATAGATATAAAGCATCTTAGAAACATAATAATCATTTAGGTTCTTACACAGAAACGTGGTCAGGGGATGTGGTCTTGGCCATGGCCTTCATGTAAGAGTAGACAAAGCTAACGACCTGCAGGTTCTTTTCTTTGATCAAGGCTGTGGAAATGCTAGCTGCTAGACCCACGGGGAGTTTAGTCTCAAAGAGCACCATGGCAGCAACCATACGCAGTTCTGCATGGAGATGCTTTTCCATGAGCAACTGAGCAGCTATTTCCTGGACCTAATGAGAAAGACCGATTACTATAGCCCCAACTGAACACTGCACAGAAAATAGGTCTCAAGTATATTTATTGTTATTGATGGTAGGAATCAGAAAATGTAGTCTCACCATCTTGGGTTCCCTCTTTGCAATTCTCCTCAGGGCTAGAACAGCGTCAACCTGAACTTTGAGTGGGACTCGGGCAGCAGCACTGCCAAAGCCAGGCAGGAACTTCATGATTGTCTTAAGGCTAGCAGGATGTCCAGCGTTATCCAGGCATTTGAGAGTGACAGTGAGCTGATCGATGTCACCAGTTTCAACAGCCTCTGCAACTTGTCTATGTACAGGCTGTGCAAGAATGTAAAAAAACATTAAAGTCACTGATGTCAAAACTGAACTTTAGCAGAATAAAACATGTTCAAATAATACATACTGTCACAAGATCAGATGAGCAAGATGGCTGCGCTTTACAGAACCTGGAAATTACAGTGCCCCCAGCCCAGCATCACAATCTCGTTGAGCACAGCGTTACGTTTCACTCTGTGGTTCTCAGCCAGGCTCTGAAAAGTGGTGAAGACACAATATAAAACTGATTTCATGTCACTGCAAATATATAGGAAAGCTTAAAAAAAAGACTTACTCTGACAAGTTCAATGGTTTTCTGGTCAGCTGTCACAGAGTGCAGACATTCCAAGAGAGCCATAGCAGCTTCAGTCTCACTTAACTCATTAGCAAGGAGCTTCTCAATGAGGAACTTAAGCGCAGCGTGAGTGCGAATGTGGGGGACAGCATTCAGTAACCAGTACCTGGGAAAGAGGAGCACAATCCCATTATCTGTGTCATGTTAGTTTCGTGGACCTTTGCTGAATCAAAGCTACACTTACCTGTGATCAGGTCTAGATTTAAACTGAGCCCAGAGGGACTCAATAGTCTCAAATCTGGCCACACGCATCACCTGGATGAGCTCAACAAACTTCAGAGGGGCATCTTCATGGACCTTGGCCACGTTGGAGGCTACCAGGTGGTTCAGAGTGCTGACAATCTGTGAGGAAACAAACAATACAGATGTAAAGGTTTGTGGCTACAGGGTAAATTCAGAAAAGACTTTCTGCAAGGAAATGCTGCAGTACCTGAGCCTCGGCATGGGTGACCCTCAGAAGATGGATGGGTGTCTGGAGAATCTCGCTGCCATGCTCATACTGCAGGGATCCGCGGTGAACATAGGTGTATCTGGCATGATCCACAGGGGTGTTCTCAATATCCAGGAAGGTCAGAATTTGCCTGTGAGCAGAGATAATCGTTCAATCAATGTGGCACAATGCTTGTAAGCCTGTAATCAAACATATTATTTTAGTTTAAACCACATACTTAGACTCCATCTGAGCAGCGCCATTCAAAATGTTGAAAGGTGAAAACTCGATGACCTCTCTAGCGACAGCCTCCATAATCAGAGAACCACTGGGTGCTGGCTTCATGATGTAGTTATAGGAAGCAGTTCCCTTCAGGCTCTTTCCTCTCTGCAATGATAAAACCAACACGATCTTTAAACTGCCAGCATGAAGACTTCTATAAGAGAGATTATGAAACAACTAGAAAATGCTCTTACAGCTTCACAATCATGGCATTTCTCTACGTGTTCCAAGCCGATGGCCTTCATGATTTTCTCCTGGCAGTGGTTCAGGTCCTTGGTCTTGGTCAGATGAATGCGTTCGGCCCTCGCGTCCTCCCTGATCACATAGTTGGTCTTGCACACACCATGAGCTCCAGACTAGATCACAAAATACAATCAAAATATAGATTGTTGTTATTTTCTGTCAGTGTTCAAGCATTTTGTATGAAGGACCTGGTGAAAGCGAGTTTTTTTGTACCTCTTGCATCTCGTAGACATTCTGTGTCTTCTTTACATTCAGCTGCAGGAGGTTGATGATGCCCCTGTAGATATTCAGCACTGTTGTGGAGACCCCAGGAGGTGCAGCCAGTCTCCCAACAACGCCGTTTGTATACTCAAACTTGACCGGTGTCGAGAGCTGAGTAGCCAGGGCTGTGGTGAGCTTGGTGGCTGGATGGAAAGGATCTTTGGGCCAGATGCCACTGTACTCCAGCAACTGAGGGTCTACAAGCTGCAAAAAGTATCGGAGAAAGAGAGAGAAACAAGCTATGTTTCAAGTTGTTGGTTTCAATAATGTTTCATTTTAATTCTGCCCAGTGATCTGTACCTTCAGAATGTAGTCGTTGGCACTTGTTGCACTGATCAAAACTTTGCCCCGGATTTTAACCCCAGCTCGAGCCAGGCCCTCTTCAGGCAGGCCGCCCATAAGAACCGCTTCATATTTGTACATGTAGGTCTTAACAGAGGCGAATCCTGGGGCTGTGATAAAAGACAAAGAAACAAAGTGCATTTCTAAGGTGAGGGAGAAGCTTTCTCTATTAACTGACAGTGCCTTTTCTGTTTAATGTAACAGGACAACAACATACCCAAGTTGGACTGGTCCCCCACTGTAACATGAGAAGAATAAATGTTAATTTGGTGTCACAAGTGACAAGAAATAGGGAAGCGAATTTGTAAAGGGATAGTGATATTAAATTATATAAAATTTATGCTATTTTGCCAGAATGTGCTTAACTGGAAAGACATTTGGCAATTAGCATTGTTATATTCTGGCAGCATTAAACTGCTAGCACAGGCAGTAACAATTCTTCTCAGCTGCAAGTCTATTGAAATTCTTATTCTTAGTTGTTATCTAATTCTTTAAAAAGGCTGGTTTTTGTCAGAAGATGAATTTTAAGTTACATTTAAGAACATGTAGTTGTAAATAATTCCTACTCACCTGCGAGAGCCACAGCAAGAGCTAGTACAAGCACCCTCATGGCTGGTGGATGTGAGGATCTGCAGGCAGAGGCGTCCTTTTTAAGCAGATTTTTTGCTGACGTTGCCCATCAAATGTATCATTAACTAAATGGCGGCTGTCTTTGGTGTTGATGTTACCATGCCCTGAACATACAGATTGACAAAGTAAATAAACTAATAGAAAACATCACAGATGTGACAAGTTGTATTGACCTGGCTCTTGCCTTTCACAAATTTCCAGAGATTTCCCAATGTCCCAATTACAAGAATATGTTTTTCTTCATTAGGACTTCACGCATTTTAAACACAATCAGTTTTCTAATCTTAAGCATTTTGCTATTTTCATAGGTATTTTAATTTATGAATGAATAGAAATATTAACATACCAATATTTCAGCTGTAGAAGCAGTGTTATGTGTCCACTGTTTTCAATAAGCGATTTAACTCAAACCATTGATTTTTTGGTGAGATGCTTTAAAGAACAATTATTGGACAAAAGTGAAATAATTATCTCACGCTGATATGATTAGTTTCCACTTAGTAATTCAGTGAAATGTCAGTGTGCCCTGGCAGGGGACTTTTTCACAGTCATGTCATCTTGCTCCTGCGACTGGCCATGACCAAGAGCACCTTTCAAAAGTCGATAAGCCAACACATGTTGACTTAACAACCACTGTCACAGTTTTTTTAAGAATCATAAAAGAAATTATCTAATTTAATAAAAATCAAATGTGTAATATTAAATTTTATATCAAAATTATGAGTTCTGTTTTTTCTTGGGGTTGATTTGGATGCCAGGAACAGCTTATAAGGCATCAACAGATATAAAACCTCATGCACACATTTTCAGAGGTTAATAATATACATAAAAGAAACAAAAAGCAATAAAACTAATTAAAAACCCTCAATTTAAATCTACTAGCAAAAAATTAAAAAAACATTCAGACCACAACAGGTGACTGGTCTGGACTCACTGAGTCACTACTTATCCACATGTATCCATGACATTTTGTAACTACTTATTAACTGATCTATGTTTTCTCATCTAGATGTAAATTGTTTCATTGAAACACATTCACACTTCATGATTTTGTGAATTGCACAGTTATTTTGCAGATAATACAAAACAAGGAATATTTAATTCAGATTTTCTTTATGTACCACTATATTTATTAACAATGGGGAAAAGGAAAAGGCTCATGTCTACAAGCATCAGACACAAATTGTGACAATGAAATCCCCACACCTATTCTTCTACATCACATTCCTTATCATCCTCAGTGTGAGTCCTGAGGCTGATACCAGCCGGTGTAAACGAGCCCAGCCCTGTTTGTTGGTACCTCTTTCATTTGTCTCTATCAGTGAATGTGGACGAGGTCACGTTTCCCAGCCATTATCACACACAGGCTAATTTCAGGTACACACAATAAGTTTATAGTATTTTAAATCAAGTTCTACAA
This sequence comes from Oreochromis niloticus, assembly GCF_001858045.2. NCBI lineage: Eukaryota > Metazoa > Chordata > Actinopteri > Cichliformes > Cichlidae > Oreochromis > Oreochromis niloticus. Next base: position 36,987,235 of record NC_031980.2, on the reverse strand, counting down.
GCAATTCACATGTTCCAATAATCTGGTATCCCCCACCTCAACACCTCTGATTGTATTTAACTTAATAATTAATTGTGTGCATTTGTGTGAGCAAACTGTGTGCAAAATTATCAATCCAAGTGTTACAGGGTTATTTATACTGTTGAGAAAATACAAGTATAAAGAATAAATGAATAAATAACGATGCTCAGCAATGCTGAATGAAACTGTAATTAGATCTGAATGTCTGCCAAAGAAAAATGAATTCCAAAATTATTTGACAAAATTATTTCACCAGCTCATTTTTATATTTTCAATAATTACAATCAGGTAGAACAAAACCTCAATTAGGCTAATTTATTAGTATTATTTTTTGTTTTTAGAGATATTCAGTGTTTTGGCCAAGCAAAACAAAAGCTGCACATTTTGGAAATGTTCAAACACAAAGTGAGGTGTTTGAACAAACACCACACTTTGTGGTGTTCACGTAATGCCACATTATTATAGGAACATGCACCATCATCGTTTCATCTGGTGCCCAACATTTTTAGCAGGTTAGCTTTTGCCAAAATGTCAGACAGTTGTTCATTGAGATGCACTAAAAACTGGACACAGCGTATTGATTGCTGGAAACAACATGCAGAGTGTGACACTGGGAGCAAACACCTCCTCCTCACCCTCACGTACACACAGAGGGATTTCATTGGACTCCTGACATCTGCTGGCTCTCCTGTGACGGCCTGATTGGCAGATGGTGTGCGGGTCATCACATGCTGATTTTTGCTCCCCTAGCTGCTGGATGCTTCTTTTCTCCTCTCTTTGTTACAGTAAAGGTCTTCTCCTCATTTTGACCAGTTAAATTACCTTCAAAATCCTTAAATTCTTCTTTTCTGTTGTTCATGATAATTCAGTGATGTGTAAATACACCAAGAATGAAGGAGAGAAACATAAATAACGGATGATTTTAGTTCACATGTGCTGAGTTTTGTGAAAAGCGATTCTTTTAAGCCTCATCTTTAAAGCAGGAAGGGAGTGCTCGCGATGCAGTGCCCTGGATCAACTTTTTAAGGGACTTTTAAGGAAACACTAATAATAAAGAGTTACGATACTGCTATTATTTGACAATTCTGCACACATAAATGAAGACAGTCCTAAAAATTTGTTTTACATGCATCGAGAATAAATCTCAATTTTAAAAAAATGACCTCAAAGATGTGTCACAATAGCACTGGAGCACAGCTATATACCAGTTACAACCATTCAGACCTTTGTGTCTTTAGGACATGCATACTTTTGGTTAAAACACATGGTTGTTGTAATCTGGCTTCACAGATAACTATAACTGGGATCCATCTCAGTTGAAATACTGTATATAGTGTTTTGTTTTGTTTTGTTAATAAAATTGCCCAAAGGAAGCACAATACTCAAAATACCTGTATTAAGTTACCGTAAAAGCCTGTACATAAAAAGAGAAGGCTCACATTAAATGTCAAAGCCTTCAAGAGTTTCTTTTAAAAGTATTCATGCAGTACTTTATGATGATCCTGTGGGAAGCATCTATTTCAGTTATTTATTTCTCAGATTTTGTTGAAGGTCATGAAGTCGTGACAGCCGAGAGCTAAAGGAAACCAAGGCCGCTCAGTAAAGCGTGGACAGTGAACAGAATAGCACTTGATGCAGCGACAAAGACACATTTGTGTAACTGATCAAAGGCACAGAGGGTGATAATGGGTCAGATTGACCCATTATCATAATTGGGAAGGTTAGATCAGAGTTCATCATTTAGAGTTCTGTTCTGCCCCTGAACTCAAATCTGTAAATATTTACACCTGGTTTACTTTGACCTCTGTTGCAGCCTGGCTCACTTTTTCTGTAATATAGAAATATATCTATTTCATTTTTTTTCTAGTGAGTTGGATTACTTTGTTTTTGAAGCTGTACGGATAAACGACAGTAGAAGTTTGTCCCATCTCGCACGCCGTAGGGCAGCTTACAGTCGCACGGGTTCACTCTGCGCTAAAATTTCCTCTTTCTGCTAAAAATGTTGAGCTTTCTTGTGATTTTGTGCTCGCTCCTGGCCGCCTGTAGGTCCAGCGTGTGTCCGTGTGAGAGACCGGAGCTCTGCCAGCAGATCCGCGAGGAGAAAGACTTCGAGGTAAACTTAGTTGACCAACCTGTTGCTGCTAAAACTTGGCCGAAAAAATCAAAAAACCATTGAACCCTCCGCTCAGAGATATCTCAGACACATTACAAACAGTGTGGTGGCGTAAATCACGTGAGTGTTGGTGCTGTTGGTGTAAAAGCTCCTCGGAAACGGGTGAAATCACGCTGAGGATTTTCTCTTATTACTAATGGCAACAACTGCAATGAGCTAAGGTTGCTGCTTGGTGTTGTCGCTTTATCACACAAGTGCTGCTCGCCACTGTAATAATAAAAGTTGGTCTTATGATGGAGGTGTGACTCAGTAGCTACCAGTCCTCTTTAGTGTCGACTAAAGGTGAAAAACTATCAGGCTCGTGGCCCAGATTCGGCCCGGCAAAGACTTCAGTCCGGCTGCAGGATGGCTTTGGAAAATGTGAAGAAGGGCAAAGGTTAAATACAGCTTTTTACTGTATTTTTAAAATAAGTTTGACAGTTTTTCCTACCAGTTAGAGATTGTAATTCATACTACACCAAAGCGATTAAGTAACAGGAAAACAATAACAATCAAACCACAGATGTACTATAGAAACATAGTGGGCCCATTAGGTGTGGGAGTGAGCTTTTTCAGTAACATTTAAATGTGTAGTTAAAATTCTTTACACTTTACCCTGGTTCAGCCCACTTCAGTTATGTGGCCCGTGATGTAAACTGAGTTTGACAATCCCGCTGCAGATATTGTATAGACAAAAACATCAGGTCTTTTTTTTAAGGACAAAAAGAGGGTTAAATTGATTGCCTACAGCTCTCTGGTTTCAAACTGATGCTGCTACTCCTGTTTGTTCATGCAGGCAGTGTTATATTTGAATAAGTTCCCCATTTTGGGGCCCTCTGGCCTAAAGAACATCCGCTTTGCAGCATGTTATAAAGATACCCACTGATTCAGCTGTTTGACAATATCTCTCGTAGACCATCCTCAGGTGAAACTAACAGGGCTGCTTTCCAGTTAGACGAGCTCCCAGCCCTGTATGTGAGTCCAGGGACCAGCTCATTAGTCCGCACACACACTGAACCTCGTATTGGTTTCCAGATAATCGCAGTCCTGCCCAAGGCTCGCAAAATTTCAAAATTTCTGGTAGTCCTTCGGGCAGGCACTCTTCAGTTTTTGGTAGCCCAAAAATAAATTTAAGTAGCCCGAATAAAAAAGAGAGCAATTTTTTTTAATGTTTTGTTTCCGTTACAATATTATACTTTAATGTATAATATTGTAACGGAAACAAAAATTAATCAGACAGTTGTTAAAATACAAATCACAACAACTGTATAAAAATCACAATCATCAACTCAAATACTTGGTTCTAATTGAACAGAAATTTGTATGAACTTGTAAGAACTGTGTAGAACATGAATCAGTCTGTGTCAGATCCTGAATCTGAAATTTCCACTGAAGTCAAGGGTAAGAGGTAAGGGGAACCAAGATCGAGGCCATTTGCTTTTTGAAGTTTGCAAAAACTGCTAAATTTTGACAATGGTAGTTCGCTCTTTGCAACATAGTAACGCTTTGGAAAGATTTTTCAGGACTTCTGCTTGTGCTTGGTTTATTTTTAGTATGTTTTTTGCAATTGCTGTTTGTTCTGGGAAAGATATTGCAGACTGAGCAATAATGCATTTCTTGCATTTCTCATGGGTTCTGATGGGGTCTTTCTTAAAATTACTGGTCCCAGTTACAAAGGCGCTTGTCGACTCAAATGAAATGAAACTCACAACACACCCGGCAGAACATTATGTTATTTAGCTCGCCATATTCCAGCCACATAAATTCTTTTGTCCATGAAACCAAAAAAGCTGAGCTTTCTTTTTGCCTCATAGTCTGATTTGTCATAACTTTTCCGTTTTGTGGTCGGCTTTTATTTGGCTGCCCCTTCTTCACCCTGACCTGTCTTCTTTGGCTCAGCAGAACTAAAATTCCAGCATAAATCCTGCTGCTCTTACACACGTACTTACATAACGGTCAGCGATTCTCTGCGCAATCAACCTCTCACATGTTTAAGCTTGCTGTGGGAGATTTCACTTGTCACGTTTGAATAGTAGCTAATGAGTGATAAGACGATGTCAGAGGAATTGGTGCGCAATTAATCGTCACTCACCAATCAGTGCTGCCGCTCTCTACACACCGTTCGCGCGAACGCAAAGTGAAAGTGAAAGCAAAAAACAAGCACAAATTCAAACACGATTTCAATATGTCACATATTGGCAGTGGCTCATCGATGCCAATGACATAATTACTCAGCTACATTTCCGAAAGAATGCAAAAGCATTGACATATATTTTTCCTTCCTATGATAGCCCGACGGGCAGGGCTGAGATAGATTTTGGTAGCCCGACTGGAAAAATCGCTAGCCCCGGGACGTCGGGCTAGCGATTTTGCGAGCCCTGCTGCCCCATGTCATCACACACTGTTCTCGTTACGCGCTCTGAGGAGAACACGGTGAATATGTGGCCCTTTGAAGTTTGTGTTTGGTTCATAATTTCTTTGTAGTAACAGTACTTCTTGGCAATAAATCTAATACCAATGAAAAGCAGGCTTATTTCCCCGTAAATGGTGCCACATTTGTAAGGGAATTTTGTGCATTTGTGGGTTGTGCCCATGAAAAACTTGTCAAATCTTCTCCACCAATACCAAACAGCTTATTCTGCTATCGACCAAACACAAATTTCCTTACTGTTTGTGCTGAGTTTATAAAAAATCTGGGTAACATAGTCTGTTCATTTAGTTTAATTTAATTTAATTTTATGCTTGTGGTTAATGCTGCATCTATTAACCACAGGCCATTAAAAATTAAGAAAACACCCCCAGAATTCTTTTCTACTTAGGAGCTTGAGGAAACTTCAGTATTCCCCAGTAAGGGTAAAAAAAAAAACCCAATCCCACCAACACTTTATTTTGTTGTTGTTGTTTTATGCCATAAAACATATAAATAGAACTTTTTAGCTCTTCTGTTTCTTCAGTGCTGATAAGAATGTGTCCATACCAGCCTGGAGGTCGCTCCTGTTGGGATAATACTCTAAACGCATGACAGTATTTTCAGTTCCCATTTACAAGGCACATCAAAGCCCTGTTGGAGCACCAGGGGCTTTTCTGTTAAAGCTAAATATATTCAACTTCATAAAGTTCCCCTGTGAAATAGTGAAGTGCTTTCTATAAACACGTATTTATGCTTGCTCTGCTGAATGCAGGATTTTGTTGACCAAAAATCAACAAAATCCTGCATTCGGGCAAATAGTTTCAATAACAGTTTATTTGACATCAATAATACAGAACTAGTGCAGAAGAACGAGGATGGTATTTGTCTACATTTACCTATTTAACCAGGAAGTCTCCAGAAGTTAAAATCTGGTTTTCAGGGTATCCCTGACCAAGAATGAACACCATCATAAGGTTATAAAATTATAAACTCGACTATATAACTCTCAGATAATCAGTAAATCCCACTTTAATCTTCAGTTTCTGATTTTTTTTTTTTAGACAGCTGTTCAGTAGGTATACCAGATGTGGCTTTACACATATAGTACTTAACAGTTCTGACCTGACCGTACTTTCAGTAAATCCTCATCATTAGCTTTGCTATTATGCCACTGTATGTGTTTTAATTATGTCTGTGTGTGTGTGTGTGTGTGTGTGTGTATCGTCACTGTTTTCAGGTGTTTATATTTGACGTGGGTGGAAAGACATGGAAATCCTACAACTGGAGCATGGTAACAACAGTGGCAGTGTTTGGAAAATATGATGCTGAGCTCATGTGTTACGCTCACTCCAAAGGTGCACGGGTCGTCCTCAAAGGTAAGATAACTTTCTTTATTATACTAAGAGCTGACAGCGACGGGTTACTGGAGTTTACCTACATGTAACCAAATATCTCTCAATACTTCCACTGATGTTGTGATATTTCCATATTTCATTTTTCCATTTACGTCTATCGATATGAATCCTGTGACTGTTAAGTTCACAGCAGCACCCCTCACTACTTTTTATTTTAAGAGGAAATTTATTGAAGCATATGCAAACATACATGGAATCACAATACACAAGGAAAGATTTCAAGCGTGTTAGATTTTTAAAAATCTAACATGCTTGAAAATCAATATTCCGTATTATCACCTTTATTTCTCAGCAAAACCTGAACTTTCTTAAACAAGATTTCTTTCTGTCAACAATCACTGCTCTACCTCTCTCCTGGCCTCCTCCTGTACATACCGGTGATGATTTGAAGCAAAATACAAATTTCAAATTTGGATTCATAGTTGTAGATAAAGAACGTAGAACAATTTGTGCGTCTTTGTAGCAGATTGGTAACAAAGTGCCTAAAGATAATATTTAAAATGTGTGTTTTTCTCTGACAAACTGTTATGTGCAGACACAACCCTGGTTCATCCCTTGAATTAGCTGCTTTTTTAATGCCCGAATGATTCATAGGTCAGCGTCTAAACAAAGAACAGAGAAACATTCCTGTGAAAACGATCAGGTTCAAGGACTGGACTGAAAATGAGTGAATAATCAGCCAGTGTCCAAAGAAAGACTGTTGCTCAAGACCACTTATATAAATTGCAAGAAAGTCTGGATATAAAGAAACCAGGGGTGGCTCAATACTTTTGCACGGTACTGTATGTGGTTCTTCTTCTCATTTTTGTACGTTTGTCTGTCTTTTTGTGTTATTGGGTAAAGGTGACGTCCCCCTCTCCTACATTGTGGACCAGGACAACAGAACTGCGTGGATAACAGACAAGGTCATGTTGGCCAAGAGTCAGTTTATGGATGGGATTAACATAGACATTGAACAAGCTGTGGAAGAGGGCTCATCAGAGTACTATGCCTTAACATCTCTGGTCAAAGAGACCACTGAGATGTTTCACAGGGAGATCCCAGGTTCTCAGGTAAAGTGGAATGACTGTGCACTCGGAGACAACGGTTATTTTCCAAGGCCAGTCTCTCAGTTTGAAATCCATACTAAACCCAACTTCACCAGTCTTCACAAGACGTGCTTATTTTTCTATATCGTTACAAACAAATCACCCACAATAATTATTTTATCTGAGCTGAGCACTAAATCAGATAAAAGTCTTTTGGCAAGACTGGGTAAATGAATGAAGTCCTATGAGCACTTTCTGAGTGATTTTAAAATCATCATCCCGTTGTTGTTTACCTTTTCCTGATTTCTCAGGTGTCATTTGATGTTGCTTGGTCACCAAAATGCATTGATAAGCGCTGCTATGATTACGTAACTATTGCCGAATCCTGCGACTTGCTGTTTGTGATGTCCTATGACGAGCAGAGCCAGATCACCGGCGACTGCATTGCAATGGCAAACGCTCCTCTCCGTCAGACACTCGATGGTTTGTGGTCTGGTTTTTATAGTAGAACAGGAGAAAGTCATGTTGTTGTAAATCTACTTAAGACAATGATGTGAAATACTTGGTGTCTTTCTTTGTAGCTTATGACCAGTATTTGAATCTGAAGATCAGTCCAAAGAAGATAGTGATGGGAGTGCCATGGTACGGCTATGACTATCCATGCCTCAACTTTTCCCAGGTAAGAGATTGCTCATTAAAGAAATAAAAGTGAGGATTAGTTTGTTGTCCAAGGTTTTTGAAGACTAGCGATTTCTCTCCTGAAATATCGAAACATCTTCTGCGTGGATCTGCTTTAGACATCCGTGCTGCCCACTGGACTGTGGCAGTCCTCTGACTTCTCTTTGCCACTATAATGTCGGTGCTTTTGTATATAAAATGTCACAGCAACTATCAGACGAACTGCCGCTAAACTTGATAAACACACTCACGATCCTTTAAATTCTATTATTTATTTTACTTTGTCTCAGACTGTCATTCATTTAGTCCATAATTTAACTGGATGTCACACTTCTGTATCAGGATGCTCTGATGATGATCTCTTCTTGTTCTTCCAATCCTGCACAGGCTGTGCTGTTACTGGAAAACCTCATCAGCTCAAAGTATTACTAAAAATGTAAAGTGTGGTTTTGTTTGTGTCAGACAGATGGTGCTGGACACAGACTCCCCGTCACAGCAGCATTTTTATATATTATGAAAAAAACAAACAACAACAAAAAAACTGCACCATATTTTTCTCCTGAGCCTTAAGCTCTTATTTGCGATGCATATTGAGTTTCTTCTAGATATTTATTGAGATTATTTGAAACTGATGAGTACAGAAACTAGGAATCACCTTTGAACAGAAAGTTTAAAAAAAGGTGCTTCCTCGTATGGAGACACGATGTTTGTTCATTCAGCTGAACAAAAGCCGGATAATGACATTTTTATAGGTTATTAGCCGATAGCATTACTAACCTTGCCCAGTGTGGGCCATATGTGACATGCCTGTTATTATAACACACCGTCATTTCTTTTCTCACACCAGGAGGGAGTGTGCTCTATAGAGAAAGTGCCTTTCCGTGGAGTTCCTTGCAGCGATGCTGCTGGAAAACAGAAACCTTACAAGTGGCTCATGAAGCAGGTCAACAGCTCGATGTCAGGCAGGCTCTGGGACGACGAGCAGCAGGCTCCCTACTTCAATTACAAGGTGCTCAATTTTCTTTCATATTTTAAGGATAAATTGTTTTTCTTCTTGAAGTATACAAAAGCATGGATTAGGTGTTCAATTAATTACTAAATTAAATTTGTATTTTATCAGATATTTGGGTTTTTGTTGTTTTGCTTCCAGGCGAAATGTTTTAGGTCTCGGACCAAAAAGGCAATATGTGCAAGAAAGGATCTGTGCACTGTTTAGCTCCAGTTAATATTTAAATTAAATATTTATATGCAAACCAACATTTCCACCCATATGATCATCTCCTCAGGCTTGTGTTCTTTGTATTTTGCCAAGTTTAGGTTTGACTAGCTTCATGCGTGCGTGGCGTTTGTATTTCAGGGAAGAGCCGTTTATCTGGATACACTTTTAAAGTACAGCAGTGTCACTTCCCAAACAGAAGGAATTAGCCTTCTGAAACAACTAAACAGTTCTGCTATTTGCCCTCAGGGTGAATGGACAAATCTTTTCAGACCACAAGATGGCGCTATTATCACATTTATGTTGTTGCTTCTTTCCCCTCAGGACCAGAATGGACAAATCCATCAAGTTTGGTACGATGACCCACAGAGTATTTGCCCAAAGGCGGATTCGGTGATGTCTAAGGACCTGAGAGGTATTGGCATGTGGAACGCCAACATCTTGGACTACAGTGATGATCCGGATGCCAGGCAACAGACAACAATGATGTGGAACGCTCTTTTAGGATGCTAGCCGTGCACGTGACGAAGCTGCAGAAGTTTCCACCATCCCAGAGCCCGCTTCTGGTTGTTGCTAAGTCAACACCTCCCTTTGTAGCAGTAAAGGGGGTGTTGTGGACTCGGGGAGGCATACTTGCACTTGAGAGTTAATTGTTTCTTTTATTGCTGCTGCCTTTGACTGGGTTACATTCCTCTTTGCTAAGCGAAATAACTGTGATACTCTAAAAAGGAAAATTTTTTTAAATAAATAAAACTTGTTTCTAATAATCTTTGAATGAAATTACAGAGTAAGCACTGGTATTTTGTTATCTCAGCACATCAGAGTTTACATCATCTGAGAAACACGAATTTAAATCGACATTATAAAACAATGCAAACTATTTTGGTCCAATCAAATGACATAACTAATTAGAAAGAAACATTCAAGTCCAAAATAGTTAAACCAGAAAACAGGTTTTTCATGTGCAGTTTATTCTGAACTGGGTGGCGCTGCTTTGGACTTGTGCTCCGTGCCGTGGAGGGTTTCCCATCAGGCCGGGATGAGATGACTGACTCTTCTTCTGAGCCAGCTCAGCCTTCAGGGCTCTGACCTCAGTGGCAGCCTGTTTTCTCAACTAGAAAAACATTCATAGGAAACACAAGAAAATGAGCTCTGCTGTGCTCCACGATTAGGTTATTTTATTGATGATATGTCTCTTGACCAACCAGCTCAGCTATTTTAACTGTTTTCATACATCACTTACCTTTATCTCCGTTACCAGCTTCATCTTGGCATCTTCTACCTTCCTCTTCAGGTTGTCAATCTCGTGGCTCTCAGTCATGATCTGAATGATGAGCTCATTCTGTAAGGGATAGTCAGTCATTAAGTTTATGGGTGGAAAACTTTATGGATGAGTGGCCATTTGAATTAGGTACACCTGTTCAGCTACTCGTTAACACAAATATCTAAATCAGCCAATCATATGGCAGAAACGGTGCGTTCAGGCATGTAAGCATGGTGGAGATGAGTTGCTGAAATTCAAACAGATGGTTTACCATTTCCTACCTGACGGCTGATAGTAAGACAACAAATTGTTACAACAAAGATATGCTTGGTTGAAGGCTACAGCAGCAAGAACGCCACACCTGTGCCGCTCCTGAGGGAAGCTGAGGCTACACCAAAATGGAAACATTAGACGATTTGATAAGTTTTGCCAGGTCTGATGAAACACTATTTCTGCTGCAATGCTGAGATGGTAGGGTCAGAAACTGGCCCCTGTTAGTACCATTTCATCATTTTTTAAACACCACGGCCTTGCCGAGTGTTGTTTTTGGGATGTGATGGAACAGGAAATGTGCAGCCGATAAATCTGCAGAACTGTGTGATGCTATCATGTTGATATGAACCAAAATCTCTGAGGAATGTTTCCTGCATCTCGTTGAATCTGTGCACAAAGAATTAAAGCAGTTCTGAAAGCAAAAGGGGGTCCAACCCAGAACTAGCAAACTGTAAGTAATAACTGGTTCATTGTACAGACCTGAAACTGAGCCACTGAGATTTTAATATTAATACTGAAAATGCATTTTAAAAAAAAGAAGAAGGAAATCGTGTGGTTAGATTGTACCTTTATGGAGGATCTTCCTTGGTGTCTGGGCTTTGCTCTGTTATCTCGGGCCTGCAGCTGATGCAGGACTTTGTTGTAAAACGTCTCCAGTTCTTGTCTCAAGTTTCTCAAGTTCTCGTCCAATGGCGCTGTGGCCTTCTTGGCTTCAAAATATTTCTTTTTCCAGCTGTCACGTGCTTTATGTTAAAAGGACGGAGACAAATTGGTTGACAACTTTAACAAAAAAAGGTTTCACTAAATTGTTAGCGCTTTAACTCATTTTCAGATTGGAGAATAATTAAAAACCTCTGGGTTTATCCAAATTTTAAAAGCAGCAAAAATATAAAAACGTCCTCAGTTTGAGATGTTACATGTTTGCAGCAGTGCACTGCTGACAAACTGATGACTGAATTCGGTGCTGACCTTGGTTCCTGCGGTGTCTGTTCTGGGCTAACAAGTCTTTCCCCTTTCGCAGCAGCTCTTGTCGCGTCCTCTCCAGCTGCTTTCTCTCCTCCCGCACCAGCTTGATTTCACTGATTAGTTCTTCCCCTTTTAAATAAAAAGCCCGTCAGTTGTACTAATAACAATTAGCATAAAGCCTGCAGATGCGTCCTGCTTACTGTTTGTGTGAAGGACTGGAGAAGCAGCCGTTTCATGGGTGACCAAGTCTAAACCTGAAGGTGGTGATACGCATCTGGCAGGCTGAGACAACGGAGCTAGACTTTCTGACAGCTTCACAGAAAAACATCAGAAGATTATCCTGCAAAGTGTTTTTCTTTTGTGGATCCATGTTTTACAAAGAGCACTGAAAAGGAGATGATCATGTAACAAACCCAAGATATAGTTTGTGTTTTTTCTAAATGTCACACGTTACCCCGGCTGTTCGATTGTTTCTGATGGACTTCAGCGCATGTTCCTCTTTTGGTTTCCCAACCCTGAAAAACACACACAGGTAGTTTCAGTCGTGTCCATGGAGTAAGAAGTTTTCAGGTCAGTATGCTGGCTGCTCGGTACCCGTCTGTTAGGGAGAAGCCTGAATCTCTGTCCTCCAGGGACTCGGCTACTCCTGAATGTCTGGCTGCTCTGTTTCCTCTTTGGTTCTGTTTCTTCTTTCTGCAGGTTTCTTCTTTCTCTGGCAATTCCTTCACCTGAGCTGAATCAGCCACACACTGCTGGAAATCTGTAAGTAGAAAAACTGCATCTGTCTTTTCTAAGAGTTTCAGCAAATGTAGGGATATTTTATTGCATCAAATACAAGACGACGACTTCTTCTTTTGGCTGCTCCTTCTTGGTGTCACCACAGCGAATCATCTGCCTCTTATTTCACCCGTGCATCCTCTTCTGTTACACAAACCCTCTGCACGTCCTCCTTCACTACATCCATGAACTTTCTCCGAGGTCTTCCTCTTTTCTTCCTTTCTAGTTGCTCCATATCGCACATTCTTTGTCCCATATATCAACTGTCCCTCCTCTGCTCATGTCCAACCATTTTAGCTTTGCCTCTCTAATGTTGTCTCCAAACTGCTCAATCTGAGATGTCCCACTAATGTATTCATTTCTAATCTTGTCAATCTTTCACTCTTGCTTTCATCGTTCTGTCACAAATGGCAGTTGTCTCCACCCAGTCCACCCTGTTTGCACTCTCTTCCTCACCTCTCTTATTTTGGATGGTTGACCTTCACCTTCACCATCTCTACTCCTTCTAACTTCACTCTTACACCTTTCTCCCTCTCATTCACATGTTTTCTGTCTTGCTTCAACTGAATTTCATGCCTCATTTCTCCAGAGCATACCTCCACCTCTGCAGCCTTGCAAAGGTGGAGGTATGCTCGTGGACTATGATGTCTGTAAACACCATAGTCCACGGAGACTTCTGCCTGACTCATCTATCTGTCCATCACCACTGCAAACAAGAAGGGGCTCAGAGCAGATCCCTGGGACCTTTTTAAACCCATATGTCGCTCCTACCTTTGTCTCAGTGTCCTCACACATGTCCTGCACCACCCTCACATACTTCCCTGCAACATGAGATTAGATTCCCATGTTTCAACTTTGGGGCCAACTAATATCTAGCTGGTGATGAGGATATTTAGGCATAACTGGAAGAAATCAGAAGCCCATTAACCACATTTGCTCCTATATGTCAATCTTTTCTTTTTAAATGAAAGAATCTATTCTTTCAGCACATACGTGAACAGATTTGTGAATGTTTAGGAGCAGGTGTAAGTAAATGTCAGGGCAAGAATATATTTGCACTTCTCATAGTGAAAATGTTGATGAACTCTACCTTTACTGTGCAAAGCAAGCTGGGGTGCCCTTTGCTTCTGCCCTCGAAAACAGTCCTGCTCTGCTCTCCTGATGGAGGAGAGCGTTTCACCTTCCTTCTCCCCGCCTCCTTCTAAAGAGTTGTAGCTCCTATCATCCTCTTCTTCCTCCTCCTCCTCCTCCTCCTCTTCATCCTCTTCTTCTAGCCGGTGTGTGGGAGGTGGCTGATGGGAATACTGGGGGATATGGGGGAATTTGATGGGCTCCTTTGTTCCTGTTGCCCGGCTGCATGTTTTGGGAGCGTGGTAATAGATCTGGTGGTCTGGGGAGCTGCTGCTGGTGTCAGGGGTGAGAGACCGGGAGCATACGCTGCTGTCATTCTCCACAGCGGGCAGCAAGTAAAGCTCCGGCTGCGTGGCCTGCCGACAGGTGACAACAACGTGTTACTGGAACCAACCCAGTACATAAAAAGAAGAATCATCCGATTAAATGTTTAGATTTAAGTATGCAACACTGACTCTACATACATAGGGTGGGGCGAACGCTTTCACTTTCAGGTCTTGCTCCTGTTTGCCTTTGACCTGCAGCAGACAAGAATTTGGAGGCTGTAAAAGGCACAGCAGTAAAAAGTGTGTTCCCCACTTGCCCGCACACACATTTTACACCCTTTAGTCCAAGCAGTAAACTGTCTGTGCAGATTCTCTCTATTGTGTGCCTGGTGAAATACAATCAGCTCTACAAAAGAGCACGAAACAGCCAGCTGCACTCACCAGCGCCAGACTGCGCCCCACACATTTAAGGAAGGAGAATTTGTCGACGCTCCTCTGTGCACCAAGGAGAGCGCCCAGCTCACTCCTCAGAGTTTTCAGGGTAACATCAGGATAAATCCTAAGGTCACAGAAAAGGAGAGGTGGTGTCCACGTTAAAAAAAAGAATGTTAGTCGGGATTGATCAAGAAAAAAGCTACATGTCAGCTATCGAGTGCTCAAATATATTTGACATATCAAGTTTAAAAAGCAAAATGACACATGCAGCAACTGTAATACTGTAACTTTTCAACTGAGACTTGGAAAAATTATATCATTGCAACACTTTTAAAGCACTGAACAATGTTAAAGCAGTCTGACACTGTTATCAGACAATTACGTTACCGAATTTCCTAAGAACAAAGCCTAAGTAATACAACATATCTCAGTTTCTTTTATATATGTCTGCACAGTGGACGTGCAGTCGAGAAGTGTTAAACAATCCTTATCTTGAGTTTTCTATATTAAAACAAACATTTGCAGCAGTTTCACCTGATGAAGCCGGCTGATATGAAGCTCTCTGTGGCTTCAGCAGGGACTTTATTGAGCTTCACATTCCACTGGTCAGCTGGCACAAACAGCACATGGAGCTCCAGAAGCTGCACACGAATGCAAAATGATAACACGGTCGGTTTGCATCATCAGGCGTGTGTCTGCTTGCTTGAAAAAATAACTTTGTTATTTTATTTCATCCTTAAAAAGAAAAAAAGAAGAAAATACCTTGCAGCTGTGAGGTCTCCTGTCCTCTATATATCTCGCTGACGCGCAAGACAGCTCCATTAAAGAAGAAACAGAAACACTGGAAGATTTCCGTTTTTGTGCTCTGAGGGCGTGCACTGCTAAGTTACAGTCTGCAGTAATCAAACACACTCAGTCGTCCAGTGAAGTTTCTTTTATGAGAGTGCCAGCAGTGGTTGCTCTGCCGCGGATCATAGCTGCAGAGAAAAAACACGAAGCCGCTCATCTGCGATGACCACTAGGGTATATATATATATATATATATATATATATATATATATATATATATATATATATATATATATATATATATATATATATATATTTTAGAGAGAGAGAGAGAGATATAAATAATGTGTGTGTGTGTGTGTGGAAAGGGTATGGAAGCGTTTTCAACACCAGGGGGCGGAATTTCCATTTATCTGGCGCTCCTTTCTGGTATTTGTGGGAGTTGTAATTTTTAAAACTTAAATTGAACTTGTGTTGTTGGTGAGTTTTCGAGAAACCGTCTGGAAATACATAACAAAGGCGATGATTATATGCTTTATGAATCTCGTTTTCAAAGTAACGAAAAACTATTCTACTGTGAGGTTTCTATTGTTTACAAAACAGTGAAGTAAAGAGATCGAAAAGTTGACATTTTCGAACTTCACGCGAAGGCAGCAGTACTTGACACGCCTTTAAACAAAACCGGAAGCTCATTGTTGATGAAGTAGTTAGCAAGTGAGCTAGCAACAACCAATTTTCTAGGTAAAACTTTTACATTCGCCGCTTAAAGCCTTAAATCGTTCAACTCAACAATGTCTGGATCGGCCAACGTCGTAGCAATGAAGAAAGTTGTCCAACAGTTACGCCTTGAAGCTGGCATTAACAGAGTTAAGGTAACGGTTAAAATTGCTACGTTACTATTGTAGGGCGTGTACTGTTTCTCTGTCGTCTATTAAAGGAGTCTCTCTTCATTTGAATAGCGATTGTAGTTGTAGTTACGCAGCAGTAGCTTGCCTCAACTATTTCCCAACCACAGGTGTCCCAGGCCGCTGCGGACCTGCAGCAGTTCTGCCTCCAGAACGCCCAACAGGACCCTCTGCTCACCGGCATGTCGTCCAGCAACAACCCCTTCAGACCGCAGAAAGTCTGCTCCTTCCTATAGCACCGACAGGCCGACCCTCCGCCTGTGTGAGTACAGCTGGTTCTCAGGCTGCCTCTTTTTTATATTTTTGTACGATTAAAATAACCTCACGTTCTGTGGAGACTCCATAAAGTACGTTTTGATGTTTTGTCCGGCCAAGAGACATAACGTTGAGTAATGGCAACAAGTTACGAAACTGAAACCAGTACAAAATGCACTTTCTTGAAAAGTAGTCTAATTTTAAACTATTAAAATCAAGCGCTTTTAATTCAATGATAGTTTAAAATTTACTCTTCCATAAAATATCAGTTATTAACTATTTCCAGTCAGCTTGTCGAGGCTGCTCTACTACAGTCAACTAAAAACAAATAGTTACAGCGGTGCTTGGACTCGCACCTTTAATTTCTAGACTTTTCTCACCTATAAAGTTCAGGTAGAGCTTTAACGTTTGTCCTCAGCCCATCACTCACGTTCAGTTTTTCTAAAATCATTTATAAGCAGGTCGGAGTGGTTTAACTTTGCTTTTGCAGTAATGCTTATAAAATACTGTGCATTTCTGCATTGTTTACATTCTTTGCAGCCTGCTTTATAGGGAAAACAAACTTTTCACACCCTTAGTCTCAATGCTTTGGCCCCTATAATTTCCCTTTTGTCCCATCTCTCTGATTACCCTGAGCCCCGTTCTGTTAAAAGGGAGTTCTTTATTACCACTGTCGCCAAGTACTTGCTCATAGAGGGCTCGTCTGTTTTTAGGGTCTTTACCTTGCAATATAAATCACCTTGAGACCACTGTTGTCGTGAGTTGGTGCTGTATGGATAAAATTTTTGCATTACTAATGATCGTAAACATTTCTGCAGGTGTTGACATTTTGGTGCTTTGTGGAACGGGGTTTCAGGATCAGGATCCTGCATCATGGACTGGAATCGACTCAGGAGCGTTAGGGAACTTGGGCCAAACGACTGACTTTTTTCTTCTTCTTTTTTTTTTTTTTTTAAATTTTTTCCTTTTATCAAATCTAACGTGGAAACCTTTCCAAGTGGTTTTAGCACAAATACGTCTTAAGCTATTTGCATAGAACTAACCCATACTAACATGTGCCTTTTGAAATGTGTATTTTTCATGCCTGAACAAAAATAAATACCTTTATTCACAACTTAAACAGTAAATGTTTTATTAGAATAACAATATACACACGTCTTAAGCTCCGTCTATCAGTCACACAAACCAGGATGGACCAGGTGTATGTTTGCATTTATGTGGTCAGAGCAGGTCACATTTTTAAAGCGTTTAAAACACAGGCAGCATTTATAGAGAATCAGGATGCTGCATGTCTTCTCGGGCATTTCACGGTCCAACAATTAGACTCAGCCCTTTGATGTCCATGAGGAGGTCATGTTAAAATAAAGGCTGGAAATTATACTTTTAAGGGAAATTTGAGCTGTTGTTGAAGATTTAACAGTTGTCAGGGTATAAAGTCAATTTGAGCAAGTCCACAAACAGCTGAAGTATCTTGGATAACAGACAAGATCATTCCCATCTGACCAGGAGGAAGATTTTTATTTTCTCAAAGCTGGAACTTTCGTCTGCAGGCTTCCATCTCATGACGCTGAAATCAAAAAGGATATTTAAGCTTAGTGGGAAAAGCTTGTGTAACAGAAAATGCGTTTTTCTTTTAATCTTCCACATTTAAATGTTGAACTAGACTGTAATAACATGACTGGCAAAGTAGAAACTGACAGCAAACAGGTTGCTTAAAGGCAAATGTGCATGTGGCTTGATGACAGTTTTACTGCAAAAACAACCATCAGTGAGGAGGACTCACCTTCATCACCCACTCATACTCTCCATACTTTGAGTCGAACGTCCCTTTTTGTAGAGATCGGAGTTTGAGGGTGAAGCGTGGTCCCAGCTCCTGAATACCAACTTTCTTCTCATTCTTGAAGATGTACCTTTTACAGATGATTTTTAGAGACTTATTTAGCCTTCTAAATTTAAGATTTAAAAAGGATGGTTGTGTTAGTATAGAAGGTTGAAAAATATTTACCTGTGAAATCTGAAAAAGATAAAGTCTCGCTGGTTGTGGAAGGTGGCGACCTGTCTGCCAACGAAGTGTGGCTCCTGTGGGAAAAGGGCTGCGAACAGACGGCCGATGGTGTGTCCCAAACGAGTGGTGAAATTGTTGAGGATCACCTCCGGGTAGTGTTCAGTTGGATTTTTGCCTCGTCTCTGCGGGACGAAAGAAAGGAGCCAGATGATCTCAAATGACTAAATTTTAAGAAAGTGTGTCCCGCTGTTTGGAATAACATATGGATACAGAAGCATGTGAAGAAGAAATACCCCCCTTTTAGTTTCACCTCTTTAACCTATTAAGTATAAAATGTGATAAAAAATAACTTGCACTGTACCGGGTTGTAAAATTATTTTAATATAACCTCAAATGAACAACACATGTCATAATACAATGTGAGCATTTTTTTTTTTTTTTTTTTTTTTTTTTTTTTAAAGAAACCAAAATGCAGAAGCAGTGTGTGAAACACCATGTGCATCACATGATTCAGTGTCTTGTAGAACCAGTTTTAGCAGCAATAACATGAGGTATGTATTTCTACATGACTTTGTCAGTCTGTCACATCATTGTGGAGGAGTTCATACTTGTTCAGTCTTTTTCTAACTGGACTGTTTTGGACTTAAAATGTTTTACTAACCGAGGCCTGCAGTCTGAAATGTAGCTCTTGGCTTTTTTGCAATGAATCTGAGCATCGCACAGTCTGACCTTGTAGTGAATTTGCTGGGATGTCACTTCCTGGGAAGACTCTGAACCGTCCTGAACGTTTCTACTCGTGAATAATCTTTCTCACAGTAGAATGATGGACTTGTATAGTCCTTCCAAAATTCTTGGGCAGCAACAATTTCTTCTTTAAGGTCGCTGTTGATGTGTTTTGGCATTGTGTTAACACACACCTAAATGCTTCTCCTCCTTTTATAGGAGCGGCCACACTTACTAATGATCAGTTAATCAAGTGCATTTTATCAGCTGCCTGCAGGTAACTTAACTCCTGTACAAACAGTACACAGTGTAATACTACATGCTGTTCTCCATCTGAGATTCTATCTCCTGCTGAAGACCAGATCAAATTTTTACTATGTGCTGATCTAAAACCTCAGAATTGAAAGAGGGTGTACTTTCCTTTTCATGTGTTTATATATTATGTCTCGGTGAGTAAGTAGGATCATTTTGAAAAAGAGTTTGGACTTATCATCTTGCCTTCATCTCCTTGCGTAGTCGAACACTGCTAACTTTGAAGTGTGCAGTCGGCCCGTTAGGTAAGTGACAGAGAACCATGCCGTCTTTAATTAATGATTAAGGATCTCTGCATTAGAAAACAGCTGACTGCATCAAAGATTTCCATGGTTTGATTTTGCAACTTGCATAATTATCAGCAGCATTTGGTCAAAATGAGACTTTACAGAAAGAACTAGAGCTTGCACAGTTGCCTTTAAGGATACTGGGCACTTGTCGATCCTCATTGATGACCATGAGATAGGTAAAGTTCCTGGCGACGCACTGCGGTATGATCCTCTTCAGGGCCAAACCTCTTCTGTAATATACGTGGGCATTTGGGATGACTGTGGCCAGCTGCTCGCAAAACCTCACCGTCCTCTGCAAGAGAGAAATTAGATGATGTGGCACAAATCACTGTGTTCAACACATTAGGTGGAAGAGTGGTTAGCACCAAGAAGGCTGCCTAACTATTGTTAACTACCATGACAATAAATCCTATTTTAGTGCAGAAATTAAACTGTAACAACTAAACCAGCTTCAAACGCTTACACAAAAGCTAAAAGTAAGCTTGTAGCCTGTGTTCTGCTCGATTTTCAACAAAGTCAAGAATAATCAAATATGTAAAGAGATTTTTAGAAAATGCTTTGTTCTGCATAATATTCAAATGATCCAAAATCTACCAGTAGATTATAATTTTTCAGATTCTGGATATTTAATGATAAGAGTAATAAAAATGATTGTAGTGACAAGCAGGAGCCACTCACCCCTCTGGGTCTGTCTGATGTTGTGATGAGCACTTTAGGATTTGTCAGCCCGTTGAAGTAGGCGGAGAATTCATCAGTTCCCTCGTCAAAAGCAATCTGTATATGACGCACACAAACATACGCATTTTAATCCAAATTCAGAAATAAAGATAACAATAATCTGATGAAGCTCAGCCCACTTCATACCTCCTCATCCTCTGGGTCGACTGTTGTCTCGTCATACACCCTCTGGTTTTCTATTGTTTTGGGGACCTCCTTTGGTGGTGCCTGCATTAGGGACAGAATAAAATAAAGTACAAATAATAAATATTACAGCTGTTGCCTTATTTTATCCTTTCACTCTGTCACTGCTGTCTAAGCATAGAAGCCCAGACCTCCCTCTTTCCTGCCATCTCCTCAAGTTCATCCAGGGGGACACAGAGGCCGTTTATCAATGCCCAAGTACGCGAGTACGTACTCGCCGAGAACGCACGGGAGTACGTACCCGCCGAGAACGCGAGCACGGACTCGCGATATGTACAATTGGAACACCTGCGTACATGATGATGTCACAGGTCCGGAGTTTTTACTGCCGTCCCCTCTTAATTTAACTGTGAGTAACATGTTATGAAGCTTAACTTTAATCACAGCCAAACCGGTTTACTCAGGAACAAATAAAACACTGAAATGAACCAAACATTAACATTTAGAAGTGATCTAAGTGACTTATATATCATTTTTAACCTCAGTAGTGAAACCTCTATTAATAAAAATAGTGTACATGTACATACGTGTACATACCTTAATAAAAACAAGCAGGTGAGATGTTAGAACGCTTTTATTTCTATTCTAGTGGACACTCAATACTATAGACAGCTGCTGGGGTTTCTTTAACCTGAGTAGTGAGAAGACCGCGAGCGGGGGGGGAAGGGGGGTGAAAACGATGTGCCGGGAGTCCGCTGTTGAGTTTTGGACGAAATGCATTCTGGGATATATAGCTGTCCCAAGTCCACACCGATGCATGCTCGATAAAACGGGCGGATCGAGAACACATCCGGGACTTTTTCGCATTCTTGGCTTGATGCGTACTTCGAATTGGAACAGTACTTGGTCTCCAACTGATGACGTATCACGAGTACACGAGAACGCAAGTACGCACAAGTACGCATATTGATAAACGCCCAGAGGCATTCCCAAGCCGAAACATAATCTTTCCAGCGTGCCCTGGGTCTTCCCCTCGGCCCCTCCCAGTAGGACATACCTCACCAACTGCTTCCTTTTAATTTGGAGGACTAGTGGCTCTAATCTGAGCCCCTCTTTACCATCAAATCCCCATGACAGCGATTTATTGGTAGAATTAACTAATCCATCATAAAATGTAGTTATAAGTGAAGAACAAACAAAGAGAAGACTCACCTTGTCACCTAAAGCTTCCCGTTCTTTTCTTCTCTTTTTCCTCAGCTGCATCTTTTGCTGAAATACAGATTTAGAAGTTAACAGATCTTCAAGGAGGTTTATAAGTTAATAAAGTGATTTATTGATTACTCCTGCTAGAACTGATCTGGATAAGCAGTGATGTTTGAAGTAAAATTATAGTTGCAACTATGATGGATGTATGCATGATTGTATATACCTTGTTCTATGAGTCACAACCAGTGAACCTGGCCATTTGTTACCTCACGTAAAATTTATTGTGATTCCATACAATTATCATCAGAAGCTGCACCTAATTATAATATAAATAACAGTATTAAGAAAAATAAAAATAGACTGGTAAATATCTAGTTACCTATTTATATAGTGTCATTATTGTGAGGCACTTTGAGTTTTTAACATATTTTTAAAGTTATTAATATTAAGAGGTGTACCTAATATTTAGGGATGCACTGATTAGGGTCCAACTTTAATATTAGCACGCTGATCCTAATGATTTTAGTTTGGTTGTTTTTTCCCCTCATAAATAAAAGTACAAGGAGACCCACCCTGACTATACATCACTTTAATGTAATATTATTAGTGGTGAGTTAAGCAGCACATAACGAGTCATAGTTTAAATAAACTGGACCCAAGCAAAACAAGCAGCCTAACGACACACGTAACATGGGCTCTGGTGACGTTTACTGACACTGTTATACCCTACAAAAACAAACACATGCTAAAACGAGACATTGATATTCTTATGTTGATCATGAAATCTAAGCGTATTCCCTTAAATTAACAGTTCTACTGAAATGTACTGGAGTCTTGCTAATGTAAAACGGATCACTTTCATCCAGTTTTAACGCACCGCTGTACCTAATAAACTGGCACGTGAGTGTCCCAGGTACCGGAAGCTCCCCCATTACCAGCCATGACCCAGTATCCTTACCTTTCTCTTCTCCTGCTTGAGTTTCATGAACATGAAGTGTCTTCGCTGTTTATTCTTGATTTCTGACACGCTGAAGGTGGGAGGAAAGGCAACAGCCAGCTCGCTCTTCACCATCTTCTTCTCCTCCACCGCGCTGCCTTCCCCATCAACCTCCGCGCTCTTCTTCTTCGCTTTCTTGCCCTTCTTTCCTTTGCCGTCCTGACTCGTTGAGACCTCTGTAATGTCCATCTTGTATCTGCTGTCTGTTTTGGATTGTTTCTCACGTGTGTGTACTGGAAGCAGCACCCCGTTCGCGTATTCACCTCCGGTGAAACAGGAAGTGGCCGAATGAAGACTCGGTGAAGAAAAAGTGTGACCTCTAGTGGTGAGGAGGAGAAAGATAGTCCCTCTTTAAAGTAGGGAAACGGAGCAGAACCTAAACACAGCCCTTTTTTGCAATACCACAGCTTTATGTAATGTTCTGTCAGAAACCCTCCTGATACTCGTCCTCCACCGACTCCACCCTGCCTACACTCTCTCTATTTCACCTCTTTTGAGCACTTTCCATGGCTTTATTTGACCCTAGTTATTCAAACCTCTAGTCCAATCATCTTCACTGTTAACACCCGTCTCTGTCTGGCTTCTACTGGCTATCATTCCTCTGCTCTCCAGAACATACCGCTCCTCTCCAGGCTTTAATCCAACTACTTCATACTCTCACTGCAGAACACAATGTCATCTGTGAGCATCACAGTCTACAGAGACTCCTGCCTGTCCTCATCTGGCCATCCATCCATCTCAACTGCAAACAAGAAGATGCTCAGAGACGATCCCTGATGTAATCCAAACCCATCTGTCACTCCTACCACACACCTCACAACTGCACCACCCTTACTTCCTCATACAGTACAACACCCTATCATATGCTTTCTATAGATCCACAAAACCATCGCACGGCTCTTTTCGACACACTTCTTCCTCAGCACTCTCAAACCAAACATTTAATCTGTGGTTCTCTTTCTCAACAGCCATGCTGCTGTTCACTGATCATCAACTCTCTTCTTAACCTAACTTCAAGAACTCTTTGCCGTATCTTCATAATATGGCTCATGATCTTTATACCTTTGCTACATCTCCACACATCACTCTTGTTTCTTGGAAAGCTGTTATTAATGACTTGTTGACCTATACTCTGTCAAGCATATCTATCATGATTGATATCAACTCATTTAGAACCAGAAAGAACATTCCTCAAAGGAGGTAGAAGCTGTAATCAGTGTTATCTGTAATCTTTTTTTATCCAGGTAAAAAGTCTCATTGAGATGAAAAATGTCTTTTTCAGGAGAGAACTGGCCAACAAGGCAGGAGAAATCACAAAATATATAAACTCACAATTCTATTAAGACAATTTAAGTTGCTAAAAAAGACTGAATTGATTTATTTTGTTAGAGCAGGGATAGGCTTAATAATAAATAATAACATGCTCTACTATCTTTTTCTGCTTTTTTAAATAAACCCATACATTTGAAAATTCATGGATAACAATAATTATATTTTAGCATTAGAAATATAATTTCAGTTAAAGATCTAACTCATAGTTAATCATTACAGAAACATAAAAAATGATTTTGTAATTACAAATACTCTTAATTTAGGGAAGCTGTGGCATAAACCTTACATTGGGTGGGGGTACTATAAATTTGTTAAGCACAAATACAAATTGCTGCAATTGCCAGATATGGCTCGATGGCACGCCAGTCTATGAAAGCATCTAAACTGAAACCTCAAAACTGTTGGAATAACAGCGAAAGGAGAAAACAGGAGTATGTAAACTATTTATCATATGACACCATATGTACATTTCATTTTGTTCTCAGTAAGAGAATTTGAAATATAATATATTTGGCCTGTATGTGCTAAAATCTTTAGTGCAGACGGCTTGATTACTTGCGTGTTCATACCAGTGATGAAGGTCTAACCATCACCTTAAGGACTAAAGGAGGAAGAGGAGGCTGTGATCATTTGACAGCTTAAATACAGTCAAACAAAGCCAGAAAGAGACAGCATGAGTTTATCTGCACCAGGAACCACAGAAGTGATCATTAACACATCAGGACATTTAATTTGAGTATTTTTTTTTTAGTATTTCACAGTAGAAACGAGTAAACACAATATTGTATTTATGAGGAATACTATTGTATTTGTGATTCAGCAAATACAATATTATTTGTTCTACATCTTTAATCACCTGCCTAAAACTTAAGATTATACCGTATGGATATAATAACACAGTTTATAATAATTACAGAAAGGTAAGACTTTACATTTAAGCGTGACAGTGTCACATAGTGGTGTGAACAGGAAGCTGTGGTGTGGGCAAGGACTGATCATTTTATTTTAAAAAGCCACTTCCTGGAGTGTTAACATCAAAAAGTGCAACTAAGACACTTTATGGTAAACTTTAGAAATAAGAACTTCCATTATTTTTGTCAGAAATGTGCACAGTTTTGGCACTGTTACCAAAAAGAAATATTTTTCTTTTATTCACCTCAACTCCAATGAGATAATGTTCTGCATTTAACACATGCAGATTTTTGCATAAAACACACCGCATCACAAAAATGAACAAGCAGGAAAGATTCTGAAAATTAATCTACAGCTGCAACATTTTGGTGCCACAGAAACAGAGATGAAAGCTGAAAACCTGATGCAAGCAGACGCTGCAAAACAGGATAAGAACCACAGTTTCACAGAGGAGGCGAGTGGAAGTTGCTCAGTGTCAAAAGACAAAAAATATAAATTAAAAAAATAGAAAATAGACGTGCACAGACAAACAAAGCCACAAACACCGTACTATCTGGCATTTCACCTGTCCTTCCACTGGAACATCAACAAGCAGGGGGAGGGTTCAGGGTGTACAAAAGGCCTTTCAATGTGTAGAGTTGCAGCAAGAGCTTGGTTTGCATAGCTGGCAATAAGTTCCAAGTGGGCGTTAAATCATTCACATTTAATTCATTTAGTTTGAAGTAATAGTGCACGGAGGACACTGCAGTGGACCCTGAGGTCGAAACTGTTTTTCTACCAGATACAGAAGTTTATGATAAGAAAATCAAGTTTTTAGTAGTCCATCGATTTTTCTTAATATTGATAATGCCTTTATTTATATAGCACCTTTCAAAGCAAAGTTACAAAGCGCTTCACAGGACATGATAAGAAATAAAAACAAAACTTAATAAGAGATTAAAAAAATGAAACAACATGATAAAGACATTTAAAAACTCTGATTGCTGCATTTTGGTCCAGTCGTGCGAACAATGAGGAGACAAAAGCAGGCACTCTGTAACCATCTCTAGATTTCTTTTAGAAAAACCTGAACCTAAAGTTGCATGAGTCAGGACTGGACAGCTGAACTGATGTGCTTATTTAAGCGGAGGTTTTTATAATATTGGTCCAACACTCGGGTTGTTCCTTCACAGCTCTTGTTTACCATCAGTAGAGCGTGGATCTTTACATGGTTCAAAATTGTATATTAGTTTATAGAAAGCCATCCCAACTACTCTGTTATTAGTGCATATTGCTCCTCCACCTCTTTTCATCTGACTCTCCTCTCGGTTCATATCAGCGATGCAGATCCAGTCACCGTCTGCGGTCACGCACCACTTTGAGTGATCCACAGTATCACTGAAGGCCTCCCTGTTTGGAAGCTTTACTTCTTTCACGTTGTACACATGGTTAGGGATGCTTATACTGCAGTTAGAAGGCAGACTGCGATTGTGGTGCATCTTTCCCCAGCTCTTGACATACAGATTCCCCTTAATGTTTTTTGTAACAAGACCAGAGTAAAGATCTGTAATAGTATGGAAAACAAAACAGGAAAACAACACTATTAAGAGTGTCCTCTGCCCGTACTGTGGAGAGTACAGTGTGTTTTATTGTCAATTTACAGGCTGAATTGTAGACATGCTCTTATGTTTGTGATCAACATGAATTTTCATCCCTTAAATCCTAAAATGTGTCTTCTGTCTGAAAACACTTACCATCACCAAAGCGTGTGTATTTTGCAAAGCTGATGAAGTTACGGCCGCTTGAAGAAGTCAGCGTCGCCTGACTAAACCAGGGTTTGTTTTTCGGGTAGCAGTCGCGCTGTGCCACACATCGGAGTTCATTGTGAAAGGTTGTTGGGATTTCAGAGTCATACGAATAAGCATGGATGTACTTGAGCTGCACTCCTAAGAATTCAGATACAAGTTGTTAAGGTAAACTTTCACTAGTTCTATGAAACGGATTTGAGCTGTTTACCTGTTTACACACCTATTTCTTTGAACTGCTTAAACGGGTAAGTCACGCACATAAATGCTTGAGCGTTTGCATTTCCATTATCAGGCCAGAAGGCTTTACTGCGATATACTGGAAACTTTGGTGTACTGTGTGAAAGCCAAACTCCAGAGTCTTTGTCCAACAACACAACTCCTGTAGAAGGTCAGAAACACAAACTGAGCTTTGCTACATTTGGGTCTTTCAGACAGAGAAGGCCATCAGCTGAGACAATGTTGTACCCACCTTTACTGTGACCAAACGATGGAGGAGCAACATACGGCTTTGGAGGCTGGTCACTGTAGAGCATGTATCCAAAGCCTTCGATCTGGATAGACGAGCAACACCACAACAACTCTGAAATGGTATTCAGATTACACACTGTGCCATGCTAATGAGACTATAATACCTCACCTTTCTGTCATAGAAGTCAAAAAGAGGTTTCAGGGTGTTTGCGAGAGTGCCAGAAGCACTGTTGATGCTCTCTTGGCTGAGTATCCATCCGTTGGTACTCTCATCCATGTAAAAGTATGACAATCCAAGTTTATCCTCATTGGGACGCTTGTACAAAATATACCTAAAGAATGTAGATAAAGATGTTTTCTTATGCATTTAGATTAAACCCATTGGCAGAAATTCCAAATGTCTACAAACCAGTCAACTTCGTCTCCTCTGTCATTCCTGCATTTTACCGCTGAGTCACACCCCTGAAACAGGATCCCAACACTCAAGAGGAATCCCATCACACTTGTCTGAAACAGTCAAACATAACCGTTGCTAGAACCACAAAAACTAGGAGGCTGTCTGCATTCAACAACACAGTCACAAAGCAGAAGGTCTTTAATACAGTGTAGTGTAATTAAAGCCACCAGTAAACCTGCAGCTTCTGTTTAAACATAGATAAACTTTATCTGACTGACATAAACTTATGTCAGTTACTCCTTTACTTCTGCAAATCCTGCAAGCTACTTTAGACAGACGACTTAAGTTGCACCACTTACCACACATGTAACATGTCTCAGTCTGCTCACATCATTTACCAGACACAGCCTCCCAGCATGGCAGACTTTTAAGTTACAAATTTTCTATTTCTCCTTCTGACATTTCTGGGCCCCCAACATACTTTAGTTTATAAAATGGTGAAAGATGTATCAGTTCATCATAGCGGCAATAAAGTTCAAGATCTACCTCCATCATTCAGTTTCGCGTAACACAATATAGACTCTAAACATGTGAACAGGGTTTACGCTCTTATCTGGAAAACTTGTCATCACGTGACCTAATCTGTGTTTGTTTGATGAACGCTGCGATGTCAGGATTTCTGTTGTGATCCCACATCCGCGCTGACTTACTTTGTCTTTCTTATTGTAGCTATATGTTAGACGCTATAAGTAAAGGTCCTTGATGTAAACCGTCTGTAAGTGTGTAAGACTTCTGCATTTCTGTCAAGCCACTTCCTCAGGTTACAAGAGTTCAATCGTCCACTACTGAAAAATATATTTGCAAGTCAAACTAACAGTGGACATTATATTATAATGCCAATAATGCCAAATCATGCAGCAGCATAAAATAGTCTGTTGCATTTTATAATAGTATACTTATTGGTGGGTGTAATCTAGGGTCGGTCTTTTAAATGGTCACTGCATTTATTTGACAACCAGTATTGTGTTTTTTTTTACAGTGATTGCAAGACATATAAATCTGATAATAAGTTCTCCAGATCAATAAATGCATCAATACAAGTTTCATGTGGTAATATTCTGTTCACATTGTGTTTGATAAGCTATGATGTGACACACTGTACTCATGTACCGTATTTTTATACACAGGATAATATGCATTTACTTTGTGTTCAGTCTGTTTATGCAGATAGATAATCTCAACATTGTGCAACACACTGGGGTCGGTTGCTATTATTTGTAGAATATATTTTGAAATATGTAAACATTTACTTACATATCTATTTGTTTCCATTTTCCTTCTCAGTGAGCTTTAGATCTGTTGTACAAAGCTGCTTTGTCACATCTACTGCTAACTGAAACCGTCACCCATATCTGCATTCGATGTGTCAGCAACAACTTCCTTGTTGCTCAAAGCCGTCACCATAGATCTTCCTTTTTTGTTTTTTACAATGTTGCCATGCCTGTTTTGACCAGGTGACGCTGTAACGAGGCTTTGTGTCCTTCGAGCCCTGCATGTTCCAGTTTGACTTGGTTTTTGAAAGAATATATATGTGACTTTGTTTTTCTTATGTTTCTGAGAAAGGGCAGTCATTGTGAAACTGATGCATGGTTTAGCACAATCTCAATTGCTGCACCCAACTGCAACCACATGGCAACATTTTAAGCATCCAGGTCCTCAATCAGTTAACAAGACTGTTTGCTGCGCTGGTAGAACCAGTTTTCTCATGCACATAGTGTATATGTAGAAATATATCAGAGTCAGGTGAAAAAGAAAGTTCAGTTCAAGTAAAAAACAGTCTTAGACCCTTAGCTTGTCTCATCATTATATAAATACAATTTGAGATGAACAAGAACATTTTTTATTGAACTAAAATGAAACCAGAATTCGGAAACAGCGTGCAAAAAATAAATAAATAGATTTTCCACCTTTACCAGCAATAAGTTGACATAATCATTTTCTGTATGACTTTATCAGTCGTTCACGTCACTGCGGAGTAATTTTAACCCACTCTTCTTTACAACATTGCCTCAGTTCATTGAGGTTTGCGGGCATTTGTTGCACAGCTTTCTCAAAGTCACGCCACAGCATTTCAGTCAGGTTGAGGGCCCAGATTGAGATTTGGCCACCTTGATTTATTTATTTATTTATTACACTCATTCTGTTCTTGATTTGCTGCTTTGAATATGATTGTTGTCCTGTTGCATCACCCGATCTCAACCTAGTCCAAGCTGTCAGGCAGACGACCTCAGAGTACTTTGGTATCAAAAGACTTCATTGTCTACATCACCTGTCTACCTCCATGCTTGATAGGTGACATGATCTGTTTGTGCTGATATGCTGTGTTTGGTTTTTGCAAAAATGGCGCTGTGCTTTATGGACAAACATGTCCACTTTGGCCTTGTCTGTCCAAAGGACACTGTTCTAGAAGTCTTGTGGTTTACTCAGAGGCAACATTGCAAAGCTAAGCTGGGAGAGAAAAGGTTTTCTCCTGGCAACCCTTCCAAACAAGCCATACCTGTTCAGTCTTTTTCTAAGCAAGAAAACGACTGAACGTGTAACTTGTATTCATGGCTTGCTGAGCAAGTAAGGCTTGTTTTCTAACTGTGCTGCCATGAACTTTAAAATCTCCCATGCTAACCGAGGCCTGCAGAGCTGGAGATCTTGCTCACGGGTGTTTTGCAGTTTCTCTGAGCACTGAACAGTCTGACCTTGGGATGAATATACTGCGACATCCACTGTTGGGAAGATTGGCAACTGTCTTAAACATTTTCCACTTTCTCACTGTGTAATTTCTTATGTCTCTTCCCAGATTGATGAGCAGAAACATTTGCTTCTCTAAGATCATTGCTGATGTTTTCTTTCTTGCCATTATGTTACCTGATCTTACCTTCTTAACTCCTTTGAAAGCATTAAGAGCATAGTGAGTTCTCCATTTGCTGTTTCTGCATTTTGACATAGTTTTCTTCACCTTTGTTCATTTGACCTTGTATTAACTTAATTTTAAGACCTGCTAAGGACCAGATGTGTTTTTTAAATGTCCCCCCGATAAGCAAAACCTTGTTGTTGAAAGAGGCTGTACTCTCCTTTTCATACGACTGTGTACAGTACATATTACTGGCATGGCTTATTGCACTTTACTGGATATTAGCTGCACTCTTTCATCTCTAGTGCCTGCTCTAGTTTGCATGAGTTGTATCGAATTGTAGATAGTCGAAATATCATTTGAATGAGTGTTATGAATCAGCTGGTCTGGCCAGTAGGTGGCACTATTTACCCCAAACACTAAATACACACACAGTTACAGGCCAAGTGCCTTTTCAGTGGAAATAGAAACTGAACAAACATGATGATGACTACTCTAGAGGCACAAAATAAAATAAAATAAAATAAAATAGATTTGATTAGACTACATGTACCTCAGTCTCACTGAGCAGTAGACCAGATTTTAATGTTGTCAGTCTTTATTATGTTGCACATCATACTACAACATATGGTTCCATATATTTATTGCAGAACTTATAAAACTTAAAAACAACTTCAAATATGTAGCATCATAACACAAGTCCACATACTGTGCTAAAATGATATGAATACAAGTTCTCGATGGCACAATCAACAAAACACCAACAAACACCCAAAGATTCAAAAGAAAATTACAAAAACTTTTATCTGTAGCACTAATAGTGTTATAGTTGCATCTCTGCTGGATGAAAGGAAGCGACTTAGATCAATAATTTTGTCTCTTGCTCCTTTTGTAAAAGGAACAAGACACTGTGCAGACATGGTTGTTTAAACACACAGCCGCTAACATCTCCAGCAACAATGTGCGGCTGTGATCTATAGTCTTACTAATCTTATTTCTGTTTTGTTTTATTGAATTGAAAGTATTATTTTTTTATGTATTTATACTTGTGGGCTGCTGGTTCCATACAGCTGCTTTAACTCAAACAAAGGTGGATAACTAAGTGTATCCACCACATAATTAACATGCAGTCACTGCTATTTTTCAAAAGCTTATTCACCAGTTTAAATTGTAAATACATCATTATTGGTCACAGCAGATGGCCCCGCCCCTCCCTGAGCCTGGTTCTGCCGGAGCTTTCTTCCTGTTAAAAGGGAGTTTTTCCTTCCCACTGTCGCCAAAGTGCTTGCTCATAGGGGGTCATATGATTGTTGGGTTCTTCTCTGTATGTATTATTGTACGATCTGCCTTACAATATAAAGCGCCTTCGGGCGACTGTTGTTGTGATTTGGAGCTGTATATATAAAATTTAATTGAATTATACACATACATTATTATATGTGAGTCTTTATGTCACTTCTACATAGCAGTCAACCCTGGAGGCAGAATCATAGTGTCTCGCTCTGCCACTGTCAGCCAGTCTCACACTGATTCTTAATCACTTTGCTTTTCCTTCTCAGTTAGCAGTCAATGTACCAATCCACCACCTGCCTGAAGGCCTTATAAATCAAAGGGTTGGAGGAACAGATCAAACCGCCACCTCGCCACAGCTGGCCCATCTCTCTGTTCAGGTCTCCCAGGCAGGTCACCTGGTCCTCATAAAGTTGTGACACGCACCACTTTGAGTGGTCGTTGTGCGAATAAAACAGGATTGATCTGGGAAGCTGGATTTTCTTAATGTTCATGGTGTGTTTGGCCAGCGAGCAGTTGGAGGGCAGGTCATGACCTTGTCTCTGCCAGGACTCCACTAAAAGGTCGGCGCCCAGTTCCTGAGCCACCCAGCCTGTGTAGATATCTGAACGAAAGCCAACAGAAAAACATGTAAGTACTAGAGTAGTGTCTGTACTAGAATCATTGTGTTAAATGAAACGTATAATGTTTTTATACCAATTAATACCATTTTTCAAGTTGTTTTAGCAATTTCCCAAATGATATGAGAATAAAGAAAATGCAAACATGATAAGCTCACATTTCTTTTGGCATTATTAATGATTAAGGTAAAATAAATACATTGTGAGCTCTGTGTTGTTTTCATGCATAAATATAACCTTTTTGTAGACAATTATTCTCTCTAAATAATAAAAATATACATATACACATACTGAGAAACAAAATGCTGCATGTAACTATTCATACTAAGATCCACAGGTCAAAGCAGCTGTGAGTAGAGAGTACTTTGAAGGCCCCGGCTGGGACGTGATAGTGCATGTCACTGTTCAGAGACGATAGCGTGTCTGCGCCTGATAATCAGTGACTGTGGTCGACAAGTGAAATGTGCAAACATGGCAGTAGGCTACAGGAAGTCTGCTCTTCTAAAATATTGTACATGATGAGCAAGTAAATGGCTAAAAGTAAAAAAGGGCACGCGGGGTATCTTACCATCCACAAAGTTTTCAGATTTAGCAAAACTGACAAACTTTTCCCCTCCGGCTGAAAAAAGCTGCTGCACTCTCTTATTTGAGGACAGCTGTGGTTTGGAGTCTGCACATAACTGGGCCAGCTGTGGCAGGTCAGCCAAGAATGCAGCAGGAACAGAGCAGTTATAGAAACGTGGGTAAAGGTAGACCAACTGCTTTGCTGGAGATTGAAGAGGAGAGAAATGACAGATAATGTATATTAGATGGTCGTATAGCGAGAGCATTCCTTACAGCCGCAATGAAAATTTACAATAATGACACTGATATTGATTCTTTCACTGTTAGTCTCATCAAATTTATTAATTAAATTCTTGGCAAATATTGAATTTTCACGTTCAAGGCTTTCTATATAGCAGATATTACATTTAGCTAAATTAAATGTCCTCTAGTCTTTCTTCACTGACACATTAACTTAAGTGGTAAAATGTGAAAAAAATTGATTATTAATAAAAAAAAAAACCTCATTCAAAATAAAATACTATTGTACTGAAACTGTTATGATCAGCACAGAAACACTTAGAATAATTCCTAGTAGCTGAACATGTGTGGGGAAATCCCCTAAAGTTTCCCTTCAGACACGCTTCAGAGCAAAAAAAGTTTCTCAGGTTCATTATAATACTTGTGTGCAATGTGGGTTTTCCAAACAAAAGAAACAAATCACCTTATTAATAACCTTAAAATTTCATTTTACACATTTGCTGAGTGAGAAATCCAGAATAAAGCAGAGCAGCATAAAAACTCCAAATAATTTAAGACTCTGCGCACATTTAAAATTATTTTTGAATCTATATGTTCGATCTATAGAACATATAATCTATATTCAACAATTGAACAAATAATTCATCACCTTGAATTAAAGCTGAAAGTCTGGATTTCACTCACATCTTGACCCTTGATTCAAATTGCATCGTGATAGTGAACAGAGGCAAAATTACAAAAATTCTCTTACTGTCCAAATGTTTATGGACCTAACTGTATGTATGCATGTAAAAGAAAAAAACTGATGATTGCTTTGTATTAACCAGGGGTGCCGAATATAAGGCCCAGGGTCCAGAATCGGCCCAGCCGAGTCCGGCCCACTGGACGGCTGTGGAAAATGTGAAGGAGTGCATCATTTTGAACATTTAACGGTATTTTCAAAGTTTTACAGTATTTCCTGTTGGTAAAGAATCTCTCTCATTCATACAACACCAAAGTAAATAAGTAATAGATCAACTATTAAAAGTTGTTTGTTTTTTTACATATTTGTATGTTTTTTTCAGTGGGTTCACAGAAAAATGACATTTTCTTTGAATTAACAAAACTTTATATGTTGTAATTGTGGGCAATGAACTCCCAGAATCTATCATCACTGGTCCGACCCTCTTAAGATCAAAGTGTGGCCTACAATGTAAAATGAGCTTGACACCCCTGCAATGGTTGGCGTCACTGTGTAAATGTTTTCTTCTTTCTATCAAACAGAGTATTAAACGTAGTAAGTCTGACGATTGTGTGCCAAGCTGTGCTTCATGAGAGCTCACCTATATGAAGAAACTGTTGGTACTGGTAGGTCACACACAGTGCAGTCTGGCCATAGAATTTGCCAGAGGAAGGGTAAAGGTACCCTTTCTCGGGGAAGGAGGGGAAATGGGGAATGCTGTGCGACAACCAGAAACCTTGAGAGCGGTCAAAGAGCAGTGCCCCTGCAGGACACACACAAACATACGAAAGTTGGAATGATTACACACAGACACATGCGAACCAGCACACAGACGCAGAAAGATTTCCATCAGTTGTGTCAAAGCTGCTGATAAGAGTCAAATGCGCAGTTGGAGCGATCAGACAGATGGTCTTTGCCCATTTCCTCCCCCTACAACACCCTATTGCAGGCAGAGGAAACCCAGACCCTATTGATTTTTTCTTTTTCCAAAGCTTGACTAGCAGTTTGGAAATTCATCTGCCAGTAACTGTCACAGACACAAAACATGCTGTAACTTGCACTGTTGCATGTAGAATAGTTGTGGCTTATTATTACTATAACTGTACACTTGTACATGTACACAATAACTACCTTAATTTGCACATGTGTCCACAGAGTGAAGAAAAAACTATGGCAGTCACAGTGCTGCTATATTTTCTACTAACAGTAAAATCTTTGGGAATAAAACCTGATGAATCTTGTTGTGTGATCACAATAATGAATAAGAGTCTTGAGATAAAAAAGGAGTAATGAAGCAGATTTCTTCCTCCTGATTGTACCGTACCTTTAGTGTGTCCATATTTTTGAATGTATATCAGGTCTGGTGGGCCGTCGTTATAGAGTGCATACACTGAGGTGTTTGACTGCCAAAAACCCCCCCAAAACAACAACATTTGTTATTTTATACAAGTGAAAGTTATTTATACAAGTTCTTTTATACACGAAGAATAATTGAGAGGTGACATTAGTGACCCCCTGCAAAACCAAACTGCTTATTACACCTTATTACACTTTGGTTTACGTTGATGGCAAATGGAATAGGAGAGCAAGTGAAAGAACAAAGAAGAAGAAGAATGCTACAATAACCAGCTAATGGCTTTTGTTTCATTCCTATATCCAAAGATATTTCAGAGAAATGCTTGTTTTCTGTCTGCCTGGGGAAAGTTAATTAAATATTTCCCAAATTAAATATTTTTCTTCAGTTTATTTGGTCCTAATTGCTTTAAGATCTTACATAAAAACAGATTTAAATACACTCCAAACTGGTAGTTTATGTTGTTTCTGACTGTTCTGTGTCAACTCAGTTCCTCATATTAAATAAAAGAGTTCCTACTCAGCAAACTGGCACGAGCATTATCTCTGATAATTCCCATTAACAAACTAAAGTCTCACTCATCATATAAAACCCCCCCAAAAAAGATGGAATAATCTCACCTTGTACTCTTTTCCCATGTAAAGCTGGTTCAGTGTGTTTGTTATGGCTCCTTGGCTGGAGTTAATCATGTATTTACTCATTTCCCAGCCTTCTTTTGATGAATCCAAGTACATGTACTCCACCCCGCTGCCGATGTCATCGATTCTGTATTTAGGCAGTTTGTAGATGATAAACCTGAGAAGGAAAGAGACAGAAAATCACGTGTCTTTTCTTGGGAAAATTGAAGGAATCCATAATCAGTATGAATACGGAGGCATTAATATTTAAAAATATCATATTAACTCACCAATCGACTGCCTCGCCATCTTCATTTCTACATGAAATGTCAGCACCACAAACTGTGCAACAAACAAGCACAAAAATCTGTGAGGATAAACTAAAGTGTGAGATCATCCTGAGTGACTCGTGCAGCTGAAGTCAACACAGCAGCGACTGACAAAAGGGAAATCTGAAATCTGCTGCTTTCTGATTTTGAAACCAGCACATCTGCTTTTAGATGCAAAAATGGGAAGTCATAAGATGTTGTCACATGACGGGAAAATACTGAAATGACTATGTCAGCAATTAAATGTTTTCAAATGTTTATAGATTATTTTTTTGCCAACCTTGACAGTAGATATGCTACTTTAGTTGTCCTCGTATTATTTATATATGTACTGTATGTTAATGTTTTTTGTGTAGTTTTTTCTTAATTATGCAAATTGCCCTCGTTACAGCATCAAGTACTGTTCACACCTGATTACTGTACTGGACAGATCTTAATTTTACAGTGAAACCACATGTTGATTGTAAAAGGGGAAACACTTTAAAACAACTCATAGTTGAAGTCTGACAAAGTCACATCTCTGAGCCTCTTTTTATAATGTGCATAAGCCAAACTGGATTTCATAAGCTCATCCAGTTTATTGTTGAGGAAACTCTTTAAATATAGTCTTGGTAGCTGGGGATCGGTCCGCCTGGTCCTCCGCTCCTGGACGCCGCCCGGCACACAATGTACCCGACCCCTACGATGTCTCCTGCGGGTGGTGGGCCTGCAGGAAGATGGATCCATGTCCCTTTTTCGGGCTGTGCCCGGCCGGACCCCACGGACTAGACCCGGACACCAGGCACTCACCCTCGGGCACCCTCCCCGGACCTGGCTCCAGGGCGGGGCCCCAGTAACCCTAGGCAGGGTGAACTGTTCCCTAAATGTTCTTCTCATAGGGGTCTTCTGAATCACTCTTTGTCTGGTCGCTCACCCAGGACCAATTTCTCATGGGATACCCTACTAGGGGACAGAAGCCCCTGGACAACACAACCCCTGGGATCCCTGGAACATCAAACCCCTCCACCACAATTAGGTAGCGATTCACAGGGGGGTCTGCAGGACCGGGAGGAGGCCCCGGGGCAGACCCAGGACACGCTGGAGAGATTATATCTCTTGGCTGGCCTGGGAACACTTTGGTGTTCCCCCTAAGCTGGAGGAGGTGGCTGGGGAGAGGGAGGTCTGGGCTTCTCTGCTTAGCCTGCTGCCCCCGCGACCCGGCCCCGGATAAGTGGAAGACGATGGATGGATGGATGGATCTTTGAATATATTCAAATGGTGAAGCAACTAAAGCAATAAGATAAAAGTAAAGTATAAGTACTTTACAGCTGTGCTTAAATGTACTTATTTACTTACTGAGCCCACTTCTGTCACAAGGAGATATGTGACAGTGCGAGTATAAACATGTAAATAAGTAAACATATAAGCAGATGAGTAAGTCAATAAATAAGTAGTTAATTAAGTGTGTATACATAAGTAAATAGAATAATAAAATAGAATAAAATGGACATTTATTGTCACTGTACATGTACAATGAAATTGTGGGTCCATGTGCTCCATGTCAACTGTGCAGGAATAAAATATAAACAGTGAGACAGCAGGACAACAAACAAGACGTAGATATACAAAACAAGGGAAAGGCAAGCAACAGAGAACAGGCTGCAAAGTCACTGGAAGTAGTGCTTAAATGTTTAAACAATAATATTTTATAAGTTGAAATTAGAGTAAACATAAAATATGGCTTTACAGATCACATGTAGGAATAAACAAAAGAAGAATTTTCCTCTGGGAGGAAATAGTTCTGAAAAAGCTCCTCCTTAAGAATAACACTGCTAACAAGGTCTTAGTTCATGAGTCGAACCAGCTGACTGATCGGTTCTCTGTGTTGCACACATGGTGCACAGAGCATCATTCTATAAAGTACTTTTTAATATTTAGAAGACATTGGGCCTATTAGAGAACAGGTGTCGAACTCCAGGCCTCGAGGGCCGGAGTCCTGCAGGTTTTAAGGTGACAGTTATTCTTTTAAATTTAAAGCAAAGAACATTCAGACAGAAAACATCCATTAAAGTAACTGAATTTAAACTTTTAAACTTATCACTATTGTACATGTTGAGCTGAACCATCCGAACTTTCTTATTACTGAGGAAATGAAAAGACTCCTTCAAGGAAGCACAGATCTTGATACCAAGGCTGGCACAACCCGTTATTAGGTTTACTTATAAATTACTTTTTCACTCTCCAACCCTACAGAGGCAGGTTTGAATTGCTTATTTCACTTAAAGGAAATCATCATTTAAAAACCTTATTTTGTATTTACTCTGATGAGCTTTTTCTAATATTTAAATTTATGTGTGACATGTGCAAAAGAAAGAAAACCAAAAAAAGTCAATATACAGTGTATTTGCGTAAAAACAAAAAAAACATAGTGCAAATGTAATTCATAAAGGTGGAAACTCAAAAGTGTTTTTTATATTTAGAAAAAAATGTTTATAGTCTTAATATAAGCATAGGGAGTCCAAAGTACAGTGCTGTACAGACTCTTGAGATGTTTTTGCTTCATCTACTGTATCCCCGTTTATGTTTGCACGTTTCAATAAACCTATTTCTTATTTTCCTGGCAAAATATAAAGAAATTAGGTGTCGGTCAAGATTGAACCTGACTGCAAGAATGAATTATTGTGAAATGCACTCACATAAAATCTTTCTCTTTGTGGCTGTACATGTAAACATAACAGTGTTTGTGTGTGTCTCTGCATTTCTCTGAGTGGAATACAGTACATCACACAGTACAAATAAAAGAGGTTAAACTTCAGCTTAACTCCCAATAGCCTGAGTGCAAAGGTAGTGCCACCCTCTGTAGAAAATCCTCCTCCTGTAGCAGGAGCCCCATTTACTGCCGACAGGTTGAAGGGCAGCAGGTAAAGAAGAGGAACGCACCATGGCAAACGCTTCAGATCAGGTAACTTTTCAGAAAGTTATAGAAGGAAACCGTAGAACTTAAACGATAGAGCATGACTAATGTTTCTGATGGTAAATTGATAGTGCTGGAATTTCTCTCATTACTATGGTTCAATGGCCACAGGGTCAAACTGTGTGGTTAAAGGTTAGTTTTTAAAACATCTCTTATTCCTCACACAGTAAAAGTCATTGTTTAAAATTTTATGTTGTAGTTCTTTTGTACTTTCAGACAAGTTTTAATAACTGATTTCAGATTTTTAATTAATGTTGGAATAAGGAGATAAGTTTAACAAGCTCCTGCAAATGCACACAAGAAAAG
The DNA here is from genome assembly GCF_001858045.2 of Oreochromis niloticus. Lineage (NCBI taxonomy): Eukaryota > Metazoa > Chordata > Actinopteri > Cichliformes > Cichlidae > Oreochromis > Oreochromis niloticus. Next base: position 36,948,065 of record NC_031980.2, on the reverse strand, counting down.
TCACTACAAAGTACCCAAAGACAACATTTTAAAGGGATAAGAAATATTATATTTGTAACTCTAAGATGACACTGTGGCACGAAACACTTTTACCACTGGAAACTGATCAACTGTGCCATGTTAATAAAATGATTCCTTACACGTGCAGAAGGTGGAGTTCGTGCGAACAGGTTACGGCAAGAAAACGGTGAAGGTGCTGGTCGTCCGGAGGCAGGGAAGACAGCATTCTATCATTGAGGTGAAGGCTGACGTGGAGCTCACGCTCAAGTCACGCAAAGATTATCTAACTGGAGACAACTCAGACATCATCCCTACTGACACCATTAAAAACACCGTCCACGGTTTGGCCAAGCTCAGAGGGGTGAGTCTAACACCGTTTTAAGGAACATGACAGTCTTAGTGAGGAAGACCCGCTATTGCTATTTCAGCTGCTAAAATATTTGTTATTGAGGTCTTTTACAGCCTGTCAATCTGCTTATTTCTCTGTTCAGATAAAGAACATCGAACAGTTTTCCCTGGATATCTGCAGTCATTTCCTAACCTCTTTTAACCATGTGCTGAAGGCCAAAGTTTACATGGAGGAGGCTCCGTGGAGAAGGCTGGAGAAGGTAAAACACAGGACGGTGCAGCTTCACAAGAGTTTACCTTTTTAACAGCTATTTGAGCAGCAACATAAATCAAGTGCACATTAACCCGATCAAATATTGCAGGTGATAATCCATCATCAAACATGACCCAGTTTGCCCTTGTCTTCTTTTTTCTCAGAATGGGGTAGAGCATGCTCATGCGTTTATATTCAGCCCAGAAGCTTACCGCTTCTGTGATGTTGAACAGACTATCGGTGGTAATCACACACTCTCACAAAAACACGCAAACAGTGTGTTTGCTTACATGCTATCCAAGCTGTCATTGGACAGTGACAGACTGAATACACTCTGGTTTATTAACAGTATTAATAATAATAATATTAATAGTTCAAGTTTTTTATTTTTTTAATATAGAATTTTTGTTTCCAGTTTAGTTTCCAAATTACTTTTGCTCCTTTTAGTAACGTTTTCATTGTTAGTTTTATTGTTTTAATTATTATATGGAGGCAATTTGTCAAGAGACAAAATTAAAGATTTTCAGAAGATATCACACAAATACAGCAGCACCGTTTAATCCCATGTAGTGATCCAAAATCTCAATAAATAGCTGGACCAAAGTCTGGTTAGGATGAATGTGTAGACACAGACAAAGATGAAAAGTAAGCACATTTCTGCTATATTTTTAAATTAGTTTTCTAAACATACAATTATTTAAGTTTTTAATTTTCTTCCAAAAGTATAGTTTTTTATTTAGATTTCAGTTACTTTAGTTTTAAAGTTCAGTGTTACCCCGCCCTGGACAGATGACCAGTCCATCACAGGGTTACAATAGTTTACAGCTAAACTTACATGTCATACTTTTGTCAGACAAAAACACCCCAAACAAGTAAGAGGATCAAACCTGGAACCTTCTTGATGTGAGGTGACGGTGCTAATCACTGCACTATCATGATAGTTCAAACTACAGTATGTTCAGATAGGTAGGCCAAGATCTGATCGCTGACCTCTGTTCTGCTGAAGAGGGCGTTATCATGGCAGCCTCCACTTGCTCAGTAGCTGGAAAATACACGTGAAAATCATCAGAGGTAATTGGCTGCCACAATTTACTTTGTGTCAAGTCTTAACTCTTGAAGCGTGTTTAATAAATCAACACGTACTATTTGACTTGTGGTGCAAATACTGTTAACAAAGGCAGCTAAAGCTATGACTAAGCCCTTGCACACTGCTCAATGGCACTGTTGATCACAGGTTTATGATTAGCACCATTTTCATAAGTTGTTTGCCATGTTTCACATCGCTCCACCCTCACGGGCTGATCTGTGCTCCACGCAGGCATCCCTGTGGTTCACAGTGGGGTGAAGAATATGAAGGTGCTGAAAACCACCCAGTCTGGTTTTGAAGGTTTCTACAGAGACCGCTTCACTACTCTGAAAGACGCCAAGGACAGGTTTTTCTGCACCTCTGTGTACTCTAGGTGGCGCTACAACAAGATCCAGGACACCGACTTTGACGCTGCTTGGTAACTGCTGACGTATACTAATACAGTTCAAAGTTCATAAATATATTTCACATTTGAAGCTTTATATTCTTCATTCTTATAGGAAGACTGTGAAGGAGACAATTATTGAGAAGTTTGCTGGCCCCTATGATCACGGGAAGTACTCGCCCTCAGTGCAGAAGACCCTGTATGAAACTCAGGTTCTAGTCCTGGATCGACTTCCTGAGGTACTTCCTTTAGATCATGAAATCATCAAATTCACAATCTTATCACTTTTTGAGATACATAAACTGTTTTGACAACTTCACAGTTGAAATCTGTCCAATTCTGAGTTGTAAAAAGGGGCAAACATGCCAATTACATCTCCACAGTTGTTGGAAATTAAATAAAATGCTACATACTGTATATAACAGGAGTGCTAAACTACACATTTTCTTTTAGGTGGATGAAATAGAGATCATTATGCCCAATGAGCATTACTTCACCATAGACATGACAAGAATGGGTATTGTCAACAATGATGAAGTAAGTTCTGTTCTCACAAATAGCCCTTCATATTCTTTAAATCAGGGGTCCCCAATCTCAGTCCACGAGGGCCGGTGTCCCTGCAGGTTTTAGATGTGTCCTTGATCCATCACAGCTGATTTAAATGGATAAATTACCTCCTCAACATGTCTTGAAGTTCTCCAGAGGCCTGGTAATGAGCTAATCATGTGATTCAGGTGTGTTGACCCAGGGTGAGATCTAAAACCTGCAGGGACACCGGCCCTCGTGGACTGAGATTGGGGACCCCTGCTTTAAATGATCGGGTTGTTGACATTAATATAATTTTTCTCATCACAGGTACTTCTTCCTCTGGATAATCCCTCAGGGAACATAACGGGGACAGTACGCAGGAAGCAGCGAGCGCGGCTCTAATGGCGCCCATAGAAAGAAGGTGCTGCTGGGATTTAAACAACAATCTGAGTGGGCCGTTTAACAGAAAGGTCCATCTGAATGAACCTTTCAGATGAATATTCCAACAACAGCAAGTTAATATTTGTAGCCTGACTAAAGCTCGTGATGATGTGATGTGAACCCAAATAAAATGAAACAAAAGACAACGGCTGTTGATAAATTCATAAGCTAACATTGATCTTTGGTGAGAAAAGAGCACCATTTATTGCAAATCTCTGATTCGGATATTCAAACTCCAGTGTTATGCTGCACATGTACATTGGTCATACACACTTTTGAACAGTTGTCTGTGTGACAATGCTGAAAGCACCACAGGTTGATAGATAATATTAATAATAATAATGATAATAATAATAATAATAATGATAGTATGTACACATAAATATTTCCATATCAAGAGTCTCAAGCCTGAAAAATGTAGGTGTTCAGGAACAAGGTGGCTTTTGCTCGGGTCCTTGTGTCTGGGAAAACAAAATGGTTCACAGTCACATGCTAAAGTCGACTCACTGACTCAGATGCACATTTTAAAACATAGAAACTTTCAGGGGGAAAAAAGGGCATCGCACCAGAATCATTATCTGCATGTATCAAAGTCTTTAGATACGACAGAACATACACAGTTTTCAACTATATAATCTTATATACAAATACTTTTTTTTCTTTTAAACCTTCATGGGTTTATTCACTTTGCACTCACACACGTACACACACACACACACACACACACACACACACAAAAACCATACCTGCAGAGTATTTTCACCAAATTTTCTTCTTTTAAATAAAAACACAAAAAATACATATCTCAAGCAGCAGATATAAGAATGGCTGAAAGGGTAAACGGCTGAGTGGACACTGTGTGCAACCCATTTTTGGGGTCCACGCTCATATAAAAAGAACACAAACAAACAAAAAGAAAAAAATACAGCATTCAAATCCTGTTAAGGAGCCACTGTGGGCTGAAAAGTCTCTGTGAAACGACAGCTAACCTGGGGTCTCCTGACACAATGATTGTCACAGAAGTGGGTGCTGGGACGGCGTGTGGCGCTACGAGGCGTTGCTTTTCAGGTGCTGAGTCTGCAGCGGCTTCACGTGATACTCGTAGATTTTCAGTGCGGGGCCGAGCTTTATCGACAGCCCCGTCAGGACATCGTTACGCGTCATCAAGAGCAGGGACTTACCATCAATTTCCTGTCAGATAAAGACAGAAATTCCAGTTTTCCCTAGTTTGTCAGCATCATGTGGCAGCAATTTTGAGCAGGAAATAACAGTCAAACCTGATCCTGGAAAGCCATGGCTTGCTCCTCAAACCCTGTTGCTTTAAAATAATTGACAACATCAGCAACCGCCCAGTTGGAAGGGTCCGGCAGCTGACCATTCTCCACTGGGCTGTGAGGTGAGATTTAATGGATTCATCTTAATATAAAATGTATGCTTAATTTTAAGAGCAGCTTAAAATATCTAAAATAGTTTGTCAATCAACAAGATCCTACACACCTTTTGGTGTCAACTGATCCATTTGCCTTGTCTTCCATGTCGGCTGTAGCTTAAAAAAATACAAATAACAAGAAAATTACAAAATCAAAAAGAAACTATTCAGTCAAGCTAGTCAATTTGAAAATTACAAGTCTTTTCTAAAATGCTTTTCATTTTCTAATTCTCTTTCGAATTAGAATAAACAGGCAAGTGCAAATATTTTTTTTAATAATTTCAAGACGTTTTACTTTAAAAAGCAAATAAAAACTAAATACTTTTCATTCTTCAGAATTCAATATTTTAGTTTTTAAACAACCACTTTTTTATAAATAGGGCTGTAACCCTGTTTGCCCTAGATCAACCATTTGGTCTTCAAATGCTTCAAATTACTTGATACAGAGTGTAAAGACATTCAGTTTGCCATTAAAAAATATGCAAAAACCTGCAAATATTTTGTTTAAAAACGTGTAAAAATATGAATTTGGTGTTTTTTCCTTGCAAAAATGACACATTTTAATCGTGTGCGATCAAACTGTTCTCTGTCAGCCGATTAATTTAACCAACTAAATGTCTGAGCTATTTTTTTTACTTCTCTACTCCGTCAACCATTGTGATGGCAGGTATTTGCAATTATAGCGCTACCAAAGGGTTACACAAGCAACAGAAAAGCCCAAACCAGCAAACACCTCACAGAGAAACCATACACGATTAAACACAAGCGTTGCCAGTTTAATCACAGGCTTAGGTGTAAGGAACCACTTACGATCTTTAACGTTACAGTAATTTTTCATCAGACGTCTTCTCTCGGGGAACTTAGTGTGCTGGTGGTTGAAAAACCCTCATTGTTTATCTTTCGCAGTCTGCCATTTACTGGATGTTTCTGCAGGAAAAACAGTTGTACAGTAAATGTGCTTAACAAAATTAATTTAATTTAAAAACCCCGAAACATAGCTAAAGAACAAAACAAATCCAATCAACGGAGAGAGCTGTAGTGTGTGAAAATGACGACCAAAAACTCACGTTGTTAGCTGTATTAAAAAAACAATTACATTAGAAACATAAAAAAAAACCTTGCGGCGTTCATAAATAAAGTTAAAAAAATCACCTTATCAGAAAGGAGCACTAAGAAAATAACGTTATGTTAAATGACGACAGATATTTAATCACTGCCACTTCGTATTCTGCGTTAACGCTAACGTTAAGCTACCAGGGGTAGTTAGCTAGGCTTGCTAATACAAAATTTAACAGTTACCTTGTTTTAGGAGATTCGCGCTTTGACAGAAATGGCCCGGCCGACGTTTACACGTAGTTTAAATCTTAAAAAGTTTTCCAATAACTGCGATATTTTAGAAATTATTAAACGACAGCGGTCGTTTGATAAAATCAAGATTTAATCAAGTAAAGCCAACTAGCCCCCTCTTCATCGCTTTCGCTTCCATCACCCACAGGACACCGAAGAATCATGGGTAATGTAGTTTGGCGTCCCCAACGCCTTGGTTTGCAGTTAAGCGAGATTAGACACTTGCTGATGATCACCCAGGAGCAAGCACACAACCAAACTTTTTAATAAAAAGAATTTATTATTGTGACATATTCTTTGTTACATAAAATCTGCTACAGCAAAGTATACTCCCCTTGCAAACACAAATATATATGACTGGGAAAACAAAAAAACAAAAAAACAAAAAAACAAAAAACGTGTCAGCCGTCTAAATGATGTGCAAAAATTCCACAAACTAAATAGAGACACATTTCAGATTATTGATCCCATACTGGCACATGTGACTAGCTACAGAGAACTCATAAACGGATTTCCTGCAGTCAGGAGTGTGAGGTGGTTCAGGGAAAAAGTGCCATCATTTACATGAAATCTGACAAAGATTACACAGATTGGGAAATAAAGGATACGGAGATACAGATATGGAGAGATGTGGATTTCCTACACAGTTTCTGGGAAGATTTGCACACACACACACACACACACACACACACACACACACACAGGCTGTTTGGGACTGTGCTTTTCAAAGTCCTGTTTGAATGTTTGTTCTGGATCTTATCATTAAATCCTGTCCAGACTTCAAAGTGGGGAGAACAAAAATTGTTGGATCTTTTTTGGTAAATCTGTTTTTAAAGGATTGTCAAAAGAAAGATTTTTTTTAAAGTAAAGGAAATGAAAACAAATAAGTTCAAATCAAAAGGCTATAATTTTAAATAGGCATTTGAGGTGTCAGTGTACATAAACGCAAGTCTTAACAGGGCAAATAAAAAGTTACACAGATAAAACTTTTCAGTATTTTCACTGTTTGTAACACTTGCAAATAAAACATTTGGAGTCTTTTATATGAGAACTATAGACGTTTAAACATTTCAGTGTTTATTCATTATCTCTAAATATAAATAAAATAGCATACGAAACAGTTCTGTCTTGGAAATGAAAACAAGGGTAAATAAAAAATGTCACATGCTAGGCTCAAACAATAAAATAAAAGGTTCAGTTCACATGTAGCCAATATTTATGTAGAAAATGCTACAAAATAGCATTCAGTCTGCAAACCTTTTTCACATTTGGTTTCTATGATTGTTGAACTTGATTCAGTTGCATTTTCCTCGCATACAAATACTTGAGCGTCCTGTCAAATTATGACGAAGCTTCTCAAGACTTAAGGGACATAAAGTGAAACACTGTCAACAGTGCACTGCTATTCCTGACAGTGTGAAATCTAAAACTCGATTTTCGCACAGCTGTGAGGATCAAACCGTTAAAAACGAGCTCAAACTCTGACATTCGTGTGGACAGCAGAGACAAACCTCTGTTCACAAAATGAAAAGAACGTTTCTGATGTCTGGATGAAAGAAAAATCCTTTAGATACATTAACCTGTAACCGGAGAGTTGTTTGTTTTTTACGTAGCGGCTGGGAAAGAGAATGTGTGAGAATTAATGGGTCATGAAAGTTGCTCATAAAACCTTATAAAATATGAATAAACAATAAATTAACAGGAGTAACTCACATAAAAAATATTTTTGAGTCTTATGAGCTTATTTCCTTTGAAAACTATTATTTCTGTCAGCTGTGTTACTGATGGAGAAAAAAAAAGAAAAGAGCGAAAAAGAGCATCAAGCGTGGCCGAGTTTAATTAATACTTTAAGGTGATGATATTTCAGTTTTCTCTTCACAGTTTGTGAAGGTTTCTTTCTTTCTTAACCCATATCCAATTTACTTGTTTACTCTATGAATGTCTGAGGCTATGAAACAATTTATAAGGTAACAAAGAAATGAAAAAGTGGGAACATTTTTTAGGGTGTTATCGGGTTGTTGTGACACGTCTATACAAACATAAAAAAATGACAAACAAATATGGCAGGTACACAACGTCTTGCGATTGTTCTGCTCAAAACACAGCAGTTTAAAGACAAAAAAACCCAAACAGCAATCTAAATGTGACCAACACTGCTTCCCTGTCATGATAAAACCTCAAGAAAATATAACCACCTGACCTTTCAATTACTGAAAAACGCACTAATGTATAAAACAAATCATGTAAATGTTGTGTTGTGCACAGTGATATACTCAAATTTTCTCAGTTCCCCTTCTTCGCTAACATAGTTGTACCAGAAAAAATATATTACTTCATTCCATTATGCTAATATCACACCAAGACTGAGGTAAAACGGAAATGTCCTGCGACCAGATATGGATAAACGTTGCTACAGATTGATCAGCTAGCACAACACTGACAAGTTTCTGCTTCATAATAATACTTGTCAATATTGATCCGCTTCTTCGAGCGTGCCAAAACTGAGAAACGTCAAGAAGCCATCACCGTTTCTTTCCCTTCATTGAATTGTGGTCATGCCCTAAGGAAACAGAGTCTTTAAAGAAATAAAATCATACATCTATCTGCACAAATACACAATTTCAGGTCTCGAGGGCAACAGAGTGATAAATAATGATTAATATTTAAAGCTGGGCTAGGCAACATGTTTTTGGCATTTTTTGGGGCAAAAAAAAGAAATGGAAAAAATTAATATTAACCGTTCATCATATTTAGCTTCAAATGATCTTAGAGGGAGCTTTATTGCTGCATCTCCACTAGGCCTCTAAAGCCCACTCAAAACGTGACACGTGACGGGAGACTCTGGCCTATCACAGGTCTTTCAAACTACATCAGGTGAAGTGGTATAAAAAGGAAGGAGAACATCAGCACAGAAATAAAGACAAACCGGTGCCGTGGGTTAGAAATCTAACTTTCACCTTGTAGAGATGGGTTTGGATGTTGTGTGAAGCCAAAAGTTTGCATTTGCAGCCTGTGCTCGGCTGATGGGAGGGGCTTCGGACGGAGATGGAGAGCAGCAGCGGGAGGCGCCGTCTCTTTTCAAATCCTGGCTTTAGCTTTAGGTTAACTTTCAGTGTTTCTGATTAAGGAATACTAAACTGAATCCTACAGGAAACTAAGGCATGTAACAGAAAACGCATAACAGCCAATGTGATATCAGGAGTTTAAACGCTCCGCCCAAAACGCCCAAAAGTGTCCCTTAGTTATCCAAAAGCCTAAAAATCACATCATGTGCAACACCAGCTAGCTGCTTCAAAGTAAGATTAATATTCGTCTTCAAGTTGCTTCTCAAATAAGAACTTAAATAAGGGAGGACAGGACACTTAACAGTGGCAAACATCGAAAACAAGGTAAAAAAATAAGAAACACAACGGGAACGTGGTCTAGTACTCTGTGTTGCAGCACGAGGGGGGTCTGCATAATGTGCCTGTGTATAGATTAGTGCTAACAGCACGCAGGATCATGGCAAAAAAAGGAGCTCATTCGGCTGTGTGGACTGAAGGAACTAGGCATTTGTTTTGAGCACGTGATGGCCTCAGTTCCATCTTAACCCTCATCGGAGTGCAAATATCCCGAAACACAAGAGCCCTGATTGGGACTCTTGCTCGTTCACTAGAAGTCAGCAAACTCTTTTGCACACTTTTCTGTTTGCGATACACGGATCTCCTCCTCTTCATAGTCATCAAAGTTGCTTGTGTCTCCTGGTCCTCTGCACTTTGGCAAGAAGGGAGCTTCAACCTGAGAATTTAGGAGGATATATATGAATTTTCATTTTAATATGAGCCACATCACGTCTCTTGATCCAAAAAGGAAGCACGAGCAACACATTGATTAATTTCCCTGGGGGAAAAAAAAATAAACACCAACCTTTCGCTCATAGATGGCAATCCAGTCTGTTGTGGAGAACCACTTGTGATTCTTTATGTCATTGACACCATTCTTCAGGTTCCCAAATCTCTTTGTCAGGTCAACCTGAAGCAGGTTCCTCAGCAGATCCTTGAGGTCGGAGCTAAAGTGAGAGGGAAATCGAACCTGCAGAATTGCAAAAATACATAAATGAATAAAAGATGTGGGTTATGAAACACAAATTGCAGAAAAGCACTTTCACTGTTTTGCTTATTACGCTGAAATAAAACAGCTAAAAGCACTAAATGAATGAATCTTCTCTGAGATCTTACTCTGGCCCAGCAGCTCCATGTTCAACCATCTCCTTCTTGCCTCTCTAACGTTGTCTCCAAACCACTCAGCCTGTGCTGTCCCTCTGCTCTTTTCTAATCTTGTCCATCTTGGTCACTCCCACTGAAAGTCTGAGCATCTTCAACTCTGCCACCCAGAGTTCCACCTCTTGTGCCACTGCCTCCAAGCCACACATCACAACACCACTACCATCTGTAAACTTTCACTCTTGTTGCTATCCTTCTGTCACAAATCACCCCCGACACTCGTCTCCACCCAGTTCACCCTGCCTGCACTCTCTTCTTCACCTCTCTTGTGCATTTGGGATGGTTGACCCCAGATGTCTAAACTCAACTTCACCAACTAATATCAGAGCATTTTAACATTGGAAATAATTAAAGCTGAAACATCGCTCCTGCTTATCTTTGGATACCTTGCCAGAAACAATTTTTTCATAAATCTGGATAGGCTGATCAGCGAAAAAAGGAGGGTAACCAGCAGCCATCTCGTAGATAAGAACTCCAAGAGCCCACCAGTCCACAGCTTTGTTGTAGCCCTGAAAGAAAAAAAAAAAGTTTCATCAAATTTCAAAGACTTTTCTTGGTCTATTTTTAAATTAGGAAGGCAAAAGTAACAGTAATTATCACAAATTTTGAAGATAGTCCGACTCATCTTTTATTCAGAGAGCTAAAGAAGCCCAACACAGGGGGCAGTGTTTGCAATTTTGATCTCAAGGATAAGGGGCATCTCTTAACTGACCACCCTCTGTACTCACTTATCCAAGTACAAAGTAATAGTAAAGTCATTTCTATCTAGTCTGATGTTTCTACTGATGCCTCTGATGATATAATCTACTCTCTGTCAGACTTTTTGTTTTAAAGCCAGAGTTCACATGTCCGCTGAACATTAATGGGAACAAGCTGACTTTCTTTGAGCCAGTAGCAAAAAAACTACCTGAAAGACCTAATAGGGGGTCTGCTAAGGCCTGAATGGCCTCTATAGACCCGGACCAGATACTTAATATTTAATTCAAGAACATTTTTGTTAAAATGGACTCTCAGACTCTCTTTTTATTAATTATAACGTGTAATGCCAATGTTGATTAATTCCATTAGTGTTTTTTTTTTTTTAAATAAATGACTTCAAAGAAAGATAATTAATGGGGAATTTACTATTTATTTATTTTATCTATTTATGTTTAACCATCTTAAGCTCTTTTTGCAAAAACAGTCCCCGAGGAGAGAAGCTTCAGTGTCCCCGTTTCAAAACATATGAAGCGATATTGAAGAATGTGAGACAGATAAAGATCAGGACAGTGGCACGTTGTTGTAAAGCCTCTGTGCTACAGCAGAATGAACTTTAAACAAAACAAAGACAGTACTGGAAAAACTCTGTCCACGGTTTACTTTGTGGGCCTCTAGATCTACATCTCATGACTAATATAAGGATCATATCCTGATGTATTAATATCCCGTAGTTATATGGGACAGAGAATAATTTAACCTCAGCACTGACTCAAATCTGTAAGCAAAGACATCAGCTGACACTCGGTGTCAAAGGCTACCAGTGAAAAATGTGCTTAACTGCAGTGAGATCAATTAGCTGTTTGTTTGAATTTTTAAATGATTATTGATTCAATATAAATGTGGATCTGTTTACAAAAGTCAGCACACAAACTGAATCATCACCGTCTTCCACAAAAAAAGTGCTAAAGCAGCCTTACTGTCCCAGTACCCTCCAGCCGGACATTCAAACATGGTAAGATGGGCTAACTGCGTATGAAGCCTCACCTTGCTGAGGATGATCTCTGGAGCCAGATACTCAGGAGTTCCACACAATGTCCAAGTCCTGCCTTTTACTCTTTTGGCAAAGCCAAAGTCTGTGACCTGAGATAAAAACAACAACAAAACTGTTATAAGAAGAATAAATACATAAAGGTAATGATGCAGGACTATAACAGTGCAGGTTCATATGCTCTTGACTGAACTATCACAGGACTGACAGACACAAATGTTACTTTCACAAGCAGAAACGCACTAAATCAAAACCCACTGAACTACATAGAGTACCTGTGAGAACTGTGGTTTCTGAAAACTGTTTAACCAGATTACAACGCAGAGTTTACCACTCGAACTAACATTTCAGATTGGCATATTAGTTTTGGTGTAATAGATTTTTTATCATGGCTTTTAATCTAGTGACAGTTTCAGTTTATTTAAAATAATTTAGGCTAATATGACTTAAAGGTATAGCGCAGTATAGAACGTTATTTTAGAGACAACATCGAGCACGTACATGTCACAACCTGCTTTCTCAGGTCTGATTTTAGACTGACTGCAAACACAGAACAATGTCAACTAAAGTCTTTGAAATGTATCTTCCTTCAGTTTTGTCCAGCTATAAACTAACATCTGAAGGGTTCAGCCCCCAGGTTGTCTTATTAACACAGTGTTTCTGATTTGCTGATGCCTTTCCACTCAGTTTACTTTTATTTCTTTACATTGACTATATACCTGGATATACCCATGTTGGTCTATGAGCAGGTTTTCAGGCTTCAGGTCTCTGTAGATGAGGTCTAAGGAGTGAAGGTACTCAAAGGTGAGCACTATCTGAGCTGCATAAAATCGTGCATGGTGTTCACTGAAAGAAGGAAACAGACAGTCAGATACTGGTGGAAAATATGGAGGAACTAAAGTCTCTTCTGAATGAAAGAAAACTCAGTCAAACACTATATAGGTGTTGGTTTCCAATTCATTTATAGCACTGACAGACCAAAACAGAACACCTGCAATTGCTTTTGTTCAGCTATTTGTGGCTACAACAGCAATCGCAAACAAAAACAACCAAACAATAACAATAATTATGTGTATAATACCTGAACCTCCCAGTGCGTCTGAGGTGTGAGAACATCTCTCCACCAGGAACATATTCCATTACCATGTAGAGGTTTGAGTTGTCCTGTTAATTAAAAGGACATATATATATATATATATATATATATGTATATATGAATATCAGAAAATAAGGACATTAGGACGAGAGAATAACCATATGTGCAGTTTAAAGTTAAGTTTCTGCTGTTGGGACTCAGTCATCTTGTGTCACAGGACAAAAGCAACCAGGGGGCTTGGTATTTAATCTAAATGTGATGACGACATGTCGGCCAATTAACCGACAGGATTAACTGTCTGGAACAAATACAAGCATCTTTACACCTTTGTTTTGTCCTTACCTTGAAAGCATACACCAGTCTGACGAGGAAGGGGAATGAGACGGCCTGTAATATTTTTTTTTCATTTAGTGTGTGTTCTATCTGCTTCAATTTCACCACCTAAAGGGGAAAAAAGAAAAACGGCAGACACATAAACAAAAAAATTATTCCAACAAAATTGGAGTGCTGTCCCACACTCGTGCTAAAATAAAGGCAAGCAGTAATCACAATAAATAACATACGTACAGAATACAATATATACAATAAGTGTAAAAATGAAATGTGTGTGCAGAGACATAAGCATAAGAAAATAGCTAATCAGATCACGTCCGGCATTAGCAATGATCAGAGTCGTAAAAGCTGTCCCTGAGTTTATTTGTCTGTGACCTCAGCGCCCCAAATCTCTCAGAGGGCAGCAGATAAAACGCCCAGTGTCCCGGGTGTTCCTCAGACCAGCACGATGCTGTGTAGCCATTTGAGACAGCAGGTGCTGTAGAGGTCCTTTATCGAGGGAAAGGGGTGGCCGATGATTTTCCGGGCGATGTTAATAACTCTTTGAAGTGCCCTCTTGTTTTTTTCCATGTTTTACCGCAGGTATGACTAAGCAGTTTCAAATGTGTTGCATTTTCTTATTTTTTAACTGCGTTTCCGTGACTCTCCACACAGTTTAGAGTAAATTTTGGTGAGGGATTAAAATCAAACTATTCAATTCGAGATAGATAATCCATCACTAAGGACTTCCTGTGGTGTTTAAGTCCTGTTATTGCTGCGTGGTCACGCAGTCGAAAGATAAAAAATCTATTTAACACGAGCTTTGATGCACAAAACCTTGCAGAAACCGCTGCCCAGTGACACTGTGCACACCACAAGCTATGCAGCCAAAAGCTGAAAGTAGAAAATGCTTTTGGTTATAAGCTTACTCTTAAGTCTGAGACATCAAGCTTCATCAAGCATACTAACCCAAACAAACTGTGAGACATCGCTCAGCAGGACATTTAGAGGATATACAGTTTATGTTTTTGACAGTATAGTTGCATGCTGTACATTAGTGGAAAGTAATGGCTGCAGAAACAAACAATAACATCCATACAGTGGAAAAAAGGTGTGAATGCTGTGGTTATAAGTGTTGAGCGAAACCAAAAGCTAGACAGGTTCACCTCTTGAGCTGATGGCGAAATTCAAGGGAACACGAGGTTGCTACGTGAGCAAAGCACTACCGGCAAGCCAATCTGCCTCTAACACTTTCACATCAGTATTTAAAGATCGAAACTCCGGCGTGAAGCGCCTTTGAGGTTTTCAAAAACATAATGTTAGTGCTGAGAGGAAACGTTCCATTTCCTTTTATGAGAAACACAACATCTACACTCATGTAGGACATCTTTGCAGTTTACAACACCAACACCTCTTATGGATGTAAATTCAAGCCATTCACTTACCTTTTGTTTGTCCAGGATCTTCATGGCATAGAACTGGTTCGTTGCTTTATGTTTCACGAGCATTACTCGTCCAAATGATCCAGTCCCCAGGGTCTTGAACCTTTCAAAGTCATCCAGGCTTGTTGTGCACTAAAGGAAACACATTATCAGTGGTAGGAAAACAACAAACACTAGCAAATGTTAAGCTATGTGTACTTATGGAAGCCACTAGCTGTTTATCTTCATGCACTGTAGCTCAAAAACACGAGCTTAATGGAAATGTTTTTGAAGCACATGCCTCTGACACAATTATGCAATCAGCCAGCATTCAAGTCAACAAGAAGGAAATGACTAGGCACTACTGAATCTCACATTTTCACTCAAAAGAAGAAAAAAAAGTGTACCAAGTGTACTAATCAGAGAAATTAAAGTACAAGAATTTTATACAGTACCCTTAAAAAACAACCTACCTGTGGTGGACACTCCCATTTTCTTAAGAAGTCTTCTTTGGCTTTAGCTAAGAACTCTTTCACTATAAAAGAAAAGATCAGTTTTGATAATTAGAATTAGAGTTTAGATAAGCGGACAAGGTCAGTGCACATGCTCAGGAAAACAAACTGGGATAGTTTAACATGTTCAAGAAAAACAAACAAGGGCAGTTCACACAATCAAGGCAAGGTCAAGCAAATGTCAAGTACCAGGGAGGAAATGTCATACTTGACAAAAGAGGAAAAAATATTTCTATTAAAAAAAACAACCCAAGACCCTCAAACCACACACCTTAGCAGGACATTTTAATTCATAAAGTGATGCAAAGAGCTCTGAGGACTTTACAAGTTGGCCAATTTCAAGGCAAGCTATTCTGCATCTCTTTCAGAAGGAGGTGGGGGTAAAGGTAGTGAGACAGACAAAATGCAGAACAGATCTGAGACCACAGAGCAAGCCACAGAAAGACAGCGTATTGTGAAAGTCACTGCAGACATGAGCTTTCCAAAGTCAAAGAGCCATTAGATGGTGCCTAAAGTATAAGCGCTGGTACACTTTGGTATGTTGCTACCAATTTAAATCTATACAGTCAAGGCTGCGTTTGATTGGAAGTGAGACAACAAACTTTCACTCTTTGACTCGGGACGCCTCATGGAAAAATGAGCATACCAAAAGTCTCTACAGTTCACCAAGGGTTTGCAGGAACATTCATCCACATGGATGGAAATGATGGAGAAGAGAAAGAGAGGAAGAAGCATTTATGAAGTCTTGAAAGAAAATAATGTAAAACACATTTTAGATTCACACAACAAAATGATAACGGAGAGGACAACGTAAGGCAAACCCTACGGCCAGACTAAATTTAAAACTAATAAAATTGTTCTACATTGAAGTAATGTGATTATTTTGGTTTGGTGACTTCCTTTATCGTCTCTGAAAACGTCAGCTAAAATATTTAAGGAAGTTTACGTCTTATTGTGCAACATCAAGTAAATAGTCTTTTCTTTTTCTTTTTTTTTAACAATTGAGCAACAAGTAGCTATTTTAACCCACAGTCTGTTTTTAACAGTAGACTGTATTCAGCAATTAAATCAAACTCTTTCTATCTTTTAGAGGCTTTCTCTGGTCTGTGAAGAACAAAAGACAACACTGATTGAAGAGACATTGTAAAGGTTTACATAAAATGCATTTCTGTCTTGCAAAACGGTACACGATGACAAGACACAGATATTAAGACAATGTAAGCAGCTGAAGCACCACAAATGGGCTGCACTACAAAGCGTTATGCCTTCTCTGGCAGATCTAAAACAGTGAGCAAATATAGACTGTTAAATTGATGGTTAAGGTACCTCTAAATAGTTAAAAGCAGTAATGAAACTAGGCAGCTTCTTGCAAATGACAAAAATAGAGGCATGCCAAAAAACAATTTGAAACAATGCAATTTATACAGAATTCGGTTGATTTAATAAGTGTTTCTACGTAAATATAAAGGTAGAAAACGCAAACCTGAAACCCAAGAAGTGGCGGGCAAATTTAAGAGTAAAGCAATGAACTGCACTTACTGCACTTATCCCACATGATGGTGAACTCAGAGATATGAGGCACGTCGCTCTCCTGTACTCTGTGCTCTTGGCTACCTTTACTTTTGTATTTGTTAAAAAAACGGCTGGCGAAGGATTGATCCTTTCCCTGGGCCATTTTGAGGCAAATATTTTGGTGTGTGAGTAAGATGGCTCACAGGCAAAGTGAGTACGTTTTGAGACAGAGCATCGATGGTACTTCCTGTATGTGCTCAAAGGCTCTGCAATGCTTGGCTAACCACATAAAGTTAAGCTTCCTGTTCAAGTACTCTGCTTCAGTTTCAATGGCCAACTGCATGTCCAGTAATTCTGTGCAGACTCATTTAGGCATTTTCTTTTATCTCACTTAAAAGAGATAACATTGGTTTGATAAAGATATACAAAATTAAAATAGCATGCACAAGAGTTGCAAAGTCCTGTCAAAACCACAGTGCAGCGGGTTAATTTAGACGACTGATAAGACATCGCCTGTTACACCCACTAAATACATGAAAGAGAAGTTATCTCTGGCTTATTGTGCTCTCTGGTGGTTATGCTTTACAATGCAGTTTTTAAAGAGCTTTCTTATTTGCAATAACAAAATGGCACATATCACATATATACTGGTGTTCACATAGTTGCCGACCAAAAGTCCATTCTTAATCGAGGAAATCTTGATGTTGTTTGATATTTGGTAATAGGGAACTTAAGAAAGCAATGTAGAATGTAGTGATCACGTAGCTTGTCCTGCAGAACAGCTCCGACTCTGTTGTTTACAATACTTTCAGCACTATCTGCAGCACACAGTATTATCACAGCAGAGCAGATGTTAGTGTGCAATCAACTGCTATCTTTATGGTTAGTTGCAAAGTATTTTCTCAAATATACTGCTGTTGGGAAGTAATAAAACAATGATCTTATCCTTTTGTCTTTTTTATAATCACTTGCAAAGTATACAGTAGTGGTCAGACTTTTACATACACTCATCATGGGCATAAATGCCATGGTATTTCTGGCCGTTTAATGATTTCTTTGAGCTGTCCTGTTTCTAGGGAGAAATTATTGTCATCTTTAGTGACTTTAAAATCTATTTTGGATTTTCTCTGATCACAAGTCACAATTATTTGGTTAAATGTTCCAAGTTGCACTATGGCCAACTGGCTTTGGTAGCAATCAGCAAGACTGTGGCGTAATTCTTGTATTTGACCACTCTTCTTGGGAGAGTTGATAGAGTTTGTTAAAATTGGTTGGTGATTTGGCACAGACCCAGTAGGGTTGAGGTCAGGTCTTTTGGAAAGGCTATTGCAGAAGTTAAATGTTAGCCCTCTCTATCCATTCCAAAACCAGTTCTGATGTGTTTTGGATCATTGTCCTATTGGAATATGCAGCTGTGTCCAGGTTTCAAACATCTAGCAGTTTGAGGTGACGTTGACAAATTTGGAGGTAGTCCTCCTTCTTTATGAAATGTACCAGTACCACTAGTAGCAGTTCAGCCTCTCTCCATGGCACTATAAGACTTGCTTCATTGCAGACAGTGACACAAGTGTTCCAGCAGTTTCCAATTCATGACAGGGCTGAGCCTTGGTGGTTCATCTGCGGGTGAAAATTTGGGTATTCTTTCTGACCTTGGCAGAGTGGTGACACATCCAATTAACTTGTAATTTCATACAGCTGTTTGAACTGATTATCTTAAAACCTGTATCTGGTTTAGATACCTTCTCAGCTTTTGTACAAATACAACTTTCAATCTTAGATTTGCACTGAGTTCCTTGGATTTTCCCGTTGCTCTGAGTATTGGTCAATCCCAATAAGTACTGACAAACAAATTCTTTTAAATGCTGGCAAAGAGAGGTACTGATCTGCTAATTGAAAGGTTGCTGGTGTGATCCCTGGCTGCCACAGCCTGCATGCCAAATATCCTTGGGCAAAATACTAACCAAGGGTTGCTCTGATGCGTCCATTGGAGTATGAATGTTAGATAGAAAGCACTTATATAGAAAAAGCATGGCAAAAAACGCTTGAGTGAATGGGTGTGAATGGATGAATGAGGCAAGTGCTTTGAGTGCTCAGATAGAGTAGGAAAGCGCTATATAAAAAACAGTTACCATTTACACTTTCTAAAAGTCAGTGCATATATATATTTGGTATGCTTACTTTTGACCCTGTGTGGATTAAAGAAAATATCATTCAAACTTTTGATCCAATTCTTGCTTTTAAAGTCATTAAAGATGTGTGCCATACAATCATTCCACCTTGGAAAAAAACAGTTCAAAGAAATCATCAAAAGCCCCAAATTGCCATGATTTTCACCTCCATGATGAGAGGATGTAAACACCTGACCACATCTGTATATGTATATGTGGGAACCATACTGACCAACATGCTGATAGCAAAACTTTTTTTTTTCTGTACCTATAAATCCAGTATTGATAAATTTAATTTAATGTGTAATATTTGAACAGAAATCTAGAGAAGACAGAATAACAGTGTGTTAAGTTTCTTTTTTCATCACAGTGTTATTCTACTCAACCCCAAACCCCTCCCTGCAGAAACTACAGGTCTCATGAGTCGCTAAGACTGTGTGAACTAGTGCCAAACAGAAAGCAGGTCAAGAACAGTGCTCTCCAGACAGACCACTTGGAATGGCACAGTTTAATGGATTAGGCTGGTCACTACTCACAAACACAACAGAGTGCCTTCTGGCTACGTCTTTCGAGTGATTAATAGAGTGCTTTAGGTTGCAAAAATTCCTGTCCAGTAGTCGCAGTTTGACTATGATTTTGCTATGTTTTTGGATGTTACAGTATGAGGACAACACTTTTATATCACTAGAAGAAAGCAGTGATCAGAGGCATTAACGCTTTAATTTACAGCAGACTTGTTGACAGCTGACTTGGCACATCAGTGTTAACCAGGTGGGAAAGACAGTGTCATTTCTTTTTATGCAGCCACTGTGTGGAAAACAAAGCAACTACATGTTTTATTACACGACCATTAATCTGGTTTAACCACATCAAGCAGCATTCTGGTCAGCTTGTGAGTTAGTGGTTATCAGATACCTGTTGTTAGCACTGACCAGGCCTTGTTCTGCAGCTTCAGTGGAAACAAATGTTTGCTGATGTTATCTGGCTCTACACACGCGATATTAGCCCTTTGGAAACTGCAAACGATGCTTTGTCATTTTATTTTATCGTTATAGTGTTATAGTGTATAGCCTTAACACAGTTTAGTCTGAGATGCTGTCTTTAACACAGGCTGATCTGGATAACCAAAGAATATGATGCTGAGGATCACACTACCACATCCTTGATTATCCTTCTCAATAATTAGTTGACTGTAAAAACTGTAGCACCGTTTTCCGCTGAGGTAAGCAAACACGAATCATTACGAGACAGCAAACACACCTTATAAACTCCCCTACCAAAGATGGTTCTTCTCTGCAAACCATATTACTGTAGTCTCCCGCTAACACTGGACAACTGCTAAAGGCTGATCTCCACTCACTTTTATAAGCAAGCTCACACTGTACAATAACTAATGTTAAATGGCTGCGAGGCCAGCTGGATGCTTTCCAGGTGCTCACCGCTTTCTTGTTCATTGCCTTTCTTGGCAGTTGCTGCGTTTCCCATGGTAGGAAGACAGGGCGATCCACAGCTGGCTAGGAGCGATGATGGTGGCGGTTAGCTAACGGGGGGTACTCCGTTAGCTAGCTAACAAATTTCAGCTTTTGCTAGCTGGCTGGTTGAAAACGACATCAATGTCTTCCCTTTGTGGACAGAACTTCGATGTGCTCTGCTAACCGCCTTATTGATCAAGGTCCTTTTGTCATTCAAGTATGCCTCCGCTGGAATGACAACATGATCCAGACTTTTCACCTCTGACTGCTGTCGTTTTGTGCTGCGTTCAGGTCATATGGGAATACCCCGGCAAGGTTTGCTCGGTGCAATGTTGCCTTCAGGTACCAGTCAGAAATAGTGGACTTATATCTGCATTACACTGATTATGTAAAACTGCTGTAACCTAATGTGTTGCTTTGTGTGGCTCTTGTTTTTATTGGTATATTTGACTATATTTTCTTTTTCGCGTTTCACCTCTTCAATAGAAACGTCTTTTAAGTTAATGTTTTCATAAAAAGATTTAATATGGCCTTTGACCTGATGGCCACTGTGCCATTTCTTGGCATTTAACAAAAGTTTAAATGCCAAAACTTTAAAAGTTAAAGCACGTTTTGAAGGATAAACACACACATATAAATCTAAGCTGATATAACAAAAATAAAGCTGCTTGCAAAATACAGATGTCCATTCCAGCTGTCATAGGGCGAGATGGGGCTAACACATACAGACAGGCAACCACTGATACATAACCCCATGCATGTTTAAACTGTGGGAGGATTCTTGAGTACCCAGAGAGAACCCATCCATGAATGCACCCTTCTCTTTCGCTTATCCAATTTAAGGTTGAAGGCGGGCTGGACCCTATCCTAGCTGTCATCGGGTGAGAGGTTAGGTGTACACACAGAGAATATATAAGATCAGTACAAATAAGGCCCTATGCTGGATTAAACCCAGGAGCTTCATGATGTGAGGCGTCACTGTTAACTGAAATGCAGATAAGATGGTTATAAGAATATAAGAATGGGCGATAATAGATTATAACCAGTAGTTTGGAAATTTGCTCGGCAAGCAAGGGTTTCTAGTTCAGTTCCAGCTGGAGACACTCTTTAGGGAGGAAGGGTGTCAGGTGAATGAAATCAAACATGCTGAGCTACCTGCTGTGGCATCCCCTTTTGTTAAAGGAGAAGCCGTACTTTTATTCTAGGATAAAAACAAATAAACAAACACTTAAAGCTTCTCTTAACCCCCCAATTTTAGTTCACATCTGTCATAAAACTTTATCATAAACTAGTATTCCGAAAATACAGGTTCTTCCCCACGAGTCTTAAAATGTGGCACATTTGGCTGTAGTTTTGGACACGTTCATGAACTCGGAGCAGGACGCGCCCATTAAATGCAGGGTTGTTTTTAGCACCATGGTCAGCGACACAGTTGCTAGGTGGCTGCCCTGTGTTTGTATCAGCGAGTTGAGGAGGGAGAGCTGTACCTACACTAAACAACTACCCGAAGATGTACGAAATCTCATTCGCAGTAGTGGCATCACTTTTCCTTTCCTTCACAGCTACTTAGTAGATAGATATAATATGTGCTGACTTAACATATAAGCCGCTCAGGGTGCTAAATGTCACGTAGTTGCCAGATTGCGAATGCAAACTTCAGCACTTCCTTCAGGCTTTCCCCCCTCTCTTACACAACGAATGGTTTTGCCCATGGACTCGCTCCAGCACTCCTAGCACACAAGAGGACTACAATATACAGATTTTTGTTGTCTGTCAGCCAACGTCTGTTTTTTGTTTAGTGGCTGTAACACGAAGCAGGCACTGTTAAAGTCTTGTAAACAGTCCGGTAACTGGAGGGCTTCTGCAAAGACTTCTCCAAACGGTGGCTGTGTCGTCCGGATGAGAGCAGCAGAAGCTACACTGCCAGCGCTCGGAATAAATAAGGTAACGTTGAGGGGCTACTTTGCTTTCGCCTGTGCATTCTTTGCTAGCAATTGCAGCTAAGCTAGCTGTAGACTAGGCTGGGGGTCATTATGTTTTATTTGAGTAATTGTGTCATTTGGGAATATATTATTTGTTTTCATGCTACAAAATTGATTAAAAATGCTCTCATTCGACTACACTGTAAACGTTGCAGTGACGCTGAAAGTTAACTGGATGGTCACACTGCCAGATTGTTTCCTTGTGCTTTGATTCTTCCACCTGACCTATGCAATAGCAGCCTAGCGTTAGCTACTGCTTGCTAGCAACTCATTCATGGCAGGAAAACACCTGCTCAGGCTATGTGACATTTCATTTGCGAGCACAAGCAGTTTTCTTGAAAATCCGATATATTACACTCGAGATTTTAAGTAATCCTATTTGGTGCTAATCTTTAAATACAAGGAAGATATATTAAAAAAGAGGGGGGTGGCCTATAATCCCACCACTGATGTGGGAGATACCATATTGACTACTTTGCTGTGACATGCATAGATTCCCCCTTTTACTCTTGTGCAGCAAAGCGTTTTAGGTCAGACCAGCTTTGCGAGAACCCCTATTTTATTTGCGCTAACATATAGGTGAGCAATGGGAAGCTTTAATTATATGATAAATATGGAGCTTGAAGACTGGATTAATTCTGTGCTTTTTGCAGTCGAGTGTGCCACTTGCAGACCACATGCCGACAGGGCACCCTGGAAGTGACCATTCCCATCCGCGCAGATGGATTACATGTTAATAACAAGCTTAACATATTCTGAATGTCATCCTGCCTGTAGGCCATATGCCAGACATAAGGCTTTTGACATAAATATAAATATGATATATTTAATCTCTTATTTTCATACATCTTGTGATGTGTAGTAGTAATATACTTTATTTCATTTGAATAAAGGTTTTGTGTGAGCAATTTAACCTTACTCTAACTATTCCACAAATGCTAGTAGCATTGAAGAGAGGTTCACATTTTTACAAACTACAGGCGTATGCTGATGTTTGTTTTTTTTACTATGTCCCCTGTGCTCTGTGCAAAATGCTTTGCATAGTAAGCAAATGATTTCATTAAGGCAAAGGCTTTCTTATCCTTTTTCTGTTTGTAAATCACTTTTCATTCAGAGCTTTGTGCAACTGTGGACTGAGCACTGTCCACACTGTCCATGTTTTTTCACCCTGTCCCATTTTATGTTGGTAAAGCTTGTAGATTGCAGTTAATGTATTCAGTTAATTTCCTTTCCAAGGTGGTGGCTTTAATTTAACATTTGACAAAGTAGCATAAATGCTTTTAAATGATTTCTGATGAAGTTATGCTTAACATTTAACTGTTGATGTATTTCAGTACCCTGTGGGCTGACAGCTCCCACACTTGTTCCTCCTCATATGTTGAGGAAGGCGTGAAGCCAGAGTTGGGTCACTGGTTGGAGCTAATTTTAGACCCACAGGCAATTCAAAACTCACTGCGTTCCTGTGAGAATGGGCCACAAATTTAGCCCTCATTATTTTTGGGCAGACAATGTGGTGTCAGTGGTCAGATAGGTAACTAAATAAATGTAATTATACTATATTTGTTTTTTTATACTTTCACCGTTAAAATATGCAGTGTCACTCTTAAAGTTTTTCACATGAGCGACATTTATTGAATCCTTCCCACGTATTCTCACAACAAACATTTTCAAAAGCCCATCACAGAACATCGGACTCCTCTGGGAAAATTCACAAACGCATCAAAACTCTTGAAATTCTACAAAGTTTAAAAATATATGGAGTAAAAATTACAAATAGACCCCCCACCGGCACTTAAGGGAGGAAAGTTGTATTGGGGGACTTTCCTTAAGTGATATACAGAAACACAGTAAAGAGTCAAGATTACAGTAAAAGAGAATCAGTTGCGATTGGATTGTTCAGCTTGTCTTGCATTCACATAAGAAAAACAACACGTTGTAAATGTGTATGTTTTATATGTGTTTTATATCCCACAGGATGTAAAAGAACGCTTTTACATCCCACGATTCAGTAGCCTGCAGAACAACCTTTAGCAGAACTAACTTGATGTTATCAGGGGATTATTTTTACAGTCATATGAAAAACGAAATGGAAACCTAAGTACACCCCATAATTTAATAGCTTGCAGAGCCATTTTAGCTGCAACTACTGAAGTCATTGAATTGAAGTAATTGTTTTCTGTATATCTGTCCTCTCCTGAGATAAGGAGAGGACCCAAACGCTTAACTCTTCAAAAAGGCAGTGCGTTTATTTACAGTGAACAACGATAAATGTGCAAGCTCCAGCACTGTGGCTCCCAAGATGATTCCTCCCGAATTCAAGTGCAAACGTGCATGGTGTGAATCGCTGTGGCTCTGCTCCTGTGCAACACTCCGCTCCCAACTCCTAGTGAAAAAAATCCCAAAACACAAACGATGACTAGGTAATCTTTTTGGTAAAGAGCTTTTCAAAAATAGCAAGCCGTGGCTGTACTAACGAGTCAAACTCAACGATCCACTGTCGTCTGAAGCTCAGCTACTTGTTTAAGAAGGGACTCTGGTGCAGACTGTAATCAGCTACACCTGGCAGCAGCTGATGAGCGGCAGGTGTGGCAAGCTCCAGCGCGGGAACGCTTCCGGGATGAACGGCCCTCAGCGCCCAAGCTTCTGGGTCCCGATCGTCCCGTAACAAAACATAAACACAGGGAGGGGAGGAAGGGAGAAACACACAAAACCCCACTCATATAAACAACAGGCAGGCCGACCGGCGGAGAACTGTCACACCGTGACAACATCAGTCTCTCACATTGTTGTGGAGGCCTGCTCTTCTTTACAAAGTTGCTTCAAAATCATTGAAGTTTGTGGACATTCATTTCTTGAAGAGACCTTATTCAGTTCTCTTGAGGTCTTATTACATCATGTCAGTCGGCAAATCTCTTTGACTGGGCCATTGCGACACCTAGATTCTTTTTTTTTTTTCTCCAGTCATTCTGTTGCAGATTCGCCTGTATGTTTGGGATTATTGTCCTGTTGCATGAAAGAATTTTGTGCAAGCTGTAGCTGTTTCTTAGATGGCCTCACATCTGACTAGAGAATACTTTGGCATATAGAGGAGCTCATGGTTGTTGGTGGTTTTGGCTGCAAAACAAACCAAATCATGATCCCTCCACCACCATGCTTGAAGTGTTTGTGCCTGATACACTGTGTTTGGTTTTCTTCAAACATGGTGCTGTGCATCATGGCATACATTGTATGGTCTACCTAAAAGACTTTGTTCCAGAAGCTTTATTGTTTGTTCAGATCCAACTTTGCAAACTTAAGCTGTGCTGCCATGTTTTTTTTTAGAGAAAAAAGGCTTTCTCCTGGTTCACAGTTTTCTGCTTAAAAAACATTTGCATTTCATCTGTGATGGAGACATGCTGTAATAGTACAACATGGCTCCATTCTTAGCCAGTGCCTTCTTCTGAATGCTCGTACATCCGCTGGGGTCCCAATGCTGCCGTAATGGCAAGAAAGAGGGCATACTGTTATGTACATAGAAGAACCTCTGTCTGGAAATCCTGCTCTTTCAGTATAACACAAGGCTAATTTGTGTTTCCCCAGGACTTTCTATTGATTCTGTATTTGATTACTGCTTTCAAGGTGTAGTTTCATGTTAGGCGGGAAGAATATAAAACAAGTCCCTCTGGGATGGAGCACTAGCTGTTGACGGGACTTGTGTAATAGGTGTGACACAACCTTGTCATGTACAAACAGTCTTCTGCTTAAGCTCCGCTTTTCCTTTGACTCACTACCTTCAGACTATTTATGTGGTCTTTGTGGAATCGTTTTTGATATAAAAGAGGTTGTTTTAAAGAGTGATTTGCTGTCATCTTAAAATACTGAGATAATATCCTGTATTGCACGTTCCTCTACGGATAAAGAAAAACTGCAAACCATACCAGCAAAATGCCCCCACAGCAAAACGGAGCCACTGTATGGGTCAAGGATTCAATTGTTTTCCTTTACTTGTCCACTTTGCCTGTGTGGGGAGAAAACCACGGTGTGTAATAGCATGACTACACATTTACCACCTGTGCTGGACAATAAGGGGGAGATTCTGCATAACAATGCCCTGAAAGACAGATATGCATTTGTTGAGCAGCATGAAGAGCTGACTCGCTACAATGAAGCCTTTCTGTGTTGTGTGGCAGGGAGGGAAAGTGCATGAGCTAAGCACCCCCACCAGGTCTGCAGTCATAGGAGCACGGCAAATTCTCAGATGGCCCTTTGGCTCACCCTGTTGGTGAAAATGTGCTACTGCAGCAGAGGATTAAGTGGAAACCACTTTATTACGATTACGATTATATGTAGGGACGAATAGTGATTTGTACTTATAATGCTGTCAGTATTTATAAATATGACACATGTGACAAACAGTTATTACAACCTCTAAACCTGATTTTGTTGGTGTTTCTATTCATTACAGAGTCCTTTAAATAGAAATCTGAGGACTGGATTAACAAACCTCTGGCTACTCAGGTCTTAGCCAGGTCTCACTACAGGGGGCCTGTGGCTGCTAAAGAAATGCAGCTGCTGCCATTTTCTGAAGGTTGCTGAGTGTGGTGCATGTATGGAAGAGGTCGCCTAATACTTCTGTGATTAAAAGGAAGGTTTTTTGGTAACAAATATGGTTGTTATGGAGTTGCAATGTATATTTTTTGTAGAAAAGGCTAAATCATGTTTTTTCTAAATCCTGTTTTATATTTTATGTTATAAAATTTAAAAGCTGAACCTTCGTTTTTTTTATGCCTGTGAAATATTTAAAATTTTAGACTGACTGGACTAATAGGATGATTGCCACAAAGTTACTGTTAAATAACACTAAATCCTTTCAAGTGAGTTCAAGTAAAATCAGGCCATCTCGTGGTGTAAAGCCACTGCTACCAGCGAAACAAACGAGCAAAACAACAGAAGGCCTCTTTTTGCTGGATCATCCATCAGTGTGCTGCTGAAATGCCTCACCTGTGACCTTATATGGTAGCAAAAACAAGCCTAGATAGAAAAATCTGTGTCGACATTTTTTTCCATAAGATACAAGGAGGGGAAATTAAGTCATCTAATCATAATTTACAGACATACTTATAAACATATTTATGTGCATATGTATCTTGTTTTTTTTGTTGTTGTTTGAGGATGAAGCAGGTTTTATTACAGTAGCTAATTTTCTAAAAAAGTATAATTTATAATGTCTGTCATAACTGAAAAATAATTATTATAAATCTTGATCAAAAACACAAAAACCTCTACTATAATTCTTCTTCAAATTAGGAATAAATAACCCTGCAATATTGTGCAGGATAATTAAGAGTAACAGCACTGCATTTGCCTGGGGACTGTGTCTAATTTTCATTTTTTAAAATACTTGCATTAGAGAATGTGTGCACTTTCTGCTTGTATGTTAGTTTAGTTGCATCATATGTGCTTGTCAGCTCCACCCTTGTTCCTGAGGGTTCATGTGACACCAAGGTCTGCTGCTCCTATGGAGATGGTATTCCCTGCCTACTGTACAGAGAGCCAGTACACCACTGGGAGGTGGGGGAAGATTGTCAACAGCACAGCTTGCTTCACTTTATCACCCTGACTCTTTGTTGTTGCTCTCCCTCCCTCTCTGCTGAGCTCACTTTAGTCTCCGTTCGTCCCAGGATCAATGCCGCGTGCTCTCTGCAGGCAGACCAAGAGGCTGACAGTGACGACTACTGAGTGATCAAGCAATGCGATCAGATTGTTTCCTCATTCTAATTTGTCCAGAGGCTGCTGATGGGATCGATAAGGTCGCTTTGCAAGCTAGCCCGTGTGCTTGTGCTCAGCGCTCCTACAGGAGAGTGTGTGCGTGTGTGGACGGTAAACACTGGTCGATAGGAAATGGACTTTTCCGTGTGTTCTCACCACTAGAGGCTACTGTTGATCTCTTTATGAAATGCAGTAGAGACGCCACGAGACGGTGCACTGTAGATGTAGTATCACTAGTTTATGTTTCTTATGATTTATGTGCTCTTTATACAGTGCCACGAATAAGTATTTGCCCCCCTTACCTGATTTCTTAGTTTTTTGCATATTTGTCACACTTACGTTTCAGATCATCAAACAAATTTTAACATTAGACAAAGATAATGCAAGAAAATATAAAACACAGTTTTTAAATGATCATTTCATTTATTAAGGGCAAAATGCTATCCAAATCTACCTGCCCTGTGTGACCTATTGACTCAAGAGTCAAATAAAACTTATATGAAAAATTAATTGAGCTAAAAGATCTAAAAAATAAACTGATCTGCCTTCCCAGCAGTGGTTATCCTACCAAAATCACTCTGTGAGCACGTCAAAAACTCATCCAGGAGGTCACAAAACAATATCTAAAGAGCTGCAGGCCTCAGTTGCCTAATTTAAGGTCAGTGTTGATAAATTAACTTTAAGAAAAACTGGGCAAAAATGGCCTCCATACGAGATTTCCAAGGCAAAAACCACTGCTGAACAAAAAGAACATCTTGATGATCCACAAGACCTCTGGGAAAATGTTCAGTAGGCTGAGGAGAGTTGAACTTTTTGGAAGGTTTGCTTCTCGTTACATCTAGTGTAAAACTAACACGAGTTCATAAAAAGAAAGTCATAGGTTTTGGAGTCCTTATTTAAATCCAAATGAAATTCTTTGGTGTGACTTTAAACGAGCCTTTCATGCTTGAAAAGCTTCCAGTTTGGCTGGATTAAAATAATTCTTGCAAATGATATAAAGAAATACATGATATAAAAAAAATATTGCAAATGCTTGATTGCAGTTCTTTCTGTCAAGACTGGCCAATCATCAGTGTGCAATTAATTTTTCACATGGAGCCAGGTAGGTTAAGCTTTTTTTTCATCTCAATAAATCATCATTTACAAACTGTATTTTGTATTTACTCGGTTTATCTTACCTAATATTCAAATTTGCTTGATGATCTGAAACATGTAAGTGTGATAAATATGCACAAAAAACAAATCAGGAAGTGGGCAAACATGTTTTTATGGCAAAATATAATATATATCACTATATTTCAAAGACTTATTAACCTGTATCTTGCTAACTTTGCTATGCTGAAAATCATATCAATTTATTTCAAATGTATAAAATATTATATGGAAGCCTGCATTGTCAAAAATGCAACACATAGCATTTGCTATAGAAACATATTTCAGTGACAGTTTGCCTTTTAGACTTAATGTTTTGGCACCCCTAATTTTCTTCTCAGTACTGAATCAGCCAAAATTATTTTTTTGAAGCAAGACCCTCAACAGGTAATGTCATTCTAAAATAGTAATAATGAAAAATTAAAATAAGTAATAAAAAATTAGTTGGTCACAGAAAAACAATCACAGCGTCTTATTAATTGCCTCAGAACCCTTCACATGTATCACAGAACCTCTTGTGGAGATTAAAACTGTCAGACTATTAGTAATCATCACTGCTGACTCAAAACTCAGCTTCTACAAACTCTCCTTTTTACTTGTGAGAATCATGAGTGGCTGAAATAGTTTGGCTATGAAAAAAGAAGCATCCAAGTTTTTAATCCTATTCTAGTTTTGTTGACATTCAGACTGTAGCCATGATAAACTTGGTTATTCATGTGTGGACATTAAAGCACCCAGGCTTAATGGCTGCTATCAAATCTAAAATTTGACAGTCAAATTGGATTTAGCCATTGTATGAGATGATTAGAGTACTTGATCCTTTTTTGTCTGACATATAAAACTATTACAGCCCACGATGAATGAAAATTAAAGAAGTAAAGAAGAGACAAAAGAAACACCCTTCAACAGTGTCACGAGTGCTGATGTTACATTATTTGTCAGACAGAGGGCACTCTGTAGCTTCGCTAATGGCAGCGTGTGTTTGGATTTAAGCAGAGTCAGGCAGAACATAAATGAGTAAGACACGACTTATTGTGCCAGTACAAAAAAACATTATTTTTAATGTCATATTATCATAGTTAAGAACAGCTACATACCGCAAATGTTAGAATCGATTTGGCTGTTTCTCAGTTCTCAAGTACACGAACACAGCGCCATCGTTCTACAGTTGGCACGGCGGTGAACTCGATGACATCTCCGTTCTGGAGTTTTTACTGCCATCCCCTCTTTATTTAGCTGTGATTAATATTTGCAATGGAAATTACACGTGACATGAAAAAAATTACACATGATGTAGTAGATTTTTTTTTTTTTAAGAAAAAAAAGGATAATTTAAAAAAGTATCTTAAGCACTTTGGCAAAATTCGCTTTTAAGCATCATCTGTTTCATTATGTTAAGCACAATCACTACATGACAGAATCACAAGCTTAATCTCTCTCTTAATAAAATAGTATACATGCATGGCTGAATAAAAATAAACAGGTGAGATGTTAGAGTGCTTTTATTTTTATTGTAGTAAACACTCAAAACTTACAATAGACAGCTGCTGGGGTTTGGAAGAGAATTTAACAAATATTTAAAATATAATCGGATGATTTTTGGAGCAGCCTTCAAGATCTCCACGTATTAACATGCTGATTTTGCTCCCGGTGAAAATGTTAACTCCCGAATTTAAATATTTTTAATGTTAGATTTCATTCAGAGTCAGGTGTTTAAATCAGAACAGCACATTTTACATCAGGGGATATGACGGGCGAAATTCAAAACTGACAGCTCTCCAAGTAAGACTTCAATATTAAATAAAACGGTCCAGTTATGAAGCATAAATTTAATCTTAGCCAGACAGATTTGCTCAGGAACAAATAAAACACTGGAAAAAAAACGAACATTACCAAAAGTTATCTAAGTGACTTTTATATCATGTTTAACCTGAGTAGCGAAAGACTGGGGGGTGTTGAAAACGATGTGCTGGGAGTTCGCTGTTCTCGCCGGCTCTAGTGACACTCGACCTCTCCCAGTCTGCTATTGAGCTGATGGGTAACAGACGTCTCCGAAAATGTCAGAGCATTTTTGCAAATATGTGATGTCTTGGTAAATCAAGCAGATATTTGAAGTTTACACAGAAAACTGAAAATATCTTAGAAGTTTATTTTGTGACCCAGAAAGAGTAATATTTCAAACTTTTTAGCCACTTTCCTCCGGCATTGCCGCGTTTGAGTTTTTGGATGAAATGCATTCTGGGGATATTTGGCTGCATGGGAATGCTAACGTGTGAGTGTAGCTCCCGAATCGTGCTCATAAGTGTGGTTAGTTTGACGTGTGATTTACAAAAGTTGTGTTATTTTCTAAATACAGACACCTTCAGTTCACTTCAATTTCAATTTCATTCATATTCGACTATTTAAAATTAATTCTCATCTAGAAATGGTTTTCAATTACCAAGTTGTAAGGCTGCATGACACAAGGAATTTTCTGTCCTTTAGTGCACAGAGATGGTACACAACATTTAGATAGCTGGGACACTGAAACTAAGACACATGTAGAAGTATAGATGCCAAAGGATTCGCTAGTAACAACAGTGCAGGTTGATAAATGAATATTCAGCTCGGAATTCTCGGAAATCTGAATTGAAACAGGGATCTTCAAGTGATACATCAAAGCGCTAACTTTTACGAGGAAACGCTGCCAGGTTTCTTTTAATCTCTGTCCAGATAAACGGTAAACGGCCTGGTTCTTATATACTGCTGGTGTATTCACTTTCTCACCATTTCAACCACCGCGTTTCTTTACAAGCAGAAAATGTTCCGAAATGTATAATAGGTGATTACATAATAATAATAATAATAACTTTATTTATAAAGTGCTTTCAAACAAAGTGCTGAACAGCTATTTGAAGATAAAAAAAGATAAATAAATAAAAGCAATACAGAAAAAACAATTCAATTTAAAAACATAGATACAGTATCCAGCTTTCCATGTAGTATATGCAAGTTTCTCAAAACCACGATAAGCTCATGCTCAGTGCAGCACATAACCACCAAACCCAAAAAATCAGCTCTGTGTAAGCACACTCAGTGTATTGCTTGTTAATCCATCACTGGATTAAGTCACACAGATTCACACGTGTGCAGTTTAGATTTTCGAACCACCTGATGCTGCCTTTTTTTTTTTTTTTTTTGATATAGTGAGAGCACAGGGACCGCTGAAGTCAAAGGGAAACATAGAAACGCACACAAATAATGCAGGAAATGAAGACTAGTCCAACACGTGTCACTGTGAGGGAACATTACTAATTATCGAGACACTGTGCTACCCGAGCAGCGACCGTTTTAATCTTCATAATGGTTGATTATATTCAAAAGAGGTTTAAAGACACACTCCCTGACCACAGCCAAATAATAACAGAATTTGGCTGGTGACTGGTGTTAATTTCCCACACAGTTTATAGCCTGGGGCATGTTTTTAACAAACCACTGTAAAGATGCCATCTGTTTGAATGAAGTGACCTCCCAGGCATACAATTAAACCCAGCTGGCACAAGACACAACGAGATGCAGAAAACTCTTTACTTGACATCCACATTAATATTTCACAGTGATTCCAAATAATGGCAATTATTACTGTAGCCATCACACAGCTTTATCTCATTAGTAGTATTGCAGTTTCGCGGCTGTATGGAGTTCTTACTGAACTCTGTCCAGTGTCAGATTGACTGATGCAGCCTGGGTTAGGCCTGTGTGCTGCTGCTGGAGCTGCTTTACATCAAAAAGCACGTCCAATGCGCTCCAGTCAAAAGCACACACTGATCCACGCTGTGCACTGCAGTCACCCTTTGAGCAGTCAACCTACTACTACTGTTCTGCAGCTGTAAAATATGTTTTTTCTTCTCCTCCACAGGCATTCCTACCCGCTTCCCTCCCCCCGTCCACCCCCTCTCCACCTTTCTCCTCCTGGGGATGTAAATAAGCTGGGGTTGTGCAGACCCTTGAGAAGTCCTCCTGCTCCCGCTCTTCCCAACCACTGCTGCCCCCTCTGACTTCCCTGCCCACTCAAACTCTGCTGCTGCTGCCGCCGCCGCTGCTGTTTATGCAGCTGAAAGGTGCCAGGGAGATGCTCAGATGATCCATTGGGTCGTTGTGAACCACTTCGTCCACACAGCCCTAGACAGGGAAGACTAACTAGTGTGAGTGTGAGAGAGTCCTTGGGGGTGCTGCGAGCACCCTGTGAGGCCCGCCCACCTGCCAAGCCTGGCAGAAAGCTTGGCTTGTCCCTTTACTCCTCCAACCCCTGAGATGCCCTCCCCTCCCAATGATGGAGGTGAGTAAGAGAGATTCAACTTTTTTTGTGTGTGTGTGCATACACCACCTATAAAAGTACACATTAGCAAAAATACACACGCAAAATAATTTAGGGATCATGATGCATGGAGCTACGCTGAAATAGATGCCTAAATCATTTACATTCGAGCCCCATAAACACACCAGAGTAAATCCCCTGCAGAAATGAGCAAAATATATTAGAAGACTCAGTCTGGAGCACAAGCTGTGACTGTATCTAGCCTTGTTGTATGTTTTCTCCTCCTCCAGAGGATCAAGGAGCGTCCCCCGTGAACAGGCCATCTGTGGGCTCCTACCAGAGCAGCGGGAAGAGGAAGGTGCACACCAAAAAGAAAAAAGGCACCATTACCGCCAACGTCGCTGGCACAAAATATGAAATTGGTATTGTAATTTACTTTCTTGTAATTTATTAGTGAGAAACGTTTGAAATTATTTGACAATAGAAAAAAAAGAGCAAAATAGTCAATAGTAGCTAAAACAGACATACAAACCACTGTCTGGTGTCTGATGAAATCTTCTCTCGTTATAACTGAGGAGCCTGTAAAAGATTCTACTACATTGCGTTTAACGTAGAGCCTCAGAAATTCAAGCGTCTGAATCTTTATTTTGATTAACTCCTCCTGAAAATTTCATTTGTGAGTGAGACCAACAACTCGTGTGTTTCTTCTGCAGGTAGAATTAATGTTCTCTGACAAGGTGAATTTCTATTAATCTCGGAAACAGCCCTCAGTACGGCTTACTCTGTCTGTCAAAACCCCACAAAATCCAATCACAGTGTTTTCTCAACAATAAAATCTAATTTGCCGCGTTGCATTGTTTGAAAGATACCACCTTTACTTAATAGCTTCAGTTAAAACTAAAAGAGTTGCAGTCCAGCAAAACAGTTCTCGAAGAGACAGCTTGGCTTCATATACATGCATAAATCTTTGTTGAGGTAATATAACTTAGAGGTGAGCTTTTTTAGATTGGCTGAAATAGCATTGTAAGCATTCCTCCCATGTTCAATATACTGTGTGGCAGCAGGGCTCTCAGGGGTGAACTACAACCTATGAAACTAAAGAGTCAGCAGCAGAAAGTAGAAGTTGGATGCTGCAGGGATCTTGTAGGTAGATGGAAGTCCAGCTGTGAGTCAGTCAGCTAGCTGTGACGAGACCCTCACAGTGGCCATTCTGAGAGTAGAGCAGGGCTATTTTGGAGGGAAATTAACACTAAGGGCCAGATAGATGGCTCATTTTTGCTGTTACCTTTTTTTGCAGCTGTCTTTTTCTGTTTCAGAATTGATAGCATTACGAGAAAAGGTTAAAGGTTAGGGAGTATGTGGTTGGAAATCTGCTTTACACACACTGAGAAGGGAATGCCGACTCTTTACCCTGAGGATGTCTATTTAGTAAGATGTGTAAGAAAGGCCGATTAAATCTTTTTTTTGTACTCAAAGCCCTGCTAGTACTGCAAGCATAGGCCTGCTGTGATGTAAACCCTTCCTGTTCCAGTTAGCAAAACACTGTGAGCCTCTACCTACGTTAACAGATGGATGAAGTCACATCGGAAACACGCAACATTAGGCAAGCCTTCTCCAGGTTTGTGGAGGCTTTCAAGAAATTAATTAATACCTTGTTTCGTTAGGGCATATGAATTTTTCATTACTCGCTGAATAATGAATAGTTGTTGGATTAATGTCCAAATGGGCTTGCCACCTATCTCTCATACTATGGGGTTTCCAGTGGGATTTGAATGCATTACAGACAATTAATTTATCTTTTTGAAGAGAGGCATTACGATTGGCTGCTCTGCAACCATTCCATGAATGGTAAATATTGCTGTGAGCTTTTTGATCTATAATCTCCGGGTCTCATTCCTCCCCTAATGTATGCAAAAACAAAATTTAAGCCTAGCAAAACGTTTGAGTGAAATATTGATCTGCAAAGCAGAAATAATTGATTTGTGGGTCCAGGTCATTTCTTATTCTTATTTTGCATCAATATCATCGAGTTGTTTTGCCCTCGTGAATATGTATAGTCAATCCTCTAGGGCTGTTTTCCTAAAATCAAAGTGTATGTAAAGCTTATTTAAGTGACTGCATGTCTCATTCTGTTAATGGAATACAATCTAATAAGAGTGTTTCCCCCCCAGTTCGTATAATCATCAATGAAATGGACTTCATCAAGACCCGTGATGATGATGAGACTGCCAACCTCATCTGGAATGACTCAGCTGTGCAGCATGAGAAAATTGCTGAGCTCAGGAATTATCAGGTATACCGCATGGTTACCATGTCAAGTCAGTACACCTTTGTTAGTGGTTCAATAGCCTAGAGGTTATAGAGGAGAGCTCTCTGCATAAGGGTTCAATTGCTCTGCTGACCAGGAAAATATGGCTCTTAATCTTTGGAGCTCAAGAATACGGACCGGGACGCCAATTCCAAGGAGACGAATGTAACTTTAGGAGCAAGACGTCTGAAAAAGATTATAATTTGAGTAGGAAAGGTGAGATTTTACCTTCCTCAAGAATTTAATTAGTAGAATGTGAAAGATGCCTCTGATTGAAATGCACTGTCAGTAAAAACAAGATTTAGATATTGTAATAACCATGCTGCTTATAACTGATTTTTCTATTAAAACTCTCTTCAAATTCTACTTTTTAAGATGCCATAGACGGTTTCTTACATAGTCAGAACAAACTATTCAATGAAATGTGAATAAATCTTAGCTACCAGAGGTTTGCCGAGAATTAAAGATAGAATGTCAAAAAAAGTTATTTGTGTGTGTGTGTGTGTGTGTGTGTGTGTGTGTGTGAGTGAAGACATTTAGTGTAGAAAAGGAGGGTTTACTGCTTTATTATCCTTCGGTTGTGTAAACCACAACATGACACATTTGTAACATGTAAACCTGCTGACGTTTAGCTTTTGATAAAATAAATGAATACAGGAAGTATCATATGTACACTTTAGCAAACAGCTGTTTCCATGAAGATCGTGACTGGGATTGCTGAACCTGATGAACCCGTGTGTTTCTGTACAGTGTGGTTTCACTGACTCCACAATCCCACCCAGGGTCTCTTTGCAATACCAGTCTGCCTCATTTCTGTCTACCACCAAATGACAACATTTAAACTGTGAGTATATTTAAAAAAAGAAAGGAGGTGAGAACAGATGGGAAGGAGGTGGTATTTGGAGAATTTTGCCACACTGGAAGACAACTGAATGAGAGCATTCAGTTACAATAATAAAATTATATAACAATTAAATAAGTTATAATAGGTACAATTTAATAAAATATAACTGAACAAAAGGAAAAATGATAGGCTGGCAGAAGACAGAGTCTGCCTTCTTGCCCTCCTTAAACCATCAGGGGAGTGAGAGCAAATAGTAAGGAGGGGTGAACCCAATGAGAGCGAACATCTTCCACAGAGATGGGAAGATTGACGGGTAAACTGACAAGTTGTGAGCAGCAGGGGATGGTGGGGCGGGTTTCAGACGTCACCTGTGAAGTTGATAAGAAGGCCCTGAACAACAAGAGTTGTTCTGAGTTCTCCATGCTGGTCTGAGAGTGATCTTACCTCTGTTTGACCCCCCCGTCCTGCTGAGTGAACTTGGCTGATCCCGGTCAGCTCTGAGCATTAGCTATCCATCTTCTCGAGCGCTTATTTGATTAGACTGGGCACTAATGATCGATTAAATCACAGGCTAGTCAGGAATAGTATGGCTTGTTAGGAAAGGGGCAGCAAGAGTTCAGCTAAGTAGATTGAATATTACAAATACTGTAACAGCTTAACATGTTGTAATGTGGCTAATGTTTCACGTAGAACTGGTGATGTCAGGTTTTTTCCTTTTTTTTAAGTGCTCCCTCACGCTGCTGTGGTGCTTCATGAGATAATTTTTCAGAAGAAAAGTAGAAGTCCCTCAACAATTGGTTTTGATTTCCCCTCACGAGCCACGTCGTCTCGCAGCATTGGCATAATTGTGCAATCTCTTCCGAATCCCTAATTACGTCTGTCTCGTTTGGATAATAATCACGCATTCCCTTTACCCTCTGCATCCTTGTTTTTTTCCCCTTTTTTCCCTCCCTTCTCCTACTCTTTCTCCCTCTTTTAATTTTTCCTTTTTTCCTTTTAGTGATGTACTGTGAGAGTTTGCTGTCAAGTTTCACTTCATATGAGCCTAATTAACGCCCCTGTTCAGGCTCATTTGGTCAAAGAATACAGAAAACCCAGAGTTTTTCCTATACCCCCGCCTCCCTTTCGGCACATTCAAAGCAATTCATTCAACTGTCACTGCAGGAGCTTGCGATGCAGAACCAATTACCTTGGCCCCTCTGAGTTGAGATTGATCTTTTTTTTTTTCCTCGCCTCT
Organism: Oreochromis niloticus; assembly: GCF_001858045.2. NCBI lineage: Eukaryota > Metazoa > Chordata > Actinopteri > Cichliformes > Cichlidae > Oreochromis > Oreochromis niloticus. The sequence goes on along the minus strand of NC_031980.2, from coordinate 36,910,177 downwards.
TCCCTCCCCAACCTTTAAAGTATAAAAAAAACCCACGGTAAACTAAATAAAGGTTAAGAAAGGTCTCAGCGTCACCTTTTTGTTTTGAGTCCGTAATTGGGCATAAATGTCAGAACATCGTAAGCTCACTTCAGGTTGCTGCCTTTAATGTGCTCATTTTTATGAAGGGGTGGGGGTGAAATTGAGTGGCGTAATGGCCCTAACAACATTATTATGTCTGCTTGTCCCGTCGCAGAGAATTAACCATTTCCCTGGGATGGGCGAAATCTGCCGAAAAGACTGCCTAGCAAGAAACATGGCCAAGTAAGTTTTTTGTTCCTCTCTTACAACACCGGCTAAATTAGAAGACGAGTTCAGTCGCAGATGTGCGTGAAAGCCTGCATGCGCTACAAGGTACAACAGGGTGTCTGCAGCATTGCACGCTGAGGAGACAAATAAGTAGACACTGCAGTGAAAGCACAACTTGCACCTTTAAAAACTACAAGTAGCTGACTCTAGATTGTTATAAAAGGGCAAAATGTTGCTTTTGAGAATAAAACACATTTATGTTACTTCCCTTCTCTCTTTTTTATCTCTCCAGAATGATCAAGTGCCAGCCTCAAGAGTACAGCTTCATACCCAAAACCTGGATCTTCCCTGCTGAGTACACTCAGTTCCAGAACTACGTCAAAGAGCTACGCAGGAAACGCAAGCAAAAGACCTTTATAGTCAAACCTGCCAACGGAGCCATGGGTCACGGGTAGGTCAGAGGCTAGCGAGCGCCCTGGTGCAATCTGTACGCATCCAGAGGAAAGCAGAGCGAGCAGAAGGAGAGAGTAGCTGAAGGAGATGATAAGTAAGTGGGTGAAGGAGGAAATTAGCGCTAGAGCAAATGGAGGACAAGCAAAACAAAACAAGGCAATAAGAGGTTTGTGACCCTGACATGGGTGTCTGTGGAAATAGCATTATAGCTGGGACCAGATTGAGTATTTGAGCTGAGAGGGTGTGGTGAATCTCATTGTGGGCTTCATTGTCCTCGATGGTCACACTCTCCATAAATCAGAGGTTATCGCCGCCATTGGAGGACACACACACACATGCACACATGGTTGCTGGCAGTTACTGTAGTTCCCCCCCTGAAGGTCTCTGCATGTGATTATTGGAGTCCTTTATGAGGCACCATCAGCAGAGACCAGTCAGATTAGAAAATGGACAACGATGGCTGCTGCAGGGGACTCCGTCTCTCAATAGCATCACTTTATCAGAAGATGAGCCGGCTGTGGTACCTGAATGCATATTTCATACTTTGCGGTCCCATGGGCTGAGTGCCTATCTCATGCTTGTGATGTCATGTGCCCATTGTATGTTTTGACTACAGGAGAGTTGAAACATGAAGAGACCAAATGCAAGCACAGAGACTTTGATTTTTTTCAAATGTATAGGTACACTTGTGCGCTGTAAGCAAGCAAAGAGACAAAACCCTGGCAAGCAACACAACTGACCTAGTTTGAACTGTTTAGCTTTTGTTGATGAGCAACTTGAGTAACTTTCAAAGATGTAACCAGTGATGTTTTTGGCATTATATTGAGAGGTGTGCCTAAAGGAGGAGGCAGACAAAAATTATGCAAAACAGTGTGTGTTCAATAGATCCTGAGGAGATCCGGGGGGTGGAGGGGCACAGTGCTCTGATGATGCACCTCATTCTTTTTTTGCTATTTAATATCAAAGAGAAAAAGGTAAATATCCCAAATTGTATTCCATATTCTGACATGAACCAGGCACTCAGGGTCGATTTAACCTGCGTGGTGGTCACAGTCATATGGCCAAGTGGAAATGAAGTGGAAAGGTCAAGTGGTTTCAGTTTCAAATATTCAGGCCAGGTTGGTTTTTGTAACTAATGCTGTTTTATAGGATAGAAAAATAAATAAATGAATAGATGGAATATTTTTAGAGGCTAAAATATGGGAAAATAATCTGGTTTGAATGTTGCACCATTTCTATCTCAAGCTCTGTAGAATATGTTGAAATTGCTGAAAATACCAGATATTTATTTAATATTCTTTCTGACTTATTATTCTTTGAAAATATGATCCCTGAAGTGTGTGTATGAAGAAATCCTTTGGAGTGCCATCATCACTGGCGCCAATAGGTGGGGATATTGAAGTACAAATAACTCAGTGTGCTTCACCTCTCCCTCTAATTCTCTTTGAATTTGTCCTTTCTGGTATAATGTGCGCATTACTTATAACTCCATGCTGCACTAAGCCCTTATTTATTAAAGAATAAAAGGCAGCAAAGGCTGAATTATTGCAATACATTAAGAATATGAAAGATGATGAGTTTAGCTCGACCACTCAACGGCAGGCGGCTCACAAGATTAGATTTTTCTCTTTTTTTTCCTTTTTTTTTTTGCATGGTGTGACGCGGCAGGAAATTAAGTTATATCTACCCCCTGTAATTTATTTTTCCGTCAACCAACTAAATGAAGTTATTGTTTGTGTCTGAAGCCCAGCTTGTTATAAGGGAAACAAAATAAAAGCGCGTGCAGAGCTTAAAAAGGCGAGATCCCCTCCAGTGCCAAATTAAATAGGCAGGGGAGAGTGGGCCGTGATTATCTGACACCCTGGCTCATCAATCATGTCGTCTCCTCTGCTACTTCCACTCGACTAACTAACACTGTTAACCCTGTCTTCATCATTCAGCTTTCTGTCTGCCTGTTTGGAGAGCCCCTCACATTGTCCATGAAATCCCCCCCCCACATAAAAACCGAAAAAACTTCTCCCTGTTCTTTTCCATTTGAGTGCTGCGATAACCAGGCAGGTAAAACGCTCGTCTATAATAGAGAAGTCTCTTAGTTGGCAGGAGCCACCGCTAATTGATAAACCCAAAGTAACAGCGACATTATACTCGGGTAGATCTACAAGTAATGAATTTTTTTTAATCAAGCTTAGCTAAGACCTTATTTGATCATAACCTGAAAAACTAAATCTAATCCCAATCTCAATTTAAACTTCTCCTCTTGGATTTTAGTAACCCCCCCTCACCCCCCGTCCCCTTTGAGGCTTATCAACAACAGTGCGGTGTTCTGGTAAGCTAGGAGTTGATGAAGTTGACTGAGCAGCTAAATTCTTAAACTAAATAAGAATATATCCTGATTACCTAAGGCCTAATAAATTCTGACCTCTGCTAGTTTTCTACCACCACTCTTGAATACCTTAAATTACTTTTTTTTGTGTGTTGGTTTTGGAGCAATCAGTTCTTCACATTTCAGCCCTGCGTTGCGTTTATGTGTGCAGTGTTCCTGCTCGCTTGCGTATAATGGAGCCTTCCTGGCTGTGCACGTAATCAGGTTAGCCCAAGTCTGCCTTAACTATGAGTGATGGTGATATAGGTCAGTCGCTTTGTGTGCGCATAGTGGAAGATTGTTTAAAAATGACCCCTCACCCGCACTGCACACGTATGTACACCACACGCATTCAGACAGACGCACACTTTTGCGAATGTCGCCCCCCTCACACATACAACCACATGGACGTACACAAACTAATAAAACACATCTTAAGTCCAGCCGGCAACGGTCTGCTCTTTATAAGAACTGAGTGCCAGTGACATGAGACCAAAGCAAATGAATTAGAGTGGAGGTTAAAACGGAGCGCACTGTCTGCTGCTATTAACCTGCGCACAGCTAAATGACCCTATTAGAACATGTGATGCACTGTGCCATTTAGACAGAATGGAGTTTGGCTACAGAAAATCACAATAATCTCCAGATGCTGACCGGCTATGGCCCAGACAAACCATTATTTGCGCTGTACCTGTCTGTTTCGTGCACAATCATTTCTCAAACCGTTCTATTTAGATGGCAAGGTAATGAATAGAGTAACACCATTTTTGGATGGTCGAATGCGTCGTAGTGCCAGACAGCTCGTCCTGTTCAAACTAGACTGGATTGCACTCATTTTTACATATTTTCCCTGAAGGTTCTGGGGCTGTGGAGGCTCACTGAATACCATCAGGGCATGACTCTGACCCTCTCAGCTTTTAATGCTAAATGCCTTTATTATAAAAGTATTTCTAATCATTTTGTGCTCAGTAAGGACATACTGTTATCTTCTCCTTCCAACTACATCTATTGATTAGTAGGCTAAAGCTATTCTTGAAAGTACCGCTAGTATTGGCATCTGCGGCAAGCCAGAAATATATCTCCAACTTTTCCAGATGACTTTGAAATGAAATATTGTGTTGAGACACATAAAATCTGTATCTTGTTTGCCCCCCTCCTTTTTTTTCCCTTCAACATGTATATAAGACAGTGCCAATGTCATCAGTCATGTTCACGGTCTCTGCTGTGCTCCCATCTATCATTTTTTTAATTATCTTTTTTGTCTTTACTATGCCATATTTTATTATGCTGCTGACGACACCATAATTTCCCCCCCGAGGATTAATAAAGTTTCTCTCGATCCAGGATCTCACTTATCCGTAACTGTGAGAAGCTGCCAGCGCAGGAGCACTTTATCGTTCAGGAGTACCTAGACAAGCCCTTCCTGATGGAGGGCTACAAGTTTGACCTGCGGATCTACATCCTCGTCACTTCCTGCGACCCTCTCCGCATTTTCCTTTACAACGACGGCCTCGTGCGTATGGGCACAGAGAAGTACCATGCACCCAGCGAAGCCAACCTGGTGAGTGACAAATAATGAAGCTACTGTTATGCAGGTATTCACACACACCTGTGCCTTTTTTCTTGAGTTTGATAAAAGTAGATGGCACTGTGGTGAATTTATATTACTGAAAAAAATACATATATAGTGCTCAGCGTGTTATAAATTCAGTAATGCACTACTAACATTTCATTTATTATGCACTTCCATGACCTGCAGCCATAGCCTCGTGCAACTCAGCACAATCAGATTAAAAACAAATGAAACAAAGGTTGCAAACAGTGTTATCTTTACATAAGAACATGCATGCACACATATAAATAGTCCACAATTGGCAATAACCATATAACTGATATTGTTCACATATACACACATGCACACAGACGCAAAATGTGCAGACATACTGTATGCACACAAATGCCCACATGCCAGATGTCTCCTGTAATATCAAGCCGCTCATATTTGCCTTGAGGTTCTGCACCTGCTGAAGCACAGTCTGTTGCTGATGATGGGATACATACGCACATACACACACGTGCACACACGCAGACACGCACTCGTGTATCAGTGAGTTCAGAGGACATTATGGTGGCTTACACTCATTTCCTGTAGGTTTGCTCTAATCTTAACCATTACTGCTATTTGCTGAGCCCTAACTGCTGCCCTGGCCTTAACCTAACCTTACCCTGTCTTTAAAATTTGTCTTCACCTTAAATTTAATGATTTACGTTATGGGTGCTTGCTTTTTGTCCTCATAAGAAAGGCGCAGCCTCATAATGTGTGTAAATAGATTTACATGAGTAATGCCTGTATCACCGCTTCCTATCAAGCACGGTACTTATCTAAAATATGAGCATGCACGCACGCACGTGCACGCATAGACACGCAGGACCTCTCCCATGACATGAAGCGTGCGTTGTGTTAGTCTGTGACATATGATGGAGTGAGTCATGCCATGGAGATGGATGTTTAATCCCACAGAGAGTGGCTTCCAGACAGCCATCAGGTGCTGGAGTGGCCTGCGGTCACAGCGGTTATTACCTTGTAGGCTAAGGACAAGGATGTATTGTCTTCAAGTGTAAGGGATGGTGTTTAAAGAGAGGGATACAAAAAGTTAGAGACAACCATCCAATAAAACATTTTAACCATGGCCACTATAACTCTGATTTTTATACTTAAGATTTTGCAGGTCTGTGATTGTAAGATTGAGCTATTGACTTGATTTCCACTTATTCTCATGAGAAAAAGTGGAAATCACCCAAGGAGCGTTTTTGAAATACATCACTGATAATCTCCCGGTTTACACAGAGATATATTCTTTATTTCTTTTACTATAACACTCATTCCACCATCTCAAGTTGTCAAGGGACTAGCATGCAATATGTTTTCTTCAGTCTTATGTACCTACTTTACTTTTAGAGAAAATGTTTTGCATCACATTGTGGGCTGGTGCTCTGTAGTATAAAATCACAAACACCCTGAACAGGTTGTTAGAGCTTGTAAAAAGAAGTTCTATTGTTATTCACTCCAAACGCTGGATCCAGCAGTCACATTTAGTCAAATTATCATCAGATATACTGCATTCTTCAATATAAATGAAAAGGGCAAAGCTTGTTTTGAGCATATTTATTTATATCAGGCTACTTATGTAAAAGAGACACGTGTAATGCATAAAGCCTCTTATTGTTCCCTTTCCTCTCCACAGAGCCAGCTCTACATGCATCTGACCAACTACTCGGTCAACAAACACAACGAGAACTTTGAGCGAGATGAGACGGTGGACAAAGGCAGCAAGAGGTCCATCAGCTGGTTCACCGAGTTCCTCCGCACCAATGACTATGATGTGGCCAAATTCTGGGGCGACGTCTCTGTACGTGGGCAGTTCACCCAAAACACGTGCAAACACAGATACAGTTACACTCAGACACGCTGCGCCTGCGATGCGACGTGCACTTCTGCAAAAGCAAGGATGCAGAGTATGATAACAAAACACTCCACAAATGCAAACAGTGAATGACTTCATCCTCTGTACGCAGACTGTCACATATATATGTGTGTGTATACACACACAAGCTGCTCCTGCTAACAACACCCGTTGCACGCAATGCACAAGTGGACGAGCTACGGCTTGATGTGATTTGTTATGACAGTGATTCTGTGAGCTTGTTTAACTCCAGGAAGAGCTCAGTGGAAACATCATTCCTGGAGGGTGAGCTCTCCCGATTTGGCATTGCTCCCTGCTCATCCAAACACTTTAACCTTGTTCATTTTCTTTCATCATTGTCTGTTTGTAAAATTCCTTCACCTTCTGTGCCTGATTGATTTTTCTTTTTATCTTTTTTTTCTTCTTTTTTTAAATTTGTACATCCATCCATGCCGGTCATGTGCCTTTTTTATCTTTCTGTTTCTACTCTTTTACTTACTCCTTTCTGTTTGACCCATTTTTTTTTTTTTTAGGTTCTCTTCATGCGTTCAGTATTCAGTATTATTTTCTCTTTTATTCTTGACCTTGAGTCTTTGTCCTGCTGTCCATAATCATTTGAGTTGTGTGGTCCCTCAGTACTTGTTCCCTGCTTTACGGCCTGCTCTCATGCTACCACCACTCAAAACCAAAGTGAAATCCCTTTGGTTATTATTCTGTACTCGAGGAAAGCTTTTATCTCTTCTCCTTACTGCCTCTCTCTTTTTTTTTTTTAATGTTTCTTCGTGTTCATGTGGCCTGCGCATTACCTGCTGGGAAAATTTGTTGTTTAGATAACATTTCCTTTTCTCCTCTCTTTATTCCCGTCTCATATCCACATTGTGTGATCTGTCCATGTGCTCCATTTGGTGAAGGAACTAACATTTCCTTTTCTGTATTTTACTTAGTTTTCTTGTTTTTGTGGTTGTTGTTTTCTTCCTGTTTTGTTGTCCTTTAGTAACACTGCGTGTCACCTCCTGACTCAGCCACAACGTCCACCTCTCGTCTTGCTCTCTGCGTTGTTTTTTCTTTTCTTTTCTTTTTTTCTCTGCGCTTTCTTCAGAAGTTGCACCACTTTGGTGTTAGTGCTGTACATTTGCACTCACACACTGTGCTTTGTTTCAACTCCGTATTTATGCTCTCTGCGCCCTCTCCCCTCTTCTTCTCTTTTCATCTCTCCTCTTACATTTTGTTACCATGTAGACCTAGCAGGCTGCCCCGACTCTTTCTGCCAGTGGTCACGGTCAGGCAGTCAGAGAGTGTTTGCCAAAAGATTTGTCTGTGCGGGTTAAGAATATCGTGTATATATATATTTGATATATTTTATATAATATTTTTTTTAAATGTGAATTTTGTTCTCAAGAACATGTGCAGGTTTGCAGGTTTAACTCTATCAACACATACAGTCTCCCTCCAACCCCCAAAGTCTAAAACAAAATGCTTCTGACCTGATTCGAGGACCCTGAACAGGCTGTCATACAGCAGACGCAGTGGTGTCCTGTGAGCATCGTGCCTGACAAAAACAAACTTAGAAGTTTCTAAAGTCTTTGGGTCAAAGGTGTCAGGCAGGCAATGGAACGTGAGGCGAATCCACTTGAAGGAGTGGGGGGTCGGGTCTCTCAGGCAAGAATTCCCTGGGAACACGGAGGGGCTGACCAAGAACCAGTTCAGCCAGGGAAGCACCAAGATCCTCTTTAACCGCAGCCCCAGCAAAAAACACAGGAGGCAGTCAACCCAGTGCCATCTGTTAGAGAAGCACGGAGCGCAGCCTTAAGCGACCTGTGGAACCGCTCACACATCCAATTAGCTTGAACGTTGTATGCAGTGGTGCAGTGGATCCTGACCCACAGGCCGTCAGCCATGGCAGCCTAAAGCTCCGAACCGAACTGGGGCCTCTGTCAGAGATAATGTCAGCAGGGGGACCGAAATGCGAAACCCAAGTTGACAAAAATGCCCTGGCCACCACCGCCACGGTCATGGACGCCAGGGGGACCACCTCTGGCCACCAGGTGGTTCAGTCAACTATGGTCAAAAGGTGCTTGAAACCTTGCGACTGCGGTAGGGGACCCATCAGATCAAAATGCGCACAATCAAAACGTTTGCCGGGGATGAGGAACGGCTCAAGGGGTCCCTTAAAAAACACATCACCATTAAACGGGAACTACCGGGCGTGGGCGGCTGATGGAAACGTCACATGATCAGTGGGCTGTGACGTAAGTTTCTTGATCATTAATATGCAAATCATGACCATTGATCAACAACCACTGATCGAAGCTCACTGATCAATGGCCATGAGTCCCATTCACAGAGAGTTGGGGAATGGCTGCAATCACAACATTGTAAGATGGTGAACGATGTACCCTAAGCCCCCTCCTCGATTCAGAGATGGTCTTTCCCTTTTCACGTACTTCTTCAGAAGTCACTTGGATGAGCGACGAAACGTTTCTCCCACTGAAAACGCTACGTTCCAGATGAACAGAATCAAGTTTTTGTGTGGAAAAATCCTGGATGTGGGAAATGGGATAATGATTGTTTTCCGTGACGTCATTTAGACGGCGAAAATCCTCACAAGGACGTCACCGACTGTCAGATTTGGGCACCATGTGTAATGGCAAAGCCCAGGGACTATTCGAACGCTGCACAATGCCCAGGCCCTCTATAGTCGCAAGCTAGCAGCAAACGCAGGTGTAGGCCGAGGTGGAAGTCCAGCAACCGCCGACGCTTCATGGCAGGAGCTGGCTTCCTTAGCATGTTCGCCCCAGGGGTCACCACCTGGTGGTCCACCACAGGGGTCATTTTGAAAACAGCATCTGACCACAAATGAGCTAGTCATGGATTTTATATTTTTATATTTGCACACACACACCAACACACACACACACACACACACACACACACACTGAGGCAAAAATAATAAATAAATAAAAACTAAAAAATCTGAAACAGCATTTTAGACTTTTTCCAACATCTAAAGATACATTTGTTCATATGCAAAAATTCCCAAATTTTTATGCATTAGTTTCCTTGACAGAATAATACATCACTGACAGAATAATGCAGTATTTATTCTCCATATACTCAGTATTTTCCTTTATTGCATTTTAGAATTTTTCTTTTTGTTTTTTTTAATTTTTAATGTACCTTGTTTAATAAAGTGATACTGTTATGTAAATTTAACAAAGGAAGCCGTAGAAACCGAAACATGACAAAAAATAACTTGTGTATTTAATCAGTATTTGGGTAATTATAAAGATTACAAAAACATAAATAAATAAAATGATTTAAAAAAGGAGCAGGTTAAACCATTCTAGCTCAAAGCTAACAAGATACAGGCCGCATCCACACACATAAGGTCGAGGCAGTGGCCAGTGCTGGGGGCTCAGGATAAGGAGGGAGGTGATGTGGGTAGGGACAAAGGACACACACGCGTACGCATACACCAGCCACTGCTGGGGACTCTGGGCATAAACAGAGGTAGTGGGACCAGGTGTTTGTGCTGGGCAGCCTGTGGGGTCAGACGGGTGGATGGATTGTCATATGGTTGGAGGTGTGTGAGCGACAGACAGATAGAAAAGGGAGGGGGGGTGCAGCCTTATCAGGCCAGCGCCAGACCACCGTACACCTCTCCTGCACCCAGCAGTCAGACTGGACTGGGCAAACTGCAGGCCAGCAGCACTGTGTGGGGCTTGACTGGTGAGGGTAAGCTATGTGCAACGTGTTTGTGTGTGTGTGTGTGTGTCAGACTGAGCATGTTTACCCCAGTTGCACGCTGGGAGTAGGCAGGCTGGTAGCAGCCAGCACAGATAGGTGCAAGCACAAACATGCGCACAGGTTGGGCACCACAAGCAATGGAGATGGACCACCACCAACTTTGGTGAAAGTCTCTGTGTGAGAGCAATTCAAAAGGCTTTAGCTTTTAAACCGACAGACTGTCTTTATAACGCATTCGTACGGTGGCCCCTAGAGACAAAGCACGCACAAACTCCAAAACACATGCAAAATCCAAAACACGTACAAACTCCAAAACACGTACAAAATCCAAAACACGTACAAAATCCAAAACACGTACAAAATCCAAAACACATGCAAACTCCAAAACACGTACAAAATCCAAAACACATGCAAACTCCAAAACACATGCAAAATCCAAAACACATGCAAAATCCAAAACACTTACAAAATCCAAAACACGTACAAAATCCAAAACACTTACAAAATCCAAAACACATGCAAAATCCAAAACACTTGCAAAATCCAAAACACTTGCAAACTCCAAAACACATGCAAACTCCAAAACACTTACAAAATCCAAAACACATGCAAAATCCAAAACACATGCAAACTCCAAAACACATGCAAAATCCAAAACACATGCAAACTCCAAAACACGTACAAAATCCAAAACACTTACAAAATCCAAAACACAAGGCACAGGTGGCTTTCCTCCAGGAGACCCACCTGAGTCAATCAGAACATGATAAATTGAGAAGAGAAGGTTTTAAAAACGTATTTTCGTCTTCATACAAGGGAGGACATAGGAGAGGAGTTGCTATACTTATAATTAATTATGAACATATATCAGAACTACAGGATGGGGAGGGAAGGTTTGTAAAAATTACGGGTAAAATTGAAGGTCAGGAAATGACGTTTATGAATGTGCATATTCCTCCGGGAAGTAACTGGACAATATACAAACAAATATTTGATTTAATGGTGAATTCACAAGGTCTGGTAATCTGTGGAGGGGATTTCAATATTAGATTGAACCCTAAACTAGATGTGTCTGGAGCATCTATTAGCTCAAATGCTCTTACAAAAAAATTTAATCAATTCATGGAGGAATTGGGGATAATTGATGTTTGGAGAGAGTTACATCCTAAAAGTAGGGACTATACCCACTACTCCTGTCCCCATAGGACTTATTCTAGAATAGATTACTTCTTTATGTTCAGTAGTGATTGTACTAGAGTAAAGGAATGTAAAATTAAAACGATAGATCTTTCAGATCATAGCCCCATTTCATTGTCTTTGAGTTTAGAGAAGAAAGCCAGGAAGGTGCTGTGGAAATTGAATTCAACTATATTAAACGATCCCATATTAAAACAAAAGCTAAGAGAAGAAATAAAAGATTTTCTTGAATTAAACGATACGGGGGAAGTGTCGCAAATCATATTATGGGACACCCTAAAGGCAGTAATGAGAGGAAAAATAATTTCAATGACCTCCCATCTGAAAAAGATAAAGATGCAAAAATTAGTTAACCTTCAGGTAAAGTTAAAACAACTACAACGGGAAGATGGATATAAAGGTAATTTTGAGATAAAAAAAGAAATTTAAAAAATACAGGTTGAAATCGATGAAATTTATACGCAGGAAACTCAAAAGAAATTATTTTTTAAAGCAGAAATATTATGAGATAGGAAGCAAATCCTCTAAAGTCTTAGCTTATAAACTGCGTAAACAGAGACTGGAAAGTACAATTCTTAAAATAAAAAACCCACAAACAAAGATAATTGAAAATCAATTAGAGAAAATTCAAGAGAGCTTTGAGTTGTTCTATAAAGAACTGTATACTCAACCACAAACAACGGATGAAATAAAAATTGATAATTTTTTGAACAAATTAAAATTACCAACTTTAACAAATCTCCAAAATGAAAGTTTACTCCAACCAATAACAACCAAAGAACTTCACCTGGCAATATCCAAATTAAAAGTAGGCAAGAGTCCGGGTTCGGATGGGTACACTGCAGAGTGGTATAAAAACCTTAAAGAGGACTTGCTCCCTATTTTATCGAAAACATTCAATTCGATTATGCAAAAGGGTAAATTACCCCCTTCATGGAAGGAAGCAGTTATTTCCATCATTCCCAAAGAGGGTAAAGATAGGACAGAATGTAGCAGTTATCGTCCGATTAGTGTATTAAATTTGGATTATAAACTATTTACAGCAATTCTGGCACGGAGATTAGAAAAAATTTTACCTGACATTATAGACCTGGACCAGTGTGGTTTCATTCAACAAAGGCAAACAGTGGACAACATAAGGCGTTCCCTACATGTTATGGAACAAATAAATAGAGATAGGGTCCAGGCAGTGTTGGTGGGACTGGACGCTGAGAAAGCCTTTGACTCAGTCAGATGGCTTTTTCTTTATAAGGTACTGAAGACTTTCGGTTTCCATAATAAATTCATTTTAATAATACAATCCCTTTACGATAAACCGAGGGCTCGTGTGAAAGTCAATGGAGATTTATCTGAATCTTTTACTCTAGAAAGAGGGACCAGGCAGGGTTGTCCAATCTCACCACTTTTATTTGCACTTTATATTGAGCCTCTTGGTCAGTTTATAAGAAACAATACCAAAATTAAAGGTATTGTAGCTGCTGGTGAAGAACAAAAAGTTGCAATGTTTGCAGATGATGTCTTGGTCTTTCTGAGGGAACCTGAAGAATCATTTGAGGAGTTGATGTCTTCTCTATCTATCTTTGGAGAACTGTCTGGTTATAAATTAAACCTAAACAAAACACAGGTAATGACACTAAATTATACAGCATCTAAAACTCTACGAGGTAATTATAATATAAATTGGGAAGCTGAAACACTTAAATACTTAGGAATAACTCTAACTAAGAATATTTCTAATCTATCACAAGTAAATTATGGTCCCTTGTCACAGGCCATAAAATTTGATTTAGATAGGTGGAATCTGGTGCCTTTCTTAAATTTAAATTCAAGGATATTAGCAGTGAAAATGAACGTACTCCCAAGACTCCTCTATTTACTTAGAACTTTGCCGGTTGAAGTAAGTCAAACACAGTTCGGGGAATGGGACAAATGGATTGCGCGTTTTATTTGGCATGGGAAAAAACCAAGAATTAAATTTAGATCGTTACAGTTAAGCAAGGCAAAAGGGGGGGCAAGGCTCCCATGTTTACAATACTACTATTACGCATCTCAGGTTATCCCCCTGCTGCAATGGTGTAACCCTAATTTGACAGCTAAGTGGAAATCCATAGAATTTAATAGAACCCCTAAATTTCAACTACAAGCCTCAATTGCGGATAAAAAATTGGCAGACTGTTTAGAAGATAAAGGACCATGGATAAGTCACACTCTAAAAATATGGAATAAAGTGATTAAAATATGTGGTAGTGAACAAATACTAAAAGTATTTAGATGGTGTGCTTATGACACAGATTATAAACCAAATGAAAGTGATAACAGATTCCAGTCCTGGATAGAGAGTGGGCTAACAACATTCCATTCCTTCACACATAAAGGGACACTACAGAGTTTCCAGTCTTTACAAATAAGAAATGGCTTAAGACAAGTAGATTTCTTCAGGTTTCTTCAAATGAGGGATTATTATTTACAAGCATTGCAATATCCCAAACCCAAATACGGTTGAGTCTGAAATTTTTAAAATAGTTAAATTAGCATATGATAGTTCTTTGAGAAAGGCAATCTCCAAACTATATGATGTGCTTCTTCAAGCAAGGAAGGACACTACTCAAAATGTTAAGATTAAATGGGAATTGGAATCGGGGATGGGTATAACAAATGAGAACTGGGAGAGGATTTGTAATTTTCATTGGTACTCAACAAGTTCTTTATCTTGGAGACACCACTGTTGGAAGAACATTATTAGATTTTTTAAAACCCCTCATCAAATTAAATATAAAAATGGGACAGCGGAATGCTGGAGAAGATGTGGATCAGAAGAAGCACATCATTATCATATTTTTTGGGACTGCCCCAACTTAAAAAATTACTGGCTGGGAATTCACAAAACTCTGTGCGAGGTTTTTAAGATAAAATTTGACATCAATTTTGTAAATTTGTACTTGGGTTTGGTCGCTGGCTCGGTCCGGGGAGAGGATACAAAACTTTTACAAGCGCTATTAGCGGCCAGCAAAAAATCAATAAACCAGAAAGTGGTTAAATCCAACTCCGCCAACACTTGAGGATTGGTTTAATGTGGTCTTCGAAATATTTAAAATGGAAAAACTGACATTCTTTTTAAAAATTCGAAAAGACAAATTTTACAAAATATGGAATAAATGGATTAGCTTTGTGTCCCCCACCCGCCCTGAATTTAGATAAGACCGGCCCTGAATTGGTGTATCTCCCATGTATCGTACAATGTTAGGTTGGCCCTCAACTTCATAATAGGTACCTAATGTAGTCTTTGTAAATAAGGTAAACATGCTGCATTATGTAACACACTGTCAAACCACCGAGTTTATTTTATTTTTATTTATTGTTATTTATTTCTTTTTTGTTGGTGTTATTTGGTTGTAAAACAAAAGGACTAAGAAAGAGGTGTTTTCTTTTTTTGTTGTTGTTTCTTTGTTTGCTTGTCTGTTTTTGTTTTGTTTGATTGAATGGTGTCGATGCACCTTACTGTGATAATTTTTTTTTCCTTTTTCTTCAATAAAAATATAATTTAAAAAAAAAAATCCAAAACACGTACAAAATCCAAAACACAACGGAAATGCTCCAGGACGCTAGGGGCAGTATTGAGCTTTTGTTACCTAGTAACTACACAAGCCAGGAAGTACCAATGACCGGATTTGGGCTGTATCGCAATTCAGGATTGGGACAGCCTTCGTCGCCTGGCTGTGACGTAATCGGCCTTCAAATGCGGCCTCCGGAGGATGCAGCCGACGTTTTGGGACACAGCTAGGGTCTGCAGCCTTAAAGGCCGCATTTGAAGGCCGATTACGTCACAGCGACGTGACGAAGGCTGTCCCAATTCAAAGGCTGCTCGAAATGCGGGCGTCAAATGCGTCCTTCATTTCCCTGAATTTTAAGGATGGGTCGGTGTAGTCTTCATGGCCCAACATATCCCATACTTCATAGCGCGGCGGCGGTGTGGATAATTTTGCCGAAAAACACAGTGGAAGCGGGGCGGCCAAAGAACAAACTTTCAGAAGTAAGTACTGAATATTATGTCACTTATTTATGTGCAAATGTTTAATAATGAAGAACATTAAAACATTACTGTTGGCCACATGGCAGGAAAGTTATGTGACATTAGTGATGTTTGTACTAACTTGGTTTTAAAGCCTTTACTTTAAAATATACGCCGTTCAATAGATGACTTTAATCTTACAGAGAATGTGATGATTTTATGGATAATTAAAGTCAGTCATAAATCCACAAACACAACAAGCTGAAAGTCAGTGATGCTGCTCGGTTTGCAGTCCTGAATATCACAGCACAAGCAGGATTCACTGCACCGTTAATGTTAGCTATGTTATATTGCCGCCTCTGTTCAGTGTTGTCGAGCTAAACGGACTTTAACGTGTGTTTGAACGAGCTGACGGTTCACTCGTTAAGCTGAAAGAAAGATGCTTTAATCACAGGAGTCACACATGTGTCCACTGTACCATGTGGGAACTCTTCTTGTTTAGCACTCGTAATAACACAAACACTAAATCCTCCTTCTCTTGTGCTGTTTTGTAGCAGTGTGTACACCTGAGACTGTCACCTGTCTGTCTGTCCTGCACTCTCTCTCTGTTTCTTTCTCTCTGATTGTGGAATAAAAGTATGAACATGTATTTATAAGTTACACTTGTGTTTGAATCCTGCAGCTTATCACACATTTGATTTCCATGTGTGACAACTGCAAGTGTCCAGAGTGAGGACAGACTGAGGGACCCACTGCTGCACATCATCTGTGAGGCTTTGCACCCCTGATGATCCACCAGGACAAACTCAGCAGTGTGTGAGGAAGAGGAGGAGGAAGAGCCAGCAGCAGCTGACAGATGGAGAGAATAGACAGACTGTTCCCTGTTTGTGAAGGACTGCTAGAAAAGTTTTAAATAACTAATTGTCCTGAATCAGTCTTATTAGGTAATGTTCAAATAATGTTATCATCCCAGTGTTTTCAGTGTGGGAGAAAGTACTCAAGGCCTTCAAGTTACACACTATGAAAGGCAGCAACAAGTTTAATATTCAGAAACCTAAAGTATGTATCAGCAGCAGAATGGAGCTAAAAATAAATGTTTGTTTCAGTTCTATGAAGCTTTGAGTATTTTGGATTAGTAGCACTGCTGTGTTTGTTGTATCATATTGCTGTAATTGTTTATATGCTTTATATATTCTGAGGTAAGTTGATCTATAGTGTTACATCATATTCTATAAGGATGTTATGTGTTTGTATACTTTCTGCCCAGTTTGACCCATTTAGCAGAAGTCAGCCTGTTTAAGGCTCTGATATCTATTCTGTGTGACTTACAGCAGTTATGACATGGTCTGATTTTCTCACCCAATAAAGGAATATTCAATATATCAG
This sequence comes from Oreochromis niloticus, assembly GCF_001858045.2. NCBI lineage: Eukaryota > Metazoa > Chordata > Actinopteri > Cichliformes > Cichlidae > Oreochromis > Oreochromis niloticus. The sequence goes on along the minus strand of NC_031980.2, from coordinate 36,893,271 downwards.
TCTACTCTTCATTTTATCAGAAACAGTTATCACAGCTCGTACATTTTCTTTTTATAAATATATGTAAGCATTGAGCCAAATTTAGTAATGCCAACATACTGAAGGAACAACATTTGTCTCTTATATATGATACACCTATATATACACTGTCAAAGATACTTGTCTTTGAGTGAAGATTTAAGGTGATAGGACTTATAAATAACTGCAACTTGAATCTGTACTGAGGCTCAGTATTTGACACAGAGTTCATGTTCATTGTCCATATTATATTTACATTACCAAAGTGATATGACTTTAGTCTCATGAAAAACATTAGCTAATTGTTATTTACTAGCTAATCTTAAAATGACCGTTCAGTACAGAAATGAAGACCAAAAATCATGTTTTTACAGTCCTGTGGTCTCAGCCTCAGATACTTATCAAATCACACAAAGCTCTTGTAGAAACAAACAAACAAATGAACAAAATATGTTCTCCTTCATTTCTGTGGAACAAAGTTGTATGACACGTTTCCAGCGGTTAGTATCATGGTTGCTAGGCAACCTGGGCAGCTCGACGGAGACTAGACCGTCTCATTTGCAAATCGAGCTCAACACTGCCCCTAGCGTCCTGGAGCACTTCCGTTGTGTTTTGGATTTTGTAAGTGTTTTGGATTTTGTAAGTGTTTTGGAGTTTGTAAGTGTTTTGGAGTTTGCATGTGTTTTGGAGTTTGTAAGTGTTTTGGAGTTTGCATGTGTTTTGGAGTTTGCATGTGTTTTGGATTTTGCATGTGTTTTGGATTTTGTACGTGTTTTGGATTTTGCATGTGTTTTGGATTTTGTACGTGTTTTGGATTTTGCATGTGTTTTGGATTTTGTAAGTGTTTTGGAGTTTGCATGTGTTTTGGATTTTGTACGTGTTTTGGATTTTGTACGTGTTTTGGATTTAGGGGCCACTGTACATTCGAGTTCAGGATTAAATAAACATTTGATTCCCGCCTCTGTGAAGCATGTCTGTAGGTTGCATTTCTAGTGTGTCCGTCACGATTGCTTCGTTGTCAGGCTTGTCCTAAATACAAAGGTACAATCCCTTATCTGCAGTTTTAAAATGAAATTAAAGCAAAGAGTTTTTAATTTCACCACTTCCTGATTAAGGAGACCTTTTAATCAGCAGCTATAAAACCCACAGCCTATGGCTTTTTAGGATAAACGAAACCTACTAAAGAAAAAAAGTACAATTGAGTTCTCTTTGTAAATGCAGCTGGCTGATTCTCTCTGGCTTTGTGTGTCTGTCTTGCCAGGAGCTGGTGGTGAAGACATTAATAGTAGCTGAGCCCCACGTGCTGCACGCCTACCGCATGTGTCGCCCTGGCCAGCCACCGGGGAGTGACAGCGTCTGCTTCGAGGTCCTGGGCTTCGACATTATCCTGGACCGCAAACTCAAACCCTGGCTATTGGAGGTATAATTCTGAATATTTACAGTATATGTACAGCATGCATGTGTGTGTAAAGCTGGTTAAATTGGATAAGTGTGTTTCTCTCAAAAACTGCATTTTCTAGAATATTTTTTGGAGGCGTAATTTCACGAGATAATTTGAGATATTTAATTTCTAGACTACTATTACTATTTTTCTATATACTGTTAGTATGTCGTGCTAAGCTACTATTTGTGTGTGCTTTTTTAATAACATTTTCAACAAATAGTGAAGGTACACTTGTATTCTGTCTTCTGTGATTTCTAACGTTTCTGTAAAGTCTCACCTGTCTGCGCTGCTACTGAAGTGACAGCGGCTCCAGACTGATGTAATGTGGTATAAGCAGGAGACAGGGAGACGTTACCGCACACTGACAGAAAGAATAAACACACACTGATTTTTGCCCACACGCTCTGGTCCCCACACACAAACACCCGCACGGTCTGAAGTACGTGTTTACGCGCCTCCGAACACACAGAGACACTCCCGTAAAATGAAAGGAACTCACACAACCGCAGCCGTGCATGCTTGATTACACGCATGCGTGCATTCATGCACACTCATAGATGCCTACAGAAATGCATGAATATACAGCAGCCTATAAGACGCCCCACCCCATACCCCCCTGCAGGCTTTAAAATATAGGCCAGAATGGTTGACTAGTAATTCTTCAAGTGTCAGTCTCTCGAGTGTCAGGCATGCAGGAGATTGAGTCAAATTCAGATTCCACTCCAGGATTTCTATCTCACTGCTCTGATGTCAGCAAGTGAGTTAAAGTGTGACCTAAATCCTTTAACCCAAAGTGGCTGCACCTCCACCCCCATCCCACAAATTGACTCGAGGATGGGGAAATGCCTTGGGGATAATTGTTTGGGGTTTTTTTCCCCCCATCATGCCAACCCAAAATAAAATTTTTAGGGTATTTTTTCTGCGATTTTGGAGAAACAAAGTGACATTTGATAGTTGGTTGGTATTTTCAGGCGCTGGCATTTTCTGTCATCTTGGAATTAGGGTGCTATTATTACCCTACGTGACATTTCTTGTGTAGCTGAGCAGTTGTAGTATAAGACAAAAGGATGTACAAAAGAGAGCAAGAGGATGGTGTTCCTTTTGACTGCTGGTGCACCGTGACAGCATTTGTGAGCATTTTGTGTGTGTGTGTGTGTGTGTGCGTGTGTGTGTGTGTGCGTGCGTGCGTATGAGACATAGCAAACAGCCGTGAATGCAGTTGTTCCACTCCAGCAGTAATGATCCCCCCTGTGCTACTAGCAGCTCTCTATAAGTCTCATCAATTAACATCCCACGCACACACACAAACACACAACCCTGCTTCTCTTTCACGCAACATTTACAGCAACAATAATTTATTTCCCAAAATTCAACTGATTAGTCAGGGGATAGTTGCAAGCAAAGAGACCCCCTCTCAAATCCTCACTGCGTACACTGTCAAGCTTGAAAATAACTTTATTACCACTTTTTAGCCCGTCGACGTTCGTTCCTATTCAGCAGGGACGCAACAAGCAGGCGGGCCCATAGGCTGGTTTCCACAAACGGTACCCTATGGCAAGCCCTCAGGTCTAAATTTAATTTTTCAGCAGATCGCTTTGCAACATTTTGTGGTAAACTGAATCTATTTCAGCCCATTTCACCATTTGTTTTAACTTTCTGTTTTCTTCCTGCCCTCGAGTCGATACGAAACAGTAAAAATTAAACTGAACCACAATCTAGGTCTTACAGGTTTGTTCTGGATTTGTGGACTCCCACCACTCAGGCTTCCTTGTTGGTGTCACTGTGAATTACACGTGCCATGCTTCGTTGGGGCTTTACCCAGACTGCTGTTCTGACACTGTCCTCTCTTGCTCTTTTAAATGTCAGAGTTGGTTGTCGGACATTCAAACTCACAACCAGGAAATGAAAGTTCAGCCTGCGTAGACTCAAAAGCCAGTTGGATACGTGAAAGCTAGATGGTATCATATACAAGAAACTGTCAGATCATATTATCCCTGTTCTTTACATTTGTGTTTTTGTCAGCTGTTTCTGAGAGCGTGTGGGAGGATGGAGAGGGAAGAAGAAAAAAGGTCGCGTTTCACATCCTCCAATTATACCTTCAGAAAGCAGACACGAGGGTTTTTTCAGTGGGGCAACGTGATATTCAAAATAAGGCAACTCCAAACTCCTGTGTTAGAGGATGCATTTGCCTCTTTGTTGCAACTCCCCGCAAAAAAAGGGAAAAAAACCCTCTGTGATACAGTACCCTATCTCTTTGTAAGTGGACACAAGCACAAAGAGATATCATTGGAAATATACTGATAACAAACACAGAGGAATAAAGAGGGATACTCCACAGACCAGCAGACACCTGCTAAGTAGCTTGTCACACCGGTGAGTACAGAAAAGGCAAGGGGTGATGAGTCTCAAACCAAGGCCAGCCATCAAAAAAAGCACATTGTGCTCAAAGCAAAAAGAGAAAGGGGAGATGGGAAGCTAAAAACGAGAGCGAGGGAGAGAGACAGGCTTTTGTGCGATCCTTATCTTAATTCAGCAGAGTTTTCAACACAAGTTTTACCTCCTATTGACATTCAAAACATCAGCACTACATAGGCACACACACATACACACACTTGCTCAAATGGCGTAACCCGAGACATTCACTTTCATTAAACCAGCCCAGACAGCATCTGTGTTTCGTATAGGAAAGGCGTTTCATTGAGCCGTGATCTTTGCTTCATGCAGGCGCACACTCAAGTGCGTACACACACACTCACTTGCATATCCAAGCACACATTCAAACACGCCGCTCTGCCTAGACTGTAGTTTCTATCGTCAAGGCCAAGGCTTTTGCTTTTAGCGGTTCATTGAGTGTTTTCTTTCTCTTTTAAAATCAAAAAAACCAAGAAAAAAAAACAAACAAAAACTAAGCAAACCAGGAGAAGAATAAAAATCACTGCACGTGTATTCTGTTTAGCTCATTAATTGCCTCGTGGCACAAGCTCATGAATTCTGTAAGCACGTAGTGGTGTTATCAGATGGCACTATACAGGTCAAAAGGAACTTTCAAAAAATCCAGCGTCAGGTGTAAGGAGTGCATTTACTTGTTGGCGAAATGCAGCAGTGGGACAATATTATGCCCCCTCGACCCTGCAGCCTCTTTAGGGCCCGTGGTCTGTAAGCTGGCATGACAAATAGTTTCAAATTTACAGAGAAAAATATAAAAATGGGAGAGGACAAGACGTATACACACACACACACACAAAACTATTGCCTTAAATCTTCCACCCCTGAAACAGAATCTGACAAAGAGCGCAATTTAGCGTTCTCACGAGGTCCTGATGGGTATCCGTGGACCCCAGCACAAGGACCAGTGAACTGAGGCCCAGCCTCATTACAGGCTCTGGCTCACTTCATTTTTTTAAGCTGTTTCCCCACATGCAGCATAAAAAAGCTCCAGCTGGTCAACTCTAAATAAGAAGAAACAAGTGTTTGTAGTGAGCCTGAATAATTAGAAACCTCCCCGGTCCCCGCGAAGCTGTCTCTCTAGTGCCGGGCTCCAGGCAGCTTAGAGGCTGGTCGGCCTGCTTGTTAGGGCTACAGTCAGCATGTGACGGTGTGTCTCTTTATGTGTGTGTGTGTGTAGAAGTGAATGTAAGTTAGCGTGTCTAAATTTGATTTGCGCTGTGTGAATGTGTGCAGTGTTTGGTTCTGTACACGTGTTCGGCTGGACGTTAAACACACAGCGTGAGAGATACAGCCGAGGATGTGTCTGCGATTTTGTGTAAATCTTTCTACTCCCTGTCCGCGTGTGTGTCTGTGCGCGCGCGTGTGTGTGTGTCTGGATGAATGGTCTTTGCCCCTCTGGGAATAGTCCTCTGTAGTGTGTGCTACGCTACCCTCATCTGCTTACCGACTCCAGCCCGTAGTCTTGCCTTTTATTCAGTGAGGTTGGCAGGTTTAACTCTTCTGAAACACACACGGGCCTTTTCAGGAACAGAGAAGGAAGAAGTTGGGCGACTTTCACTGCGTTTTATGTGTCATTGTGTCATATTAGTATAGCGTTGCACAAAGGCAGCTTGATTATTGATGGCAACAATTTAAGTACCATCCCCTCATCCATCTCTTGTGCTCTTTCTTCATGTCCTGTCCCCCTTTTTAGGACCGCCGTGCAAAATGATTGGCAGCTAATGAGGCGGGCGTGGTTAGGCAAACTGTGGCACGGGTTTGCTTGTCACGGGCTGTTTGTGTGTTTGTATGTGTGACTGGCCATTACAAAAACAGACCAACAGACTGCAGCTGGGCTGCTTCCCCAAGGGTGGCGATTTTTCACCCTTCCCCTCACCCCTTCCTGCAACTTGCCCCTCTTTGTGTGCTTTGTGTCTCCGATTGTTTCAAGATGAGTTTTGGTTTGTCCGTCCAGCCCATCAGAGCCAACATAATCCAGACTTCCTTTTTCTTTGGAGTGTTTGTGGGAAGTAATCTGCATTGGCAACTGTAAACAGATGCACAGAGACAAACACATCGATAGTTTTCACACTTTCCTATTTTCCAACCACATACAGACACCAAATGAGTTGGATCTGAGGAAATACTGCTAATGCCTTGGGTGGTATAAATAGTGGCTCACACTTGTTCAGGTTTCCAGTAGAAATTCCATTTCTTCTGTGGAGAATGAGGTAAAAATGTAATGTTCTTATAGCCTTTCATAGAAGTGTAAAGAGTAGACATGTTTTCCGGGTACTTTTAGAGGATGGATTTAGAGGTTAGCCTGCCTTTCACATATTTCCTGAGGAAATTTCAGAAGTGTTTCCTAACACCTGCTACAGCCGACTCGAACATTATTGTGTATTCAGAGTGATTAAAGAGGAATTTACTTGCTACCTGTGCTCTCCAAATAATTTTCATCCCTTCATGATTGAATTTTCTAGGGTAAATGATAGAGGAGAATACATACAGTTTGATATTCTCAATTATCTTTCTGAGTCTCTTTTGCCCCCTTCCACCTTTCATTCTCCTTTTGTCTTTGATTAATCTTTGGCACTTAGTGGGATTCATTCTTGTTTAAATGTACATGGATATCGTCCTTACTCTCTGAGGGGTTGCCTTTCCACTTGTAAACCCTAGGTGGCAGTAGTGACCTGCGAGCCACTCCCCGGCTTAAAAGAGGTTTATTAAAGAATAATTAGAATGATGTATGGGACTGTCTGTCTCTATCCACATCCATTTTCCCCCAACATGACTATTTCATGGAATAAGTATCAAATTAGGCGCGCACGGGCTTTGTATGTGGGGCAGTTGAAAACATACACCAACTCTTAGTCATTTATCATCAGGCGTGTATGGCAGTGGCAGTGTCAGTGTGTTTGTGTGCGCACGTGTGATTGAGAAGGAAGACGCACGTATATGAGTGACATAGGGAACTGTAGTAGGTACAGCTGGCTCTGTGGCATATTTGAAGGGAAGACATGTTTTCCCTTCATGTTTATGACAGTCACCTCTGGACTTCAGATTATGACTTATGATTTATTTTTGTTTGAAGACTCTTTGGCACTTTGAATTTTGTGTAGGTGCCTTACTAGATCCACTTAAACCTCATTTAACTACCTTGGATTGTATCCCCTGCATCTTTTCCATGTCTTCAAAAAGCAAGGCAGGTCAGCAAAGCTAAATAGTGTCCCACTCACTTCCAGGACCTTTACCAGACTCCACTACAGTGTCCCTGCATCCGAGTGGACCACGTAAAATGCCACAAAAAGAACAAAACGGTGATTGATAAGACGGCTGAAACAAGAGAGCGACTTAACAGGGTGGCTGTCTGTCTGTCTTGCTGTCGCTCTACTACTCATGCTCGGTTTCCCCCTCTCCCTTTCTGCCTCCCTCTCTCATTCCACCATTGTGCAGCAACAAACACTCCATTCTGACAGCGGTTGAACTGTGCCGATACCCTTGAGCGTGCGGGGCAAAATGGGAGGCTTGTCAAAGCAGTGGTTGTTTACACTCTGCCAGGAATAATAAGAGGGGGTCGTTTTTCTGAACCGATTAATCACGAGCAGCCCTTGTACTTGTTTTAGAGAGCATTCCAGACGCAGAATAAATGTCGATGTGGGGTAGCAATTTGTTGTGGAAATAAAGCAGCTGATTGTTGTTGATCCGGTGCCGTTGCTATTTTATGAGGGTCTGTGTGGCGAAGAAGCCACAGGTACAAACTGTTTAACGTCCGCTGCATTTTTAGCAGCGAGCGAGGCGCATCGTCATCACGAGGTTAATGGTTTTATTCATAACTGAAGTGATAACAACAGACAGAGATGGAGCATCAGTTAGCGTCTTATCATAATACGAGTGGAGACTTTATTCTCTGTAGTTGTGCAGAACGACCTATGACCGGGTTAATGGTAATCTCATTGTTAGGCATTTATTGTGCTGTTTGGCTCATATTTGCTTACTGGCTATCCTTGGGCAACACGCTTAGTTCTCAATTATAATGTTATAATGCCGCGATTTTTATTATGTATTAAGTGCCCTGAGATGACTTATGTTATGATTTGATGCTATATCAATAAAAGTGAATTAAATTTACTTGAATGAGATGCTTCAAGGGGCCAAACATCAACAGATCCATGTTCAAACCAGTGGCTGAATGGAATTTTCCACTTGGAAATTACCAGGTATTATCAAATTAAATAAGCCATGTAAAATTTACTGGTTGCATTTCTCCCTGTTTTGTTTGTACTTTAGTGCTCAAAATAAAGATCAGTAGAGGGACTTGCTGTTCACCGAAAATTCAAACCAAATGGATGGTTTAAAAAAAAAAAGTCTCACGAGGCTCCCCAGCAACAGCCTGTATTTCACAGTGGTCTTTATAAACAATGGCAGGTTACTGTTGTTCCTTTTTCTTGAGCCATCTCAATCACACAACTCAAGGTGCTGAAAATAAAAGCCTTATATTTCCCGTCTTTGTTTTTGTTATAACCCTTTCATCTCTGTATGTTTAATTCAGTAATCAGATGGGGATAAAGGGTCCTGTGAAAAAATTAAAGACCGATATGCTTTTTGACCAAGTGATATTTTGGCTACAGCGATGCGTCGCTGAAGCTGAACCGAATCAAAGAATGAGTAAAAAGGAGTTTCTAATCTTTTCATCTGACGTTTTTATTGAATGCATCTTGGAGCAACCAAGGGCTCCTTTAAGACCCTGCCAGAGTCACTTAAGGAAATCAGAGTGGGGGGTTTTGGGAGCCTGCAGGGGTTCATTAGGACCAGACTGGTTCAACTTCCTTTTGCCAGGGAGGAAATAGAGAACACAGAAACATAGAGAGAGAGAGAAAAATGAAGAGAGGTAACGACCGGAGAATGAGGGCTAGCACGGGGAGGGAGCGGGGAAGGGAGGGGAGCGCAGGGTCAGTGGTGACCAGTCAGAAAAACACGGTGAGAGACAGTAAGACAGAAAGAGTGGAAATAGAAACTAGGGAGAAGAGGAGTGCAACTGGCAGCAAGAAGAAGGTGAGAGACAAAACAGCTGAGGGAGAGCAAAGAAAGCCAGCGAGCGCTGCAATGCCAGTCTCTCCTGTGACAGCTTGACACCACGAATCAAACTAAGAAATGAAGACAAGTAACGAGACGAGCGTCACCAGGATCACTGCCAGTCTGGCTCTTACCTATAGGCTACGGCGCTCTAAAGCCACACTATTTTCACTGTGGCTGTCATATTGGCGAGCGCTCGAAATGAACACAGACCTTCTTTTTTTATTTTTTCATTTTTTTTTTTAGTAATGTTTCGCTTTCTTTGATAAGATAACTGCAGGATGAAGTGGAGCTCTGTCCTCCTCGGCACAAAGAGGATTGTATACTTCATTCTTTTGAGCGAAAGAGTTGCATAGGGTCTCTCTGTTCCTGTTTTCCTCTTGGCGCTAGAACACATTCATCACCCCCGTACTGATAAATGGCTGCTGTATACAAAATAATAAAAAAAACACGCACACGCACACTTACAAGGGCACGTCCATACAAACACACTTCATATTTGTGAGGCTTTTGTAGCTCACCTATGATATTTATGGAGTTATTGCATAAACTAGTTAAAGGGATTCAGGTAGTGACAGCCCAGGGAAGGTTATATGCGTATTTACAGACAGCCACAGCTCAGTATAGAGTTTCTGAGGAAATAGCTAGAATAAAAAGCTTCCTCGTATGACAACAGTCACGTTTCTTAGGTCAGTTTGGGTGTAGCTGTTGATCGCTGGAAGGTGCATATTTACATTTTTTCTTCTTTATTTTATTTTCAATAGCTGCCTCGTGATCCTAACGCGCAGTCTTTCAGCAGTTACGGCCTTTTTTTTGGTTACGCACACACACACTCTGGCTCTCTCAGTTCCTGGGAGTCTAGCAGCGGTGTAAATATTATCTTACATCACTGTTCCCGAATCTGCCACACAGCACTGAGCACCTTTATGTCAGGATTAGTAATGGGTAGTTCAGATGTAGGAGAGAGAAGGAGGGATGGAGTTACAGAGAGCTACCCCCACAACCCTTGAGAGGCTTTGCATGCCGTCTGCAAAGGGGCTTTCAAATTTTGGTGCTCGGGAAAACCTTATGGTTCCAAATAGCTTGATGCTGCACGCCAGCCTTTTTTTTCCCCATCCATCTCTTTTACCGTCCTTTACCCCACATCCCTGATTGGTGGGTAGAACGGGATCTGTAATAGACACTAAAACCTGTGATTAGCTCAGTTTTGCTCTGTTACTGAAATCCCGATTTGTGATTGGCTGTTGTCCTGCTTTGATGTGTTCAACTGTATCCAACGGCTTTTTTCCAAAGGAAGACGGGAACTAGAGCAATAGTGTTTCTGATACAAGTACTCACGTTGACTGCAGAATAAGGCTACTGGGAGAGGTTGAATTTCCAGCTAGACGCCCAGACAGTTGGCTGTAATTTTCATTCATAAAAGCAGATAATTTTGACTTCAGGGTACATAAACATGTCAATGAATTGAGAACCCCCCCCCCCCCCCCCCCCCCCCAAATATATTAATAGGAGGGCATTGTCTATTAAGGTGATGTTAACTATTACTTAGAGTTAATGTTCATAACCTCTGATTTTGTTGAACTGATTTATAGCAACAAAGTGACAAAATTCCCTTCGCTACTCAACAAATAAACCCTTATTACAGATCCCATACGATCACATCACCCAGACATTAAAAAGAAAATGGGCGGTCTAAGACTTTTGGACATTGTTAATAAAAGAGCCGACTTATCTCCAAAATCAAGCCGTATCAAACTCGGCCAGCCTTTCGTTGGGCATCTGTTGCATTGTCATTTGAAGTCAGCTCATAGAAAGACACCATTCCACTCACGGTTGCCAGTTCATTCACCCTCCCTCTGCACTTCTCTTCCATTTTTTGCAGCCTTTGTTGTCTCACATAATCTCTTTCTCACTGTGGGAACATAACAAAGAGTAAAAAGAATTGATTTGTTGTGTCAGGTATAATAACTGATATTTGAATACCTTGCACCGGTGCTGGAAATTGTTCCGTTAAGAATGGTACATTGCTCTTGAATTTCTCTCCAGATGATACCTGCTTTTGTACCTCGAATCCGAGGTGGCCCTTTCTGTTTCTTGCTGAGCGGAATCTCTCTGAGCGCTCTTGATTGTCCGTGATGACACTGAGCTGAGCGACGGCAATTCTCTGATGCTCGCAAAGACGTGCGCATCGAGGCGTCAGGCTGTTGCGAGCAATCTTAGGATACAGAGTCAGGAACCAGGGTCAGTTATGGGGTGAGCGATTAACCCACACAATCTGTTTGTATGCATTCACTCTGACGCAAATATGCTCTTCTAAATGCACGAGCATACACTCGTCAGTGCCAGAGTGGATTTATGCCCAGGCAAAGGCTAAGAGTTCCAAAGTGTCCTTCAAAGAGAGAAAAAACCCTCAACTTTCATCTCTTTCTCACTACTTCTCTCCTTGTCGGAATAGATCTTTTTTTTTCTTTTCTCCAAAGATGCTCTAAACTCACTCCTGTAATTGTGTAGCATGCCTGTCTGTTGGACTGATAAGAAAGGAGAAAAAAGTGATATGAAGCAGAACAAGAAGAGAAAAAAATACTGAGCATCCTTTGAATGTGTCTGTTCTCTCTTACCTGACAGATCAATCGAGCTCCGAGCTTTGGGACAGATCAGAAGATTGATTATGATGTGAAGAAAGGTGTGCTGCTCAATGCCCTCAAACTCCTCAACATCAGGTATTGTTTTCCACCCTGTCTTACACATACACACCCATGCAAATAGATACCAACAAATTGCATCTACGGTTCGCAAATCCTGCCTGCGGCTCTTTTGCCCGTCTCTAGTGGCTCCCTGTGGCTTTCACAAAAATAAGTAGATGAATATAAATATGGAAATTAACTATGCTGCTACTGTAAAAATGTGGAGCCTTTACATTGAATTTAAAAAAATTGTTCCTCTCAGCCAGTCGGTCACCTGCTGCCTTCTCCTCTTAGTTTTGCTGGAAATCAGTAGAGGTGTCTGGCATGAATGCACCTAAACACATGAATGGCTAGTCTTGACCCCCCCTTAGCTATGCATGCAAAAAGAAATAAAAATGACAGCAAAACAAAGAATTTAACATGCAAAGATTTGTTTCCTTGCTGCTGGCATGCTCGATCTGAAGCCTATAAGACCGCTATATGTTTCATCAACAAACTTCACAATTGCTCTGTTTAGTTGGTGAAGTTTTGTGCGCAGAGGCACTCGAAGTTTATATCAAGCTTTCCTTTAAAGGGCTTTAAATGCTCAGAATTTCAATCGGTGCTTAGGTTTCTTTTATTTATTTATTTATCTTTTAATTTGACAGCCGAGCAAACTTAAAAATTATTTTGACGCACAGTACAATCCGGCCATTATCTTGTTTTGGTTTCAGACTGATGAGACAGTAGTGACATTAGCGTGAACGCAGCAGGAAGTTGAAGCTTTGGACAAATAAATTGCTGTCTTTCTAAATTTGTGTGTTGGTGTTTCTGTGGTGGATAAAAAGACGGATAATGGCCAAGGTACAAAGCCATGCAATACCATCTACTGTGTGCTTTGTGAACCCTTCAATCAGAGATGCTGGGTGTTTGTGAGTTTCTGAATGTGTCTTTTTTTTAACCTGTGCGCTGATCTGTGGTTCGTATATCTACATACGCTTCCTCTGCTGCTCTTTGTTTTGGTTTGTGGGTGTATTTCATTTTTTTTAAATGCACACTGTTTTTATTTTGGAATGTATTTTTCGTATAGGTAGGGTGCGTGTTTGTGTGTACGTGTGTGTGTTTGTGTTTGCTGGCATGCTTTTCTGTCCCCTGGCTACGGAGAGTCTGTCCTCTGATTGATCATTGTACACCAGACCTCTGGATCTCTGCTCTTTTTTTCCCTCTTTTCTCTGTGTGCTTGTCCTCCTCTTACTGCTCTAAATATAGTCTCAGCTCTGCTAGTCACACACATATATACAAACAAAGTGCATACACACACACACACACACACACACACACACACACTGGATCAATTACATGCAACATCGTATACATCTAATTTGGCCAAGTGAGGTGCGTGGTGCACCGGGCCCACATAAAGACTCGCTCCATCCTCCTGAATGGATTCATGTGGGCCAAACAAATCTCTTCTCAAAGTGATTTGTTACATGGCTGATGTTTAATGTGCTGCCACAGATTAAAAAGGGAGATTTGGTTATTTTATGACAAATAAATCGTAGGACGGCTTGAAAGGCATGAAGCTCTTTCCACTGGACATAGCGCTTATGTTCACGCTACAGTGAATGGGGGGGGGGGGGGAGGCTTCGCTCACTTTTTCCTTGTATAGTAATGACTTTGCTTCCCCCAAAGGGAGGAGCTGGTGCTGTGTAGAGGTAGGCTTGGCTCTTGATTCTGCTCACCACATCAACTGTATCAAATGGGATCAATTCAGACCCGGTCGGGCATGGACATTGATAAACCTCAGTCCCCCAAAAGCACTCAATATCCAATTTAAAGGACCAGCGATTGACTAAAATGAATTGCCCTTTCTCTAGACCGCAGTGGCCCACTTGTTCAGAATTAGCTGTCTGGTCCTGTTCATCCCAGAGTTGTTTGTGTCTCAGCTTCATCTCTGTTTTTGTATTGTTGAGTGTTTTGTGGGGGCTTTTTTTCTGTCTTTTTTTTTTAACCAGCACAATGATGTGATAAGGCAGATATTCAGGTCAGCTAGGGAGGAGGCCCACAAGCTGTCAGGCTTTATTATGACACTTTTAAAAACCCTTTTCCGTTGATTGTGTGTGTGTGTGTTTTTCTCAGTACTGTGTAGTGTTACAAATAACCATTACATGCAAAGCAAAACAAAACTAAACAAAAAAAACTTTGGTGACAGCAAACATGAATAAAAGGTGCAATCAGAATGTTTTTGCTCTTAGTTAGCGCTCTGAAATCTGAACCCTTTCCGTGTATGTAGATGTTAATTGTCTTGCTTTTTGTTGATCCAGGGCGAGTGATAAGAAACGCAACCTAGCCCAGCAGAAGGCAGAGGCTCAGAGACGGCTGTACGGACACGGATCCATGAAGAAACTCTCGGCTGCTTCCTCAGACTGGGAGAAACAACGTCACACGCTGGAGCGACGAAGAGAAGAGCTGGTGAGGACGAGCAGAAAGAAGGAGAAAGCAGGAGGGGAACAGAAATCCATTCATTTAAACCTTTTTTTTAAATTCACAAACACTGGGCTTTATATTCACTCAGTCACACACATTGTCCCACCTGAGACGCAAGTAAAACCACAGATCTCTGAAGCACTGGCTGGTATCAAACTGCAGGGCAGCATCTGTGATGCTAAGCACCTGTACAAGGTGGTGCTCCTTAACTGTGGTCGAGGGAGTTGAGAGCGGTCCTCATTCATTTCCCCACCCGGACATTCAAAACCGGCCTGGGGATTAAAACAATGAGTGCACAGTCTCAAGCGGTGATCATAAGTCATGAGATACTTTTAAGCTTTGCAGGCCACACGAAAATGTGCAGAGAAAGGTGGTTTGGCTTCAGACAGGCTCACATCAGAGATCTGTGACGTGTCATTAGAGACATTTAGTTAACACACCAATCAGCTGGTACATCAATATATTTGATATATAAATTATATGTCTCAGCACCCTACTGTATTATGCACTTGAAACACAAGTCGGAGCTTGAAATGAAAAGCTTAAGCAGAAACTCAGTTTCAATTACTTCTTACTTTGTGTCAGAAGACTCAAAAGTTTTCTGACACAAGCATACCATTTAATTATTTTCTCTTTGAAATGAAGTCGGGGGAGCTTTGCTCATGTATATGGGGAAAAGTGGCAGCTACTAGTACTTTAACGCCTCCCACCCTCTTTGATTAGCCTTTTGATTAGCCATGGCACTAATCAGTGGGAATGAGGAAAGATGGCGGAAAGGCACCTTTTAGAAAAAGGGCATCGCTTCGTTTTCGAGTGCTGTTATGGCTGAAGTGTGAGACCAGGTTTGGTTCTATGAAAGGCACACTTTGCTTAGAGCTAAATGAGATTGCAGTGCTAGTAGGAAAGTGGTCCCCTCCTTTCGTCTTTATGCCAAATTGGCCAACTGAGCTCCACAATTACACCTTTGTAACATACTAATAAAAGAGTAAATGGACTAAATTATGAGTCATTGATGAGTGAGACTCTTTGTACTCGTTTCTTTCTTGCAGGAATTCATTCTGTCTTTGGCTCTAATAGAATATATTGTTTTGCTGGCACTGACTTTCACCTGGAAGAAGTTGTCATTTGTCTCTTTGCTCTTCTCTTATGTTTAGAAAGAGCGGCTGGCACAGGTTCGCAAGCAGATTTCAAGGGAGGAGCATGAAAAGCAACATCTGGGGAACTACAGGTAGGAAAGAGGCAGACCACTGGGGTGAAGAGCCTCTTCCTCCAGGAACACACCCACTGAACTTGTGCCAGTGCTCTTACGTTTATGGGGGTCATCTCGAGAGTGCCAGGCTCTCAGGAAAATAAATAAAGCTGTTGCAGGAAGAACAACCAAAAGCGAATCTATTGTTTGGAGAGAAGAACTGACTGAAAGAATGATGAGAATGAAAGCTGTCCAGTGATATGTAGGAACAAGGATGAAATTGTTATTCCTCTATGCACAGTGTGCACAACTTTTTCACAAAGTTACTTTAGTGTACACCTTTCTTGACAAATGGCAACCGGCTTTTCCCCACACTTTTATTATCTCCCCAAAATCCAGCAGGGACACTGGAAGACATTAAGCATGTCAATTTTTAATAGTCAGCTCACAGATGGAGCAGATTCACCTTACAGCATGACTCAGCAACACAAAGTTCAGATTTGCTGCTTGTCCCTTATAAATTGTTAATGCTCTTTCCCTCCCTCTGTGTGTCTTCCTGCCTTAATCCAATGTGCACACACATACAAACACCCCCCTCGCTTTTCTCTCCCAATATGTTCCTCATTCACCTGCTTACACACAAAAACAAAGACAAACAGTCACACACACACACCCTTCTTGCTGTCTTCCCAACTCTAAGTGACTTCTTGACTCATCACTTGAGTGAGTGGCTGGTGAATGTTGAATGCTGATCCAGGCCTGCATGAAGTGCTGTCACCTCCTTCCTATTTTTCGACAGGCAGTCAGACAGTCAATCAGGCAGGCTGGCGTCTGTCTGGAGCACCCTGGTAAAGACCTCTTAGCATTCAAATAGTGTCCCTGCACAACGCTGAAGTCTGATTAACACAGTGCTTCTCATTAGATGAGTTTGGGTAATGAACTGACTTACATTGTGTTATTAGATGAAACTGTATCAGGTACAGACAAGCCATGACCGTGACACATCCGAGGGAAACCCAGCTGCTATTTGCTCTTCATTTAGGATTCTTTAAAGGGTACAGCTTGTGTTTTATATATACACATATAATATATATAAATATGCATATATATATGCATAGCACAAAGAGGTACGCTTACAGTCGAGAATGCTCATATTGAAATAAAGAATAGAAATAAAAGGTCAGCATATGTAAATTAATGTGAAAAAGAAAGTGTTGTAGACAAAAGGCTTGTAGAACAACTTCCTTTACACAGACCAAACCAAAGTAATGATAGCTGGCCCATCCCTCGGCCTAAACTGTGTGCAACAGGTTAGGCCGAGTGCAACAGCGCAACAGCGCAACAGCAATCCCACCAAATCTACAGCAGAGTTTCTGAAAATCCAGACAACCCGATTGAAATGCTGTGGCAGAACCTGTGCGTAAAACAAAAGCCCACAAACCTCAATCAGCTAAAGCAACATCATAAAGATGAGTGCGCCAAAATTCCTCCACAGCCATGTGAGAGAGTGATAAAGTCATACCCAAAACAATTACTTCAACTTATTGCTGCTAAAGTGGTTCTATGAGCTATTGAATTATGGGGTGCATTTAGGTTTTCACTTGCTTTTTTCACAGGACTCTACAGTAATCCCTGTGAGCAGGACCTCAGACATCAGACTACTCTAAATGCTCATTGTTAGACAGTTTTTTTTTTACTCTTGGCACTGTCGACTTAATGTGAGCGGATAAAGCCCTGTCTGCCTGCTGTTTGTATCTTTTGCTTGCAAGAGGGAGCCAATCAGGAAAAAGTTTCCTACTATGGATGAAGGTGAGAGTGTGAACCACATCCCAGAGTGAACGGGTCCCTTTAAATGTCTGGGAACAGGAAACTTTAAAGAACTGTTGACCAAAACAAATGTTTTTATTTAGTTTCAGATCCATGTAAATG
Organism: Oreochromis niloticus; assembly: GCF_001858045.2. Lineage (NCBI taxonomy): Eukaryota > Metazoa > Chordata > Actinopteri > Cichliformes > Cichlidae > Oreochromis > Oreochromis niloticus. Next base: position 36,876,038 of record NC_031980.2, on the reverse strand, counting down.
GTCTATGTTAGTTTTTCTTTAACTCCAGTTGAGGACTGAAAGTAAGGCCCAGCAAACGTTTTAGTTAAACAATAGTGAGAGGTCACCCCCACGTAAAACGTCCATTTGCTCAGAGATGGACGCTGCCAAAAAGACTGAGCAGTTAACACCCACCATTAAAGTGCCTCACCTTAAGCTTCTCAGTCGAGTGATTCATGACGCTCTTTAGGATTGAAAAGTTCTGGCTCTTTTCATATGTTATGAATCCATTTTCGTTTATGTGGCCGTTATAAAAAATGTGTCTTGGGAATGAAAAGAACCATTACATGCACCTTAAAGAAAACGTACCCTAGAAACTGAACGGTCGCTGAGAAATCTCACATAAAATAATTTCAAGGGATGGAATTCAAATGGCGGCTTTATCTCAGGTCTCAAAATCAATGTACCTGTTTGCATAATACTGGGTAACGGCTTTGGTCCAATGAAATAGTTCAGCTTTATGTGGCATTACACTGAAATCCACTACACATACGCGTGTATCTGTGACTAGCTCAAAGCCTATTAATCAATATTTAAAAAGATCTGTCCTGTCATTGTGCCATGGTAGAACATTTTCCACTGCTGTGTCCTTGCTGTGACTTCATTCATCTCTATAGTTTTGTCTTTTAATCACAGGTCTGTGCTTGTAGAGTGTTTTCTAACCAACTTGAGGGGAGTTTAGCACTCGATATTGTCTGTGCAGACGCCAGACCATATTCGTGCTTTTGCAATAACTAAGGCCAGTTCTTATCTTGATTAAAACAGTAACCTTGTTTTGACTTAATGGCTAAAGCGATGACATTGGGAGTTTGTAGATGTATTATGAGGGTAACCAGGCAGAGGTTTACGCATTGTTCTAATCCCCTCAGGCCTTGGATAAACACCGAGCACTGTTATTTTAGACTTAAGGGCACAAATGTGAATGTGTGAATGGGCACATTAGCAAAGGCTGCAAAAACAGTGAAGCTCGTGCACATGTCGGTGAGGGTGAGAGCGTGTGGAAAGCTGTTGTATTAATGCACCATGTGAAAAGATTGACTGTTCATGCAGTTTCTTCACTCAAGGTCTCATTAATATTCTTCCGTCTGTATTGTCTCTTTGCTGCCTCCTTCCTCATTCTTCACTCTCACCTTTTGTTTGTCTTTCTCTGCACTTGCTGCACCTTGACCTTTCTGTCTCTCCCACCATCCATTGTGTCTCATCTTTACCTTTCTTTGTATCCCTGTTCTTTTTCTATTTTCTTTGTCTCTCTATATCTCTTTACCCCTTTTCCCCATTTTTTTAACTCCCACTGACTTCCTAAATATTTCACGGCTCCTCTTTCCACCCCATATCCCTCTTTTCCTTAACCTGAACCACCCTTTTTCTCTTTCTTCCACTCTGTCTCTCTCACCTTCTACTTTTATGACCCCATTTGTGACCCATCATTTCCTTTCATTTTCCCCTTTCCTTTTTCCATCATTCCTCACCTCTTCTTCACTCTCTTCTCCTTTCTCCCTCCTTCTCTGTGGTCCACAGACGTATTTACCCCCCAGACGACAAGCTGCTGTTGGAAAAGTATGAAAGCCTGCTCTCGGCCGCCTTTCAGACCTTCCTCGCCGGGCGAGCTGCCTCACTTCAAAAGGAAATGAATAATCCTCTGAAACGAATGAAGGCACGTACGTCAGTGGCAGACTGTCACGGACTCACACACGCACAAACACACGCACACAAGCAAAGAAAACTGCAGAAACCCACACCCAAACATATTCAGACACTTGTGGACAAGCAAACGTAAAAGAAAAGAAGCACACACAAATTTCTATTAAGATTCTGCCCATAGAGACAAAAAAGGATGCACAAATAACGCGAAAGTGTGCCGCAGCCCTTGGTATTTGTTAGAACACCTGAAAATACGTCCTTCTTCTCCTGTCTACCTTTCCACTGTCATTCACTCTTTTCACAAATATTCATTATGTTGTGCACATGAGCTTTTAAAAGCAAACAACAATGTCACTTTTATTACTTTATTTACTTTACAGTTACATCCTGCTTTCCTCTTTCTTCTTCTGTGTTTTTCTACTTTTCTTCCTTTCTGCAAAGGTTAACCAAGTTGCTGGCCACACATGTCAATGCATTTTTATGCAGTTTAATTACATATTTTATCTTACACACATAAATAAGATGACCTTTATTAGTCCCACAGGTGGAAAATTTGTTATACATGTAGGTATATACACTCAGAAGCTTGTGCGGTCATGCACTTATGAAATTGTAAAAGTCATTGTATGCTTATGAATACCAGCACCTCTGCAGTATCAGGAGGAATGCATCTTCAGTTAAGCTTTGAAGGTAAAGGTATGAAGAGAGGACAACAGCTGATTTACAGCCATGTAACTTCAGAAAGATGAGAAGGGGGGAAGAAAGGAATGATGAGCGGAGGATTGAAAATATAGTCATAAAGTAAAAAAGATGGTGAGACACTGATAGAGAGTTGTTTTGTTACTATTGTTTTGACTTGACTAGAGTACAAAAAAAATGGAGAGAAAGGGGCAATTTTTGGTTTTCATGTCTGGTTATGTATTCAAGAGGAACAAATCAATGGAATGAAAAGACACAGGGGAGGGAATTGTGGGATATTTAAAAACACGGAGTGAAGAAGCAATGATGAGGAGGAATGATGCAGATAGAACAAAAAACCCTTAACTGCGTTTGGCAACTGAATAGCAGTAGTGAATACTGTGCTGAATTTGGATATTTTTGACAGTAGTATTGACATTACAAGTACATATCAAAGTACTGTCATATGGAACCATCGGAGCTTTTGTGGAAACTGCCTCAGCAGTTTGTACCCTGTCGCAGTATTTTTTTTTCTAAAACTTATTGTGTGTCCTTTAAAGAATGGAAATCTCTGCAGAGCATTTTTAGAGATGTCAATCAAAGACTGGTCAGAGCCGAAACAAAATATAAAGGGAGAGAGTGTTGCTTTTGTGTTTCCTATCTAATAACACGATCATGAGTGACAACTCGACTGTCCTTATTGAGAGGCAGAGTGTGAGATACTAATCTTAACCATTTATGGGGAAAAAAGATGTTCCTGAACTGCAGTATGATATTCATCAGAGCACAAAAAACACATCTTATGCAAATATTTTCTTGCCTCATGTTTAAACATTATCTCTAGTTTTGAGCCAATCTACGGGTTGTTTTCAGGTACCTTTCTGAAAGGACTTTGAATGGAGGAGGGGGCTTGTGGATCCAAGCTCTATTTTATTTTTTTATGCACTAATCAGCCACTTTAATAGGTACATCGCGCTAGTAGAGAAGAATTTACAGAGAATGGAGAGAATGAAAGTTATCCACAGAAGGTTTGAAATGTTATTCTTCTATGCACAGTGTCAACTTTGGACCTATTCAGAAAACTGCATTAGCATGGACACATTTCTTGACAATGCCAACCGGCTTTTCCCCCCACTTTTATTATTCTCCCCACGAAAATCCAGCTGGGACGCTGGAAGACATAAAGCACGTCAATTTTCAATAGTCAGCTCACAGATGGAGCAGACTCACTGTAAGGTGACTCTGCAACACAACGTTTGCTGCTTGTCCCTTATAAATTGTTATACACTAACTAGCCACTTTAATAGGTACACCTTGTTAGCACCAGGTTGGACCCATTTTGCCTTCAGAACTGCTTTAATTCTTGGCTGCATCAATTCGTCAAGGTACTAAAAAAAAATCCCCAGAGATTTTGGTCTACCATGACATGATTGGGTCACACAGTTTTTTTCAGATCAGCATCCGTGATGTACGTCGTATGTTTCACCACATCCTAAAGGTGCTCTGTTGGACTGAGATCTGGTAATTGTGGAAGGCATTTGGATACAGTGAACTCACTTTGATGTTCAAGAAACCAGAATAAGATGATTTAGAGTTTCGTGGCACGGCACGTTATCCTGTTGGCCATCAGAAGATATGACCACTGTGGTCATGAAGAGATGGACGTGGTCAGAAACAATGGCTAGGGTGTTTAAACAACACTCATTTTGTACTAAGGGGCCCAACTGTGCTACAGAAATTGTCACGCATCAGAACGGGTATTATATGTACAATTTCCTTCGATGATGTTTGTGAGCCAGTGATGTTCTTAGCTGACTGGAGTGCCACCCGGTGCGGTCTTCTGCTGCTGTAGCCCATCTGCTTCAGGATTTGATGTCATGTGATGTTCAGAGATGCTCTTTTGCATTTCTGAACTTGGTTGTAACCCTTGGTTATATGAGTTACTGTTGCCTTCCTATCAGATCGAAGCAGATCGGCCATTCGCCTCTGACTTTGGCTTTTTCTACTTAAATGCACTTAATTGCTAGATATTAACCTTATTGAGCATTTTGACAGGTGTGCCTAATAAAGTAGATGGTGAGTGTATATTTCATACACTCACCATATTATTTCATAGTTATTGGTAGGAATTCACCAGCTTTTTCAGTCTGGATACAGACACATTGGGCTTTTGCTGACAGTCCAGTATCATTATGATTCAAATGCTAAATTAGTGAGCTGTAACGTTTTTTGCACCGTGTTTCTTTTTAGCTCAGTGTGCATGCGTCTGCTGTGTGCTGCTGTCGTGTATGGCTCTACTAGTTTCCCTCCCTTCCATTTCAGTTCTTTGTTTTATTGTGTGCCCTTTGCAAAACACACCTAGCAGAGCAGATGAGAGACAAGTGAAAGGAAGATAATGTCATTCGAAGAGATGACAACTTGTTATGTTACTGTAAACAAAAGCTTCCCAACAAGTGTTAAACCAAGCATAACAAAATGAGAAAAAGAGACTGAGAGAAGCCAGAGCTGTTCTGTCATTGTCAGCGGCTGAGACTGTTTGACAGCCTAAATTAAATCAAACAGAATTTAAAGAGAAACGAATAGAAAGTGTATAAAAATGAAAATATCTCCAGACTGGTTTAAGTTAGATTAGCATTAAAAACTTAATTTATTAGGGAATTTCATTACTCATGATGTTGCTTTTTTCCTTTGACACATCATTCCTTAGCTCTGCTTAGGTGGTGTCAAACGTACGGCCCACGGACCAGATGTGGCCTGCAGGACAATTATATCCAGCCCGCAAGATCATTTCATACGTCAATTATTAACAGGCGTTTGAATCTTCAGCCCTGCCCAGAATCCACAAGGCAGGGGTGGGCCTTTATTTTGATAGGCACACCATGCGGCCAATCAAATGCAAAGGCAGACTAGGATCATACGGGATAATCATGTGAAAGAAGGAAGGTGGCGTTTCCAAGACAGCAAGTGTTGTGGTATAGGCCAGGTACGGGAGGCGGTCGGGAAAAATGGAAGAAACGAGTGAAAATGTAAAATGAGCAGCATCTGGCTGCATTTCAGTGATACTGGGTGTCTGATTGTTTAAATGAATCTGAATGTGCGTTTAAAGCCATTCATAATTCTTAACTTGTTGAATCTGCCGCTCACCACAACAAGCACAAGCAGAAATTTTGCACTTTTAACTGTTTTTCACAAGTTTCACAGCTTTTCCTCCTGATAAAACCCTCCCATATGGCCATTTATACTATACCTAGTAATTAAGTAATAAACAATTAACTTGTTGAACCCCAATGCCCCCAGTACTGGAGGCGAGAAGGAGAACATCTGGTTTAACAGGAATTGCAGCCAGATCTGTTATTTAAATATAGACGTGTGTGCTATTCACAGAAACGTCAGAATCCCGTCTAAAAGCCCACAAAACAATTTCAACAATCACCAAAAAGCTAAAACAGCAAATCATTAAAGACCAGGTAAATACCATCCATCCATCTTCTTCCGCTTATCCGGGGCCGGGCTGGGGGGGCAGCAGCCCCTGCAGACAAGCCCAGACCTCCCTCTCCCCGGCCACCTCCTCCAGCTTGGTATTCCCAGGCCAGCCGAGAGATATAATCTCTCCAGCGTTCCCTGAGTCTGCCCCAGGGCCTTCTCCCGGTGGGACGTGCCCGGAGCACCTCGCCCAGGAGGCATCCTTGTCAGATGCCTGAACCTCCTCAGCTGGCTCCTTTCGATGTGGAGGAGCAGCGGCTCTACTCTGAGCTCCTCACAGATGGCTGAACTTCTCACCCTATCTCTAAGGGAGAGGCCAGCCACCCTTCGGAGGAAGCTCATTTCCGTCGCTTGTATCTGCGATCTTGTTGTTTCGGTCACTACCCACAGCTCGTGGCCATAGGTGAGGGTAGGGACGTAGGTCGACCAGTAAATTGAGAGCTTCTCTTTTACACTCAGCTCTCTCTTCACCACGATGGACCAGTACAGCGTCCGCATCACTGCAGCCGCAGCACCAATCTGTCTGTCTCCCGCTTCCTTCTGCCGTCACTTGTGAACAAGACCCCGAGATACTTAAACTCCTCCACTTGGGGCAGGAACTTGTCCCTGACCTGGAAAAACACAAAACACAGATCCCTCTGTTCACCTGACGGCATGAACACAGACATGCCGCCAGGTGCTGAAAGCTGACATCTCACAGATTCTGAAACTGCAGGTTTTTGTCTCTTTCTGACCAAAATTCACTGAACCAGCAGCTAAAGTAGCCCAAAACTATGCTTCACATTTGAAAAACATCATCATGAATTCCCTCTTACTTTGGCTGTCTGTCTTCCACCACAATAAAATTGCACTTCCTGCACAGCTCGATCTCTCTGTGTTTCTGAGATCCTAATTTCTCCCTATTTCTGCTATTCAATACAGAAGAAACTTTAACTTTCACAAATTAGGGCAAATTGCAATACGCTTAGCTATGCCTTTAAAAAAACCTTTGTAACTTTGTGAAAAACAGGAAATTTTTTCACTTTCTGCTGTAGAAATTTCTACAGTTAAAAACAAAACCCTGGACAGTCTGGGCAGTGAGCTACCAGAACTTTATTCTCTCCTTTTACACATTTATTTCTTACAATTTAAGTCCAAAGAGTTGTGCTGAGAGATTTCTTTCTTTGTCACAGCAGCTTTTTCTTTATCATGTAGAAAAACAATTAAATATGTAACTTGTAACCGACAGAAAGTCAGAGTTTCACTGGCCTGGCCCACAAAGTGGGCTGTAAGTGGCCCTCGATGTAAACTGAGTTTGACACACCTGCTCTACTTGTTTTCATAGCTGACAGCATACATTTCTGTACCTGTTTTAAGCATTTTTATTTGCATTCTTTTGGGTCTTAGTGTACCTACAACTTAAGAACTTTGTCCCAGATTAACCACGCTAAAACTTCTTTAACTCAAAGTTTACAATTTTGAGTATAGAGCTATGTCCATAATTGTTTGGACAAAGGCACAATTTTTGTATTTTTGCCTCCGCAGCATGGCGTACACCACCAATAGTGGAATTTAAATCGAGCAATCAACATGTCATTCAAGTGAAGACTTTACTTTAAATTAAGCTTTAATTCAGCAGATTTTACAAAAGTTGTCCATTAATCTACAGTTTTAAGAATTACAGACATTTTTATATGCAATACTCTAGTTTCAAAGACTCAAATTTAATTGGAAAATGGACTGACAGTCAGTTTCATAGCCAGGTAAATCCTGTTCCCCGATGCGTTCTTAAAAGGAATGAATGCACTGATCAGCTCAGCAACACCCAGAGATCACAGAAAACAGCTAAAATGCATGATGACAAAAAAAACAACATTTAACAAAGTCAAGAATGTTCTTAAGGACCTACATGTTTCACTGTCAGAGTCTATAATCAAGAGACGCATTCATCAGTAACAACAGAGGTTTACAACAAAGTGCAAACCACTAGTTAGACTCAAGAAAAGAGCCTGTAAGACAGATAAAACCAACATGAACCAGAATGATGGTTTTACACAAGTATTAAAAACAATCCTTGTAATTAATTTCAGTTTGTTTTGCCAGTTGATTTTAAGATTCTGAAAATAAGGGGACTGTGTATTAAAATGTGTGTAATTCCTAAACAGTTCAAACTCATTGAAATGAATCCAGAGAGCCTGCACTCCAGTGACATGATGATTATTTGATATAAAATCCACTGTGATGATGTAGAGTGGAAAAACTACAAAAAAATTGTATCATTGTATCATTGACAAATTATGGACTAAATTATATTTAAATCTACTCATCTTAAGCTTTCCTTTAAACAAAACCATTATTATTGGTAACATAAATAATATCTCGTGTTGTGCATGCTTATGAATTCATCATCTGGCAAGCATTGCCTGCTACCTTATGCATTTTTTTTATTTGCAGTAGGCCAGAGGTTATTTGCCAGCGTGCCATTTATCATGTTTGACAGACGCTGTACCTGCAAGACTCACGTTTGCTCCCTTTGAGGGCTTCTTGGGGCCATGAATTGAAAAATGTCATGGATTGTCACACGATCAAAGGAAAGTAAAACCTGTATTGTAATCCTAGTGATAACATGCTGATTGACTGTAGAGCACCCTCCTGACTTGGACCACTGTGCTACAGACAGCCCAGCCACAGGTTACACTGGTTTCCACTGGGTTCGGCTCACCTTTATTCCTTTTCTGATTACAGTTAGCTGGAACAGGTATGAGTCAGGTTGTTAGTTCTCTCAGCTATCTTAGCTACCAATGTTTTCCTGTGCGCTCAGGTGACGTCTTCGTAATCCTGCAACTGTTTCACTTGGATACTGACTGGGAAAAAAAAGATGTAAAGCAGATGCACGCTCAGTTTGCCTGAGGAGCTCTGCCAATAAAACAGAACAGCACAAGTATACAAACTGCAGAAGATGTCTCCAAGCACTTTAGAGCGATTGCAGAGCCCATCAAAGCGGTAAGGGGTGCAAATATATGAAATTAATACAAGAATGGTAAGAATATGTAAGCCTCACTGGATTTAATATTTAAAAGCAAATTGCAGTGTTAAAAGCCAGAGAGGGAAAAGGGTTTGTCCTAAAGACCTCTGTGTTACATAAGATGTCCAGTGACATAAAAAGTACTGTGTTTGTAAAATACAGTTTATTATCCTACATGGACAGAGACCATTAGTAATAGTGCTGTACTATAATATGCAGCTTATGTAACATGCACACAGGCAAACGCTGAAAATGTTTATTTTGGGAGTAAAGTAGAAAGAAAATGCTTAGTAGTGACAAATTTCATGTTTTATAAACACTTAACAAAAGTACTTAAGAAAAGGTAAATAGCTCTCAGCTTCTCTTAAATTCTGTATATGCGTCAGATTTGGTTTTCCCACGTACTGTAAAGCATTTGAAAGCATCCATGTAATCCGCTTTGGTGAAATTTAACAAGGTAATGGTCCTTCAGTGATTTTAAAACTACTGTGGGTGGGGAAGTGCTCACCTTGTGAAAAGGAGGCGAGCATTGAGTTGGCATGCTCTTTACTGCATAGAAATGGCTGCAAGTTGTAAATGAATTTATCAGAGCAATGCAAAGTAATGCCACAATATAAACATAGTGTTTCAACTTCACCAGGGCGACACATTTATGGCTGGACACAACATTAAGGACATTCACTGCAGTAGACAGTCCACAACACCGAATGTTGTTATCATGAAAAACACAGCTTAAAATGATAGACTTGACTCAGACTGCGTGTTCATACAGCAGATATTTCTGAGTCTGTGTCTTTTTTCAGCTGCTCTCAATGATGAAAGAGCAAATGCAGCAGGCTGGGGAGAAAGCCCTGCACTCGGCGTCATTTTCAGAGCACTCTGACGTTTTTTGCAGACGCTTCGGGACCTTCTAGTTGAAAACTTCAGAACTTTTCAGAAAGGCTTTGGCGTTCTCACTTCTGCTGCTTTTCAGGAAGCGTGTCATACAGGCGGTACTAGTCACCCCGATAACCAAGAAAACGAAGGAGAAGTTTGTCCCTGCTGTGTCCATTTTATGTTTCAATAATAAAACGCTAAGGAGTGATGCTTTTCTGTCACATGACAATGCATGGAGCGGCGAAATATTGTCAAGATATTGTTGTCATGGAAACAAAACCCACACACGGTGACGGAGTGCTTTGTTTGATGAAGCTCTGTGATGGAGCTCCTCAGCGTCCTGCCAGCAGTTTTCTGCCAGAGAAAATATATGGACACAAGCCCCAAATAACTCAGCAGTTACCTGTTTGCTCTCCTTGTAATATATCTTTCTTTTTCTTTTACTGGGCTTCTTAAATTACGAGGCTGTGATGAAGAATTGTAAATCTGCATGTGGCTCTGGCTCAACTGTCTGAGCAGCTTTTATAACTGCACAGTGCCAATTCGCCGAAACAACCAAACCGAAAAGCCGCATGGCATTCAGAAAAAAGCGAAAACTTACAAACTGTATGAACCCAGTGATGCATACTTTTACCATAAAGTGCAAAGTCTTCCAGACAATGAAGTATGCCACTGTAAATGTTCACACACTCAGCAACACGGTGAGCCAGGGGCACACTGACCTTTTCGCAAACCCTGAAAGCAGCTTGATGGCTTATCTGAGACAAAACAATCACTTTTCATCTGCATTTGAGCAGCAAGTGGGAGCTTGTTATGTCGCAGCCATGAAGCAACATTAATCACCTTTGCCTGCATTTCAGCAATGGCCAAATGGCCAAGGCTTCAGTGTATTGGCGACCGCCATGACGCTGCCTTCACGAGCGCTGCCAGCGAGCAGTGCGTGCTTCTAACCCCGATAAGGCTCGCATGGCTCTGAAGTTAAACTTTTTCATCTCTTCTTCTTTTTTGATGATTTAAGTTTGCTTAAAAACACTTTTGACTTCAAAGCAATAAAGTGTGAAATATCAAAGCATTCTTATTAAACTTTATCAGTGCCTCCTCGAGGTTTTAACTACCCCGTTAAGCTCTGTTTACCGAAATCAGCACCTTTGCCATATTCTCATCTTGTGTTTTCTTTATGTGTGTAGGAAGAGGACATCCTGGATCTGCTGGAACAGTGCGAATTGGACGACGAGAAGCTGATGGGCAAATCCTCCAGGCAAAGAGGCCCTAAGGTGGGTGAGAGAGAGAAGACGCATAAGCTATGAGAGAATAGGGAGAATAGGGGCCACATGCATCAGAGGACCTTAAAAAAATGTGCAAAGAAGAGTGACAGAGGCAGAAAGAGGGAGGGAAGAGGGTGGCAGGTAGTCAAATGCCTAGAGCTAACGCCCACAGAAAGCACATAGGACGTGATTCAGAAAAATAAAGAGGAGGGGGTCTTGGGTTAGGAAGAAAAGAAAAGAATCAGATAGAGGCCCAAAGAAAAGACCCAACTCCCTTAGGGGAGAGCTGTCAGGCTGTCTCTCTCACTCTCTCCCTGCTATCTTTCTTTCTGTCTATCTCCCCCTTTTTCCTCTTTCTCTCTGTCACATGCACCTATACGCCCCCTCGATTTCCCACGACAGCACATTACTCCCTCCATCACCTTGCTTCACTCTCCTCCCTTCACCTCTCCATCCCTTTCTCTTCCTGCACATCTACATCCATCCCTCATTCGAGAGCTAAATTGGCTGGAACACTTAGAGCGTGTTAGGGACTCGACAGGGCAGTTCAGTGCCACATTAGAGAGGCCTTAGCTGGAATGAGGACATGTTCAGACACAATCGCTGTTGTCCAAATTAATTTGGGCCCCGTCAATTTTGATGTTAGCGAGTGCGCGGAGAGAGACATCGAGAGGAAGGAAAAGAAAACGCTGTGACGGATAGATTCGCTCCTTGGGGTGTAGCGCTCTCGAGCCATCTGGTGAAACTGAACCGACGAGTGTGCGAAAGCCAGAAAAGAGGAGCGAGGCAGGGGGATTAGGAACAGGATTTTTGAGGGAAGGAAACAAAGCTAGGTTTGTTATTGCTGGGGAAAAATGTTCAGGCGGAGAGAGAACAAAAGGTGGAGAAGAAGAGAAGCGGGATGGCACAAAGAAAGCGAGCGAGCAAGTGTCCTCGGGTTTGCTTTCCCTTTTTCCTCTTATTGACTTTCTTTGCTCTTTCTTACTCCCAACTCTACTAATTTTGACATATAGCTTATCGCAGTTGGTTCTTATCGTGTCACCCTCAATGCCCGCATCTCTCCTCAGCTCATCACTTGATTTTACCCAGTCACTCCCACAACCTTCCTCTCTTTACACATTTTCTCTCTCATCTCATCCTTTCAGGGCTCTCCCTTTGTCTTTACCCTCCACTGTTTATTCACTGTCTGTCCTCGCATCCTTTCTCTCTGTCCTCTTGTATGTCAAGAGCCCCTTTCTCTCCATGTTCATTTCCGTTTCTCTCCATCTATTCAGTGCCTCCTCTCTGTATCTGCCATACTCAGATTCACCTTGTCCTCCTCTTTATTTCTCAGCCCATCAATCTGATGTTCCCATCTTCTCTTTTATTCTCCTCTCATGTATTTAATCTCTCTCTGTCTCTATCCTCCATCACTCACCCACACAACTACCCAGCAGTGGCAGTGTAAGCCCTGTGATCACTTCCTGCCCATTAATTTGGGTGGGCTGACAGCATTGCCCGAGCTGACTGTTGAATAACAGATGTATAAATGCTTTATTAATGCTGTGAGTGTGTCCCTTTACACACACTAAACGTAATAAACTCAAAAAGTAAAACAAACCAAAGCAACAAAAGAAAGCTTGCGTTTGTGAAGTCAAGCATCTCTTAAAAGAGCAAGGTGAAAATACTTACAGAAGCAGATATTACAGCAGCAAGTTGGAGTCAAAGACGCTCTTAAAAGTTTCCAAAGCTCTTGCTTTTTCATTTGCACAAACGAATTTATTAAACTAGTTAAAGAAAACAACATTACAATATTTACAAAAAGCCTGCTTTACTTTAAACTTGACCTTTACATGTCTAATCAGGCCACATTTGTTCTGTGCGTGAAGCCAGCCGTGTTCCTTTTTATAGGGACAGCTTAGAAAGCAGCGAAGGTGTGCAATTGTGTATTTGTGCATAATGAGCCTGCAATTACGTGCACACGTGTGGGCATGCGGGCTAGCCGTGTCACCGGCAGGTCTCCCAGTGACAGATGGTAATGAGCTTCGGGTGAGGCGAGGCTGACAGCGTCTCAACATCTTCATATTTATGTGTGTGTGTTTGCGTGTGTGTCTCGTTGCACTTTTGTCCTTGTGAGCTTCTGGTGGAGTCGCAGACCTTTGGAAGGAGGACGCTTTCCCAAAATGAGGTCATTTTGGATGGTTTGGTTTTAAAAAGCAAATAAATTCAGTGCAGCGTCCCAGGAGGATAAAAGCAAAAAAAGATGTTTATGTGTGCAAGAGTGTGTATCCATGTGTGAACTGTCATTTCTTTTTTTCCTGTATAATTATGAATGTATGTATACTCCTGTGTTCTACTCTAATTTGTAGTATGACTGTAAATATGCCCTGTATCTGTGTACTCTTGCCAGCCCCTGACCGGCATGCCAGAATGCAGTCAGACTCCAAGACGTCAGCGACCAGACTACCTGGCCGACTTCACCAGCGGCAGCAGCGCCGATAACTCCTGCTCCTCTTCAGACGAGGAGGAGGAGGAGAGGAGGAAGGCGGGAGGAAGAAGAAGTGGAGAGAAGCGAGGGGAAAAGAAAGTTTCCTACGACCTTGGCGAGAGCAAGGAGAAGAACTTGGCTGAGCGCTCAGGTAGAGGAGCAGGATGTGTAAAGGTGTCTAAGAGCGTGTTTAATACAGAAAGCGGCCATCCATCCGTCCTTATCCTTATCAGGGTGGCGGGCTGGCTGGAGCCTATCCCAGCTGTCATTGGTCGTCAGGGCTAACACACAGAGACAGACAACCATTTGCACTCACATTCACACCTATGGGCAATTTAGAATCATCAATTAACCTAACCCCACTAACTGCTTGTCTTTGGACTGTGGGAGGAAGCCGAGTACCTGGAGAGAACCCACACAGACACGAGGAGAACACGCCACACAGAAAGGGAGCTGTTATCTTTCCTTGTTTACTTTCTTCTGCGCTCGCTTGCTTTCTCCCCGTTTCTCAGTCGTCTCTTTTCTTTCTGCCGTTTGTTTATTTCTTCCTCTTTCAGCTGATTACGAGCATTACCCTAATTGCTAAAACAACCTTGTTTTTGAGATTTGTGAATGTGAGCAGTCGCACGCCTACATATTTGCACATTTTTAATATTTTGTGTTTGAATTTCAGCTCTGTCAGGATTTACTTTGACTATGACAGAGACTGAGATGTAGACTGGAATTATACAGTGGGACTAATGTATAATGTATAACAAAGCTGACATGTATGTCCTGACCTTTGCATTTGTAATTTCAGGACATGCGATACGTAGCCTGAGGACTGTACTACAAAGAGAGATTAATTGATTAGCGAGCTGTATTGAGCTTTAAGCCAGATTTCTCAGTGTCATAAAGCTGGCTCTCTTTTTACCTCGTTGATCACCATAGTAACTGATACTGAAAGCATCACCTGGTCCAGAGCAGATTATGTTCAAAATCAGCTGCAAGTGTCACCTTTTCACTGGCTGTTTCATTTAAAATCTGCACTATATGAATATGTTTTTTTTATTATATATGCAACCTGTTGAGCCGTAGCACCACCAGGTGAAACTGTGCAGTGAGAAAACTGTGCTTTACATTGGTTATACTGTACTGTACGTCCATTCAGTCACAGAAATGTTTGCATAATGCATTAATGTTTTTATGCTTGGCTGTTTCATACTGTCCCAATAACAACTAATGAAGCACTGATTAGGAACGAACCTACAAAGCCTGCTAATGTATCTTTGATCAGATACATTTGTAGGTTTTTTATCCCCAAGAATATCTGTACAATCAGTGAAATGGATTTCACTAAAGTGATTTTAGCGTCTTCTTTATTAGGCCACAGGAGAGTGTCAGAGCTAAACACGGGGAGTAAGCTTTAATGTTTAAATGGATGCACTTTAAAGTTGCAGTGCTCTAATGTGCAGCTGTTGGTATATTTATTTTACCGCTCTTGGTGCTCCTGTGATGATCGCCATTTCAAAAGAAGTGAATTTCTGCAGCGTTACTCTCTAATCTTATTTGCAGCAACAGTGTTGTATTTTTATGTTCTGTATAGAGCTCTAACATCCATTCCACTGATCATTTCTCTGATTGGGGTGAGAACTTTGCAAGAGAAGAGTCGAGTGACGCGTCAAACTCGCCCTTTTATGTGAGCATGCACACAAATTTAACAAAGAAAGTTTTTTAAAGGCTGTCGTTGACTGGAATTTTAGCCAGTTAACGCAAGGAAAGCACCCCACTGGTGTATCTTTCAAATTTATCAACATTTGGATAAACATGTTTAGACTTGCAAATTCACATTTCCAGTTACACGGACACACAAATGCTGAGAACTGCTGATTTGATTAGTGTAAGGAGTAAATATTTAAACAAGACATTCTTCAGGCGAAATAAAGACACTCAAGACAGTTTAGATGGTAACAACGTGCGCACGCTGGGTGAGCGCTGCTGTCTCAGGCCCACAACCAGCGTATGCGGCAGTTCTTTATTTATAGCGTTTCAGAGTATGTGTGTGTGTGTGTGTGTGTGTATGATCTCAGAGTGTGTGTGTGTGATTCTGAAGAATGGGCCCCTCTTGGTATTTGGGAGTGTATAGATAAGAACGTCCTGCTCTCCCCTTCCTGGGAGTGAAACGGCTCGTAGAGAACCAGGTGCAGAGGAAATATACTGGGTGAATCATATCTGAGAACACTATGCTTTTGTCTTTCATTTAAGCTTCACTTCAGCGAAACAGTAAAATACGATTAAATGGATAGAATAAATGTGTAAACAACTATTAACACTAAAATTAAAGATAAACTTTCAATAACATATGAATAGAAGTGGGAAATCTCTTAACAATTAGCATCTGTGGTGCACACTCTTCAATAACAAAGCAGGTCAGGTTTGGTGGTTTGAGTTGGCAAGTGCTGCGAACAGGTGTTCACCAGCCTTCTCGTTGTCTAATTAAAGCCTAAGCAGAGTGACTGTGGCCTGTGACTTGACGAACATGGATCTTTGTTGCCGAGCTGCTCACACTAAAGACGTCTCCTTGCATCACAATCGTGGACCTACACACACACACACAAATGCTGCAGCGCTGAAAAGCACTTGAGGAAAGAAAAGTGTCCTGACCAGTGCAGTTCCAGTGAATAGAAGGTGGAAGCAGAGGCAGAGATGAAGAGAAGGAGGAATTTTTATAGAAAGAGAAAAAGGACTTTGTTGTGCACCTTGAAAACACCTTGAGTTTAATGCTGAAATAGTCTATTTTATAGTTAGAGTGATAAGTCTCAAGCATTCCCTCAATTTCGCATAAGTCGCATACATCAACTCACTTTCAGCTCTCAGAAGTGAGAAAGCGAGCACCTTTCATTGCAGCCTATGTGGCGACCTTGGAAAGAAAGAAGGAAAAAAAAATCCCTGGTTGCATTATGGGTTGCCAGTCCAGAAAAAAAGAGGACCCTTGCATGAGCTCATTCTAGTTGTTACAAAGTAAAGGACAAAGCCATGAAAAAGCCCAACTTTTGGACAAAGCGTCTACGGATGTGTGTGTATGCATGTGTGTGCAGAGAGACGGCAACCTTGCCAAGCCCTACTCCATACCAAGCCACCAAAGGACTGCTACGGCTAAGCCACATAATGCTCTCATTTGGCAATGGCCGATCCTCAGAAGGGTTAGCGGCGACATGGACACACGCAAACACACCCATGCTTGTGTGCACACTTGATGTCAGACACACACACAGTGCACCAGCAGAAAGCACACACTAATACACTGGCTAGTGGACAAACTGGAAGAGTTTCAAGGGTGATAGAAAGTGTCACTGTGGGTTTTCTACTTCATTTTCCATCTGTGTACATGTGTTCATCTAATGTGTGTGTGTGTGTGTGTGTGTCTGTGTGTGAGACAGACAGAGGCATGCTCTTTAATCCATCCCCAAACCAGACAGGACTAATGTTTAGTTTCTGGTTTTGGCTACACATGCTGCGGTTGTTAATAACACACACAGTGGATCACTGGGCCAGTGTGCCAGAGTGCAGCTGTGGGAGTTTTAATGCCACACTTCATCTCCAAAGCCACCCGGAGACTGATAGAAACCAGAGGAGAGAGCCTGACAGTGACAGAGGCACTGAGACAGGCTGAAGAGAAGAAACTGAAGTGTGACAGTGAGTCACTGAGTTCCTCCCCCACTACTTCCATCTCTTCTGTTTCTCTACAGGCCGCATGCACTGGAAACCTCCAATCAAGTCGCTCAAAACGAGCACTGCCCCATCCGCGTCACCGTCGCTTTCTGGCCCAATCCGGCGCTCCATCTCGTGCCCTCGTTCCATCGCCTCCCTGTCGTCACCAAATGAAGTGCGGGCATTGTCCACCAGGCCTTCCCCTACGGTTCCCGTGGCCACACCCCTCGTCAGGCCGAGCTCCGCCACGCTTCGCTCTCATTCGCTGAGCCGCAGCGGCTCCGCTCACCGGGTGCCTCACAGCAACAGCCTGGGGACCATCCACTCCAATATAGTAAGATACTCAACGCACAGAAACACAAAGTAGGGTTTAAACCTCAGAATATGTCACGAGTTTTAAAAAGATGCTAAATTTTGCAATCTTCTGCCGATCCACTACTCCAGCTAGGATTAAAATAAACAATCGACAATTACAGGTTTATCACTAAAGATCGAGGTGCGTATTCCATCATATTGTTACCCTTTTCACCCTTTCTGACATATTGTATCCAGACCCGCCGGTCAATACTGTATAGGCCCGCTGGAGCCCACAACAATAACCTTCTATTATGTTGCCATCTGTTGCTTTCCACCTGTCTCCTCCATTCCCCTTCCTTTTTTAAAGTGTCCTGGTAACCTTTGGATGCAGTGGAATCAAATAAAATAGAGCCGAATGAGTTTTGGCATTGAGAGCAGAACAAAGTGGAAAGCCTTCATACTGAAAGAGGCCATAGTAAGCACCACAACACGTAATGTCCTTCCACATGAATACGAAATGACATGAGATCCATTATTTCCCCCAGAGTTTTTCGCCATCTTGCACACTCGAACTTCCCGTGTAAATCAGCTGCACAGGAAACTAAATATAAGTTTACGAGTGAATACGCTGCTATAGCATAATGAGGTGAAACTGACAGCACATAAATCTCAAGCAAAATTTACTGTGATAAATAGAAATAAATAATAACTTATAATATATTTATAACACATATATAAAATGTGAGCAGTATAAATACAATAGTCAATATGTATAAATGCTAAAAACTTAATATTCAAGTGCAACTCCTAAGAACTCAAAATGTGATAATAAAACAAAAATAGAATTTTCTCGTCACGTTCATGAAAATAATACCATTAAGTAATGAGTAATTATAACATAAATAATCTGGTAATGGCCCAGATTTTTTTAGGCCTAATAAACACATCCGATTACACAATATTGTTAATTAAAAGCTGGTTGTTTTTTTGTCGAGTTTTATTGCTTTGCCTTTACGTGTCTGCAGGGCGATCCGTTGATAAATCTGAGGAGTAAAGAGCAGGAGGCAGAGCTGGTGCGTCAGACCCTGGCAGTGCTCACCGCCATGAGGATTAGGTTTCCGGGCAAAACTGAAGAGGAGGCCGAGGGTGTGCTGGATGAGGTGAGTCAAGGATCGCCATTGTGCAATATGTGCCTGTGTGCAATATTTCACAAAATAATCAAAAGGTTATTTTTGTGTGTAAGAAAATAGAGAGATGGAAAAAATGGGAGAAAAATAAAGTGGAAGATAACATGGAGTAGTGTTGAGCGGGAGTCCAGACTCGCGGTATTCCCAGAGCCCCTCTGTGACCAGGTGCGGTCACTGTGCAGCCTAACTAAAAGTGACCTCCTCACTTCCCCTCACAATAGCCTGTCTGCTCTGGCTCGGTTCCCATTGTCTTTCAAACGACCCCAGCAGCAACCTGTCGAACAGTTTACCGCCCCGCACTATTCCCCACTGCCCCTCTGTATAAATCAGTTCCTCCTCTGCCTCTGGTCAGGTCTGGACATCCTGGTGTGTTCGTGTTTTCACAGGTGTGATTGTGCTACAAATTATTACTTGAATTTATGTAAAGAAATTGGCTCATAAAGCTAAATCTAGGAATTAGGAACTTAAAATAGTGGTCAATAAAGGATACTTTTGTTTTCTTTAAATATCTGTTAAAACAATCAGCATCCGTATGCTAGTCCTGGGAGCTTGCAGGTAGCTAAAGATTGGGATTAATACACACATTTTCCAAACGATAGTAACAATAATATTGGTTTCTCAAACAGAGTTACACAAGCCAGGTAATAAAATGCAAACCATGCAAAGCCCGAGGATAAAACTTACAAATATATCAAGCAACGTAGCCACATTCTTAAAATGCAATAAAATAACAATGACAGAAGCAAATGTAGTGTTGGTCTGGATCCAAGCAAGGCCTACGTTAAAAAAAAAAATTAGGTCATCATGTGAAAGGTCAGACAGGCACTTTATTAAATGTTAAAAGTTAAATGATCATTGTGTTTAGGTAAGTCATCTAAGAGTGGCCAAACAGGTGGACAATTCTTGAAAAATTAACAGCATTTTTTTTCTTTTGTTAGGGCAAACCACCAGCACCTTATTAGTGTCCTCACACAAACACCTTAAAGCAAAATGTGTGTGTGTGTGTGTGTGTGTGTGTGTGTGTGGGTAACATCTGGGTGTGTCAGGGTTGTGGGAGACAATTACCGCCACACCTGTACTGTTAACGAACCCTAATGAGAGCGCCGTGGAAACGCAGATGAACAGCTGCACCTGTACTGTTGACTCTTTGCCTCGGGAGAAAACGAGTGTTCACTTGGCATGAAAACAATCTTTGGCGTTTTTTGCTTTCCATGATTTAAACTTGGGTCTAATTGGGCTAATGATGTGTTTGTATCCGTGTAATTGGCTCCTTTATCTTTCATTCAGAACCGTCTCTTTTGCTGTAGTTGGAACCAATAAAAAGATGAAATTGAGGGTAATTTGTGCCTGTACAAAACACATTGTGACAAATGAGCACGCAGCTTACCAGACAAAAAAAGACCCAAAACATAAGAAGCGTTAGATGTGCTGCGGTAAACAATTTCTCACCTTGTTTGTTGGGTTCTTACTGAGAGAGAAAACTAAACAAGTAAACAAGCAACTTTCTAGAATGTGAACAAATTATTTGCTGCATATCTTTGAATCCGTGTAGTTGGTTTGTCTGTGTACGGGTGTGTACATGTGTTACTCGTGTAGGGGGGTGGGGGGCAATAGATATAAATGTTTATACTGTCACACTGTGGGGACTCGTCTCTCTTTTGGGGATAAAAATGCAAATTGTCCAAGTTTAACTGCAGACTTGGTTTAATGTTAGGGTGACAGGGGCAGGCAAGAGGTAATAGACGGGGTAAATGTAAAGGAAAGTCAATGTAATGTCCTCTGAAATGATGGAAACCCAACTCTGAGCGTGAGTGTGTGTGTGAGCGTGTGTGTGTGTGTGTACACATAAAGTTTGCGCTGCAGCTTCCCGATGGGAGCAGTGTTTGCAGGGGATCTAGCACGATACGTGTGAGGTATGTGCACCAGTGGGGAGATGTAGACTGTGTCAACATGACAACAATAACAGTGCCTTTAGTTACACAGTAATGCTGGCAGTGGGAGTTTGTGCATTGCAATATCCAGGACAGCTTTTGAGCATAACAACACATACCTCCAGGATTTTTGACTCATGCGCAAAACACATGGTTTCTGCGACACAGGGTCATGACCTGTAAAAAATCTATTGTCATTATAACTCTCTTGTGCTACATTTAAATGATATATTTTATGTGCATTTTTCTTATTTAGAGCGTTTCTGAGACACTCTCTCAGTTTTAAAGTACTGTAAAAGTGCAGGTTTAACTGGCACAGCACTTTTTAACTTGGCAGTGATAAGTTGTTGTATAGGATCTTAATGCGGACAGGGAATCTCTGCAGAATAAGTTTGACCAAGACCCGCCTGCCCTGGAGTTAAAAAGGTGCGTCCGTTTCCCCCTGGACGTGTATTCCTGGCCTCGTATGCTTTCTTATTGTGACTGAACTGCACAGCACAGTAACTGCCCTTTAAAACACGGTAATAACCCCGAGGTATGATGGACTGCTACTGGGAGACAGTAGTAACAATGTAGTCTTTTTTGCTTTGTTTTTTGTTGAAACGATACAGAGGCTGTTATTAATAATTGCACTTCTCTGCAGGTAATCTGTAGCAGTTTTTAAGGTTACCTTTCAGTTTTTAACTCCTACTTTTCTTCCACAGATTCTGGATAACTGGAAATATCATAAACCAAAGGTCGCCTCCTACTGGCTAGTGAAGCTTGACTCAACCAAACAGCGGAAGGTGAGTTTTAGAGCCAGATTTAAAATGGCATGTGAGAGCAATCAAAAGGTGCGCTGTTTTCTAAACCCAGGCCCAGTTTGTTCGTGTCAGTAAAAAAATAAGACGTGCTTTTTTCCCCGATGTTAAAAATAGGTGCAACTACCAGTAAAAGTAAAGGTTAGTAAATCAGTTTGTGCGCTTACATATTTTGCACCTTGAGAAAGGAACTCCCAGAAATACATATACGAAAAAGTGGCAAAAATCTTGCAGCTGTGTGACTCTTTGTAAATGCAGAAGGGGCTTTTTTACACCAAACCTGTTAATCTGTACAGACGTCCACATTTCAGGAAATCTGAGCGAGTTCACCTGACTCGTCATTCATAGAACAGTTTGGCTCCAGGTCTGTATCAGCTCCCGTTGTTTTGTTTTTCCCAGGATATCTGTTTCAAATTGTCACTTTCTGGTGGATTTGGGGCCAACTGAGTAGCACTGCTTTTGGGAGTCGATAAGAAGGCAATCCCAACAAACAACAAGAGACAGTTGCAAAAATAAAAGGAAAAAAGAGGTTATAAAAAAATAAATTGCAAAGTTGTAGCTTTTTTTTCCATCTGCAAAGACAGATGGAAATGTGGACTTTGGATTTCCAGAGAGTAACGTCCCAAAACCTGATCTTTGTCTAGTTATTAACATTATTAGAACTTTTTAAAAATATTCATCAAAATACTAATCAGTACCTCATACACTGTTGTCAGAGGCGTCATTCTTGGATATGTTAATCCTGAAACTGTAAAAAAAAAAAGATCCCCATTTTTCTTTTGTCACCTGCATAAATTGCCTGCCTCTGCCCTTGCTGGCGCCGGGTCTGCGCTGTCACCTCGTACAGAATGGACGTTGTTAAAACCGGCGAACGTGACAAAAATGTCACCTCTCCTACCTGTTTCTCTGAAAGCTTTTGTACAACTTTTAAAGCACGAAAATAACCTCGAAATCAAACTTCAGAGAGCGAGAGAAAAAAATAAGACAAGCATGAAGATCATTACCATGTCAGACAGTGAGAGGCAGACACACCAAATAGGATGTAAACAAAACACAAGAGGGGACAAGACATGTAATGGCATCCAGTAGGCGTGTCAGTAATGATGTGATCTCTCAGCCAGTGCTTTCTGCACAACTGCGCTTGGCCGTGTTGTGGGCTGCGGTGGTGCGAGCTGATGTTTTATTTGGAGTGGAGCAGCCTAATGAGCAGCAGGCAGAGGTCAGGAACATAGCGCCCACCGCTCTGCTATCTGATTACCATACCAAAACATATCTGTGTGTGTTTACTCATCTATCAGTTTGGCTGAGTGTGTATGCATGTCTCACTCGCCTCATATTGCTGTTGGGAAATCTCACCCCTTCGCATCCCAAACACACATGCACGCTCACACAGTCAGATGGGCACTTCAGTAATGAGGAGCGAGGAATCAAAGTCAAAAGAGCCACAGTGCTGCACTCTGAGCGGGGTGAAAAGAGAAAGAAAAGGAAGGAAGAGAAGTCAGCGAGGTGGGGAGGGATGGGAAAACGAAGAAGGGATGACGGAAGGCTGGCGCAGGTGTCCTTAGACCGCCCGGGAACTTTTGACACCTTATCTCCAAGACTGACGTTGGTGCAGCAATTAGTCCTCTCCCATGCTCTCCACTGTCTGCCCCGGCACTTTTTGTCCTGCCTGTAGAAGAGTCTTAAAAGCACACAAATGAGAAATAGGCTGCATGTCTCTGCATGCAGTCTTGCACGAGTCCACAGGCCTGATAAACCTGCTCAAATCATTTTTATCTTTCTTTATGCACATTATGTGTATATATGTGATTGCACGTTTGCTCTCTGTGATTGCTGATTTTAAGGTGAGATTTAAAAAGGAAGAAGGAAAGACAGGTGTAGCATTATTTTTCCCTCATTGTCCCATTCAAGCCTGAGCCTCTCTGTCTTTTTCATCCCCAACTCCCGCTCACTCTCTCCATCACTCAGGTGCTGGACATTGTACGTACCAATGTGCGCTCAGTGCTGCAGCGGATCTGGAAGGAGCCAGACGTAGAGAGCCTTCACCTCTACCGGCTTTTTAATCGCGTCTTCAACAGGCTGCTCTGGAGCCACGGCCAGGGCATGTGGAACTGCTTCTCCAACACCGGGTAGGTCCAGTCTGAGCCAGACGATGGACTGGGTTCGGCCACAGTCACCCTAGATAAATCACAGCTGAAGACCGCTGTGCAGTCAAGTTTGAATTTCTGTGTAATCTGTTCGCGATAATGCCACAATTAACTGTGATACACCAATTGCAAAACAGACAGACACAGCTTCTTACCTAAATCACTTTTTTCACTTTGCAAACAACAAGAATATGTTAACATTCTTATGCAGCTTCACTTTTCACACAGTAAATCTGCAACAGGATTTAGGGCTACATAGCTTTGTACACCAGTTTTTCACACTTATTAAATATTTCTGACTGAATATTCTGATTTCCTGTGGCTCCCCTGCTGCATTCTTGCCACTCCATGTAAAATATTCTGGAAATGCTCCTGGCTCGAAAGTCTGAGTAAAAAGGCGAAACGACAGAGCCAAAGTTTGGGGATTTTTTGCTCACAGCTTTGAGACATCCAGCTGTGTGAATTATGGACTCAATCTCTCGCCTTCCAAAGAAATAAACACTCAACGCTGCAACTATCACTCGCATCTTGAGTGCAAAATAAGACATGCTTACGGTGTTAAATTTTGTGCAAATTACAGTAAATTTCCTGCCTCTTTGATGCAGACTGACTCCAGTAGATCACAATAATCTGTCTGTGTTTATAAATTAAATGTAAATTAATTGCAAACCTTGGCCAATCCTCTGGACAGTCACTGCCTCACAGCAAGTGACCTGTGCTTCTAAAGACTGAGTTTGAGTTTTCTGCACACTGAACCTCTGGGCAACCAGTTTGTCAACGCAACTGCTGACAATGGATCCCAGACAGCAAAGAAATTCAATGCGATCGGTCTCTAGTGTTTGTCGGGGGCTGCTGTCCTATTTTTACTCTACTGTGACTGAAGCCTTAGAATGACAAAGGAGTTATTGGTAGATACGTTCGGGTGATTGGACGAATATATCGACTGTGGTCGATGGGTTTGAAGGTGTGCTTGCGGCTGGTATACAAGGATATTTCCATGCCATGTGTGACATCACTGGGAGATGCATTGTCCACCAAACCAGTGGATCGTCTTCTCCGTCTACGACCTCCTCGCTGAGCTAACAGTCCATTTCTGTCTGCGCCTTCGCCTCCAGTGTGTTCTAAACGTGCAAACCAGTCCGTGCATGATTGCATTGCTCCATCCATCAAAAAGTCTGCGCATGCACGAATTCATCGCCTATCGTCGGTTATCGAACTGACGATTGTCGGATGGAAAATTTTTACATTTCGCCCAAACTCCACCCTGGTGCAATTTTATATTTCGAGGTAGAGAACCTCCTAGAAAGAGACTGGATGGACAGAAAAAACTTGTTGCAGAAACAAAAAAGAAAAGAAGTAATTAATTGATGAAGAAACCTGCACAGAATCACTAAAATCACACATCGGATCTTTTCATTGAAATAAAATCCAGATCTGTATTTACTGCCATGCACTGCGTAATTTCACTCTAAATGGGCACTAAAGAGATCAGCTTCTTGAAGGCTGCATACACACCAAATATCAAAGTCAAACGTCAGTTGTGTGGACTTGTGCATGGATCCAACAAGCAGGTTTTATTGCAGACTCACACAGAGCTGCGCTACAATGGAGATAAACAGACAATCGTTGCTGATATTATTTCCACTGATGCTATAATGGCTTTTTCAGCTGAGCGTGCTCTGGGGTCACGCGAAAAAAATGATCAGTAAAAACTAATCTGCGCACCTCTGAATGAAACCAGCCTCGGTACCTATAATGTAACATCGATTTAGATGGTAAGCAATTACTTAAATCAAGACTTAAAAAAAGAGCCTTTGAAAAATTGCCCGTGTTATCAAAAAGAGCTCGCCGGAATGAATGAAAATGTTCGGGGAGTCTAATTCTTCAGAAACAACACAAACAAGTGATTACGCTGCAGGCCAATTACCACTTACTTTATTCATTGCATAATGTCACTCTTCCATCTCCATAACTAGAGGTTCTTGCACTACACAATT
Organism: Oreochromis niloticus; assembly: GCF_001858045.2. Classification (NCBI taxonomy): domain Eukaryota; kingdom Metazoa; phylum Chordata; class Actinopteri; order Cichliformes; family Cichlidae; genus Oreochromis; species Oreochromis niloticus. The sequence goes on along the minus strand of NC_031980.2, from coordinate 36,850,557 downwards.
TCCTCCATGTCCTTAAGCCCAGTTTTCATCAATATATCAGTTTCACTGACAGCAGGGACAATTTGCCATTTTCTTTCAGTATGACTGCGGAAGAAATGGCAGCTGAATGACAGAGAATGAGTGACAGACCAACCAGACCTAACTGCACTTTCCTGAAAGCTCTTGGGCATGAAAGAAACATGTTAGTCTTTGTAGACAGGGTGCAAATTCAGGTCACAAATCTGGGCTGTTAATCAAGGCTTTTTCACTGGTGAGAGCAAGAAGAAAGCGAGGGGAGGGACAGAAGCACGGGAAGGTGAATGAAGGCCTCTGAGTTCCTTCATTTTAGGTTGTTATCTGATACTCTGAAGTTTTATTGTGCCTTTATTTATTTATTTCTCCACTTCTTGAAGCGACAGAAGATGAATCCTCACAAGATGAATCACTGCGGTCACAGCTCACTTGATCAGGAAGACGCACCGTCCAGTTTCCACTTGCTTAAACACGTAAAAACATGTAAAAAGTAGACACGCATACCTACAGTGGAAAAAATACATTTTTATTCCACGAGACATGTGAGATACTTTACTTGCAGCGCAATTATTTTCTGTTTCCTGTAAAAGCCGGACTTGTTACCCCCTTATTCTAGTGTGCCTACCTTTAAGTATTCGTAAGTAACTATAATTATGCTGTAATTTCAAATAAAATACATTGAAATTCCATTTAATTACAGAGGAACAACGCCCTTAGTCATGGGTTGTATTATCAATTGTTACTGAATTTTCAAATTGACACCATAAGAGTATCTGTTTGAATCTCACTGATCTCGACCTGCTGAACATTTTCCAAGTGCAATCATTTAGGAAGGAAGTCACCTACTGCTTTTACATTTATTCCATAGGTGCATCTGCTAGGAGGCTGGGGGGTAACACTGGTGGCTGCCAGTATCTTTTTCTCTTCTGGGATAAAGGTGTGACTTTCTCACGTCTCCTTCCTTCCATATTTCTTACAGTTCTCTTGTTCAGCAGCGACTTTTCTTGATGCAGTGGGCTCAGAGGATGTAACCTAAGTCGCTGCACTCAGTTCTCCATTCGTCCCTTCTCAATTGAAGGAGACTGGGGAAGCGAGTGAGAAGGTGATAGAGATTAAGGGGTTGATAAGCAGTGAGAGAAGAAAGACAGCAGCTGGACAACTCCAAACTTTTATTTGCAGGAATTTGACCGATGGCTGTCTGCGTTTCCGGTCTTAAAGGGCCCTGAAGATGACGCAAATTAGAAAAATGCACAGCCACGTGGGAACGTCTCTGTCCGACCTGCAGGTCGTCGCGGGATGAAGCCTGTGCTTCAGCTGCATTCACACAAAATCTGCTAGAGCCTACATCTTCCCCGCAGCATGGTGCAGAGGTGGAGAGGCCTGAGTGTGTTTGTTTGTGCGTTAAAATGTTACCACAGTCAATAACTCTGCTCCCTCCTTCAGTTCCAAATCGAATCCTTTTTCTTTTTACTTCCACTACTGATTGCAGCTTTCCTTACAAAGTACAGTATACTGGGATCCACTAAAACTCTTCCTAGTGTACTAAATAATAACATGGTAGTAATGATTCTGGAACACATAGCCTCTATTCATTCACTCGACTGACCACTTCTGCTCTCGCTTTTTCTCATCCGTCTCTCTCGTGGGCGCTCCCAGTCTGAACGTTTACAGACAGTAACCGATAATTCCTGCTGTATTTCTGAAAGTAAGCAAACATTATTTTTTTATTTATTTTTACTGTGGCAGAGATCGACTCAGGTCGGCTAAAATGCTGCAAGTACTGGACCAATCAAACATTTTTTTATCGCTTCAAGCTCCAACCCCAGAGGACCTGAACTTTCAGAAAATACTACCTTCCCAGGGCTTTTAGGGGGCTAAACTAATTACCCCGGAACTTAATTTAGACCCGGTTCCCTGTGGTTGAAACATGTTGAATTCCTTCAAAAAGTGCTACTCCCTGGTGAAAGCTTCCGTTTTATGGAAGTGTGGCTAGAGAAAAAGTGGAGGAGCGACTGAGTGAGAAAGCGACGGTAAAAGAAGAGCAGAGAGATTGGGCAGAAGGGGTATTGGCTCATGTGGCTCATGAGGATTAGCCAACCCTAGCCTCAGCCACCCCCATCATGCTGCACCCCGTCCAGCTTTTGTCTGATCACAGCCTGCCCAGGATCATCCAGCTAGCTTGCTAGCCTATCGTCTGGCCCCTCCCTACAGCGGGCCATGGCCCCAACATGGATGAACCCAACAGGGGGCCCTGATATCACATGGAGACAGTGAAGCGGCGCACCTCGGATAGCACACGCCAAATCCAAGGGAAGCGCTCCCCCCGCAACCTCCTCTCTGTCTGTTGTTTGATATTTTATCTGAGGGACTTAACAACAATCAAACAGCCTCGCAGCTATTGTTGCTGATGAATTCAACAGGCTTTGAAAACGACTTTGAGGAAGAGAATGGAGACGCACCCTGTTTTGAACCCTTTCAGAGGAGCCACCCCCGCACCCACCCCCCACCTCCCAAGAAGTGAAACGGGGTAGACATCAAACGTACCCCCCGGGGTTGTGTTTCTCAGTTGTTGAGGCTCTCTCACAGTCAGGGGTATGTCCGGGGTTGTAAAGGGGGTTAACTGTACCAGGATTTGTTTTATCCCCCCTCAGTGTGTCTGTCTTCCTGTATGTCTGCGCTGTGTACGCACGCTTGGAGAGGGAAAGGCTGCGTGTTTATGTATGTGGTTATCATGCATACACTAGACACTGTACATTAAAATGATACTTTTTAAATGCCTTTGACATCCAGCTGGTAATTTTGTGCCTGGAGGGAGACTGAATTGGCTCGACAAAGACTTATAGGGAACTAATTTAACAACAACGCTGTCATTACATTGTGCAAGCAACATTGACTTCATAATGATGAGTTAAAGCAAAAAAGAAGAATTTAAATATATATATATATATATGTGTGTGTGTGTGTTAAACTACTTCTCTCTGCTCTGCAGTTCATCTTGGGAGACCATCTTCAGCAAGAGCAGTGAGGTGGTGTCACCCCAGGAGCTGCAGTGCTGTCGCAGGCTGGTCCAGCTGTGCCGAGACTGCCTGTTGGTCGTCTACAAGTTTGTCTCAGAGTCTCGCGGTTCTTTGACCGGACTCAGCCCAGAGTGGGATGACACCAGGTGAGATGGACGTCTGAGCATTTCATCTTTATTTTTGAAAGATTCTTCTAGCTTCCCGCTGCCATAGAAAGCTAATTATCCATCCTCCATACTGTATAAGATCTGAGGGCGTTCAAATGTCGTAGGTATCCTTGTGCACAATGTTGAGATTAACTCCTGCAAAGAAAATTGAATTCAACTGTTTAAAAAAATGGTAATGGATTGGTCCAGGAGGCATATTTAGAAATGGGTCTCAAATTCATTATTATTACAGTTAATTACCAGCAATAGTTTAGCCATAATGGTATCGCAACAAATTAAAGGAATTACACATTATTTGCTCTGCACATCTCTCCACTGGGCTTCTGAACAAAGATACTTATTTCGGTGTCTTCCTCCGATATTTAGGTCTAGCTGGAAACTTGTTAAGTCACCTATTAATAAACTTACAACTCTGACAAAAACCCACTGAAACAAAACTGATTAAAGTCAGTGATACAGACGGAAAAAAAGACTCCGATTTAAAATTTCCAGCCCTATCATCATTATACCTCTGTCAGAAAACATTTCCTCTCTCGCCTCCGCAGAGCCTTAAAGACATCATCTTCATTAGGAGACCCTGATAAAAACAAACAAGCAAAAAAAAAAAAAAATCAGCCTCATTCTGTTTTTTAAGGTTGATCCCCGCAGGAGACAGCAGCTTGGGTTTGTAATGAGTGAACTTTTAAATCACATATGCTTTGGGCTGGCAGACAGGGAGGGAGCTGGGTCGGCAGAGGGAGAGAGGGAGTGTGCTGTTAACAGGAAATAATGGCCCACAGATTAGCGCTCAGGTTAGCCCGGGGCCCCTCGAGGCCTGCTTAATTCAATTAGACCCCAGATGAGCCTGTGCAGCAAATGACCTTACGAGAGAGAGCTCCTTATTTCCTGGGGCCTCACTTTACATGATTCATAACTCTTGCGCATATTTTAACAGGCTATCACTTTGCACCTACTGTATAAAAACCTCAGCTGTTAAAAAAGTATTAAGGTTTGTGTATGGTTGAAGAGCCGGTTTAGGTTTTGACTATCCTGCTGTTGCCGCTCATGTTTTTATCTTAATTCAGTTTGTTCAGATATGATAACACGATGAAATAACTAACAGTTAGAATTCATAGCTCCATCAAGCCCAGTGTATCCATATAGTAGCTGTAGGTATCCTTTAAGCACGCGTTGGTGTGTCTCTCCCTATTTCTTGTGTCTATATATGTCTGTGAAAAAAAAGCTTCCCATTTGCTGCTGGACCAACCTCTACCCATGGCTCCACTCCTGCTGCTGTCGCTGCCGCTTCTTCCTCCTCCTCCTCCGTCTCTTCGCCCCTCGATGCAGGTCTCTGCTTGGTTTAGTTCCGCTAAACCCCCGCCCCCTCCCTTTCCCCGCCATCTTCCAGCACTGTCCCTACTCACTGCTTTCTGCTGCCTCCACCACCCTCACAGCTGTAACACAGGCTTGATCCCACTTGTCCAGAGATGGTTGCTTTGGCTGCACAACCAACAGTCTAGCATGGTGTCCTCTTCTGTCCCTCACTAGCATTTAATAAATAAGCCACGCTGAGATTAATTGATAGAGCAAAAGAACAGGATGTGTTGTAAATGCTCGAATAGACCAAAACTGTGACAAAGTGTGTTCAGAGGGAAAGAGGCGCATTCAGACTGTTTGGAGCTCTGCTGGTCAACCCCACAACCATTCGGCCAGCTTGCAGCGCATCACCCTTTTTTAACCACATGCTTTACAACTACGCCTTTCACTCAGTGCTTTTTATCAAGAGCATCTCACCCCGAGTGCATTTTCAGTACGAGTGGCCTCGGCGGGAGCCGAGCGTCTCACCTGCACCGCATCAGTGCCATGATCAACCCTAAGCACCCCTCTCTTCTTGTCACAAGAAGGCAGAAATTGGCTCGGCTTCACATCGCGTGGCTTGCAGTTTCACGGCACAAGTGGCTCGCATCTCTCCATCAGGCATGCAGGGGACAGTTGCAACCCACCACCACTTCAGATAGCTGAGAAGCAATTAGGATTATTTTGTCATTGATGCATAAGCTTTTTATGAGAGGGTAAATTGTGTGTGTATGAGAGCGCGTGGGTGTGCATGCATATGTCATGTGACTGTTACACAACGATCATCAGTCCCTCTTCAGTAACTCGCACTCCGCTAACCTCCAACTACTTTTCCTTTGCTGTATTCCCATCCAGCTGCACAGGAAATTTGGAGGATATGTCACTGTTTGATTGCATTTGTCTGTTTTTAAAGCAACATCTTCCACAGAAAGTGAAATTCACACTAAACTTTGGAAGGTGCTTGCTTTGTTTTCTTTGGTGATGCGACATCAGCTGGACTAAACACACTGCATTTCTGCATGACAGACAGATTGTGGATTTTGCTTCTCTCCATGTCTTAAATTAATATTTGCATCATTAAGGACACAATTAATGACCATCATATCTAAACATTAGAATGTGGTTAATGGTTGGTTTAACTGAGACTTTTAAATAAATACATTGTTACCAATTACTTAACAATAATAAACTGAAGCTTTCAGAACTTTCCAGGCCTGAATACACTCATCCACCTGCTGTTGTCAAAGACTACAACACTACCATAGAATAAGACCATATTCATTATTGACACTCATATTTCTTATTCCTCAGAGGCTGTTAATGACATGTTTTTCATAGGATGATCCATTTGTATTTGTCTTTCCTTTTTAAATACAACATGTTATAGATAGATAGCTATGATGGTCTCAAACAGTTTGCTATGCAACATTTAAATCACTGCATTGAATTTTGTACTGTAAATTCAACCCACTGTCTCATGTGCGTGCACACACATACACCAGCCTTTGTCACACATCAGCGTTGATCGGGTCCACGGGGTCTCCATCGTTGACCACACCTGCCTGCTCAAGTTCAAGCATCCTCCCCGTGAGAAGTGCCCCGATCAGGTGTGTCAACAGCCTGGCGGGGTTATAGGCAAGTCCTTCGTCCTGTGTGGGCAGATGAGAAGAAGTAGCCAAATAGCCCCGCTAATGACTTTCTTGTTAAGCTTGGAATTGCTGTCAATACCCGAAGACAATTTTCCCATGATGACAAAAGTTTCAGATCCTATTAACTTTCATTTGTCTGAAAACTGTGGCAGTAATTAGGGTTAATTGGGGTGTGGAGCTGAATGAGGGCTGCAGATAACCTTCAAGCCTCTTTTGTACCTCTTGGTTTCTGATTGCATCAGCTATCGCAGCAGTCTCCTTCTCCTTCCTCAGTCATGGTGTTTTGTTTTGTCTCGGCCTCTGTCATTTCACTGTGGCAGTTGCATTTTGATGGAGGACTTAAGATCGGCCTGTCAGGAGGAACTGCACTAGATTGTAGCATTGCATGTATGGATTGGTGCATAGAGTGTGTGCCTGTCAATTGATGGATTGAAGTAAACCACAAGTGCATGAATGAGCCGCAACCCACTGGCTTTCAAGCATGCACATTGTTGCGAAGACCTTCTTAACAATCAAACAGAGGACAAACCTGGAAGAAGCTGAACGAGGGTCCAATTAAATGCAGCCTGCAGAGATGACAGCCATTTGGACATGAGAAGATCCCCCCCTCATCTCACCCCATCTCACCCCTTGCCAGTATCACCACAGTGATTCTTTTTATGAGCTGAATATTCTCAAAGTGACTAGCCGAGGATCTCAGAGAACACACACTTGGCGCCTAATGAATGTTCAGTATTCAATTTTCTTATCTTTTTTTCCTCCCTCATGTCTTTTCTTGGAGTTTACAGCAAAAACTTTGGAAACGAAATGAAGCGTGACACCGCAAAGCTACAGACAAATTCCCGGTGGATGTAGGGTGAATCTTTACATGTTTTAAGGTGTCGAGCACGGAGATGAGAAACACAAGTAAAGCAGGAGTTAATCCAAAGGGTGGCACCCAAAACCGTGCTATAAAATCGTTAGAAGGACTCTTTTAAGACCGCGCTTTGAGCTACCTGCTGGAAGCGGATGTGAAAGGCCGAGAGCAGAGCGTATCCTGCAAACCTCTCTGGGGTTTAAGTGGAGAACTTTGAGATGAAGTGTCGGACTGAGCCATTGTTCAGCCGAGTCCAGTCACAGATGAAGATGATGTGCTGGAGGGATACCTGCGGCCCACTTGAAGCTGTTTCAAGGACACTCTCATTGGAGTAAATCAAGTTAATTTGAATCCCTCCTAACTCTCCTGGGTCTGGGGCTGTGTTGAAACAGATGCCCTTAGCGACATGCCTTTTTTTTTTTTTCCTCCCCTTTTCCGGTCGACTTCAGAAGAAGCTGCTCAGCTAATTTGTCCAAGAGCTATTTCACAAGAAACGAGGGCTGTCAGAGAAAAAGTGTGCTATCGCTGCACTGGCTTAAAAGGAGATATTATTTCTTCGCTCTGTAATCCTCAGCGCCAGTGGCTCCCTTTTGATTAGATTGTCACATCTTAAGAGCTTCCATAGGGACCATTCCCTTTGACCATTGTACTCATTTAACTAAACGAATATTAGATGTATTTTTATTATTAGCTTAGGCTTTTTGCCACGGATATAGCAATAAGATGGCATAATGTCTAATATCACAATATGAATGTGTGCTGAGAAAGCCCATGAATGTAAATCTTGTTCTAAGCGATCAGTCTAGAAGAATCCAAGCATCCCGTCTCATGTCTTCTGAACGCTACCCTAACATTTGCATAACCTTCAGTTAACCTTGTCCAGGATCCCGATCATCTCATCTGACATTTCTCTGACAACCATACCTGACTCATTTCCCTTAACTAAGGAAGATGGAAGCAGGGTTCAGCCCTCTCCTTGACTCTGTCTCAACCTGACACTGGTCTCATTCTCAGGTACTGGAACGCTGTTAGCAGGAGCTGCCTCACTGCTCTGTCTCGGTGGAAGGTGTCATAGAAAAGTCTTAGAAAAGTACTGACGTCTATGCCTCGGAATGATAGGTGAGGATTTTATGTTCATGATACCAAATAATGTAAGGCTCAAAGCTGAAAAAACCCCAAAAACCAGTTGCACTGAGAGAAAAGACAGTCGGTATGAGGTCCATGATTTATTACTGTACGAGCAGATGCATAATTACTGCATATAACCTAATTAAACAGGACCGCAGCTAAGAGCTCTGTGTGTATGATACTTTAGATTTGGTACATTACACAAAACTGGAGCTGAAAAGATTAAAAGATTAGAACATAAATCATTATTTTGATAAATGCAAGAATCGCCAAGCAAAGAGAAGAAAGACAAATGTTTATTATTTTCAGCTTTTTCAATGTGAAGATTTTTTGTTTGTTTGTTTTGGTTATATGTGATTAAAAAAAGACTATTTGTGGCTTTTGGACCATTGAACAAACAAAAGCAGACATCTGAAGATCTTGGTCCTTGGTGATATATACAACTGGCATTTTTAACTTTCTTCTGGAATATTCTAAAAAAAAAAAATAACGTAGCTGTTTTAAAAAGCGCTGCAGTTCATATGGATCTCACAAGTCTCCAGTTTTTCATTTTTTCTACTCTTTTCCCCTTTTCTTTCTTTCCTTTTCTTTCTTTTTTTTAATCTTCAAATTTCCAAGCAAATATTAAAGTTGAATTGTGCAAATGGAGATGGTCATAAATGGCAGAACCATTAATGAAAACTTGGCTATATGCTGTCTCAGTGCCTACTCAGGCGCCCCGACCTCTAAATTGCGACCTTTGCATGACTAATCCTCTCATTATGTTCATCCTCTCTCCTAATCCCTCCGTCCCTCGCTCTTGTCCGTCTGTCCAGGTATCTGCTGCCAGTGACCTCCCAGTTCATCATGAAGTGGCCTTCGTCCAGCTTTGGCAGCATCTCCTCAGCCGTGCCACGCTCCCGTAACCTTTTTGCCGCCAGGATGGGCCACTTCTGAGGTCACCGTGGCAACCCTGGCCTTTTGACCTCCCCCCTCCTCCCCAACCTCGCCTCCCTTGACTTTTTTAACCCAGCCAAACCCAGATCTTAGGTATCCTGGTATAGATCTGAATTTGGTGCTGCTCTGGACCCCAGGATGGGGCCTCGTTTTGGCCCAGTCTCCTTGTGGAAGATCAACAAAGCAAGGCTGGATGATTTGGGATCGCTAAAGGGAGCTGCTCACTCTGCTCAGCAGACCACCATTACCCTCGGTCCCCTCCCTCTAGCCCCTCGAATGCCAGGCGATGGGCTTGCCCCTCGTTTCTCATTGTAACTGCTGTATTATACTCACTGTACAGTTACAAGTCATGGTACTGTAAAAGAAAAGAATAACAAACACTAAAACAATGCAAGGATTATTTATTTATGTACTTATTTATTTTCTAAGGTTTTTCCATGACTGCAGTGAATGCTGATGCGTAATGCACATGGACTAACAAAGCTATCCATCATTTAAATTTAAAAAAAAGTGGATGTACAAATCTTATTTTTGCCGACTATAATCAGTTATTTTGTTTCCGTTTTCTGAAATGTTGAAATGTTATTTATTTCCTAACTTATAAGAGAGGCTTTATGTTAACAACGGTCACTTTACGTTCTAGCTTTTGGAGGTTTTTTTGCAGTCCAGATGTGGTGCCCGGAGGACCCGAAAACGGGTCACCTTTTGAATGCTAATGCTTCATGTTTTCCCTGTGTGATATTATTAAGTGCAGCACTATTGAGCAACACAACGGTTAGAATGTCAGTGTAGTAAAGCCAAGCCTATTTGCCTCTTTAGAGAATGAGACGACTTTAATGCCACAGCATCAAGAGCCAAACCTCTCAGAGAGCGCACACCAGTTCCTAATATGCACTTTGCAGTTTGTAACAGAGAGAGAAAAGTGGCTGCACATTAGTAGTGCTTGCATGCCTAGATTTTAGTCCCTTTAGACTCTGATGTAGTGGTTAGACAAAGGAGCTGCGTTTGGAATATACTTGAAGTTCTGCGTTGACATTAATTATTCTCGTCTTCTTTGTGTTTGGCTGCACCGAAAAGAAGACACTTCACTTTTATATTTGTCGTCTCGAGTTTGGATGCGTTAGGGATGACGAGGATCTGTTGCACGATTTAGAGATTGTTCGACTTGCTGAATTACTTGGCTGATCTGTTCAAATGTACTGTACTGTAACAGCAGAGATTTGGCTGGGATGAGCAGCTACAGCCTTTATCCCCCACCCAACACCCCCCACCGCACTGTAGTTAAGTGCTCGGGATTTCACAGATGTGCCAATAATACGCACGTCTGCATCAAATGTTAGCTGACTTTTATTTAAGGTTAATGTGTCATGAACTACTGTAAGCCTTCGGTTAAATGATTAAATGTTAATAGGGAGAAACATTGTGTTCCATGTTTAGTAGTTTACTGTGTGTACTAGCCCATGAGTTGATAACTAGAATTTCAAAGATGGTAGTCTGTACGCTACGGTACAGTGTGCATTTTGTAACAGTTTTGACTAACAAGTGTAGCAGCAATGCTGTGCTAAATCTGCTCAAACTGAACTCTCCCCTCGTCCACAACATCCGTTCATAATGCCAAACATTTTTATTTTGCCTGATTGATTTGTCTTATTTAAGAGCCGGACTTTTTCATTGGAGGTATGAGATTTTTAATTTTACATAGCAATAAAATATTTAAACAAACTGATTTCATCTTTTTTGTCACTCATTAATATTGTTATTACTTTTTTACACTATTTTAAAAAGTGGCAGTGTAGTTACAGATTGTGCTCTGCCTTTCTTTTCAATCAAATTTAGCCTTGGTACTGAATTGGAAAAATTACAGAGAAAGCAGATTAAATGGAAGATTGTGAAAAGGAGACTCAATAAGCCGAGTATGACTTACATTTTAAAAAAGAAAATGTTAAGAGGAGTTTTGTTTTTACAACCCTGCCCCGAACCCCTGAAAGCCACATGAAAATGGGAAATAAGTGCAGCAAAGTCTGATAAACTTCAGAGTGAATATTTGTTATGACCATCAATTCAGTTTGTTTTATATAGCACCAAATCAGAACAGCTTTGTAATGTAAGCTGACAATTCCACAATAATAAAGAGAAAACCCCCAAATCAGATGACCTGCTACGAGCCAGCACTCGGCCACAGTGTGAAGGAGAAACACCCGTTTGACAGGAAGAAACCTCCAGCAGAACCAGAGGTTCGAAGGACATTCAAAGCTCTTCTTTGGATGTTGGCTGCCTGTTGTTCCAGTCTCTGTCGAGATGACCTTTCATCACTGCTTCGATAATGTTGAGGTCTGGGCTAATCCATGACTGATAGTGCTCCATTTTACCGCAGTGGCTGAAAAGTGAAAACATGGCCAATCGGATGCTTTAATCTGATGGCACTTTTTCTTAAATTCAGCAGATCCCCAACACCGCAGGCTGAAATCCAGTTCCAAGCCATGACAGAGCCTCTGCCTTGTTTCACAGATGACTGTAGACACTCACTGTTGTACCTCTTCTACATATTGACAACGATTTGACCCAAAAACTTCTAATTTGTATTCATCAGTCCATCAGACCTGCTGCCACTGATTTTCAGCCCAGTTCTCGTGTAATGTGGCGCACCTCAGCCTTCCTCCCTGGTTCCCTTCCTTAAGACTGGCTTCGTGAAAACCACCCTTCCACTGAGAGCATTTCTGATGAGGCTTCAGTGAACAGTAGATGGATCAACTGAAGAGACAGATGCATCTCTTGAGTCCTGTGTCAAGTCTTTGCTGTATTTTTTCTTAAGGGCATGACTTTCAGATCCTGTTCACCTGCTGCAGATCAATTCTAAATTCAAGCTCGACACTTCTTCTTTTGTCTTCCACTTGTCCAGTTCTCTCAAAAGATTTAAGAACACACTGCACACTATGCTGAGATATGCCAAGTTTTTTTTTGGCTAATAGCTCTTTGGGAATCACCTTGCTGTTAAAAAATACTATTTTATGCCTGTCAAACTGAGTTATCTGTGGCATTTTTCATAGATTCAGCTAAAGAAATTGAAACAAAAGATGTTTTTGTTGTTTTGTGAGAGGCTGCTAAGATGCAGTTTAATCCTTTACTGAGTTTTTTCTGTTATATGTAAACACACAACAATGTGCAACACTGCTCATTCCTTGTGTTCGGTGCCTTTTTTGTGCCTGAATGATTCAAAAATTACTGTTAAGTGACTTGACATAAAAACATTCCCGTGAAAATGATCAGGTACAAGGACTGGACTGAAAATGAGTGGAGAAAAAAAAGAAAAGAAAAACTCTGAAAGACCTTAAAAAGGTCCAGACCACTTAAAAAGTTACAAGTGGCTCCATGTGTAGCAGTTATACATTTGCAAATGAAAACAAACTAATGATTCCCAGTTTGATCCCGGGATAAGACATAAATCCATTTGCGTCAGGAAAAAAGCAGGTATCCAAGTGGAAAAAGTCCAACCAATCAAAATATGCAGAGCTACCCACTGTGTCAACCCCTTGGGAATAAAGGAGCATATAAAAACTGACAAGTCTGGCTCCTCGGATGCAAACAGAACTGTACAGGTGGACAGGACCCTCTATGTCTTGCAGTAACTGAGTTAAATACTGTTGTGGTGTTTGAGTTGATGGGTTACTTTCTATGTTTTCCAAGGCGACTCTGAACGACTCATGTAAACTTTTTTTCTCTCCTAAAGTATCTGCCTTATTTAACTTTTGAACTGTAGCATGTAGTTTAGGGTATCAAACAGCCATTCACCGCTGGGGTTGGTTTCCAGGCTGAACACATAATTAGCTGCTCAGCTGCAGCGCTTTTAACAGCATCTAAATGTAAATGCAAATGTCACTCGGGTCTGGTTAGATGCTGGTGTGGTCCTCACTCTTCACAAACACACTGTCTGCCCGTGACACAGGCAGGAACAGCTTTCTTTACTTTGGCTCTTGCTCCCTGCTGTAGTGCTGACACTTTGGCAGCAGCTGGTGGGATGCCAATCAAACACAGGCCCTGGCGCACCCCCTCCAGTCAGCTGAGAGGAGGAGAAACACTCCTGGAGGACCTTTTTTTCTTGCCTTAAATTGTACAAAACTGTCAACAATAAACACAAAGTCAGAGTTTTTTGTGATGACTATGTGGGAGTGGGTGACTAAATATGCTTTTAGCTTTCAGAGCCTGAACACAACCTAACCAGACATCAAGTTCAGGCTAATTACTGCAGATGAGTGTAAACAAAAAAAACTGCTGTGAAGTAACTTAATGGCCTGCCACGAGTCTGGGAACTCGAGGTGTGGATAACTTTGTCTCTTACGTTGACCTGAGACAGTTATGTTATAATTGAGCGAGAACCATTAAGTCAAAATCTGTAGGTGTTGAAATGAAAAGTGAAAAGAAAAAAACCAAACAAACAGGCAAATTCAAGTGTAACTAAGTGCAAACACTTAATTTAAGTGCTGCTGTACTCTAATGGTTTTCAAACTTCCTGTCCATTCGATATCCATCTGGGTTAACCTCCAAGTGATATTACATTTCACAGCAGAGGCCGTGCTGGACAGGTGACACTCCTGACCCGCCACTTGCCTCAGAAATGAGAGTGTGTGTCCATCAGCTATTTCTTGTTCTGTCTTGACCTGTAGATACCCTGCACTGACGTCTGTGTGTGTGGAGACAGAGGACAGAGCCACTTTTATTTAGACCTGTAACAGCAGCTAACCTTACAGATTCTTGTGCCCTTTCTACCTCGCCCTCCCCGTTCCTGTCAACAGAAGAGTTGCAGGGCGTGACCTTGAGGCCCTCTGGCCTTCGCCTTGGCCACGGCCCCCACAACCAGACGAGAGCAGGGGCAGTGACTGTCTGGCTCTGCGACCCTGCCGCGCCATCCAAAAATACCCCCACCCCCACCCCACCCCCCTTGCAATGGGACTGCACTGTTCAGTCCTGACCTTTCTACCCGTCACTCCCCTCATCCCCATCCCCACTGATTGCTCCATCCCTTTCTCCCCCTACCTGTGTGTGGTCCAGGCAGCTTTGCAGCCAGAGTCCAGCCTGGTTTTTTTCTTTCTTTCTTTTTTGAGCTAAACCCAGATGACCCAGTTTCGGGGCCCTAAGCCGACCTCTTCGGCTTGGAGAGTACAAAAGCGACTGGGAGCTGTTTGAGAGGTGGATGGTTCAGATGAGATAAGGAAGCACACTCTGGTGCAAAACACAGATGGCAAGGCTTCAAATCTGCTCTTAATCCACTATTCCAAATGACATGGAGGGAAAAGAGCAGCGTGGTTTATTCTGTAATTATAACTGCCTGAGCGAGGTGTCCAGAAACACGGCTGCCCTCCTTTTTCTTTCAATCGAAGCTTTAAAAGTGGAGCTTGTAGTGGTCTGTGTGCATTCAAATAACAAAAGTGACCTTTCTTATCAGACAAATATTGCCTGTTTACTGCCTGTGTATGACATGGGGTTTGTGTGTGTGGATTATGACTCTCTCCTACCAATGGGGTGTGTAATGGCAGCATGCGCTGTACACTTAAGCCAAAGCATTATGACCACCCTTGCCTTATTTGCTGTTGGCCCTCTGCTTGCTGCCAAAATAGCTCTGACCCACACAGGCAAGTCTTCTGCAAGTGCCCCGTGGTACCTGGCAACAGGAAATTAGCAGCAAATCCTTTAAGTCCTGAAAGGTGTGAGGTGGAGCTGTCGCAGATAAGACTTGTTCTGACACATCCTCTATTGCAAGTTAATGGTTTGTCCCTCCTTGGAGACATGTTGGTAGGAAATCACTGCTGCTGACTACGGGGGCCATAAGTTTTGCTGTTTCAGAGCGGCTCTGACCACAGACCATATATCCCTCCCTGAGCCTGGTTCTGTCGGAGGTTTCTTCCTGTTAAAAGGGAGTTTTTCCTTCCCACTGTCGCCAAAGTGCTTGCTCATAGGGGGTCATGTGATTGTTGGGTTTTTCTCTGTATGTATTATTGTAGGGTCTACCTTACAATACAAAGTGGCTTGAGGTGACAAGATAAGATAAGATAACCTTTATT
Source organism: Oreochromis niloticus (assembly GCF_001858045.2). Lineage (NCBI taxonomy): Eukaryota > Metazoa > Chordata > Actinopteri > Cichliformes > Cichlidae > Oreochromis > Oreochromis niloticus. The sequence goes on along the minus strand of NC_031980.2, from coordinate 36,835,401 downwards.
AGTCCCAAACGTGGGAAATTTGTTTTCTTACAGCAGAAAGTGGACAGTGCAAAATTGTATAGCAAAAATTAGAGAACACTGGAACACAATAAGAATAAGATACTGTACACAACAGTACAGAATAGAATAGAATAAAATAAAATACTATATACAACAGGATAAAAATAGAATACAAATGTTATATACAGGGAGTACAGAATTATTAGGCAAGTTGTATTTTTGAGGAATAATTTTATTATTGAACAACAACCATGTTCTCAATGAACCCAAAAAACTCATTAATATCAAAGCTGAATGTTTTTGGAAGTAGTTTTTAGTTTGTTTTTAGTTTTAGCTATTTTAGGGGGATATCTGTGTGTGCAGGTGACTATTACTGTGCATAATTATTAGGCAACTTAACAAAAAACAAATATATACCCATTTCAATTATTTATTTTTACCAGTGAAACCAATCTAACATCTCCACATTCACAAATATACATTTCTGACATTCAAAAACAAAACCAAAACAAATCAGCGACCAATATAGCCACCTTTCTTTGCAAGGACACTCAAAAGCCTGCCATCCATGGATTCTGTCAGTGTTTTGATCTGTTCACCATCAACATTGCGTGCAGCAGCAACCACAGCCTCCCAGACACTGTTCAGAGAGGTGTACTGTTTTCCCTCCTTGTAAATCTCACATTTGATGATGGACCACAGGTTCTCAATGGGGTTCAGATCAGGTGAACAAGGAGGCCATGTCATTGGTTTTTCTTCTTTTATACCCTTTCTTGCCAGCCACGCTGTGGAGTACTTGGACGCGTGTGATGGAGCATTGTCCTGCATGAAAATCATGTTTTTCTTGAAGGATGCAGACTTCTTCCTGTACCACTGCTTGAAGAAGGTGTCTTCCAGAAACTGGCAGTAGGACTGGGAGTTGAGCCTGACTCCATCCTCAACCCGAAAAGGCCCCACAAGCTCATCTTTGATGATACCAGCCCAAACCAGTACTCCACCTCCACCTTGCTGGCGTCTGAGTGGGACTGGAGCTCTCTGCCCTTTACCAATCCAGCCACGGGCCCATCCATCTGGCCCATCAAGACTCACTCTCATTTCATCAGTCCATAAAACCTTAGAAAAATCAGTCTTGAGATATTTCTTGGCCCAGTCTTGACGTTTCAGCTTGTGTGTCTTGTTCAGTGGTGGTCGTCTTTCAGCCTTTCTTACCTTGGCCATGTCTCTGAGTATTGCACACCTTGTGCTTTTGGGCACTCCAGTGATGTTGCAGCTCTGAAATATGGCCAAACTGGTGGCAAGTGGCATCTTGGCAGCTGCACGCTTGACTTTTCTCAGTTCATGGGCAGTTATTTTGCGCCTTGGTTTTTCCACACGCTTCTTGCGACCCTGTTGACTATTTTGAATGAAACGCTTGATTGTTCGATGATCACGCTTCAGAAGCTTTGCAATTTTAAGACTGCTGCATCCCTCTGCAAGATATCTCACTATTTTTGACTTTTCTGAGCCTGTCAAGTCCTTCTTTTGACCCATTTTGCCAAAGGAAAGGAAGTTGCCTAATAATTATGCACACCTGATATAAGGTGTTGATGTCATTAGACCACACCCCTTCTCATTACAGAGATGCACATCACCTAATATGCTTAATTGGTAGTAGGCTTTTGAGCCTATACAGCTTGGAGTAAGACAACATGCATGAAGAGGATGATGTGGACAAAATACTCATTTGCCTAATAATTCTGCACTCCCTGTATATATTATTATATTATATATTATATTATATTATATTATTGTACATATTTAAGAATCTCAAACGCAGAAATGTCCAGCTTAGATTTTAGAGCTAGAATAGAGTAAATGAGGAAATGATCGAAGTCCAATTAAGCAACTTGAAACTAAAACCTCAGACGCCAAAGCCTAAAGACTGCTCAGCAACCATGTGGCAACCACCGATCGCGAGGAAAACGTGGTGGTTGGCTTCACCTGGTTGTAGCTCGGTGAAATCATTTGCTAAGAAGGTGCTGCACCAAAAAAATTATCTGTGATTGCCGTGGTTGCTGCCATGGTTACCTGTAGTTTTCATTGAAGGCCATGTCTACCCTCAAACACACAATAATAACATGGACTGAAGCACCACTCACAACCACCAGCACATTATACAGCCTCTGTAGAAATTATCCACATATCTCACTTACCTTAACTGCACTACTGTATAGTTCTGTGCAAATAATCATTCTGTACATACAATAATTTTTAATCCTACAACTGTTTATAACTTGCATAGTTCACATTTCTGTATAACTGTATATCTCAGATTTCTGTACAGTTTTTCATATTTATATCCTGTTCATAGCCTGTACATAGCTTGTACTCACTACAGCCTGTACATACTTATAGTTATAGAATATTCATAACATACTTCATACCGTGTACATTATAACATTCCATAATAGACCCATTTCTGTAATATACTTACATATCTATATTATTGCTAATATATATTGTAATATATCTATATCATGGCTAAAGCACTTCTGGATGGATGCAAACTGCATTTCGTTGCCCTGTACCTGTGACATGTGCAATGACAATAAAGTTGAATTCTATTCTATTCTATTCTATGTCTGACCATTTACTCTCCCAGCGGTAGTTAAGCAAACATTCACAGTAAAAGTGCCTTGCAACACGTTTTCAAAGGTGACACCTTTACTTTGAAGGTGAACGTTCTCCGTGCTTGGTAAACAGTTTGCAGATTTATGTGCATCTTCCATGCAAACTATTGGTGACTGCCACTAACCTCCAGCAACCACTTGTGGAATAAAACAGTTTCCCCTACTGACTGACGGTTACCGCAGGGTGGGAGGGGTTTACTGACTGCTTTCTAGACCTCTGTGAGCAGCCTCAGTTTCACAGCAGCTACTAAGGTTGGGCTGAGCTAGAGGAAAAAACATGTAGGTAGAAATGAACTATAAAGACAAAAAAACCAATTCTCTGGACAATGCTTTGAGTTTTCACGCAGGAGTTTTCTTGGATTGACTTTTATTGCAAGCCTCAAGTGGGCATTAGAGGAACTGCATTGTTTTTCTACAGCAGCTTCATTTCTGAGGCTGTCGCTCTGACCCTGACATATGGCTATAATGACTTTGCCCTTGTTAAAGTTGCTTAGTCCTTTAGTGTCCATTTCCACCACATCCAATTCACTACAATAACTGATGCTACACCAGCTGTGTAATACTCCCACATGTGTTGCTGTGAAAAGAAAATCAATTATATTTTGGCTCATTGTTGTATGTGTGTGTAGCATGTTCACATGAGTTTTATTAGTTTTTCAGGCCTCACACCTGCCTCAGTGTCCTGACATCATCCGAGTGTGTGTGTGTTTTTATGTGTATTCTCACTGGGACACACACGCTGCAGTGCATTATGTGTGGTGCCTTGATAGCAACATCTTTGCTCTCAGCAGGGATCCTGCATGTAACTGACACATAAACAAACACATGCACGCCACGGAGCCTGGACGGTCTCATCCCGCCGGCTCGGGTTATTTACTGCATGTGCGCTTCTGCCTCTCCGCAACAAATTGGTGTTTTCAGAGTAAAGTTTTTATTTTCATATATTTTACAGATGAGCAAAAATTTTAAACTGGGTGTAAAATTATTTAAATAAGAGGTCTCCGTTCACTTCCCTGGGAAACTGATTAGCCGTTTTGCCTCGACTTTTCCCCGCATTCAGCCGCTGCTCTGATTTATTACCGCAAAGTAATGCGATCAATCAAAGAGTGTGACCTGCTGAGCTGAATCAGACAGATCCTGATGCATCTCATCCCATCATTAATGTAGTTAACTAGATTATGGTCTGAACAGTTTGCTCACTCTTTAAATAGAAAGGCTCTGCTGTGAGCATTAGCGCATCTGCTAATTTTCTCCAGATTTTAATATATATGATAACGGCTCCTCTGAAGTTAGTGGAGGGATCTCTTTACTTCTTCTTTATTTCTATAATAACCCGTGGCAGGCTGTGCAGTAACGCTATAAAAATGGGACACAGGATGGGATAATCCTTTTATTCCTCAGATGAGTTTCTGTAGGAGCAGTGCTCAAACACAAAGTGCGTGATTACCAACAATTTAAATAACGGCCTAATAGATTAGGTCATTAATTGAATGGTGAGAGCCTTTTCATATTTGCATCAACAATTCTTTATAAATGTAACACTACACACTTTAATTTTTTCCTGTTTCCATTTTGGAAACTCACATTTTACTGTTTCTACAGTCACGAGAAACGACTGAGAGGTGATTTCTCAGCTGGTCCAAAGGCAGCAGCTCGGCTGCTAACAACGCTTAGACATCAGCCCTATTCTTGCTCCCCTTCAGTGGCTTCCAGTAAAATTCAAAAGTAACATAAAAATGTTATCAATATCACATAAAGCCCCAAAAGGCCAGTGTACTGTGTATACAGCAGCAGCTACTAAACTTTGGAACAGGCCTATTCGATCGCCTGAATCTGTGGTTTCTGTGCTGAAAACTCATTTCTGTTTGCACTTCTTTAACCTTTTTCCCAGTTTTTTGTAGCTGCTTGTTCTTCTAATATGTGTGCATAGGAGTGTGTATGCAGGAATGAACCAAAACCATGTGTTTGTATGCTTGAATATGTATAAGACAAGCTATTATTAATATCTGTGCAATTTTGAACTACTGGTTAAAGCTAAACTTCCTACAAGTTGTGCAGCTGTTTTCCAGCAGTGCAATGATTGTACAGCATATATCTTTAATGACTTTAAAAAATAAGAGTTAGTTTGAATTTATTTTAGACTAATCCCCACAGGATCACATATATACATACACCCCCCCACTAATATTTGATTAAATGTCCTTTAGCAACTTGCACATAGACCTGTGTTATCCATCAACAAGCTTCAGGCGTAATTCTTGGTGGAGAAAAACTGTGTTTTATTTTGAACAGAATCAACTTAATTTAACTGTTAACTTAATTTAGACTTTCTTTCAGAAGGTTTGATTCGGAGCTGAAACAGGTCAATGAATCTATTCACTGACCATTTATGAACATGTACAATATTAGCTGATTTCTGCTTTTCCATTTTGTCTGACAGTAAAACTGTTCAGTGAGAAATTAACTTATGATGAAAATATGTTTTCTGCAGGGTTTACCAAACGTTGATGTTTTTTGTTGTTGGTTCTTTTGATGTCAGATTGCATTCACCTACATCTCACCTCAACCCTGTCGACTGAAGTTACTTCACTTAATCACACGTGGAGAGGTGCACACGGTGATGACTGTCTTTTTTTAGCGAGTAAACAGCCAACCTCATAAAGAAAGTTGCATTCTGCAAATAAATAAATAACTTGCACACACAGTTGTTCGCGACGCCACTCGTTGTGTACTAATCTACACACCCCTGGTTTGCGGGTCGTTGTTGGTTTCATTCATTTTAATGGTGAGCTGGTCGTTAACGGGCGCTCGCTCGCTCGCTCGTCTCATCAGCTGTGTTGTATTTTTCTTTTTATAACTATCAGGGGAAATGTTGTGCTGAGCATGCATGCTTTTCCACTCTGCTTTGTTTCCAAATTACATATTAACACGCTCTCACACCTGGAAGCTGTGCGGCGACTGCTGGCTGCTGTTGGATGCAGAGCAGTCACGTGACTTCTCACAGCGGTTGCTTGAAGCGGATGCTGAGTTACTTGTTCACTTTTCCTGATGGATTTTTACTCACACACACACACGTGAATTTAAACCAGTGACCTTCTACCTACAAACCCAGTTTGATAACTTTTTACGGCTCAGCTGAGCGCACTACACAGAGATGCCGAATCAGACAGGCCCGCAGAACTTCTAAATGTTAACCTTTGTTGAAACACTCAAGGTGCCTACTGTACTTTGTTGCAGCCACGGGGGGTTATAGATGAGCGCAGTTCTGCATATGGCCATCATTCACAGCCCGAGGCTCCCCCTGAGTGTGTGTCTGGAGTGTGTGTAACAAATGGAGCTGAGCAGCGAAGGTATTAATGTGAGGGAACAAGCCATGTAGTGGAAGTACAGCGGGAAGTCACTTTCTCTCCCATCTGGTCCCTAACAAGATGGAGAGGAGAAGGCAGATGTGAGCGGTGGTCTGCACCTCCGCTGGTTGGATTAGCACTTCTGATGGGAGAGAAGAGAGCAGGACGTTCCTTGGCGCAGGCTGTCATTTCCTCTCCTTTCTTTTCCCCGTCTCTCCATCCCTTCCCTCATACATCTCCTCGCCTCGTCTGTGATCACTGCTCTCTGCCCCTCGCTCTGCTGCGAGTGTGAGAAGGGAGACTCAAAATGAGAATAAATGAGGTGTGGGGAAGGTGCGCGGGCAGCGTGCCTGTTTGTGCGCGCACGTGTGTGTCTGTGCATGCATGTACCTGCACTCGAACGAGTTCAGATCTCTTCCTCTGTTGCAATGTCTAGCGGTGGAGCCAAAAGACCGTCCGGGGACTCTTCATCCACTTGCTGCTGAGCGCCCCAGGGGATGGATTGAGCCTTGCAGGCTAGGATATTATCAATACAGCCCCTCCAGGCAGCCTGGGAGACAGGAGACGGAGCCACTGACTCACACTGCCTATTAGTCTACTGCTGAGCATCAGTGTAAGGGGGAACAGCTGGTTTGACTGGGGCTTCTGCCAACTAGTCCTCCATCTTTGCCTCGTCTTTACCTGCTCAAAGTTTATTTCAAAGGCTGCCTCAGCCTCGTCTTTTCACTCTGTTTGCGTACTTTTTTCTTCAGCCTTCGTTGTCAATTGACTTATTTTCAGCTCACTTGCTCCTTCTCTCAAAGATTGCTTCATAATCTTATTCCACTCTTTTCTTGTTCTGTCCCTTGTCTTTGATGGTGCCAAGGCACACCGACACTTACAGTGTGCTGCCCACTCCTGTAATTACACCAGTCCTCCCCCTTTTAAGAGCCTTGTTCCAAAGGAAATGCTTTTTCTTTTTTGTGTGCAGTCTCGTGTCAGTGTCACTGCCCCTGTATTTTAAATCTCCATCTCTACTTTGTTTCAGAGTTGCTTTATATTCCATTTGTGTAATGAGGAGGCTGACCTTGTATTTGCACTTGTGAAAATTGCAAATGGTTGAGACCATCCGGGTGCTGAATGAATGCCAAAGAAATGATATTTCTGTGGTTTCCTGTAATTTTCTTCCCATTCTACACTCTTACTGTGAACACTATGCTTTGTCTGCTCAATAATCTTCAACTTTAATTTTAAATTGAAAGAAAAGGCATAACCTTGATCTAAATGCATAACCACAGATACATCGCTGAGACCCCTCAATGATTTGAGGTTAATGGATGCATGACTTGCTACGGCGCTTTCCAATATTCAACTTTAAACTTCACCTCTTGGCTTTTGACTAACAGGTAGCAGCAAATCATTCTAAATCTTCACTTTACCCCCCTGATGAGTCACGGGGAACCCTCTCTGGCCTGTCTGCTTGCAGCTCCTGCGCAGTGGAAACTGCAGAAACCTTTGACAGAAACCACAACTTCGTCTCTGGAGCCAGCAACCGTTCTGAATCCCTCTCAGATGACTTAAAAAGCCATCAGTGTGACCTCATTCTATGTCAAAAAAAAAGAAAGAAAAAAAAAGAATTTATTTGGTGACCCTGCTAACCTCTTATAGCTGGAAGCTTCTTTTTTACCCTCCACTGTCTGCAATCCCTTCATCTTTTCTGACTCCACATTGCTTGTCTGACTGTCTTTGTTACAGGTCCCCGTGTTTCATTTTGTTCCAGCCATTATCCCGCACCAATAAGCCGGACACAGGTCACTGGTGTTAACGACCTCTCTCGTGATTTTTTCCGGGGGTATCTAGGTCCGTTCTGTGAAAGCAAACCTGTCTGGTCTGGTAAATATCCCAGAGTGACTCACAAAAAGCTTTTCTGCCATAGATCAAGACTGCCACAATTAGCTTCATAAATCTTAGGTGTGGAGTCACATCATGCACCTTATTTGTTCTCCCTTTTTGGATGTGTAATATTACACTTCCTAATCTTAATCTGAAATTTGTGCGCGTGCATTTATGTGTAGGCATGTTTGTCTGTGTGTGTCTCTATTGTGTATTTAGGCAACTGGGTGTTTGTGTTTCATTGGCAGAATAGTAATTCGGCATGAAATCACTTTAGTAATCATAGCTGTTATTTTGCTCCCATTATGTCTCAGAAAGCCCCGTCTTTTGAAGATGACATTTTAAATATATGTACCCAAAGGAAGACATGCACCACTCAAGGTCCCTCAAACTTCTGTTTCCTTTCACCGGCTGCAAAACTGGCGTCGCAGCTGCTTAAAATACTTTTGAAGTTAAGGTGGTACATCAAAGTGTGTTACGTAAATGGATAACTAAAAAAACTTTCTTTCAAATGTAAGACTGACGTTAATTAGCCTAGGTACTCAATGGGAGCAAATTGTTCTAGAGTATCTGCAGCTTTTCAGCAACTGAACAAGCTCAGTTTTCAATAATTAGCTGTGCATTCTCACAGCCTCTGCAACTGGAAAATAATTGGCTTCTCAAACTGCTGGTGTGTCTGCGTCTCTTGGCTTCAACAGCTTCATCCTTGAACTCCGTGCTTTGTCTACGCAACGTCAGGAGAACGCTAATTGACATCATCACCGGGAAACGACGTGTACGTGGAACACCTAAGAACTTACATATAATTACATAAAACATTGGAAAATCATCTACATGTAGGCTTCTTATACTAATCAAAAACAGGTGTCTGACTGACAGCGGCTTTCTTTCGGGTTTACGTTCTTTTAGTCGTAAACACAAATAAGTAGATTCAACATAGCTCCGTACGCACCCGAGTAAAAACGCACCAGCACTTGAGTTTCCATTTTATGGTACACCAACTGTACTACATCTTTTAGGTAAATATTGTTATTTACACTTAAGATCCACTTTGTTAGGTACACCTGTTCAACTACTCATTAACGCGACAACCAAATCAGCCAATCACATGGCAGCAACTCTTAGCCACATAGATGTGATCAAAACGACCGGCTCAAGTTCAAACTGAGCATCAGAAAGTGGGAGAAAACGGATTTAAGTGACTTTGAATGGGCGTAGTTGTTGGTGCCAGATGGGCTGGTGTGATTATTTTTAGAAACTGCTGATCTGCTGGGAGTTTTGCACACAGTCGTCTCTAGGATTTACTGAGAATGGTCTGAAAAAGAGAAAATATCCACTGAGCGGCAGCTCTCTGTGTACCTTGTGATGTCAGAGGTCAGAGGAGAATGGCCAGACTGTAATAGGAAGGCAACAGCAACTCAAACAACCACTCGCTGAACCCAAGGTACGCAGAAGAGCATCTCTGAATGCGTAACCGTTGGACAGCAGCAGAAGACCATACTGTGTGCCACTCCTGTCAACAAATGAGTCTGATAAATCTTGATTTCTGCAACATTCGGATCATAGAATAAGAATTTGGCATTATTAATTAAAGAAAAAGCAGGTTAAAACCTGGAGTAACAAGGTGCACCAAACAAAGAGACTGTACCAGTGAGCGTATTTTCATTGTTGCAAATATATACAGGGTGGGCCATTTATACCGTAATAACATGGGAATGGTTGGAATATTAAAGTCCTGTTTGTGGCACATTAGTATATGTGAGGGGGCAAACTCCTCAAGATGGGTGGTGACCATGGTGGCCATTTAGAAGTCGGCCATCTTGGATACAACTTGTTTTTTCAATAGGAAGAGGGCCATGTGACACATCAAACTTATTGGTAATGTCACAAGAAAAACAATGGTGTGCTTGGTTTCAACGTAACTTTATTCTTTCATGAGTTATTTACAAGTTTCTCTTTGTTCACAGCTATTGACATGTCAAAGAGGTTAACACGTGAGGAGCGGATTGAAATCGTGTTGATATCTGGTGAACGCAGTAACCGGGTCATTGCAGCAGATTTCAATGCAAGACACCCTACGAGACCACCCATCTCCCATGCTACAGTTAGCAAACTGCTTGCTAAGTTTCGTGAAACTGGTCCAGTGTTGGATTTGCCAAAATGTGGACGCAAGAAAACTGTCACTAATGAAGAAACATCAGTGGCTGTCCTAGCTTCATTCAGCAAGAGCCCACAGCGTAGCACTCGCCGCATGTCACTGGAGAGTGGCATTAGTCGAACATCCCTTCGGCGGATATTAGCTACTCACAAATGGCACCCTTACAAACTCCAGCTACTGCAGCATCTCAACGAGGATGACCCAGATCGGCGCACAGAATTTGCAGAATGGGCAAAACAAAAATTGGAACAGGACCCTCAGTTCACGCAGAAGATTTTGTTCAGTGATGAGGCAAACTTTTATGTGAATGGTGAAGTTAACAAACAAAAGCACCGCTATTGGTCTGACACTAACCCACATTGGATGGATCCCTCCAAGACTGTTGGAACAACAAAAGTGATGGTTTGGTGTGGTATATGGGGTACAACGATAGTGGGTCCACTCTTCATCAATGGAAACCTCAAGGCCACTGGATATTTGAAATTGCTACATGATGATGTGTTTCCCTCTTTATGCACTGAAGCTGGCACGTTCCCTGAGTTTTTCCAGTAAGATGGTGCACCACCACATTATGGGTGCCAGGTCCGAGCATTCCTAGATGAACAGTTTCCTGGAAAGTGGATTGGTCGTCGTGGGCCAGTTGAATGGCCCCCAAGGTCTCCCGATGTGACCCCCTTAGACTTTTATCTTTGGGGTCATCTGAAGGCAATTGTCTATGGTGTGAAGATACGAGATGTGCAGCACCTGAAACTACGGATACTGGATGCCTGTGCTGGCATTTCTCCTGCGGTGTTGCTATCAGTGTGTGAAGAGTGGGAGAAGAGGGTTGCATTGACAATCCAACACAATGGGCAGCACATTGAACACATTTTATAAGTGGTCAGAAACTTGTAAATAACTCATGAAAGAATAAAGTTACGTTGAAACCAAGCACACCATTGTTTTTCTTTTGACATTACCAATAAGTTTGATGTGTCACATGGCCCTCTTCCTATTGAAAAAACAAAAGTTGTATCCAAGCTGGCCGACTTCTAAATGGCCACCATGGTCACCACCCATCTTGAGGAGTTTGTCCCCTCACATATACTAATGTGCCACAAACAGGACTTTAATATCACCAACCATTCCCATTTTATTACGGTGTATCCATATAAATGGCCCACCCTGTAGATTACTACCTACAGCATTAGCACAGGAGGGTGATGTACTGCCTTAAAATTAGTGCAATGTAACCATTCGTTCCCTCATTTTCATACTTTTTTAAATAAGTTATATAGTTATACTCTTAGCAAGATGATGTTGTTTTAAAATTTCTTTTTAAAAAGTGTGTTTTTTTAATTTACAGGTAAACTCCAAATTAATAAAGCACACCCATGGACATCAGTTACAGGTGGTTAATCGTACATGATGGAAACTAGAGGAAGCCATATTCTCTTACTAGGGTACTAATACACTTTATTCTTATTTCAAAATCATTTACAAAGTGCTGGATCACAACAGCAGTCATGTAAAGGCACTTAATAAATCATGCTGCAAGAACCCACAAACATTATTGACAGGAACCCAATAATTCAATGATCCCCTGTGAGTAAACGCTTGGCTAGAGCAGCAGAAAACACACCCTTTAAAAAGAAGAAACCTCTGGCAGGACCAGGCTCGGGGAGGGCAGCCATCTGTCACAACCAGCTATGGTGACGGGAAAGAGAAGAGAGAACGGCATAGAGAGATGGCAAAGAGTATACGAGGCAAAACACTGGGAACGAGACGACACAGAGTTAATGATGTGCAATAGTGGGATATAAATGGGAAGAGGAAAATATCAGAGTAGAAGGAGAATACTCCGTTATCGGAGTCAAAGAGTTTCATGTGTAGTGTGGGATTGCAATTTTTATTCAGGTTCTGTGAATTATTTAAACACCACCACTGTCTATATCGTATACACTGTGATTTAATCACGCGCTCCACACTTCAAGCTTGTTTTTTTAATGATATTACTGTATTATTGAAACACATTAATGGTGGTGGTGGTAATACTAACATTTCTTTCCAAGTGCGATAAAACTGGCACTCCATGGAATGAAAATGGCTCCACACACCATCTACTTAAATCGGGTCTGTGGGGACTCACTTGCTTTGGAGCCAGTCTCAAGAGGCCATTTGAGGAACTTTAGTTTTTGGCTCTTCATTTATCAGCCCTGGAAGCTGCTGCTTGGGCTGGAGCCAATGGCTCTAATTGATATGGCTTTGGACCACCGTGGTCCTCTACCACACTGTCTGCTTCAGGGAATCTGAAGGGAGCACTCTGAAGTCCACTACCACAGAAAAAAGCCCTATGTGGCTTAGGTGCCTGGAGATTCTGTGGTGTTCTTCAGTTATTCTCTGCCGTCACTCATCCTGTCAAGTTTTTGAAAACTTTTTAAAAGTTTTCAACTTTGTGTTGGAGGCTCCAGGATGAGGGCGAACTTACAAGTTCAGCTGGATTACACACACACAGGCATTCACAGAGACTTGACATAAAATGTATTTTAACTGTGTTTAGCAAGACTTTTAAATAGCACCACACTAACTGTGCCTAGGATTCACACCAGTGGACTATAATCTGTGTAATTTCGACATATTTTAGAGCTTATCTTTTACACAGCAGCTTACAGCATGGCAGCAGAGGGACTGCATTTAAGCTTTCAAATGATGACACACACTGTAACTTATAATTAAGCTGATAAATTAGAAGCATCACTGTTTACGCGTTGCTTATTTTGCATGAGTAAACAAGTTGAAAGTAGTTTTGCAAGAGCTAGTATTGATTTGGCATGACTGAGCAGTAAAGTATATGTCTGGTAACTCTTTGTGTTCTTACTGCCAACAAATCCCATTTAAAACCAGTAACAAACAACTGAGCCTCGTAATAAGCATTTCCTGTGTTGTCAAAGCTCAATAAAACTACTGCTCTGTAACACATGTGTGCTTATAAATACTGCAGTGTTTAGCTGTCTTGAATATGTCAGCTGTCGTTGATTTTGTGTGAGTCTAACACACACGTCCTGTGTGCACCTTTATTTCTGGTACTGCACTCAACAGCTGGTTAGCTTAACTTAGCATAAATCCTCAAAATCAGAGGAAAATAGCTTGCTCTGTCCTAAACAACCAACTTCTGGGGGTGAAAAATGAAACCAGTGTATATAAAAAATGCTATTCCTTAAGTGGCCACTTGAGACTGGCTCCAAAAGTGATTCAGTTCTCATAAATTCCAAACTTTACAGCAGAAATAAGTGTTTACAGCTGGCTTAAAGAAAAGTTATTGCTAATGTGTGAGAATGTGTGTTTCAGTAACTGGACCTCTGTTTGTGATGTTGCTGCATGTTGGAGCACTTTTACTGTAATTACCTGTCAATTAATATGATTTGCTTTGTGTTTCATTCTCCTAGCAGCCATTCCCAGGAATCTGTTTTCTGTTATCTTACTTAGCAGGTGTCTGTCTGGGTGATGCATCTATTGAGGTTTTGCAGATGTGTGACATTAGCTTGTCTACAATTTTGTACATGGTGGTAATTTAGCTTCAAGTCACAGAGGCTTAAATATTGTTTGCATACAAGTCGAAGTCTTGCATGCAAACTGGTGACTGGGGGAAACCAACCAACCAAAGCAGTCGCAGGAGGGTTTTCACCAACCTTTTGGGGAATATATATTTTTCCTGTGTGACTGGGGCTTTAGCAATCACTGTGACAGCAACTGACACCACCCTCCAGCAAAAACTCACCAAGCAGTCGGGGAATAAACTTTTTTCCCTGGTGACTGGTAGTTGCCAGCAGAGGTGGCAAAAGTACAGACATTTACAGATAGTTGTGTTAAAATAAAGTATCGACTCAAAAACAAACGTTCTTGGCTGATTTCCATTCCCGATACTCAGAGTATGCTGTCTTTATACTGGACAGTAAACAGTTGGTATAAAGGTTGAGTTCAGTGAATAAATCTAAGCATCATCAGCTTAAATTCAAATTCATTTCACACAACACAACAATGAGACGACTGTTTTTTTGTGTTTGTTTTGGTTATATGTGATTAACGTCACATTTTTGGATTGCCTCAGATCGCATGGGCTGTGGCCGAGTAGGTACCAGGTACTATCACCTACTGGAAAATCGAAATAAGTGGAAAAAACTGAGTGAGTCAAGCTAAGCCGATCCAAACAGAGTAGGTACCTGTGGAAAAGCGCTATAAAACAAAGACTGTATGTGTGTCCTCGATAGCAGCGCTCCCCAACCCCCAGGCCACATGAGTCGTGTGGTACCGGGCCGTGAGAGTTGAGGCTCAGGTGAAATTTATGATTTTCAGGGTTTTTATCGTTAACGCGGTTTCCCTGGGTCTTTTCCCGTGTGTTATGAATAAATCTTCTTTTTTTGGTACCGGTACTGGGTTTATTTTGTTGTATTTATCCACGATACCTTAAAGGCCGGTCCATGAAAATTGAAAATATTGTTGGACATTAACCGGTCCGTTGCGCAAAAAAGGTTGGGGACCGCTACTCGATAGGACAGGGATTTATGTCGGTAAACTGTAGATATAGTTATCTGGTCATTATGTGACAGTGCAGGTCGTTTTATGGAATAACGTGAAAGTAAAGTAATGCACAGGGAAAGAAATTACTTTCTCCAGTGAGTAATCAAGTCACATATTGTAATCTGAAAGTTATTACTGTTTTTGAGTAACGACCCCAAAGCTGACTGATACCACAGTTTATGGACATCTGCACCAGAAATACCCTCACTATAGAGAATTAAGCATAAATGATGTGTTTAACTCTGTTGTGTCTTTTGCATGTGATAAGCCCCAGCATGGGCCTTTTCTGTGTTATTGTTCCCTAGAGTTTTGGCTTCAAATGGTTTGATATTTGAAAGTGTGCACTGATGTGAATAGCTCTCCTCAAATGCGTTAAACCCGAACAAGCATCTTTTTAAAATGTAAGGAGATATTTGTGTACAAATACATGATTAAGTAAAGTGGAAATACCTAAAAATTGTACCTCAGTTGAGTATTTGTACAGTGTTACCTCAAACCTCTGTTTGCCAGACCTCTCTCTTTCATTTGACCCCACAGTGTCACATTTCCAAAACTGCGGACAAGTTAACGCCACATGGTTACCAGTCGCATGAAAATCTGGAAATGGCCCACAAGTGACAAAACCAGTTCAGTAAAGCACGTTAATTCACATATTATATACTGTTTGTTTATTCCATGAATAAACTGATGTTTCAAAACATCAATTTAGTGTTTTAAAGGGGTTTATGAGCATAATTATTTCTTGGCTGGGAGCAGCTGCCATGCAACCAGTGCAGACTCCAGGAAGCTTCTGCTGCCAGCCAAGAAACCGTCCAGCTCATAATCACCTATAAAATGACAAACTGTTGTTTTCACACTTTGTTTTTTTTGCCTCGACTAAACGAGCTAGCAGCTAGAATGTGTTACTTATAAATCTTTGGTAAGAACCTGCCAACGGTACTGACAGACAAACCACTGTGACTTTTGTTGCCACCGAGGGTTACGCATCGCTCACGACTGAACATTTCAACCCTTAAGTTGTTTAAATGAAAACGTATAGCTCTTAACATGTTTTGCACTCTCGGAGAGCAGTAGTTAAATCTTCTAAGTAATTTAGGAAGTCACATGGATGGGATGCCAAGGTAATCGGTAAGAGTGTCAGAACAACTCTGCCTCGAGGCTTCTGGACTGAGCTACCGTCATCTGTAGAAGCAGATTTCTTGCATAAATCTGGAGGATGAATGACCAGATTAATAACCCATTTCTGCTCCCTTTTGTCATAGAGGAATATGTGGCCTTGTGGTATAGACTCTACAGCTCCAAAGGAAAGGACAGTTTCTTGTACTTTGTGTTTGCTGTATGCAAGAGACGACAAGCAGGAGCGTCTGCAGTTCAGAACTTCAAATGGGGGGAGAAAAAAATCAATTTGATTTAAAAATGCTGCAGAGTGCTTTCAAAGGCCTCCAACAGATGTAAATGTTACAGCTCATCTGAGGTTTTCAGGGGGTTCAAACTTAGCTGATGATGGAAGGCAAAACTTAAAATGAGCTGCCTTGAACTTTGAACTGTGCTCTTCAAATGTATGCAATAATGGATAATTAATCCCAATCCTCTCTTTTCATGCCTGTGATCAAATGATCTTCGTAGTTTCAGTATTTAAGGGGAAAAAGAAGGTTTGAAGAAAGACACAGAGACAAATAGTTGGCTTTAGCTGACTGACAGACTGAGAGACAGATGGGGAGCAATAGATTTTTTTTCAGTAAAGTAAACATGCCAATACACAAGTAATAAGCATGACTAGTACCCCAATGATGATGCCAGAGCAGGACTGCAATCATAAACCTCCTTTTGATGTGTCATGTTTAAAAATCAAGTCATCAATCAGAAGCCTTCCTGTGTTTCCAACTTGGAGTTCAGAGTACCAAAAGCCCAACTAAAATCACTCTAAGCTGGGCAGTGGCAAACTTTTAACGACCTCACGAAGCTCCCGTGTTTGCTGCCGCCACGCTAATGTCCCGCCGCGCTGCGTCGGCTCTTCTCGAAGTGCCAGGATCGTGATTCTCCACCGCTGCCAAGTATCACGATGTACATTTGTGTGTGCGTCGTAGCATTATGCGCTAAGCATGTTATTGACCTTCTGCAGTGTCAGTCAAGCTGGAAATCACGGAGGGAGGAAAGATAGAAAAAGATGGCTTGAAGTGATGTAGTCAGAGTCAGTAGAGATGATTTTACAGCAAAGTACAACTGGGTCTTTGTTACATTAATGCCAAATGATGGCTTTGAAAAAAGAACTGATGTGATTTTTTTTAATCCCGTTTCTGTCCCACAGACAGCATTTAAGATGTGCGTATGACATCAGGCATTGATAATGGAAGCTTCATTGTCAGCACTTTGGCTGCTGCTGTGTTGTTTTTGGAGGCTGAAGTGACCTTATAGGGTTCAAAGGTCAGAGTGTGAAGTTATTAGCCTAACACTCAAAAGCTTGGTTAGCAACCTGCATTCATAAACCATATGGGTGCAATGTGGAGACCCAGATACTGATTAATTAGTGCAAATGTTAATAAAATACAGTAATTTTACTCCCCACAATGTCACAAACCTCTTAGGTTTAGGTTTGTACCACACAGCAGTGAAATCCTATCGTCTCCTTGGTCGAAACTGGTTTTTGCAGTACAACTGCCCCAGTGTCAGAGATGGGACTGGCTGAGCAAAAATCCAACAGCCAACAGTTATTCACTTTCGAAATGTTTGCTGGGATTAGTCAGATTAAAAGTGCTTCAAAAGGCTCCAACAGCACACACACACTGAAGAGATCCATTACAATGACTCAAAGAATTGGATGACTCTGATGACTCTTGTCAATCGGCACAGCTAGGCCCATAACGCAGTTACACAAGTAGATGAATTATTTAAAAAAAAAAATGTATACTCCGCTCAAGAGTTTTTATAAACTTTCCATAGAAGCTGAAATTGTAAATAAACTTTTTAATATTGTAAAGTTTTGCATCATAACATGGAGTTTATGGGGATTAGGGCCACCCCCAAGTGGCAGCTAGAGGAAGTGCAGATTCTGCTTCATTCTTGCACCTTGTTCTTACCTTTATATCTATTAACTGCAAAGAGATATTGTATAAGTCACATATTTATAAAAAAGAAAAAAAGCACTGCTTGAAAAAGTTTATGAAACCACTGTCAAAAGAATCCTATGTTTTCTCATGACATCCTATCAGACACTGTTGCTATGGTAAAAAAAAGAAAAAAAGAAAGAAGAAAGGCCAAAGCTGATCAAAAATCTATTTTACACCGATACATTTTATACGTTTTTTCTCTCTCTCTTCTGATGCCGCAGGCTGTCGAATTTCTACGTGCACACTCTGATACCTTTGTACAAAAAACTGTAACTCGCTGGTGTCAAAGTCGTTTTAGTTCAGGAGCCTTAATTTGATCTCAAGTGGCCCAGACCAGTAAAACCTCTGCATAACAACTAACACCCAAAACATCTTATTTCCTCCCCTACCGTTTCTTTTCTGGAAAACAAATGATGAACAGCCTAAAATGTGCTAAGAAAAATAACAGCAACTTCAGTCTGATGTCTTTATAAAGAAACGCTACCGTCGTGCATCAAAGAAACGCATCAGCTTGACTCCTTGGCGTAACCACTTCGGCGTTGTATGATAGGCCACGGGTGATGTTTTTGTTAGTAAGAGGGCTGTAAAACTGACAATGCTTTAGGCCGCATAAAGTTAACAGTGCAGATAACCAGTATGACTCAGTGATCCAGGGTTAATGACTTGCAACAAAAAGCTTCCCGGTGAAAAATACAGTAAAAAGGTAAAAAAAAATAAAATAAAATGCAATGCAATCAGGATACACTGCTGGATTTACCACCTTCAGTATTCATCAGGCAAAACTCTAAACCTCCAACAGCTCCGACACAGTGAGAACATGTGACTCTGCGCCATCTATGTCTTTGTAAGCATCCTGTGCTTCCATGTGAGATTATTTGAGTGCGTACTGAATTTGCATGTATGCAAGTGTGTTTCCTGTGACTATGTGTGTATGTGTGTTTCAATGAAAACAACATGCCCTCTCTCAGCAACTGAAGGTGGATGAGCCCGAGGGGCCCGCCGGGTTTGGTAAAAATAGCCCCGAGGCTGATTAAGAGCGAGGCGGAGAGGGGGGTTTAAAAACCTGCTCATTACCGCACCTGTAAGGCCTCTTTAAGTAGCCCTTCTGCAGAGCCCAGCTGCTCACATCTGCCAAGAGCTGTCGCCATGCCTGTAAACTCCTCTTATACATCCTCCAGGGGCAGGACATCACAATGCAAGACTGTGACAATAGTGCGTACAAACTATGGCCTCAATACATCCCAACACAAAGAAGTCGCTTTATCTGTGCTAAAGTGGCGTACGTGAATTGAATTTTTAATTAGATTCTCATTTTTACTGTTACCTTCTCATAAGAAACGGGAAAAACATCCTCCCAGGTCTCACAGTAAGGCTGCACAGAAAGTCCAGCTGCACTCCGCACACCGAAATGAAAAACTGACACAAAAAACTGTCTATAAGAGTGACTTACTACTCCTTTAAAACAATAGCACAAACAGCTCAACCATGGTTGATTAACGCTGTCCTCTATAAAGGGTATACGAACTCCCTGAGAGCGGTGCTTGGCGCCATTATTGAACCAGCAATCTGTGGGGTCTGAAGAGGCTACGCCCCTCTGTCAAAGCACTGCTATGAAGTTGGAGTCTGCCCTGACCCCGGTTGACTCCCATCAGCCCTCCTGCAGGGACAGTAAAACAAACTAACCCCCCATAGACAGCCTGTTTAGAAATGCGCTGTACTGAAGCCTGTCTCTGGATGCCTTTGGACGGTGGGAAAAAAGACAGATACAGTAAGAACACAGGCAGGCGCTGTGATGGCTCTGAGTGAATGAAAAACAGCTTTCATCAGTGGAACAAATGTAATCAAATAACATGTGTTAAGTTAAATATCAAAAATGTTTTCATACAGTATTATGAAAAAAGAGAAAATCGGAGAAAATGGTGTGGTTCCTGTGCTTGGATTACCACAGTCTGTAGCAGAAATTGAACGGGGATTTTGCTTTTCATGTTTGGAAATTGACTGAAGATAATTTTTTTTGATATTTTGCTCTTGGCATGAGGTTTGGCAAACAGCTGGGCTTGGATTCAGTTCAGGATGTGATTGACTATTTGACGCTACTGCCATGTTTTCAGCTGTTTGACTTTTTTTAAAATCCATTTTAGTTTGTCTTTGAGTTATTCCAACCCACATGCTTCCACACAGACACTATGAAAGTATGGTGTTATTATTGCTCGTGGAAGTGTACGTGCCTTTTCTTGCTGCTAACTTTAAGCCATGTGTATGACTACAAAGAAGATGACTGAAGGATGCATACCATATGCAGATTCACCATCTCCACACTCCAGACTAAATCCTGCCCGGTACAATTACAGTCATCTTCCTTTTTTCCCTTCCGCTAACCTCTTCTTCCTCGCCAAATGTACACACGCACACATGAAGCGTGTTAAAGTACGCACGTCCGCATGCGTGCAAGTGTCAAACACAATCTTTCCTTGAGTCTATCACCCATCTTCTAATCTCTTCTATCCTCTCTTCCTCCCTCACACACACACACCAGCCACAGCTGTATTCGTTCACCTAATCTTGCTGTCCTCTCATGTTATAACAGCTCTGAACCCGAGCCCTCAGAGAGAGAGGGGCTCGCCCACGCCGTGTTTTCTTAGACCACAGCATCTGGGCCTGGAGACGTCACTCCTGCGGTGTCCTGTTCAGGGTCAAGGACACATTGGAGGATCAAAAAAAGAGTCACTGTATATCATGTGTTACAGCTAATAGACTCTGAAACACAGAAGATTCATTGATAATCACACCTTTGTTTTACTTCCTAAACAAGGATTTTTTTTTTGCCAAAAATCTAATGAACTAAATCAAATAAAATGCAGGAAGTCCCCAGCTCTGCCAGGAGCAAGGCGTTTTTTGTCTTGCTGATCTCCTTAGCTTATGCTTTTCAAGTCTTCTTTCTGTAGCCCTCCACATTTTTCCCCCCACATTTTGTTTCATTGCCTCTTCCATCTCTCTCCCTCCTGGATCACAGCCCTCCTGACCTGCTTTGTCTAGAGCACACAAACATATTTTCTGTGATGTCTGCCAGCTGCCTGGCTTAGCTTGGCTCACCCCAGCTCAGCTAAGGCTCCAGTTTTCTGTTGACCAGTGCTGAACCGTCTGGCCTCACTGAAACAATCAGATGGTCCCCAGCCTTTTCCAGGCATTTCCTGGGTCACCTGAACAGCAAGCTTTCCCCCCCACCCCGTCATCCCCGCACCGCAAGTATCTCGCTGGCTCTTCCTGCCTGGTTTGGAAGGTCCTGAGAGGGGTCAGAGTGGCCTGGCGTGCAAGTGGGAGCCATACCGCGGATATTTATTATTTCATTTAAGTCCTCCCTTTGCTCTGGCGTGTAGAGGGCCCAGTGATGTCTAACAGAGGTTGAAGGATAGTTCACAAGATGACCATGTGAACTGTTGAACCCTGAAGCAGGGCTGTGTGTGTCTTTGAGAGTGCTCGTACAAAAGCCCCCTGAAGAGTTTAGCAACTTTATATGACATGATAAATTCTAAAGAAAGCACATGAACGAGCAGCCGCGCACACGGTCACAGCTATGTAATTTGGGAGAGGGATGAGTAGTGTCTTTTAAGTAACTGCATCATTTGTTTTAGGAAATACTCAAATGTACCGAAACACATTTACAACAACTCTGCACTAAACTCACAATGATAGCATCGTATAATACTCGTGCTGTATTTTTTAAAAGTTTTTTTTCTCATTTATTATAGTTTGTAATCCAGAAAAAAAATTAAAAAGTCTGAGATTATGTGGAGTGGGAGTGGACTACTACCGTGTTTTTCGGACCATAAGGCGCACTGGATTATAAGGCACATTAAGCGAAAAAAAAAAAAGTCAGATAAGTCAAACTCATTCTTCTTGCTTCCTCCACTTCCGTACCATTGATTCATTAATGTTGAATTCTCTGGCAGCCGCTCTATTCCCATGTTGTTGCAGTATATTAATGACTAACCTGGTATTGTGGATGGATTATCTCAGCTGTTCTCCTGACTGAAGTTTGGTCCGTTTACAGCATCCTGCCATGCGATTGCATTTGTCCCTAACCATCGGGAACCCTCACGTTAACTTTTATCGAGTGGAAAAAAGTTAGCGTTCATCCTCCAGCTTCACTGTGTTTATGTACCAGCTAGCCCAACTTCAGTAACCCTACAAACGTCACTGCTGTTTAGTTTTCTGTCTTCATTTATGTTGGAAGTGATAGCAGAGCTGTACGTTTGAATGTTTCAGAAATCTCTCAGTCAGAACATGCTATATCATGTTTAGGTGGAAGCTAGCGAGCTAACTTCCTGCTAACTTCTAACTTCGTTAAATGTAATAAATCCTGTTTTCATGGATGTTAAACTTAATTGTTACACCTGGTAAAGCAGCAATGCTGATAATGCTCCGACAATCTATCAAGTGGTGCAGCTTCGTAGCCAAAGTCATACTAAAACATTTTTTGACAGATTTCTGAGCGCCGTGTACCACATAAAATCAGTTCGTGGTCAGTGACCACAACCAGAATTCATACATAAGGTGCACCGGATTATAAGGCACACTGTCGATTTTTGAGAAAATTAAAGGCTTTTAAGTGCACCTTATAGTGCGGAAAATACGGTATTTGGCAAAGTTAGCCAAACTTTACCAAATGAGAAAATAAAGGGAAATATTGATCACAGATGATTAGATTAAAGAGATTTTCTTAATCTGTGTGTTTGCTTCTAAGCGGTCAGCTCACAATGGAGAGTCAGTATTACCCAATCAAGTCGCATCACATTTTTTCACATGTGCCACTCCACTGTGGAGCACACGTTACAAATGTGCTTTGCAGCTAGCCATTTTTCACACTAAAGTTCAATGTCTAAAGTTTTCCAGACACCGACTATGTCACCCCACTTACTGGCTAATTATAACTGCATTTGACGTAATTGGTGCGGTCATAAAATAATTAAAAAGTCATAAAAGAATAATGTTGTAAAGGTAAGGAAAGGTGTGTGTCTTTTCTGCATTAGTCTATGCACTGCCTTGTGTACGTGCATCATTATGTGTGCCTGCAATGCAAACTGAGCCTTGACCCGTTAGGGGAAATTTCAGAGCAGTCTGGCCAATATCACCTCCTTCCCCAAAGCCAAATGGAGCCTGGCTGGGGAGTCGGAGCACGACAAACCAAAGCAGCCCAGAGTCCTAACATCATTATAGGGCTGAGAGAGGCAATAAAGCCAAGTCTTTGGAGATTACCTCTGCTGCGGCCAATGTACAAACCCATTGCTTTCTATTTTGTGCGTGTGATCTTTTTGTCCGGTCTTGTACGACAACATGATAGATGATTTAGTCTTGAGGCTGCATGAGAACTCATCCTGGTTTTCATCACCTGGAAAACCTGCTGATACATTTATGTGTCACTGCTCATTGCAAGTGCATGCTACTACCTTGGGAAACAAAAAAAAGAGGTGTTTTTTTCCTGGAGTGACTACAGGCTTTAATTTCAGATTGTAACATGTCAGCATGGATGTAAGCTGCCTCGGTACAGAGACGTAACAGATGAAGGTATCGCTTAGCGGAGAGAGATGGGGCTAGATCCCATCTGTAACCAGTTGCTCCTGAGAAAGAATGAGATTAATGATTTTATGAACATGATGAATGGCTGAGATGGGTGATGACAGGCCTTGAGTGACAGGTTACAGGTGTAAACCTTGCAACTCCCCCAAACTCTTTCTTCTTCTGTGCAAACGAGTGTGACAGCCGCTCTCTTTTATGCCAAACGGCTTTTCTCTGCAGCCAGTCCTGACAGAACGGCCCGCCTGAGGTCATTAGGCGACGCATGACCTCCGACCCCACGTAATAAACACGATTACCCACTTCTATGAAGTCTGGCTGTCGGAAGTCACCAGCTGAAACCCTGGGACTTTGCTGCTTGTTTGCGGCACTCCGTCTCAGGCAAGCGAAGAAACAGTTAAGCTGTCACACATCACAGAGGACAAGCAGCAGCCTTTTGTGCAACGCAGTACCAGTTGGCCCAATTGTTGAGAAGAAAAGGGAAAATCAAAGGGCTGTGAAAACAGCTGCAGATGAGGTTAGGGTTACAAAATAAAGATGACGAGGACCAGGCCAGACTGTGGTCATTTGTGGGAGACTGAAAGTCAAAGTTTTGAGGCCATTACCGGGCGGCTGCTATTCAAGTTCTGACAAGACGTCACCTTTCACTAACTTTTGCTGCTTCTGATCTGGAGTGGCGTCAAAATTGAGGCGACGACTGAGAACACACTGAAACCATAATTAATGCACTCTGTCATTTCATTTATTGTGCTCGCTTAATGCAAACCTCTTTTGTCACTGAGGATACAAATTTCTCTATGTTCAGTCTTTTTGATGTCTTACTTAGAAGATAATTCATCTTTTTTTGGACACTGTAATTGTGCTAAAATGTACAAATAGCACTTTTTAAGCAATTTTTAATAATGTTAGCAACATATGACTTTTTGTTCATCGATTAACATTTATCTACTAACTATCTACTAAGCACAAACCCAAACTGTTTGGATGACCTGATCTAAGAACACATTTTATATTGTAAAGAATAAACATTGCATTGTGCATTACATTGAAAAATCCAACAAACAAGCAAGAAAACAAACAAAAAATCCATTATGGATGGTTGAACATTGGGCGTTCATTAGTGCAACAATTAAAACATATTTTTAAAGGACTAGCTATTATAGTTACTCCTTAATGAGAAAACCTTTCACTCTTGAGGACAGCAAATGGTTCTGAAAAGGTTGGTGGCCTTAATGTGGTGCACGCTGCCAGAAATTCACTCATCTGGATTGGAGCCAGGAAGAGCTCGGGGGGGGGGCTCGGACAGGCGAAGGGATCAGGTAAAAGTATAAAAGCTGTTATTCTCTTATGAGTTCCCGTACAATGGCCCTCTACACTGCAGTCGGAATGAAAGGCAGCAGCGGGGAGTTCGGGGGGCCTGAATCATGCCGCTCTGTAAACGGACCTGACAACCTCTGATATTGCATCCTCTTTTTCCTCTTCCCCCGAAAGGTCCTCACTTTCCCCCAGCTCGCTCGCCCTGCCCTCGTTCTCCATTCTGAGACCCCGCAGCAGGCGGAGGCTGCTCAGTTGGAAATCCTTCACAAATCTATGCAGGATGCATCAAGTGCGCAGTAACACAAGATTATACTGTCAACGCTTACGTGTTGCAAAAAACCCCCCTGAAAATTCCGCCTAATTCAATCTTTCCTTATTCTTTCATTCTCTTCCTGTTTTCCTTCTGCATGTGTAATAACCAGCAAACAATGGCTGATATGACAGGGAATCACACAGTAATGTCAATTCTCCTTCTGTGAGAGGATAAACTTGTCTAAAGTAGGACGACTGCGAACCGAAACGCCCTCACTTACCCCGAGAAAGACAAACAAAAGCAGCAGTCACCTTGGATACAGTGAATCTTACCCTCTGATTTTATTTTGCAATCACACAAGCAAGTATGGACACACACACACCTGCAAACACAAACACTCTCAAGCACAAAGACTTGCCCCGACTCAAATATACTTTGCCTCTCCCTGAGAAGGGAGAAGTGCACACACACACACGCATACACAGACACACAAACACATACACACACCCACTGGGAGGCTTTACAGAGTGCCCGCCTCGATGTCCAACCTCGCTGTTGCACAGAGCTCATGAAATCTGGCTGTCATGCGCCCGCTTGACAAGTATCCTTGACAAAGCAAATCCCAATCTATATGCAGTATGGCAGGCGGAGACCTTGTCAAATGCTAATGCCAGGGACACTTTAGAGGTTGTTGCCCTTTGTGGCTATTTAAAAAAAAGGAAGAAAGGAACAGTATATCTCCCTGCTGCGGCTACTGTTTGTGGAGCAGTACTGGAGCCATCCAGCTGGTGGCGGTGTCTGCACTTGCTTCATCAATCACTCCCTTTCACTTTCTCTCCCTCTGCCCTCTCTTCTTGTTATTCATTAAAGCGCCTCGGAATAATAAGTCCCCAAGAAACTGGGAACATGTGATGAAGTCGTAGTTAATAATGTATACGCCTCACCCCCACCCCTTTATCCCCTCCACACCCCTCTCCACTTCTCCCTCTGCTTCTCTTCCTTAACTCACCCCCCCTCCGCCGCCAACACCTCACCAAACCCTTGCACCACACAACAGCGTGCTCCACCACACTCAATGTGCCCGTGCCCTTGCGGTGAATGGGGGGTAAACACACATTAACATATTTATATCTTAAGCCCCCCCCCAATCTGAAAAAAAATTGCAACAACAACGGGGATGTAAATGGGCTCATTTGAAAGCCCCGAGAACACAACTCCTTTCACACTTCAGCGCCGCTCTTTAATTATGCCGTCGTAATGTGTCGCTGAACCCCAGTGCTCCGGGACTGGTCACTTTTTGTGGTTTTTACAGTAAGGCCAGTCGTACACATGCACGTACCCAACACTAGCTCACACGCTCGCTCTCGCTCAGTCTCTCGTGGAAGATGTGCCTGAGAGGCCCCTTCTCTGTGATGCTCTCAGTGACGTAGCGAGCGGTGCGTCTGTGCGCGCCGTGTCCACGCTCTGCACGCAAATTTCACATGGAGCAAACCAACACTGGCAGAAAATGTGTTTAAGCCATCAAGACTCCTTTTTCGGGGCACTCTTAGCTTCTTTCTCTTCTCTTAAAATATTCCCTGTAAGGAATCAAACCTGACTCTTGAACACAGCCTGACTGAAATCAGCACTATGGCCCTTTATTTTGCTGATCTCACAGGCAACCCCTGGTGTATTCTTTGTGAAGCAGGCCTCGAGGGGAGATGCACTTTCAACGCCAAAAACAAGGAACAATAGGGACGTCATTCTTCTGCATCGGCGGCTCAATTATTGAAGCACAAGAATCGATACCATAGCTTCCAAGTATTTTTTTTTTAATAAGGAGCTGACTAATGCATACTGCTCATGACACTGTCACAGGAAATGGAGGATAATACTGTGTACACTGTGGGGAGAAAAAGCAGGCTCAGGAGAATCCAAATCAATTTAATTCAATTTGGGTCAGCCTGTCTTATTTCAAGGTAGCTTTTTTCACTTATGGGCAAGAAAAGAGAATCTGGACATAGTCGCTCTTCTTGCCTACTTCCCACTCCCCTTTCTTCTTTTATTTGTCCTGCAAAGAAATAACTTGGGTTACGGGATAAATTATTTATTTCCAAAATCGACTGTATCCTTCATGCTTCTCTCTTTCTCTCTCTGTCTTTCTCTCTCGCTCTCCCTCATAAGCTCCAGATGCAAATGTGACTGTCTCTTCCCTATAAATAGCAGTCGCCAGAGGGTTTCTTCCAGGAGTCAGCCACACTTTCTCTAACGTACCAAAATAACCAGGGGAGGGGAGAGTGTGAGAGCAACACTTTGGCAATACAGCCATTCTCACATTCAGTCAGAATCCTCTATCAGCATGGAGATAAGTGAGGAGAAGAGAATGGAGATTTAAAAAAAAGAAAAAGTTTTGAGCGATTCGTCAGCACGACCTGCAGCTGGCTCCTGATTGGCCCACCTGCTTTAATGATGCTACCCCATGATTGGTTAGTGCAACGTGCCCCAGTTTGGTGCATTTCTTTCTCTCACGCTTGAAGACTTGAATTTAATGAATCTCATAAATGTCTATGGTGTCGATAGTAAGAACTTCACAATTAGCCTTTTAAATTACGATCTCGTGTATTCGAGCATGTTATAAATACGCACCGCCTAACAAAGTTACTGGCACACTGATGATAACCTAAAGTAACTTTCAAAGATGGGCGAGTTTAAAAGAAAACATGAAATGATTGTGTCCTTTTGCTCAGTTGTGATTGCCTTGCAAATATATTTAAATGCATTTATATCTGCAGTGCAAGAACACGTTTTTGTTTTTTAAAAAACTGTGTCCACTACTGCTTTCTATATTTAATATGTGCCGAGCATCAGCTTTTTGAAATGTATTTCAGTGGGTTTTCAGGTACAGGGAGGAGACTGGGCTGTTAATGTTCCTGCAGCAGTGACAACCCAGCTGAAAACGTAATGTTAAGGTGTCATAATCCGGAGGGTGAATGTGAACCACCAACTGTAACTGCCTCACTGATCAAACAAGATCTACAGACGTGTTTTTATTTTTTTTTTGATAAAAGGCAGAAATTTTAAAGCATAAACTCGTTCTAAAACATACTGCAGCAATACCACACAAACTGCAATGGTTTCAATGCATTATATTTTATAAGCTTATTGTATTTTGCACAACACAGTTGAATTATGTTATTGCTAGAAAATGTGATAAAATTATAGTGGCAGTGTTTTACATTTCAGTGCGTTCACAAAAAATATCTTGTGTGTCAGCAAGTGGAATAAAATATTTTATTTTTTAAAATTAATTTCCAATCTTTTTTTACTAAACTGTAATCATAAATCAAAAAGAGTCAAATTGAAAAACTAAATACAAATTGCAACTTTATAAAAATGTGAGATTTCTGTATTTTTTCTGATGCTTTATTGTAGCTTATGTGTTAAGCATTTTTAATTTTTGTTTTGTAAGAATGATACCTTTCACACAGAAGGGTGCCACTCACACTGTCCTTCACTGCAAATGTTCGCAATAATTAAACTTGTAATCTTTGATGGGACTTGAAAAATTAAACTCAACAGCACTCAAGTGACAGTTTAAAATGAGATTGATTTGATTCTTTGCCTGAAGGTTGGCGAAACAGCGGTACAGAGTTTTCTGATTTAAAAACTTTCTGTGAAAGACGCGGGGGATCTGAGTGAATGTGACGTAAACCCTCTGCATCCGTGCTCGCCCTGTCTGATTCCTTTGGCTTTCATTTCAGTGTCGCAACACAAGCAAATAGAGCCGCACACAAACACAGCGCAGGTACGCAGATGCACACACGCTCCCTGCCTCTCTGTCCTCATTAGGGTGGCTGCATTGTTTCACAGCTGATTGTGAGGACTGCACAAAGTGATCCTGATGAAGTCTTTATTTTCCATTCCAGCTCGCTAATCAATTTCATATTCTCTCTCCCCCCCATGCCTCACCCACACCCCCACTCCATCTCTCCCAAACCCTTTCTCCGAGTCTCTCTTCCTAAAAGGCTGACACACAGCCAGGAGTGAGACAAACACCCATGGAAATCATTTCAATAAAGACTACCATCATATATCCGTGGTGCTAACACTGTGATAGCAGGATTCATGGCAATTTAATTAGCTAAAAGAAATAGAGTGATGGAAACGTCTCTGCCTGATAATATTCGCTTCACTCGCCAAGCTTTGTGTCAAAAAAACTAAAGAGGAACGTGTGAGGAAACCCTGCCTTTCAAGCAAAACACAAGTTATTTATGAAAATATTCATGTGGCGCTGGTTTTTGGGGATCTCACAGCCATGTGATTGCTTGGGTTTATTCATACATTCAAATCTGTTGTAGACTGTTAGAAACCAAAAATGAGGTAGGGTCACTTGCGTGGAGTACAGTTAAATGAACAGGGATGAAAACGTTGAAAAAAAAGAAATGAATAAAATGCAAACAAAGCCATTTTGCACGTGTTACCAGAACGCAGCCGTGCACAGCCCAAACACTGGCTATACAGCAGATCCTACATAAATGGCTGTCTCCTGGTTACTTAATGTATTCACTCAAACCAACCTGAATTGCATTCCCTGTGAATGATATCACTGTTGATGAAAATGCATGAACACTTGTTCACAGAGCCAACCTTTCAGTGGCTCATCCCTGAAGAGAGCGTACTCCTGAATTGTTTAGAGCTCGCTCCCTCTCTCCCCTCTCCCCGCCGACTATCCCCGCAACATGACACGGGCGTGAGACCCGTGTCACAGTGGAGTCAAGCCGTTTGAGTCCTGAGACAACGGCCTCTAATCCAGTGGTGTTTTCAAAGCAAGATGAAGGGGCAATGGAGTGCACACAAGTGCAGATTTTAGTGGAGCAGCTAAGCTATGGTAAAATATTTGGACCCAGCAGAGCAGGGATTTTGCTTCTGAAACAGCACGCTCCACTCTGCTAGGCGCCATTTTCAGGGCGTGTGAATATATGGATAACATTGAAATTTGTCAGCCTGAGTTTGTGCTTGTTTCTCGTGTCTTACCGCTTTGGGAGAATGTAAAGAAAATCTACAAAATGACAAAGAAATAAACACAAAACATGCCAGTGACTCCCCGCTTTAATTCTAATTTTAAAAAAAGAAATAGAAAATCAACATACAGTAGATGCAACTTTGCAACAAATAAATAATACTGTCCTATTTAAAGTTTGAGGGGAAAAAAGGAGAATATTATATTATGCAGTAAATACTGTATTTTTAAAAATGACCAAAACTGGTGAAGCAATACTACTACTGTTACTACTATTACTGCAAATAATAATAGTAATAATAGTAATAATTTTACTCTGTAATGTGCATCTTCTTTCTTTACATTCCGTGGGGAAACTAAACTAAATGGATATCTATTTTGCTCGCAGAGGTTCCTGTGCGCTTGCTGCTGCCATTTGCAGCCCTCTGAAGCTCCATTAGTTGGCTTGGTGAGCTCCGGCTATGATACCTCACGGGACAGCAAATAACAGCTCCGCTGAAGGCTCTTTGAAAATGACCGATCTTACATTTGTGTGTGTGTGTGTGTGTGTGTGTGTGTGTGTGTGTGTGTGTGTGTGTGTGTGTTGGGGGGGCTGCAGCCGAAAAAAGAATTCCATTGTGATTGTCCACATTCAGTGAAACTGGGGCTTATTCTTTGCTTCTCGACTTCTGCGCCATATTTGAAAGTGATGAAAATGAGATTTTAAACTCCAAAGGATATTTCTGTTGAGGGAAGGGAGATACGTATCTCTTTGGGTCTGTTTCCTTTTTTTTCCTTTTTTTTCCCCCACCGGCAGGAATATTAACAAGAACCCAACATTTAGTGCTCTAGTAATCCCAGTGATTAAGACCTGCTGACAGTTGAAGGTAAAGTTTATTGTTACTCTGGGACCCAGGGTGTGCTGCCATATTAAAAACTGGCTCCACATGCAGAGCTGGCCGTCAAACAGACACAAGAGACGAGGCGAGATCAAAGGTTTGCCCAGTGAAGATCTCACCACTACACTGGTACCGTTGAGCTTGGAAATGTGTGTTTATGGAAATGTGTGCTGTGTGAGTTAATCCAGGTTGTAGGTTCATTTGAAAACACATAAAAACACTGCGTGAGTGGACTCAGTCGAGGAAATGGTAGGTCATATTAGGGCTGTAAAAGCTAAGTGATACAACAGATATCAATAATATGTAAAAAAAAAAAAAAAAGATGTTCTGAAAATGTTCCAGCTGGAATAATTATCTATAAGCAAACTATATTCTATTTATCATCTACCCTGTGTGTATTGTACAAAAACAGCGTTTACTTACAGAAGACACAGGCCGTCCCTGACCTTCACTTTGGAAAAAGTTTTTTAAAAGAACTACAAAACGAGAAATAAAATAAAAGCAAAGAAAAAAACAGAAGAAGAAGAAAAAACTGGTTTTAGGGCATAAAACAGACATTGCAGCACAGTACGATCCCAACTGCGCTCACTTAAGAAAAAAAAGGAAAAAAAGGAGCACAGCATCCATTTTTGCCTTTCCCACCCAATGTCCAATCAGATGCTCAGGTCGCAAGATGAAAATGCCACTCTTCCTGGGGGCAGCCCCGGGCATGTCATTAGGAGAAAAATTTGATGCCCCGCACAAATGCTTGGAACTATCAAGTGCAGTAAAAGTGAAAACTCATCAGTTTTTCCCCAAAATTTCCACACGACCTTGACTCAAGTGTCAAGTGAGAGAGTGAGAGGGTCTGTGGGATTAGGCCTTTAGGTGTCACTGTACTTTCAAGAATCCGTCCTGCCCCCCGAACACACACACACACACACACACACTGTAACAAAATGGTGTCACGTTGGGGCATCTATTGTTCAAGAACGCTGGGTCTGGCTTTCACTCTATTGTGGTGACACAGAGAGGGCTGCGTGCTACACTGAGTTCCCTTCTCCAGGGATGGATGATTAATGGGCGAAGCAACAACTTCAGAGTTGTTCACAAAATCAAATTTCTCACCGACACGTCAATTCGAACCTAAACTTTGACTGCCATCGAGTTTTGTTGTCCCCCATGTGTACAAATTTAGCTCCCCCCCTTTTTTTCCCAAAACTTTAGTCCCTCTCTTGTTTTTCTTTTTTTTTCACTTCTTTGAAACAGCAAATTCCCACAACTGCAAGCAAACTGCAAGTGAGCAGGACGCGCAAGTCGTAATTGTGACAAATTATACTAATGTTTACTCGTAATATGCCTTGTAATTCCATTTTTGTAGAGTAAAAGGCTTTTTTTCTGAAAATCTGAGCAAAGTAGGAAGAAAGAGATTTGGGGGGGAGAAAAAAAAGAGATGAAAATAGGTACTTTTAAGTCTCGAGATTACACATTCAACACTGCAGGAACAAAGTGGTGCCATAAATACATCCATATGCTCTCTGTTTGTGGCTACGCATATTTCTATTCAAGGAAAAACATGCGGTTTTATACTGAAAGACTCACTATTCAGAAAAAAACCTTTGTAGATGAGAAGATTTGAAACAGTTTCCCTCCCTTCCCCCCGATTCCTCTCCCTTCTCTGTGCTTCCTCTCGTCTCTCTCTCTTGCTTTCTCCCAGCGTGATTTTGATGCTGTATCACCCCAGATAGAGATCTGCCGTCTATGCTGCGTTCAAGTCTAATCAGCCCTAGCATTGTTATGTCGTTAATATTCAGACAACCCTCTGCCAAAAAAACTACAGGCATAATCACAGGGCCTGAGCAACAGCAGCAACAAACACAGCCCCAATGACTGCAAATACCAACCATAAACACATGCTAATAAACCGAACGCAGGCTGTTTTGAGTCACTGATCTCGGGGGATTGGGCGAGGGGGGGCTGGGGTAATAGGGGAGTAGGGGTTAAACAGACCTAGCTGAACAAGGCCTTTCAGAAACAAATCTGTGTACTTATTTGTTGTTGAGGAAATGTCACCTCTGGAGGCTGCTCTTGTCATTTTGTCCTTCCCAGCTTGTTAGGGTTTGTATGCTGTGCTGCATCACGAAGGCGTCTCACATGAAAATACTGAGGGGTCACCAATTTTTGGGCCCAGATGGCCACAGGCTGCCTGAAATGCTCGACAAACAGGCACACACACACACACACACACACACACACACACACACACACACACACACACTGTGCTGCACGTAACAGGCTGTATTCTCAAAATCTCAAAAATGTAAATTGCATCATTGAAAAAAATGTGTTGCCCCCTTAACTTTTTACCCTCCCTCCTGCAATTTTTTTTTTTTTTGCATAAGCATTGAAATGTTTTCTTTATCAGAAGAGAAGTGAATAAAAAAGGAAATGTTGTTGTGGGACACACAGCTCTGCCTGCTGAGCTGAAACGAACACTTCTGACAATATTTGGGTAAGGTGAGGACACTGCTCTCTGCCCTGCTCCGCCTGCGATTCTGATACAACCCCTCAAAAACATTTAGCAGCCAGAGAGAAACAGCAGTTTTCTGCCTCTCTTCTTTTCCCACAGTCCCCCCTCCCCGTCTGACTTTTTGCTTCTGTTAGAAATTAGCTTGAAGACAAAGAAGCTATGTGTTGCGACATGGCATGCTTACTGTACCCATGTGGTTGGGATTTCCGGTGCACAACCTTCCAGGCATGGCTGCACAGGTAATTAAAACTCATTTGGATTCTTTCTACATCTCTGCTGACAGGGCTGTTTGGGGCAAGACTCTAGGAGACAAAAGGTAGCTTGGCACATTTTGACGACGCGACTCCAAATCAGGATGTGTGGAAGAGAGAAAGCGAGAATTGAATGTGGATGCTAAATAAAGTGAATGTCTGTGTGTGTGTGTGTGAGAATAGAGCAGTCAGAAGAGTTTAGGGGGCAGTGTGTTTAAGCAGAGATAGGCTGAAGCCTGTTCAGGAGGGCTTTATGACCTATATTGAGGTGTGAAGGAGCGATAAACACATGAGAAGCACAAGGGAGACGAGGGGAAGGGTTAGAGAGCAAGAAGCAGAGAAAGTAGTAAGTGATAAAGAGACAGAAATTAAATAAAGTATTGAAGAGGGGAAGTGGGGGGAGAAGAAAACCTAAAGAAAGACAAAGGAGGCAGGCATAAAAGTGTTGGGTTTCAAATCCAGCGCTCCCGGCAGTGGCATGTCAGATGACCTTGGGCATGTCACGCTGCCATCTGTTCCCTCTGTCTGTTCCCCTGTCAACGTACCTCTAACTCCAGTTAAAACACAACATTCCAGTTTCCTTACACGCTGACGGCCAGCCGTCATCACCCCCAGTGAGCGAGATAGAGAGACACACACTCGCACACGCAGAGCGGGATGGAGAATCCGGAGAGGAATCACGAGATGGAGGGAGGGAGAGAGGGAGAGAGAGGGATACAGTGTGGGCAAGAAAGGGAGTGACCTTTTCTCCAACAGCCCATCTTTATGAGCTGATATTGTTATCAATGTATTACTCCCTCGATGGCCACTAGAGCTACAATAACGCCATTGAACTGACAGTCCATCATCATAGGACAAAGAGGGGCGCTAACACTGACATCCTATGGGGCATTGGGTTGCAACTGATTGCACTCATAAATGAGCATGGCTCTCATAAAATCATGTGGTAACTGCTTAGCGGTGCACAGGGTGATGGCTTTTGTTATCAACAGCTCGAGTGGCGCGCAGGCTGCCTGTTTGCTGTAGTGTCCGGGTGGCCGACTCGTGCCTTCAGATGTGAAGTTAATCATGCATTCATTGAAATGTGATATTACAACAGGGACAGTGGGGAGAAAGAGGGAAGCAGTTAAATTATTTTTCCCCCCCCAAGTTTAATTTTTTTTACATTTTATTTTATCATCCATTTCACTGGCGATTCGGTCTCTTTTTCAAATTCTTTTACTCTTCTCTTTTTTTTAAAGGGCGAGCAACACAGCGCTTTCATTTTTATTAAGATTTTCTGGCAGCTGTACAGGACAGAGCTCTGATGGGTTTCGATCTTAGCGGGTCAGCAGGCTCCCGAGGCGAGGGACTGCGTAACTATCCCCGGACATTTTTTCCCCCCTCTTTTTTTATATGTGCCAATAAATACTCCTTAATTGTTAATGATTTGGGCAGAGTGCATGCATGGTAAAACCTGACGGCTGCTGCCAGGACATGAAAGGCTGTGTAGTACATTTAGAAAAAAACAAACACACATATGGAGGAATATCAAGGGAGACTCTGATGTTCCCCTTTGCCCTTGGATTACTTTGCTTGCATAAAAATGAGCATTCGATACTCTCCCCTATAGTGAGTGGATCATGTTCCAAAAATATCGATTGAGCTGTCTTGGTCCAGAGGTAAAGGATATGTGGATGCCTGAATTGAGCTCCCCCCACCATTCTGAGATATTAAAACCCAAACCAATAGGTTTCTCAGTTTATAAAGCTCATCACTGGAGGGCTACCAGTGACTTGTCCGTTGTGAGGATAATATAATATCAGCTGGCTTCCCGTGCCCTTGCGCAAACTTCCTGGGCTGTGGAGTGACAGTCAGAATCAGACTTAGCCAGAGATGGAGGGATTTACATCTTTATTACGGTTAATCATCGCTGCAGTCTACAGAAATGTCTGCCAAGCAGAAAGCTCGACTATCCCTAATACATTTTGAATTTGTCAAGAGACTGAGCAGAACTCCGGGATCAGGGAATTTAATGTATTGATGGTGTTAGTTTTGAGTTTGTTAAATTAAGTCCCTCGACATCATCTGTGGACGGTTTTAGGTTTGCAGCAGTGGCCCATTAACTTCACACAGGTGGCTTTTTCTTTTTCTTTTTTTTGCGAGGGACTGTATTTCAAAGCAGCCCGCTAAATGACCACACTGCAATGAATATGGAGTATGTTTGGACTGCTACCTCTCTTTGGGGAATCAAAAGCGAAATAGAGAGAGCGCGAGACACAGAGAGAGAGAGAGAGAGAGAGAGGGAGAGAGACCTGCTATTTGGGTCAAGGAAAAACACAAAAAAACACAGAAAGAAATCGGTGAAATAATCCCTTCTACCGCAAGCTACTTAAATCATTATTGAGCTCTTTTCAGGGGCAACGTTTTGCTTCCACCGTTAATGTATTCTCTGTCAGCTCCTGAGCAAAGCGACCCCGTTCACTTACTGCTGCTGAGTGAGGTTAGGTGACGTTAGGCGAACAACTTAACGGAAAGCATTGTGGCCCATTCCAATAACCAGAAAGATAATGACACCGGCGAGGAAATCTCACTCCAATTATGAATGCAATAATTACATTTTAAGTTTCAGACTGAAAAGTGCCATCTATAGTTCAAATTTCGCCTCACATAACCTCATGCCCTGCTGAACAACAGCATACTTTCCTTGCAGTATTGACACTCTGGGGATTAGGGGAGTTAATTCTACAAAGAACAGGCCCTGCGCTCTCCTCCTCATCCTTTCAATGACTGATATGTAAGGGAAGTGGGACCCTGACCCAATCCTGACTTGGGGAAATTGCTCTGACCGCTTTGCACTTTTGGGAGGAAGCCACAGCTAGCAAACACACACAGGGATGCTATGTCAGCCTATTCTGACCTCGGGGACCTTTAGCTTGCCTTCCCCCTTTGGCCATTTACGCACACATGTAGCTTCTGCTTAATGGATTGGGTTACCCCTTAACAGCAATAGCTGCCTCTGTTTTGAATGCTCTCCCTATTTTCATCCCGGGAGTCGGCAAATGCCCGGGTCATTAACACCAGCAGCCTGCCTGTACCTGCAGCTAAAGGGTCTGCATTCATGGAGGCGGAGGGGATCCTGGAAACCAGATGTGCTGCGCTGTGCTGTGAGAACATGCGGGTGTTTGTGTACATGTCTACATGAAGTGGCTGCTAGTGAGCGGCGGATTAGACCGTGTAGTCACCTCAGCCTAGAGCCCGAGTGGTGCGCAGGTCACCCAAGATAAAGTGGAGATGGGGTGAGAGGATGAATTACACTCTTAGGCAACTTGTATTTCATTTGAATCAATCAGCCTCCTAAAAAGTTTAGATTCTAAA
Organism: Oreochromis niloticus; assembly: GCF_001858045.2. Lineage (NCBI taxonomy): Eukaryota > Metazoa > Chordata > Actinopteri > Cichliformes > Cichlidae > Oreochromis > Oreochromis niloticus. The sequence continues at coordinate 36,798,553 of NC_031980.2, read as the reverse complement.
TCAGTCCTGCTTAATAAGCAAATAAATTCCCCACCTTTTGGTTTCATTTGCCAACATTTTGAGATCTTACCAGTTAAGAAACCCACAGATCAACTGTCTCAAAAGACAACAGGACGTTCTCAGGAAAGCAGAACATTGTTTCTGGACAGACACACTGATGATGACATTTTTTAATATTTTAAATATAAAAAAACTTCAGTAAATAAAACCAAGGTGGCTTGACAGTGTGAAAAATAAATTTACATTTCTAGATGTTTTCATGAACTAATGCAGTGAGAATTAAAAATCTAACACCGGCTCTCTACACATCAGCCGTTTTCTACCTTTCTTCCCAGAGTATGTAAAATTTATGATTTGCAACCAATGTAATTTCCCTAAATGTGCTCTTTGGGAGTCACTAAGGTAATCTTCACTATCTATGTATAATACCTGGAAAATACAGCTGAACCGTAGTTATCAAACGCACCATAGGCTATCGTGAAATACTATCAGCGGCTCTAATTAGGCAGTTTTAATTCTTTAATTCACTTTTCCCACACAAATCCAAGACTGAAGACACCAAACACTGCCAACTAATTTCTGCCACCCGCAGAAAAACAACGCAGTTGCCAGAACTAAAACAAAATGAAAATACATTGAATACGTTTCAGAGTCAATTATTTTCTTCCAGTGAGAGCCCTCCTAACACTGGGCAGAACTGTCCCATTTTGAAGTGGCAATCCATTTTGGCTAAGTGATGTCAGGCAGCCTGTCACGTTAGTCTGTGTGAAGCAGTGGGCCTATTCCTCATCTCAGCGGCTGCTCGCTCATGGTGGGGACAAACGACATTTCTTTCTCATTTGGAAGGAAATAACGGGGCCAGAAACTGCGCTGGCAGCCAAACAGAAACTGCGCCCTAGAGCTATACTGAACCAAGGACACAAGCCAGTCTTTGTTTGTTTTTTCTTCTTCTTTTTTTTCCTTTACTAACACTAAAGGGCTGTGTAGTCGTGTTCCGATACTGTGGGGTCATTTTACTTGTTTTCTTTTTTTTTTTCAAGCAAGTTATTTCAAGCTGGTCATGTGTTCGCTGCAACTGGGCAGTCATTTCCACTGGAAACCACAAAAACTGTAGCAGTGACTTTGATTGGGGAATAGCAAGCCCCTTAGCCCATTTTGGTGGGTACGGTCACATATCTATTCCCTCTGTTCCAATTTTCATGACCTGCACATTGAAATCCGCACGCCAGAGACAGCTTCATTATTAGCGTGCCTTGCACAGAGCTCAGTGGCAGGATATTGCATAGAGGAGCATATAACAGCTGAGCAATCTGAGTTGGGCAGCTGGGCATGCAGGTATTGTAATTTTAATTCCCTTCTCAATTCCCACGTCCCTCTACAGTGGGCTGTTGTTCTTCTCAAACGAGTTTGAGGTAAAATGTCATTGAAAACGCCCCGTGCGCTGAAATTGTGAGGGAACCACAGAAGTGGGTTGTGTGATTTCACATAATATTTTTGCTCAAAGTAGAAAACACTTGCTGATTTCCACTCCACACACTTTCTCACATGCCCTCTATGATACTGTCAAACCTATCACACGTTGACTGCGAGAGTAAAAGGGAAAGCTAAACAAATACCTGCAGGGCATTTTTCTGCTGTGGCAAAGTAAAAATAATTACCCGGCAACAAAGCCATTGTTGCATACTTGAATTTACGCAAAGTACGCTGTTCCCTAAGAAGTTTGAAGCAAGCATTACCAAAAACTGCCTGCCCTTTCCTTGCTTTTTTTTGGTGTGTGAGTACAATTCAAATACGCGATAGCGTCTGCTTCCATCACCACATTTGTGGAGTAAAATGCCTCCCTGTTATCCACCATCTAAATGGCCATTAGCTGGACTAACCCAATTAGCGGAACAAGATCTAACACAGCCTTCCATTGTCCTTCCATCACAGGAAACAGTAGAGGTTTGCTGCATTCTGATCAAATGTATGGTGATTAATGACTGCGCGCTCACTGTGTTGACAGGCTGTAACAGCTCCCAAATCCAGCCACACATTGAGGCTACACATATTTGTCTGTAGAAGTGACACTTGTATGAATAATTGGGCAATAGCTCCATCACCAACCCGACTACCTATACAAAAAAATTTCCCCCCACAAATGAAGAATAGGAGTGAGATGCTGTCAAGCCCCCCCTCCACCCGCCTTCAACTCCCTCCTTGACATTCCACATCTGTGTATCGGGAATAATGACCAGGCTAAAAATATTAGAAACTCGGCAGCAAATTGCTTAAAGGTCGTTTTAATTATACGGATGGGCTGTCGAGCAGTCACGCCTGACAGGAAATGGAAACAAATGATGTAATGGCTGAATAAGGAAGTGCAGTTTATCAATAGATTGGTGGGCACTAAGCGCAGGAAGCCCCTTAGCAAGATGCTAAAGAAGGAACGCATGGAGGAAATAAAAGTCAGTCAAAAATATCTGATCCACACTCACGGGCAGCTGCTGTGGGAAAACAAGAGCGACCGTAAGTCTGGGGGCAAGTGGGTGAAATGGACAACCTGCCTGTTTGGGGGTTGCTCTGTTAGCCTTCTGTCTCAAAACATTTGCGTTTTGGCCATAATGCAGAGCGAGAAACGTTATCCGTGTGAAACAACGTATAAAAGCCCACGAACATGACTTACAAACCGACAAACATATGAGGGAAAAAAAGCGCTGGACGTGTCATGTTGAGATTAGACAGAACCCCACAGGGGGAAAAAAACAAAAAAAGCAGAGCTGAAAGAAATAAAATGGAACAAAACACAGCAAGACTGAGAGAAACAGACGGACAAAAAGCTCAGGAGGAGGAAAGAAAGAAGGGGGGGGGCTCTGTCTGCTTGTGAGGTGTACTTAAATTAACTCCATTTGAAAAAAAAGAAAAGTTTGAGGCACTTATCAAGTCATAAATCTCCGGCCCGGGAATTAAAAAAAGTGAAAAAGAAATAACAAACACCAAACGTCATGCTGCTTTAAATGTCTGCCGTCTTTTCCCCACACCGCAGGAGTTCAAAAGAATAATAACTTTGCCCTCACTCATCACCACCCAGAGAAGCGTTAGGGCCGCTTGTAATATTGTTTTTTTCCTTTTTTTTTTTTTTAATTAGTAACTCTAATCTGATCATTAAGGGCAGCAAAAAAAAAAAAAATCAGCATAGCTATAGTACAACTGTGAGCCAGGCTAATAATTGAAGTGACGGTGGCGTTGTAGTTAGAAAAACTCACATCTGTCTGATGACACTTTCTGCCATCTCTACCAGATTACGTGCTGTGACCAGAAGGCAAAAGGAGCGTTAATAGGGAAAACATTGTGTGGGAGGGAAAATAAAACAGTGACAAAGATGGAGTGCATGAAAGCATTCAGGATCAATATGTTGTGTTCTATATATGTGTCTTAGTTTAGCAGCACGAGCAAAACCAAAGTTGACACATGGAGGGACAAAAACCCCAAAACAAAGCAAGAAGACTTTCATCACCGATCTTCTGCCACTTGGAGGATTATTGTCCTCATAGCTACTGTTAGCCACCTAAACAACAACACCAACATCCAGTTATGTCGGCTAGTTAACATTGAATGTGTAGTTAGCAGGGTATGCTTATAAGCTTGCTTTGCCTCCATGCATCAGGTTTGTTTTGTTGGTCTCATTCAAGATGTTTCCACCTGCTGCTACACCAAAACCATTTACAGAAGGGTTTAAGACGCGCTCAGAGGTGACGCAACACCAGCCAGGCTAAAAGTTAGAAAACAAAAAAGGATGAAGACACAATTAGAGCAATAGCCAGGAGGAAGAGCGAGAATGGAGGTGAAGCGGTGCAGAGGGAATACGAGGCTGCTGATGGAGAGCAGATGGAAGGAGAAGGGGATTGTGATTAGTGCTACGTGGTGACTAGGCCACTGTGACGCTAAGTGTCTAGTGGTGGTTCTCCCTTAGGCGGCGTCCTCAGTGCTCGCTCCCCTCCCATGGTACCACCGTCACTGGCCAGAGAAACGCAGCACGTCTGCTTGCTCTTCCATCCATTCGGTGCTGCGCAGCACCGAGACGGTTTCTCAACATGTGACATAAACAAGACGTCCTGTTGGCACGAAAGCATCCCTGAAGGAATTACACGGTTGGTCTCGTTGTTTACATCTCCATGCTGGATGAGTCTGAAATGCACTTGGAGACCATGCATACTATGATGCTGCACGTTTGGCACACTATTACAACAGATCTTGCTGTTGTTTTGCATGTTTATTCATTTAATCACTATTCTGATTTTTCCCCCTCCCTTTCCCCACACCAGATCCAGTGCTGACCCCCCTGGCATATTCAATTCAACCATCACTCAGCACAGCACAATTTCAGCCAGAGTCTCAGCCGGCCGAATTAGGGTAACTCGAGCTCCTCAAGATTGTAATCAAAGCGTAAATAATGAGTGCAGAACCAAGACCAGCGCTATTACTTGAGCCGGCTTAACATTTCTCTAGATTTTAGTTCCTTTTTTTTCCTTTTTTGCTCTCTGTCTCCTTCCTCTCCCTCAGAGTCCAGAGAAACACAAACAAACCGAAGAACAGAAAAGGCAACACAGAGAAAGAGGAGTGCAAGCAAGGCTGGTAGTAAAAGATTAAGACAGAAAGAGGGTAAAGACTAAACAGAGAAAGGCAGCGTGTGGGGCAGAAGGCCTGCACTAGCTTCAACAGCCTGGGACTTGCAAATGAACTAATCACCTGAGGGGATTCTTCTCAGCTTACTTAAACAACTAGTAAGTTAAACACACACGCCTCACAGTCACCACAGTGTGGATATGTCTGTGTTTGTGTGCGAGTGCGTGCCCGTGTGTCCTCATGGGTATGTGAGCATTTGTGACCTGCTGCCCAACTGACTGAGGCAAGCAGCAGGCCGTCAAAATAAGAAGGCATCTGTTCCAGCAAATGCTGGCAGGAGCAGAGACAGTTAGTGAGACGAACTGGGAAGGAAGCCGGAGCCAGGGATGAGACCAGGGTGTAGTGCCCCCCATTTGAGGTTTCCTGATTGTTCTTCTATGGAATAATAAAGGGAAACTAAATGACATGTGACTGCAGTTTCTAAAGAAAAGATGAGGCCTGCTTTGAATTAGGAATGCTCCACTGCCTCCACCCAACTTTCATGTGAACACATGCGGTTTTAGGTCATGACGGGGAGAAGGGAAGGGAAGACGGGGTAAAAAGGGCAAAAATAAATAAATGTTCTGGCACTTAAATCAGTCTGCTTAGTTGTCATGTACAGTTTATGCTCATCATCAATGATTGCTACCGAGAATTTGGAAGCTATCGCTAATTTTACTAATCTTTTCCTTTGTCCTATTTGCTACATGCAACAGCATTATTACGTACTTATTAATGTACTAAAAACTGAAATTAGCGTCGGCTAGTAGGTAATAAAGTTCAGCATTTATAAGACGCTTATAAACAGTTCATATTCAGGAGCACAAAACATTTTAAAAATATAACAAAGGACACATTTCTTTATGTTATTATTAAACCTTTACTGCAGATTTAGTAACAGCTCATCGATAGAGGGACCGAGGTTAGATGTGATGTAACTGTACCTACAAAGAGCTGTTACTCAGTGTCTTCAACATAAGCACTGACTTATGGCAGTTGCAACTTTTGCATCACTGCTGCTCTCATCAGTGTAACATCTGAACAAATCACAATGAAGGGGCGGGACTTATCAGAATATTTTTTTTAGCAATGCTCAGGTAAATCTGATCTAGCTGAATGAACTAGTGTCAATTTTGACAACTCAATTGTGTCATAGCCCAAAGAAAAAAGAAAAAGTGTACCGTTTTCTGGGGACAGGGCATGCTCAACCTTACTGCACAAGGAGATTACTCCTGATTGGATCATTTCCAAACTCATCCCGCCTTTTTACACAGCTTAAATGGTTCTGATTGGGTCTTGTCTCTCAAGAGCTCATTTTTATTGGTAGATGAACATTTCAATACATTTCATCATAGTTTTTGTCTTTTTGTTGTCAGAAAAAAAAGGTCATTGACAAAAACTATAATAAAAATTAATGGTCAACAAAATTAACACTGTTGAAAACACTGTTATTCATAATCCACCAATACAGGAGATCGTTCTTGTGCTCTGAGAGACTCAAGATTTTAAATTTTAATATATTAATAATACACACATACTATGCTTTTTGCATAATCACCCACCTGACATCCTTCATATTGATGATGTATGAAAAGTTAAACAAAATTAGATATAAATACAGTATATTTCTTTAGTGAAGAAAAACAAAACCACACTTTAAGTTCTTTTGAATTTTACGACCTCATAAGATAAAAAAAGCAAATGTTCTGTTTACCTGGAGAAGAATTTGATACCTTCAAGATCTTGTGAGAATCCATCTTACACACATTCAAGCGTTTCACAGCTGGTTAGAGTAGTCAGCATCTTCCTAGCAGCAGCTACAGGCGTGTTTTAGGTTTGAGATGGTAACAGAAAAATCATTTACCTAATCACATGACAATTAAAAATAAACTTTGAAAATGGCATTCGTGCCATCTATGTGCAAATTTTCCTTTAAAAGATAAGATCATCTGCAGCCACGCTAACTATATAGCTATTTACAGTGGCCGCGCGCCTGCTCGCTCCTGTGGCTGGGCTCATCATTCCTACTCACGATTCTGACTGTTTGAAGTTTGATCACCAGTTTTTCAAATAAACTGACAAGAAACTTTTTTACCCTAAAAAGCCATCGATTGCACACGGTTAATAAACTGCAAATATAAATTGTCAATAAATAACTTTAAACAGACCGTTAAAAATGGCTGTTTAATTGCTTTGCTATCAGGCAAAATTTGCACAAAAGGTAATAATACTGGATCAGTTGTGGACTTGACTAACTTGCATATTATTATTATTATTAATATTATTATTAGTAGTAGTAGTATTATTATTAGTATTGTTGTACCACCAAAAAAAGTCTCTATAACCAACTAAAATAATTTTTTACATAATACATTTGAACTTCATTGCATGAGCATTATTTTTTTTTTACAGGCCTGTTTGAGGTTATTCTCTATATTTGTTCTTTGGGCTTTTTTGCTTTGTTTTTGTCATATATGTAATAACGTTAAGTAAAAAAATTAATAATAAAAAAAAATACTGAGTGAGTCTGTTTTTGTTAGTTCATTTAAATCTTTTACTTTTTTTGCACGCTACAAAAAAGCTAAAAGTTAACTGCAAATAAAGGAACAATAACTTATAAAATAACACTAGAAAAACAACAATAGGAATAAACAAGTACTAAGAAACTGAGTGCTGTCACCTGCCAGGGAAAAATGTTGTAATCATCCCAGCCTATCGTCTATCTGCATTGTAGGATTCTGAACAAAAACTGGCAAAACATCACATCTGAATTCTTCCGTTCTCTCTATCCAGCCCTCTAGTCTCCTTTCAGAGCTACTGTCTGACAATACCATCGTGTAGACACAGAGGCAGCTGCAGCACCAACATAAGAAATTCTGTGAATTTCACACTCTGCTGCCTGCCAAAAAAACCTGGGCCCAGATTCGGTGATTGGCCTCTTGAGTGTCATTCCAGCCCCCCTAACCACTTTCTGCCTGCCACCAGCAGAGGACCCTGCTGCATCCCGGCTTCTGCAGCCAGGATGACAATCTTGAAGACACCAGCTATGGGGTCATTTAAAAAAAATGCTGGAGCAATCTTATGTCTGTAGCACTATGCAATCTGCGTTATGTTCAGAGCACCAAAAAGGAAACCAAAAAATGACAATGGTGGCTAGTTACGATGGGTTTTTATAATACTAAATGCAGACGCCAGTTAGCTTGTGATGGGATCTTACGCAAGATAATAATTACACTGGGTCCCGTCTAACTGACTACAGTATGTTCAAATACAATACATGCAAAATCACACCATAACCTTGCATCTGTTAAGTTGGATATTCTCCTTTTTTTTTTTTTTTTTTTTTTACAGTGAAATCATAAATAATGGGTAACATCCTGAAAAATATGTAAGAACTCCCTTTAATTTTACCTGCGCTTATTTTAAAGACGAGCTGTACTTTGTTAATACCATCAAGGGATTCCTATGCATTTTAAGAAGGACCAAAAAATGTATTGATGGGGAAAAAAAGAGGCTTTTAGCCACGCAACTCATAAGTCCTTTATTTTCCCATATGGGGGGAAAAGGAGTTAAGTAAATCACTTTGCACTGTGGTGGTCAGAGTTTCCAGCTGCGGCCCCTATGCATGCTTTCGTGAGGAGTGTTTAGGCTTCTGTGGGATACACAAAAATATTAAGTGCATTCAATGTAATGAAAAATGCATATAATAAGAATTTAATTGTTTTGGGATTTCGCGTGATGGCCTGAGAGTACGCGAGTAAATAAAACGGGTCCGAAAATAATTAGCAATGAGTGTGTGATGTGTGTGAAAACCATGAAAAAGCGATGGAGGTTTGAAGGGAAAAATGATTCACAACCCTTAGTGGATTTATGTCTTGCTGTGTGTATGTGTGTGAGTGTATAGTATAGTTTTGTGCCCACTTTTTCTATGCATCACTAGATTGAAATAAAGAGCAGATTTTTCCAACCAAGCTTCGACATTATTTGCCTTTTATAGCCTAAGCATTTTTTAGGAACAAGGAAACCACTAAATATGGTATTCCACAGTCGAATTACCTCTGTATTTCCTAGTCACTGGGGAGTTAATAGCTGGTTACTTGTTATGTTACATGTTATGTGACATATTTACTGTGTCAGTTGTTGTAAAACTGCAAAAAATAGCAGGCTATGCCCGAAACCTGGAGATTTGCTAAGCCACGGCTACAACACTGTAAATTAAAGGTGAATAAAAATTTCACCTCAACTTTAAAAATAATTGAAGGATAATTTCAGAATCATTTGAAGTATATACATGGAGACTAATGATTTTTACATATCCACCAAACACTGCACCACTGATAAATCAGCATTGTTGTTTTGCTGGTCAATTCATGAACCACTTTTGCATTTGGATGACAACAGCATCTTGGAAGGGCAACTATTGTGCTTCAATCAGGAACTGGATTTGTTATGCAGCATCTCAGTAATTAACTGATTGATAATTTCGGGGTTGCTTCCCCTTAATTACGGGGCTGATTGTAAATGAACATGGTGATCCAGTCCATTGGAAGCGACCTATACAAAGTGGGACACCTCTTGCAGATTTCTACCGTGTCTGGTGACCGCCCACACTCTGCTGTGGCTGCCCAAAAGATGTTGAAGAAATCTTCCCCTGCCTGGCCCCCTTCTTACCACACTTTTATTATCCTCTTAGAGAGACACAGAAAGCTTGTAATGTATGTACAATTATCCACAGTTATAGGTTTTGGTTTTATTCAAAGGCAATTTTGACTCCTATAATTTAAAACATTAAAACAAACATCAATTAATGCAAGAATATGCATTTAAATGATTGTTTGTATAGAAGGCACACAGAATTAAAAAAAGGTAAATCAACTGTATAGGGACAGCATGTGGTAGAGTGACATTGTTTCAACAGAAGCAGCTACCCTGCTGTCACAGACCAGGGCTTTAACAAGGCGACATGATGTTCTGTCTAACAGGTAAACAAGCAGCAAAGCGTTATGCTTTTTTTCCCAGGCTGTAAATAAAATTAATGTTAAGCAGGTTGAAGATTCAGGCAGAAGCTTAGGCTCCATCTCGTTTTTGTGATTTAAAATAAATACTCTTGTCATGTCTTTCGCTCTCTGTAATGCACTGAACATATAACAGGCAACAATTAACATGCACAACAACATGTCAATTAAAAGCTGGCCTTCTGATAATGGTTCAGCGCCTGGTTGACACAAACAAACAGAGGTCAGCTACCAGCACAAGCCAAAAAAAAGGTATGCCAACAAATGTTTTACAATAAATATCAGAAGAAAATCAGAAGGCTGCTACAGCTTTTTATTTAAAATGGTTACATAAATGTTTGAGTTTCTGTGTTTTTATTGATTGTGCCCACAGTTTGTTTTCTTATGTTAGCTCAATAAAGCTGTGACACCATGAGTGCAGTGGGTAGCTGACTTGATGACAGTGTGTAGTAAACATGTTTAAGGTGAGTTTAGATCAGAATAATCCACAATACTTAACCATTACCTAGTTAAGCAAACACAGAGAATTTTAAATAAAAACCTGCCCTCATATGTCATTAATGTAATGATTTATACTAAACATATCACGTTAACTATATTATAGAAGGAATTCTATTTGAAGTAGAATGCCAATTGGCACTTCTTCAACTAACTGACAGCAAAAAATTAATAACTAAATATTTCATGGGAAGATTTTATTTTATGCTATCCACAACTGGTTGGTTTAAGTGGCCGACCAACAAGTCACCGATCAATGAGCGATCTAATGAGATGTCACGTTCATGTCTATGAACCAAACAAATAATTGAGGGTCTTTCACAGTCACACTGCCATGTGGAGGAATGGTCTAAAGCAGCTGCAATCAAGACCTTTATGACGGCTGATGGGAAAAACGGAACCTGGTCATTATGGCCATTTGACAAGGATCAAGGCCAGTAAAACCTCTGAGCTACTCATGACCCAGTTGCTCACCTTTCAGTGACATCAACAGGAAATCCAGGGAAGAGACGAGGGAGAAAAACAAAAACAATGATGGCATTCTTTACACACTCTTGTCTGACTCTTTTCTCTTAATCCCCGTAAATGAGAAGCAGTTGTAAGGTAACCGTGTTTGTAATAGCTGGTAATAGAAATATCAGTTTCAGCGCTTTTGGTACTTCTGAGGTACGGAGCTTCTTTTGTCTGGGGAATGCTTCTTGGCAAAGCACTGGTGAGCTATGCTTTGCAGGATCTCTCTTCATTTCAACACATCCTGGAAAGGTATGTGGAAAGTCTTTTGATAAACAGAGCTGAGGGGGGAGAAACCCCCAACTAAAATTTAGACCAGGATAGTGTACACTGAAGCATATGTCTGCAATTCAGTTTTAAGTCCAGATGAAGTCACAATGCACTTTTGTTTACGCTATCATCAACATCGGAGCATGCTTTGGCAGCGCTTGCATTACTGCAGAACAATCGCATAATTTGTTTGCATGTGAAAGTGTTTTTCTCTATTTTACTGTGTGGGTGAGGTTTTTCTCAATGAGTCATTGTTTACTGTCTGAAATAAAGATTCAAACTATATATGATTTATCTGCTAAGATGCAACGGGAGAGCTGAAAGAAGAATGCATGTTGCAGTAATAGAGTCTGCGTGAGTGTGGCCCCAAACGCCAGAAAATGTAAGAAATTCTGAGGTTGAAAAGCTGCCTCAGACAGCACAGCAGGGGAGAAAAAATACATTTACTGTAAACCTGTATCTCCTTGAGCTGCTGCCTTAATCTAAAAAAGAAAAAAAGGAAAAAAACTCCACTGCCTCTCTATTCTATGAGGGAACAAGGAGCCATCCATCATTATTTTCCACAGTGCTTTACTGCCCCAAACAGCTCTCTCAACATAGAAATGAGTCCTGTGAGCCTATGGGCCTGGGCACTGATATTGCTGTTATATGAATAATATGTATAAACAATATAAATAAACAATCAAATCTGCTTTAAATGTTTTTAATGTAATCACATATTTTCATTTTTTCTATATTTAAAATTACTGGTGGTTTCAAAGTTGTGTAAAGTGACATTTTTCTTTTAAAACACAATTTTACTAACAGCAACGGATTGTCAGCTAGAAATTCCATTTAATTCACAGCACTCAGCGATACAACATGGATGCGGTTTGATTTGAATGATAAAACAGTGCAAATAAAATAAAACCAACAGCCCCCTAAAATCTCTTAATTTTGTATTCATAACACCAAACCCGACCTTAGGTTAAGTCTCGGTCAACATGCTCTCCTTTCAGCGTTAACAGAATCAACAGTAAATTATACATGAGAAGCAAGCCTCTTCCTAACCCATTAAAAAAAACCCACCCTAACCTGCAGGTCAGGCAGCAGACAGCAATAACAGAATCCACCATCACACCTTTCCTCGTCATGTCAACTGAGATAATAAGGGCCTCGGCTGGGGGCATGACACGAACACATTCTGATACTGCAGCAGAAGAAAAGTGGGGCTACTGAGCGTCTCTGTCAAGTGCCAAAGAATAGAAATACAGTCACTGAATAGCCATGCAGCCAAATCCAGTACCACATTGCCCTCAGACAATGGGTGCGGTACTAATCCCCCTTCATGGGGTCTGCATCCCCTGTCATGCCCAGTGGCGAACCATGCTGAGACACTGCGTTGGGGAGTGACACCTCGACAAAAGCATCGCCACAGGCCACTGTTGGGCCTGTGTGCTCTGCACTGCTGTGCATGGAATCTGCATTGGGGGGAATGAAAGCGATGAGCAGTGTGTTAAACAATGCGCTGCCTGGGTGCCGAGACCCCCGTCAAGGCTCGGTGTGGCCACCCATCAAAACCCTTGAGCCCGGCATTTGAGGCTGGCAGATAGTCCATCCCACGTCCACCCCCTTCGCCACGCAACCCTATCAGCCTTGTGTCTGGGTTGGGCCCAGCTGGGCGTGCTCTTCTGTCCTCTGCTCTGCTCTGGTGGATCTGACAGCTGTTACCGAGAAAGGTTATTCACTCAGCGCATCTCTCCGCACACACACAATGACCCTATTGGCCCCGCCTGTCTAGCCAACCAGCTCTTACGCTCTGCGACCAACAGACAAGGTGGAGAAAAGGAGCTGACAGTGTCACTCGCCCGCCACTTGCATTTCACGCTACATATGCACCCAAAGACGGCTCTTTTGCGCCCCAAAATAACTGAGCTGACTCAAATACAGTGATGCCGTTTGTACTTTTTTTTCGCCCCCCTTTTACACATATAAGGCAAGTGGGCAGAAAATAGGTCAAACACTACATGGATGTGGTTCAACGGAAAATGGCTGCTTTCCTCATTGGAATGGAGGAATGCAATAGCGCCGAGAGGAGACGGGTGGCGCTCTTACTGTACTTACAATGCAGAGCAACATCATGCTATATTGCACAGCCTCTGTCTGGTTCGTGAAGACTAAAGAAGGCGCAAACCGCTTTGTTCCTGAAGTGATACAAAAACACGTGGTTACTGAAGTAAATACTCAGCACCTGATGACATTATGAGCCTTAAACATTAGGGCGAAACCCTTCCTTTAATTTTCATCCACACTTTGCCGCTCACCGCTGGCTCCCGTGCCATCTGTGCATCTGTCCCTATCTCAAACTTTTGTCAGCCTGTTGCGAGGGTGTTGGTTGACTTCTTTTACGTTGGAGCTCTCCATTTAAATGATAAAACTTTTGTTAATTCGCTGTGACAAAACAAAGCGGACTGTTCCCTTTACAAAGACGAAAGAAAAAAAACACGCAGGGTGAGTTTTCTGCTGCGCTACCTCTGATATTTCCATTTATTTTATTGTTTTGTTTCTTTTTCCTGTCATGCTGCAGAATAAATGTTTCTAATTCAGATATTTTGTTATTTTCTAGCCTTGGATGGCTCCTGGTTTGGGCTGCCATACCACTTCATTAACTTTAATGCATTTTATCCAGGCTCAATGGAATTGTTTCTCATGCAGTGCACTTACAATGATCTATCCTTTGTGGAGTCTTTTACTGCCTGGTATTGGGTTTCGTGTTATTTACAGATAGGAAAGAAGGTGTATTTACGGCATGGTAAAGTACTTGATATTTCTGTTCCGTGCTGATGTTGTGTACAGTTTGCTAATTGGAAAATAATGAGGGCAATAATGGCCTACCACTCATTAAAATTCATCTGTTGAGCCTTTTGTTTCAGCTCAGTATTGAGCATGAATTAAATGACATGACATGGAGAAAGAAGATATTGGAATATCATCTCATTATATTGACACACTTAATTATGTGAAAAAAGCCACTGTTGGTGTACAACCTTATTATATCAATGTACTTAACGAGCATGAAATAATTCCTTGGAGTGATTGAGGCCTTACCACGCTGGTTAAATATATATTCTGTGGAAAGACTTTACAATACAAGGACTACATGTGATGCAACACTGATGATATTGCAACACTATACTTGTATAACATTGAGAGGCTACAGAGAGAACGTGTTTACCATCACACACACTGGCATGGTGTTAAATGGAAAGTATATATTGCATATTTAATTTAATGCATGTATTGACAATTCTCCATTTTCCACGACATCTAAACAAGCATGCAGGAGTATGAACATGTGCACAAATATGTTTTCTACACAGTGCACTCCATATTCACCACATTCATGTACAGCTGAAGCCACACGTACAAATGTGTTTACATAGAACAATGACTGATTCGCAGCCATCACTGTTATTGCAGTTATTATTATCGCCACCATCCTCAGCACCGCTTTTACTCGTATGACCTCCAAAGTGATTTTTCTTGGAGTACTGCCATTCAGTCAGCTGAGTGGGCAAACCAGCAGACACACACACACACAGGAAAAAAAACAAAATCCGGCAAAACAATTCAAGTGCACACACAGATGCCAACATAAGAACACACATACTCTCTCAAGTGGCAGGCCAGTCGTGCATTGTTCGCTTCGCCTCCATCCCTGACGGCAAAGCTGTACTGTCAGTTTACCTTGCCCCAGGACATCCATGGGACAGCCTATCAGGCTTCTCCCTACTGCCAAAGACATGTAGCCCTGTTTATCTCCTAATTGACTCTCAGAGGAAGGCTAAGATTGACAGTGTCGCTCCCACATCACTTAAGTCCTTTTTAGCCAAGCAAGCCCTGCATGCCATCACCTGTTAATAATACATTGCAGCAGACTAACTTTATTGATAAGCACTACTTCACCTCGCACTTTAGTCAAATACAGCCGAGAGAAGAGTCGTTAGAAGCCAATCACGTCCTCTCATTTGAGGAGATGACTTTCTCTGCCTCTTTTCCCCCCGGTTCAGCCTCAGATCTACGATCAGAAGGCTCTGAAGCGATTGAGTTTCGGAGAGGCTAGAGGGGAGCAGCATGTCTTGACAGAGCCAAACAAGTCTGGGGTTTCATTTGTTTGCCATTCTCCCCTGTCATGATCAAATGCAGCAGCGCTCACTTTGTCCAGTTTGGCAGCACAATTACGCAGGGCCGCTGCTGCCAACAGCTGACAGAGATAACATATATTGCAAAGCGTATTTATTATGCACTGACTGATGGGAAGACAGACTGGAGTTGCCATAAGAGTTCTAAACATGAGCGGAGGGATTGATTGAGACTAATTGACAGCATGAAAACGTTTGGGGCGTTTTTGGGGGCGTGGGGAGGAGGGGGCGGTCAGAGTGATGTGTTTGATTTTTCCTCGCCTGCCACTTACTTGTCATCACCTGACAAGAAGCCCCTTTCCTACTGGCAATCCACGTTGCTTATTTGACACATTTTCGAAAGCCCTTCCTGACGCTTGCGATGGCAGTGGACGGGGTAAAGGGCGTAAGGTGGGCACGCGCCCCAACGTGGCCCTTGTCCTCGTCTGTCGGGGGATTATTTTGTGCATGCTGCCATTTTGTCATGCGCCACTTGCGGTGATGTCACAAAGGCCACCCTCGCAGAACTTTGGCCAGCTGGGCACCGTCACTAAGGCTCGTCACGTCTCACCCGTGTAGCCCGTGACTGCTGCAAACCCCGAGGTGTTCAGAGATATGAATAGAGCTGCACAGTAACAGGATCAACAAGGATATTGGAAAATAGTTGCATTAGAGGTTCTGCTCTGAAACAGGTAAACAAATTACTCTGGGCTGCTGGATGAAGCTCCTGGCTGTCAAGATCAGACAGACAGGGAGACTCGGTGTTTATTCATGATTTTAATGAATAAGCAAACTCCAGACATGCGCAATAGTAACATTACTTCACTTTTATCACTTGTTTGATATCCCCGTACGCTTTGTCTCAAACCCCAAGGGTCTTTGGTCGTCTTCCAAGTTTGCAACAGCATGCTTCTGTCCTGTGTTGTAATTCATTCTGCGGACCAAAGCATATTTCTCTTTTCTGTGATACTTTTGTTTGTCAGTGAGGAAAAACAAAGCAAAAGAAAAAAAGGTGCTTTTAATCCCAGCGTTATTGTCAGGGCTGAGACACTTTGTAGGTGCTGTTCTCACATCTTTGGAACCCGGTGACCGCGTAGCTTAGATCTTCAGCATGGGTCCTCATAACGGAAGCGATGGGCCGCACAAGAGAACTATCAAGACCCGAGGACGTGACTGTCAGGGTGCCAAAAGGCTTTGTTGATGCTCTTAGCCAGTTTGTTTGAGCTATACTTTACTTCAAACATGCACACAGACAGAGGACTCACCTGGGGAAAGAAAAGTTGTCTGAAGCTGAGAGAATCTGATTTCCACCCTTTTGTATCCATCTCCTTAAGCCATCGCTTATTGAGGATATCCTGCTCACTGCCCAAAGTACTTCAGCTCATTATACGCTAATGATCTGTCTGCTTTTTCAAAGTGTCCCCTTTGATTGCACGAGCACGGACACAAACTTCTTTGCACAGAACACAGCTGAAGTACATAAAAATTACCTTCGCTCACGCAGGTAAGAGCTAGTTTCACGGTGGGTAGGAGAGCAGGAATAAAGCAAAAGATTGCTTTTTATGGAGACCTTCAAAGGAGCCTTAAGTTTTCCTTTTTTCCCCCCGTGATGGAAAAGAATGAAAAACGCAAAGGTAATCTGCTGCATCATTCGCACACTCACAGCTATGCACATTAGCCTGACCTTGTGTGTTTTTCTTCCCTTAACTTCAGATACTGTTCACTCTACTCCAGTAAGTTGTTACAATGGCACACTGAAAATCTCCTTGAGGCCCTTAAGCGTGCAGTTTCCCTGTGTGTGTGTGTGTGTGTGTGTGTGTGTGCGTTGCAAGTGCGGTTGTGTGGAGGAGTGTCTGTTGGAAGGGGAGGGGTAATCTCATTCTCCTTTTAAATCTGGTAATTAACTTGACAGCATGACAAATGGACATGATCAGCTGTCTGCCCCCATAAGACACAAATATGCCATATTACACGCTCCTATATGTGGGATTCCACTCGGCAAAAAATACATTAGAGAGAAGCTACTCAAATGGAATCAAGCTGAGTTTGTCTGGGTTTTAGAGTTCTGTGTGTTTGCGAGAGCATCCCGGAACATACGGCCATAAGTCATGTGTGCAGGCACATGCAGAAATGTACAATAGACACAAACTAAGGCAGATGATCCTGTTTATTTGATAGCAGTCCTCTCTTTTACTTCTAGGCCCTCCCAGTCTGCCTCCTGTTAGGCCTAATGGCACACAGGAGTCGACTTGTCTAAGTAGGGCCTACTGTATATCACTGCCCTGTCTCTCCCCATATCTGTCCCTCCCTCCACTCCACTCCACTCTCCCTCCATCCCTGCAGCCATTAATCTACCCCTCCATTCCTCTATCTTGAGTACCTGATTCGGATGAGAGCTTTGCACTTCACAATACTGTAATTCTTCAGGCTTGGTGTGCTGTAAAGCACATGTGCCAACTAAAAAAAACAAAAAAGCAGTCACACATTATTGAAGCCTTATCTAATTAGGTCCACATACACACAAAAAGAAGCTCTAAAAGCATGGACTGACCTGTGGTGGCTTTCTATCTAAAAGCATGATGTGTTTCACTGATACCCTATTTTTGGGGCTGTGTAATGTATAGCAGGTGCCTGTAGTGTTTTTTTCTTCTCCTTCACATTTAAGGGATGTCACTGTAACGCACAGGCGACAAAACTCTAGACATCAATATTTATGTAGTTGCGGGATTACATTAAAATAACAGTACATCGTAGCATCGAGAGACGGCATCTTCTGATAATAGGCAGCATCAGATATAATCGTGGAAGGACATTTTTTGACAGCATTAGAACAAAATAAATACACAAAATAATCCCTTCCTGGCAAAGAAACCAGGCATGCTCCAGTTACTGATATTTACACAGTACAAAATAATAACAATGCTAATGTCAATAGAAACACAATAATGTCGCAATCTGATTAGAGAGACTGTGTGTGTGTGTGTGTGTGTGTGTGTGTGTGTGTGTGTGTGTGTGTGTGTGTATGGCGAGAGGAAAATTAAATTTGAAATTTGAGAACTTGCCTCTGTCTGTAATGTATTACGGTGGGGGGTTGGGTGGTGGGAGTGGTGGGGGGAGAGGTGGGGTGGAATTTAATAAACCCGCCAAAAAATTTTAAAATGCATATTGGCCTGAGATAAGGTGGCGACTGTCCTTTTTTTCTAAAGTAATTATGAGATTTTATTCATTTCTGTCATTAGTCAAACTGACAGCTGGTCCCTGCAGGCTGGACTTGTCCCATTCTCTTCTGCTGCTCACCTATCTGGGAAGGTACCCCGTAATGAATGTTTACAACACACAGGTAACAGAGTAAATATTGGATTCATCAATTACGGCGGGTGAGGGAACTGGCAATCAAATCCCATGATTATTGTTACCGTCGGGGGGCAACATGAGCCCTGACAGTGGCTGCTGGTCACACATGACACGCGCAGCACAACCGCGAGCGCAGCTACACGCTCAAATAAACACACGGCACACACAGATGGATACGCAGTAGGCAAAAAATAAAACCCAACAACACACACACACACACACACACGCCCTCTCACCTTGTCATTTTGTGGAGCTGTCTCACCTACACGAGATAGGGCAGAAAAGGAGCTTGTTAACACTGTGTTGGGGGAAAATGGAGCGAACAGGAGAGAGATAATGGGAGGGAGAAAACAAGTGAAACGGAGAGAAAAGACATTTAAATGATACTGTTATCATCAAGGGCAGTTGCTCTCAAAGCAAAAGGTTGGGAAAAATTTATATGGTTTACATTTCCAAAAAGGAGGTATAAATATTTATTACCCCCACTGTGCCTGGGTGAGCGATGATTACTTTGAAAACAAATGACAAATAAGGGGCTTTGTTTCCTTTCTCGATGGCGCTGCGGTCCTTTGCTTTAAAACTTAGTTAATCAACGAGCCGGAGAAAAATGTTATGTGTTGCTATTGTTACGGACTCGGTACGCACGTGTTTTCTTTAGCATGGTAATAGTCTAGAGGCTTCATTTGTGTGCCGTTTAAAAGAACTGCATGTCTAGGCACGGTGACTCGAACCCCCTCTCGCTAACTTTGTGCTGATGCGTGCGCCTATTGTGTTATGACAACACCTCTCGCCTGCTATTCCACAATTTGGACAGCAGGACCCACGGCTCGGAGACAGTAAACTGACACCATCCCCCAATTTCCCCAAAACTCCCTCATTACTGCAAAGGATTGCTGATGGGGCTTTGAAACCAGCCGTTTGTTCAGACTAGGTAGGTATACTAGTACAGGCGTTTCCCTGTCTCTGTGGCGTTTTTGCTTGGTCAATTAAAATGTTCCAGCGTGAGCAAGACCTGCAGGTGCTTACAGACTCTGATAGCAACTTTTTTCTCATGTTTTGTTGTTTTTGCTCCCCAAACACAATGAATATGTCTTGCAGATTGCATTTTGCAGGCTAAGTGTCCCCTAGCATCTGTTTTAGCCTCAGAAGAAAGTTGGGGAGTCGGGAGCAGAGCAGGTGCCGGCAGAATGTAAACCTTATCCTCCACGTTTGAGCCGGGATCAGACGGCGGCTATTCTACTCGACACACAGCTGTATACGGGAGATAGGGGGTCATTAACATGTAATTACACACAGCCAAGCATTCTCAGACAAGCACACGCGAAGAAAACCTCAGCACTGGTCACACTGCAGCATGCAGTCAAACTCTTCCTCCCAGAGGGACCAATCTATGTTTTTATGTCGAACACCTGTTACCTACTGCACGTGCACCGCACAGACGTCGTTCTGCACGCAAAACCAGGCAGAGTAGCAAAATTAAACCATCGCTTCAGGTTAATCTAAGCCAAAAAAGCGGGGAACACAAGACTGTCATCAGAGTATTTGAAAAAAAAAAATAGGTGTGTTATCGGCAAATTTGTGAAGTAACTGGAGGCACACAGTGGATGGCCATAATGAGTCCATATTAGAAAAGTGGTACAGCTGTGTCTCAGACATTGAGTTTGCCAAGCTGCCAAGGGCTGGGAACGGTCTCACACACACTCACGTACACATGCATGCATAGCAAGCTAATAAATTGCCCTGACACACCCTTTGGCAGCGGCACAGCCCACCACAACCACATCCCCCTCGCCCACAACCAGTCTACCTCCTAATTTAGCTGGGTTTATCAGAGACACATATACTCCCCCCACAGAGAGTCTTTTCAAGACAGGAAGCATAGAGCTGGGAAATGAAGGATCGTCATACATGCACCGGAGGATCTGGAGTTTGGATTAAACTCTTTGCGCCTTTGGAAAGCCCATTTGGCCTGAAACTACTGGGAGAGGCTGAGAAAGTGGCAAAAACACATCACATGCATGGCACAGACATTATTAAGTGAAGACTGACAACTAGCATTAGGTTGCACGTGCCTTTTAAAGACATGTGCACCCTATTGTACTTTGTGTACTTTGGTCCACCTGCCATAATGTCAGCCAAGGCTTTTATTTTTTCATTTTGACAAATATCCAAAATATAAAGAATGAAAAGTAGAGCGCCTGATATAAACATTGAAAGAATTTGGCACTATTTCAGAAGATTACAAGCAGCCATATGGCTTATGCCTGTGCTTATCAGGTTCAGAGAAGCCGTAGTCTAATGCAGCGGTCCCCAACCTTTTCTGCGCCACGGACCGGTTTAATGTCAGACAACATTTTCACAGACCGGCCTTTAAGCTGTCGCGGATAAATACAACAAAATAAAATGATACAACAAAGACAAAAACTGTGGTATTTTGTAGCGTCCTCCTGAAATGTGCCAACAACATTGAGAGTAACATCCTCCTCTCTGCCCCTTAATGCTCTCTGGTCACTATGGTAACACGCAAATATTTCTTTCAAAATAAGACGCACAGCTACAACACGGGAAAATACCCAGGGAAACCGAGTTAACGATAAAAACCCTGAAAACTTTCTCAACTCTCACAGTCCGGTACCAAACGACTCACGGACTGGTACCGGTCTGTGGCCTGGGGGTTGGGGACCGCTGGTCTAATGCGGCTACCCTGCAATCACTTTTAGTGTTGGGATACCTCTCAGCCAGTAGAGCTGCTTGGTGATCAGCAGAAAAACACTGAACATCCAAAACATTCAACTTTAAGGATTGTTTTGAAATGAACTATGTGAAGTGATATATTACTTTGAGTGTCTTGATGCAATGAAACATAGAAATGTGGATAAGCTGGCACACCATCACACTGTCCTGAGTGTATTCAAAGTCACAATGACCTCTGATTGCCTATTTTTGAGTTCCAAGCATGCCGACATCTTAACTACATCACAGCAGAGTTGGGAGCATTCAAATTTGCTGACTACCGCCTGAAAATAGTACAAATAAAGTGCATGGGCCTAGAAAGCTATATGGTCACATTAAAAGTGCATAATGGCCATTGTTCTGTCAGTGAAGTCAATGTCAAACAAGCTCATAATGAGTCAGAATTGTTTGCCAACCAGAAGAACGTCGAGGCGGCCTTTCTTTCTACACTGCACTAAAAAGTTCATGCGAACTTGTTTTAATTCTGATTCATTAGGAAAAAAATGTCTTTTGAGTAAGCCAGCGGATAAAGTCTAGGCACGTGGCCTACACACATCATCCACAGTCTTAAGTACGACAAACAGTCGGCATTTCTGACGTCACCCGACATTGTTAGACTGGAGTGGGGCAATGCAGTGAGAGGTATTAACCCCTCAGGATGTAAAACTCAAGTGAAACTGGTGAGGCGTGAGGCTACCCTGAATGCCGCCTGCCTGAATTTAAATTCATTTCTTATTTTTCCTCAGACTCCTGCACACACACAGAGACATTCACTCGCACATTGACTCACAGCACTCCTCTGTTTAGTATGGCAAGATAGGGTGACTGTGCTCAGGCGGCCAGTTTAACTAAATTGTAAATGTGCAGGTACAGCTTTTGTAGTCTGAAGGAGTAAGTAAGAAGGGAGGTCAGTGAATCACCCCCATTCTTCAGCATTGACAGTTTGTATAAGGCAGTAAGGAAGACGTCCATTCTCCAGAGACTCCAGCTTTGACAGATTCATTAGTCAATAAGAGCTTAACAGAGTCATGTCAAATGTCAAGTGATAGAACTAGATTGAGGGGGTATTTGAAGACTGGCTGTGTCTTGAAAAATGGAATTATAAAGGCAGACTTACAAGAGTGTGCACGCACTCTCATATACACACAGTTTGTTCCTTCCCTTACTTTATTTGAAGTGGCAGTTGGGTAAGTAACACCACCAGGAACGTGGACACCACAATGAGATTCAGACCTCATGGGCACCATCACGTCTAATAAGTTTATCATTAATTGCAGCCTTCGGGGACATTTGTTCTTGAATTAATTGGTCTTCAACAACTCAGCACTCTGCAAATATAAGGAAAAAGGCAACTTACTTAGTAAAAGCTTGGTGGTCTGTCTCTTAATCTATGCTTTTTTTTAATTAAACTTTTTTTTTAACATTAACGTCTGGTTCTCTATAATCAATCTGCCCATTGGCTTGCCTCTACAAAAAGTCCCCAGTGATTATACAAAGTACTACAGGCAATATTATATGACAATATGTGACACAGTAGCCTTCTGTTATATCTTTTAAAAAACAGAAGCCTAGAAATACAAAAACAGAAAACTGCACAGTGAATGTAGCCCTGTAACTAAATTCCAAAATGAATTAAAGCATTTGTCTCAAGCAAGGCAGGAAGCTCAAATTGAAGATGGGGAAGAAATAAGATTTTGAAGCAGCGAGCACCAATGAGGATAAGCTCCAAACAGGACACTCGAGCAAAACCAATCAGCACTAGAAGGGGAAAAAATAGTCGGGAGCCAGTGTCGCTACAGAAGTGTTATTTGTACTGTATAACGAACCCTCTATAACACTCCTGCCATCTCTCCATTTTCAGACACACATATAAGAGACAGTTCTTGGCAGTGCTCTGTTCTAAAAGCCAAGTTTCTTGAGCTGTTGAGGTTGGTACAGAGAGACAGGCCTCGCAGACTCTACACCACATACTTTGCTGGCCTTCGGTCCCCATTTAAGATTAATTTGTCAGAGGCTTTTAGCTGGATTTTCAGCTAGCCTTACACTGTTTTCCTTGGGAAAAAAGTAGCTGCTTCATGCCACCCAAAAGAGTGTCATGTGTCAGTTTGAAAAGTGAGGCTAACAAGAGACATACTGTAGAGAGATAAGTGACACAATGCTAAGTACAGAGTAGACTCTCTGGGTCTTTTGCACTGTGCAAAATATAAAAACTCAAGAGTGTCAATAATGTCAAAGAAGGCTTAGAAATCATTCAAACCCCGTTTTGGGGTCCTTAATGGGCCCAGCATAAAAGCTCTGAGCATGTATTTCCAGCCTGCTTTTGTCCCTTTTATTACTTTAAAATGAAGACTTTTTTTTTTTTTGCTCCATCCAAGTGGAATTTACTGACGGACTATTTTAGGTTACGTTCACCTCTGAAACTGCCAGTAATTGTTAGTCTATAACAAGACTGCAGCCTTTTTCAGACAATGCATATACAGCATTGCTGGCATTGTCAGTTTGCTAAACTGACGGCAGTCGCTCATTTGGGTGTAGTTCGCTTTTAGTTTATGTTCCTGAGGGCCTTATTCAGACACAGTGCACATGCAAGTTCATCTGTGTTTAACAGTAAATATGGCAGTACATGAATTCAGAATTTTCTTAGCTTGGAATCTATATTTTGT
This sequence comes from Oreochromis niloticus, assembly GCF_001858045.2. NCBI lineage: Eukaryota > Metazoa > Chordata > Actinopteri > Cichliformes > Cichlidae > Oreochromis > Oreochromis niloticus. Next base: position 36,774,706 of record NC_031980.2, on the reverse strand, counting down.
TAAATCCTTTAATAATTAGTCCATACACATCAATAAAGAGGGAAGTACTCAACAACATTTTCAATATTACTGAAGTCACAAAAATAAAGATATGATTACTACAAAAAACACTGCTTTTAGTGTAAATAAATAATACAGTAACATGTAATTTATCAGCAAACGGACTAAGTGGCAGTTTAGCAAGAGAAGTGAAAGCTACAATAAGATGGAGACAGAGGTGGAGTCAACACATCATACATTCATATGTATGAATGAATTCACCAAATATCATTTTAAATGAACATTGATTTATTAAATTACATAAACCCATGTATCTAAGTGATGTAAAGGATAGAGTTTAATGTTTAATATTAAAGTTTAACATATTTTAATCAACACTTATATAATATTTGTCTCGGCAGTAGATAGAAAATTACACTAACACTGATGTCTTGTTGATCATTTGGTCATTATTTTCAATATTAACTGAGAGAGCAAAAAAAAAAGTCAGAATTTAACATTGATTCAAATAAATAAAAGTTAAAAGTCAGTTAAAATCCAAAATCCTGTTGATCTTTAGTCATGATTCTAACATGTCTTGAGTTAATAGTGAAACAAAAACTTTTTAGAAGCAAATAATTATGCTATCCTGTTAAATTAACATTGTGTAATGTTCATGATGGACAGGACTGAAGATGTTTGTCCTAACGACAACATTGTTACAGTTTTATTATTAGCAGTAGTCACTAGCTAATACCTCTGCAACATATGGCTAATGTGGCTATCAAGTAATTGCTAACATTTAAACGGCTAAGCTTAACTTGTGCATCAGCCAGGTTGATATTTAGCATTAACTACTTAACACGTCACTGTTGTTGAAATGTGAGGTTTACTAACCTCTCAAAAGTCCTCTTAAAGTGTAAAGTGCGAGCACAGGCAGCTGCTACTAACAGTTGTGTATGGACGGGAGGAGGTAAAGGAGACACCGTTGCCATGGTTAAGGTTGGACAGGATTATCTTATCCAATAATAATTTTTTAGTATGGATTAGTATCTGAGAATCAATTTTTTGACAGTCCTAAAATCATTTATTAAACTTTTCGGCTCTGTATGAAAGTGAAGCACACAGTAATTTGTTGTTAGCTGTGAACTGATTCCTTATATATAATAGATGTGACATTGTAACACAAAGTGAGGAAAAACTCAACAGACATGAGAAATGTTTGATGATTTTAAAATAATCTGTGGCCACCTCCAGCACTATGTCTTGTGATGTTATGCAGTGGTGTTTGCACTAAAACAGAAAATTAGGACTATATCTGGTTCTTAGAACAGGGGCACCACCAAGGGGTGGGGGTGAGGGGGCCTCTAGCCACGCCCCAAAATTTGATGCCCCCCTATGAAAAAATTGTGGAGGTGCCGCTGGTTTACAAAAGGTGAATTTAACATTTTTTTTTGTTCTACAAAGACGCAGCTTTAAGGCTTCAGTGAAATTAGTTTGGAGAGAAAGATACTGAATTTTTTATGTTTTTGCTGTTTAGTGTGTATGCCAAAACACATCATGTCTTTTACTGACTAAACAATGCAAGATGCATGGGTGCATTCGTAATTTTATGCACACTTACCTATTAAAGAGATGCCGTCAGTTTTGCAAGTCTTGAAATTGATATGTGACCAGGTCTGACATAGTCAGACGGCAAATCCTAGATGTAGTGGCATGTTTGTTAAGTTATGTCAAATGTAATATCTCCAGCATCTGACAGCAAAGCAGAGACATTTCTAACTCCTATTTACGTCACCATGGGGCAACCACGGATAGAACAACTGACAAGACAATCACATGATTAGCAAAGACATTTTTACTTAATATGGGAAACCCAAGTGGCCACTTTTTTCCAACAGTAAAGTTAGACATCTTTCAGAAATCTATTATATCCTGACAGACATGGAGCAAGGTGATCGAACAAACATGTATCCTTGTTTTCAAAAAGAAGCAGGCACACGTAAAAATAACCCTGGCAGGAACAAGTAGTTCAAGGGAGGAATAATAATGGTTGAAAAAAAGATGGAAAGTCAAGCAAGTCATATGAGAAAGTTTCCTTCCTCACCTCTCCTCAGCACAACCACTTGGGGCGATCGCCTGCTGAATTCATGCTCAGTCAACTTTGGATCGGCAGCCACGTCCGTCCTTTAAAAACCAGCACGCCAAACATGGCTATCAGCTTTCCTTCAGCTGCTGTCTATCAATGTCATACTGGATCAACAATGCAGAACCCTTTTTGACTCTCTGCTCCCCTGCTGCACGACTGCAACCCCTCCACCTCAACACGCCGTCTCTCTACACACGCTACGCCCGAGTATTGTCAAGGGCAGGTTGTGAACTCAGGTGCAGAGTAGTTGACTTATTTATTTATTTGTGTAACAGGCGCACAGATCAATATGAGAATTCTGCTGCAAAATAAGGCTTGACTGTCAAGAGACAGATTAGGGCTGACGCAGCTTGGTGCCTCACAGCTACCCCTTCTCACTTGGCTTGCTGTCGGTGCACGGTTAATCATGCATGTGTACACTTGCACGCGTGCACACACACACACACACCTACAAACACATACACACACACACACACACACACGAAAAACAACACCATAAAAAGCTCCACATTAAAAGGAAAACTACTAAAATTCACTGTGAAAAATACATTTCTGTAAAAGCTCCCATTTGTCACTTCAAAGATTTTGCAGAAATGTAATTTTAACAAGGACACAACAAACTATTGTTTTATCAGTTACTCTCTCAATAATTGTCTTGAGGACTTGTGTGCAATTGTGAAAAAAAATCCCTAAATTCTAATATTTGACTGACAAAAAGAGAAAATATGTGGCACTCTCTTTTGATAATTTAACTGATTATTTCTTTATTAGGCAGAAATGGTAAAACCATTTGCACAAAGCTAATATGAAATTGCATTACCCTATATATATATAGATATATATATAACCAGTGTATATGACATGATATCAAACACTAATCTTGCAACACTTGTATGGAAGGAGAAAGGACATTTTCAGGAGTTCTCCGTCCTCTTCCACTTTAACCCCTCTCTTAACCCACCAAAATTCTTACACACAGTCTGCTTCACAAACTGTTTTCCTCCCCGTCTTGATATGAAAATGTAATTAATTTGTTCTGACCTTGACCCTTCTGTCTTGCCAGTGTTTTTAGCAACACTGGAGCGCAAAAAAAACTAATTAAAAGATAGCCCAACCCATTAATTTCTGTCTGCAGTTTTAAATGTGAACACTAAATCTAGGTTGGAAAATGCAGAAGGCCTGCAAAAATAAAAGCAGCGCTGACATTCATTCGTCTGCTGTAATCATGCATTAATCACAAAGGTTTAAAGCATTAAAAAGGCTCACTCTATCAACTCCGCGAGGCATTGAAATTACAGCAAGATCACAACCGTTGGAAGAACAAGAAAAATGACTGCATCTGGTGTTGTGTGCTAGGATATGTTGTTTTTAGAATCCAGTTTGAGCAGGTAACAGCAAGAATTTACTAAACTGATGAAGTTCAAGTAATCGAGCATTTACCATATTTTATTGCATTTCCCCCATTACAGATACATATAACCAGCACAAAGACGGTTCCTTAACCACAGCACTGCAGCTGTCTGCCGTTGTTCGTTTTGCATCGAATATCAGCCGTAGTGGTACTGTACGAAATATTTTATTCACGGGGTGCTTTGGATTTGAGTCTGAAGGCATGAGGGAAACACATTTTGTGTCTGGGTACAGAAAAATCATTTTGCTCTCCTTGATACCTTGGGAACCCAAACACTCATATCAAAGTTGAAATGGGCAGCTGGGAATAACAGGGCCATCACAGTGACCCCGCACCCCCTCCATCTCCCATTTCACAGGAACACCTCTCACTTTCACTTAGAGCGCAGCTCCAGTAAAATATGGGCTCCATCATCACCAAGGACGACAGGCCAATAAGTTGAACGCCACTCTCACCGGAGAGAAGCACCGGTGCCTCAATGACCCATAACAATACTCTCCAAAAACAGTGAATCCTGAAGGGACGGCATTTTGGAGGAGGAGGGGAGGATGGCTCTCTTCAAAGCTCTTATTACACTTTTACATTAAACCTCAGCTTGAGTGTCAGATGAGCTTCCAGCCCTCTTCTGACACAGCGAGGCAGCATCCAGGAAAGAATAAGAGGGGGAGTGGGAGAAAAACTACATAGGTGTCACAACATGATTAAAAAGAAAAAAAAGACAAAAAATGAAACTTTGCAATCGCTTTCATTTTGCCAGCACACTGTCACACTCCACCATCTCCATTAACTGGGCCAGTGCAGAAGAGTCATCCCTCCGGCCATTCTCGGGTGAAGGCTCCCTGCTTTGACCGGAAAAGAACAGCATGTTATTTTACACATAATTGCAACTGTCAGCAGCTAACATCAGATCTGGAAGAACAGTAATGTGACATGACTACAAAATAAACCCCATTCTCCCCATCCTTTGAAGGACATCTGTAAGGCCCATTAACATTCTGTATGGTAAGCAGAGGAGCCAAGCAGTGCCACCTTTGAAAAAGACAAACAAAATATATTGCCTGCGCTGACGAGGGATGGTAGGTGCACGGAGAAGCATGTGTAGTAGTTAATGGTATGTCACTGACGGGAGGAGAGGTCAGACCAAACAACTGCACGGGGGAAGCTTACCGCCTCGTAGTAAACACACCCCCCTCCTCAGCAAAGCTGGGTGTATGTCATCATTTTAGAGCGTGTGGAATAAATTCACTGGTGGCCAGAATGCCCAGAGCTAGGGCCCGGTCAAAAAAACAACAACAAAAAAAAAACAGTGAATCCATAAATAAATCCTGCTGGCTGGTATTTTTCTCTCCTTTCATCAACTACTGTGTTATGCACATCATGCCTTGGAAAATGAGGAATAGCAAAGTAAAAAGATGAATAAAGGAAAAATGTGGAGCCAACTTATTCCCTCCACTACTACATCATTAACTACTAGAACAAGCAGACAGGGGATGAACCTTGGTTACATCCACTGAAAACTGCAAACAAAACTTACAAAAGAAGCTGAATCAAAGGTTTGGAGTGTGGTAAATGTGTCTGAGCCACAATATGAATTCTCTCTGTTGTTCCATTTAGGCTTCACTCATTAACCTACACCCAGGGGAAACTGGTGGGCATTGCAACCGCATGCAGAACAATGCTTTTATTATGTGCCCTGATTTCCCAGGGTTCCATATTTCACTCCTTTGATGACTCCAGTTGACAGAGCCACCCATGTCATGTGTTAAGGCAGGGTTGAAATCTTCATTCGACCGCTTAAGCAATTTAACAATGACTGTCCATCTGCGGGATTTCACTCATTAGCGCCTTTGCTTTCACAGAGACAGGAAGTATGTGAAGAGAGATCCCGAAGACTATAATAGAGTGAGTGTGACTTTTGTCTTCTCGAGATAGATGAAACAGTGTCCCAAAAGAGAGAGCCACAAGTCCCGAGGGTGATCTGAAGTTCAGCAGTAGTCCCTTAAAAACGATCACGGTAATAATCACAGAAAAACATTTGAATTTCGTTCGAATGTGCCTTTTGTTTCCTGCTTTCTTATTAGGCAACTCTAAAGACAGGCACAGTTTGCTTGTCTTCTGTGTGTAATCACCGAATTTCAACTCACATGTGAACTAATGTGATGTGACTTTTTGCTGCAGCTCCAATCTTGTTCAGCACCTCTGGCTCTAAAATGCAGGCCAACAACGGCTGTGTGCCATTGTTTAGCTACCAGTGTCACCTAGCAACGCCAGCCACAAATGTTTCTGCGTGATGTATGGAAGCTGTCTGCAGTATTTACAAAGCCCACTTGACTGACATTCACATGTTTGCAATTTTCTGTCTGAAACGTCAGACTAAGTTAGACGGGGCTTTTAAAATGGAATAAGTGGAAAACTCAAAATGTTTAGAAAAGGGCATGTAATTATTTCTAATCTGATCTTACAAAAGGGACAGTTAAAGATCATTTTTAACCATGAATGTGGTTTTGTGTTTGTAAAGGTATAATTAAAAAATAACATCCTTTTCACCATTAAAGTTATCAGCATTTACAAGCACAAGTAATGCTCCGAAAAAATAAAAGTACCTAGTACTGCGTGGTTACATGAGCTCAAAGCATTTGCTATATATTAAACTGCAAACCTTTTCACCTTATTGCTATCTGTCATCTAAAGATTACAGTGTTACACATCCACAGTGTGTCACACCCACTTGTAAATCTTGAAGTAGGTGGTTGGATCAAGATTCTGGTCTCGGTAGCTCTCTTGTTTCTCTTCCCAGAGGAGGCCATTGACTTCCACAGCAGCAGAGCCCCATGTTGCAGTACATTACTGCAGGCCATCTGGCCTCAGTTCAAAGCCTCACAGATAGAGGAGAGTCTTTTCCAGAGGGCCTGTACTGCATACTGTGCAACTGGCGTGTCTTAATATCCCTAACCCCAGCAGGACATGCGCCGCAGCAGCTGAAAGTCCAGCCAAACAACGTGTTCTCGCATAAAACGCCTAACGCAGTAACTTCGTATAGGTGGAGATATGGACAATAGATCGGGGTAAAGAAGAGTTTGTAAGGAAATAAATCAGTTTCTTTAAACATCAATTCCGAGTTAGAGGCCACACGTAAACACGGCGCTGTCAATAAACACGCTGTGGTTGTAAGCTGGTGGGCAGGAACACAGGGGCATGTTGATGGTTTACATAAACGGGCTCACAGCACATTCATGAACACATGTTCTTCCCCATTGTCCGAGGCAGCCACACACTGATAAGGTCTTGGATTGCACTCCAGCTCAAAGCGAACCACAAAAGGCTTCCTTCCTCTGATCCGCAACCTCCCACAGTGAAAAGAGAAGACCAGTAGATGGTTGACATGCAGGGAGGAATTCTGGGAAAGGAGAGGATGGAAAGGTTCACAGTAGGACAGTCTAACTACTTGCAAGCACCAAATAGATGCAGACATGCAGCAACAGGTCTAGTTATATGATTTCTCAGCATGCGATCATGCCAGCTTAGAGTTCAGTATGTGGACCTACTAGATAATGTCTAAAGGCAGAACTTTGTGTGATGCTGTTGTTTTGAACACATGATAATAATGGTTTCTTTTATACATACTATTATCCTACTCTAACCCTTTCCACCTTTGCCACTTCATACTTGTTGTTCAAGAGCCATGGTATTTAAAAAAAGAAGAAATGTTTGCATTCACTCCTCTGCCCCAGATGCTCTCTTACAGTCGCGGCATTGAATGTGATGTACTATCCAGATGTTAGTCAAAGGATGTCTGCTCTGGGGTCTGTAAAATCGAGTGTTTATACTTGAACTTCTGGTCAGCCAAGCGTATTTCCTTTATAGTCCTGTCCAAACACATAATACCTACGTGGAAAAGTGTGAGCCCAATTCAGCCCCAACTCCTCGATCCAGCTATCGTTACCATCAAACGAACACACTAATTTTATGATGGCGTTTGGAATTGTCATTTTTAGGTTTCTTACCCTATCACAGGAAAGCTCTCTCTGAAAAGACCGAAGCAATGACAGATCAAGACGATGTGTAACCTCAACACAGCATCAATGACCCAGACACTCTAGATAAATCACATTTATCGTACGGGATGCAGTATACGCAGGTAAACCTTGGCAGGCAGGACGGTGGGTCTACTCTCCGGGCACACACAGAACAGCAGAACTGTGTAGGTCTTCTCGCTCCTTATTCATGTGTTCAGAGTTCATGATGAATCACACACGTGTGACATCACAAACTATTTTTTGAACTTAAGTTTCATTGTGACCCACTGTTTAGTTTTCAGTTGGTTTCGTGTTGGATACAGGCACAGAAACCGCTCGGTCAGGAAAAGATTGCAACCTTTCATCGATAGAAAGCTCAATTTTCTAGTTTACCAGTGTGAAGGCTCCACTGGAGATTGCACGTGTGCTTTTTCCCACAGCCACTATCGGTCTTCTGTATAGTCTGGGTTCCTTTCTGTTTTATCACTGATTAAAATGAATGATAACACACTTGCTGGACTATGAATGGGCACAATATGGCGCCTTCTAGCCTTATCTAGATGAGTGATTTCAACAGATACTGGTCATTCAATTGGATGGTTGCATTTAAATTTAGTGCTGAAATAAAGTACACTATTCTCTTTCCTAAAATCTCACATATCTACAGCGTTTGTAATGTACAGTTATGCATTACACAGCATACAGCACTCTGCATTATTTTTGAGTTTTGTATGTTGTTGTTTCTGCTGCAGCACTATTAAAGTCGCTCTGCAGACTCTTAATCACTAGCAGCACTATGGAGAAATGTTTTCACGGGCAGGATTCACATTCTGTCTGGATCGTGCATGCATAAGGCACAAACACATATTTTCTGGTGTTATGAAAAACTAGCTTTCACGCTACCACACTGACTGGCTGTACACATCCATGGCATTATGATAAAATCCACCCAAAACAGTAAATTATACTGAAAACAACAACGGTATCCTAACAGAAATGATGACATCTGATCCAGTTAGAAAAAAACAAATGTGTCAAATCTCTGAATACTGAAATCCTGGTTGTAACAGCGTTGTTTTAAAATGCTGTTTTCAGCACAGGAACTAAAGAGCCATTTTAGATCTCATAAAAAAGCATTCTTGCAGCTTCAAGAGCTGCCACTATGGGACATATTTCAGGGCTGTTTTTGGAGGAGAAAAGGAGCCTACTCCATGGTAGGTACTTGTGAACTGGCAAAATCTGCTGGGTGAGGCGCTTTGCTGATTTGTTACACTTGGAACACCATTTCTGTAAAAAAAGAAAAATGCTGTCTTTAACATAACCATCAACAAGAGAAAATCCTTTATTTTATCCTTTACATATGGCTGCGACAAACAGTACATGCCGCTGTTGTCTGTGCTTCAGTTTCACAGATGTATCGTCAAATAAATGATGTTGTTCTGTTTTGGTTGAAGCTGGTGCAAAATCATTTTGTCACTTCATCAGTCTGGTGGATCGTACACTGAAACATGAAGGTGACATTGCACATTAGGAGGACACTCATCCAAATGTCTGCATCACCTCGTGCCTGGGCTGCAGTGGAAAATCAGCTAATGACAATTCCACTGCTAATTAGACTGAATTGAGCTTTAATGCAGATATTTACATTTTACCTGAAGTAAAAAAGAATGTAAGTATTTCATCATGACTGCATTAAACTCTGTTCTTCCCTGCTTTATGCATATGTCACTGTGTAATTGTTGTATGCTTAACAGTACATATTTATCCAGTTTTTGTCTATAAAGGTGTCAGTTTTACAGCCAGGTTTAAGCTCAGCATCACGCTGAGAATTACAAAGTGAGAGAAGGACCAAATGCATATAGTCGGACTGTAATGAAGACCTACTTTTAGTTTCTTTTAAGAAGCATAAAAGCAGTTCTACAGACATAAACATGAAGGCTGCCTGAGTGCCTATACAGCTATAATATGTGCATGTTTCCCTTTTTTGGTTCCTGGTATAGCTGAATACCTTTATGACCTAGAGCTTGCTTACTGAAAAGTAAAGTCTTGGGGGAAATGCCATGCTATATGGAAATTAATCTTGTATGGCAAGATGAAAACTTATTTGACAAATTACCGTTGCCCTGACGTCTTTCTGCAAAAGTTAAGCCATTATGTTACTGTAATGAACCTTAAAAAAACCTCATATCTACAGTTAGATGTCTACCCTTTAGCTGCTTACAAATACAACAGCCTGCCTAAGAGGTATCATTAGGGACAATCAGTCAATACAAACCTTCTTGCAAAATAGTTTGTGGAACAATCTCTCACAGGGCCGAACCAGTCCATGTGAATATTAACTAAGTCTGAACCAGTGAACCAATTTTCACATGTTTATCCCTGATGGAAACTTGCAGAGGTAATCTGGAAGGTGCATTTAGCTGTTATTAGAGAAAGCAATATTGTTCAAGCAGGAGCATGTGGAACAGTCACATGTGGTGAACATAATGCTGCTTCGATATACAAAATCTCTTGTGCTGAGTTATTACACTGAAACAACACTATTAAACCCAACGTGAGGAAATACATTAAAGAAGTCTTTGTGGGGAATTTTGTAGTTCCCACACATGCTCAATTACGGGGGGGGGGGAAGGGACATGTGCCAAGCTTTTGAAAAGAGGAAATCGTTGCTCGGGCAAACAGAAGAAATGCTGAAGAGTAGTAGAAACAACCAACAAGTATGTGCTTTGGTCTTTGGACCGTAAATGTATTGAAGTAGAGAGTGTGGGATCAAGCTCACCATGGCTGATTACATAGCTTAATGGTCTTGGCTTCACCTCATGTTTTACAAGCCCAAATGGTCCCAGTGGTCTGATAAATCATCAGGATATCGAGTCAGGTTGCTCCAATGAACTGTTGCCATTCCCGTATTTCAAACTAAGGAAGCACAACACATACTAGGCCAATATAAATAACCATCTGTCCTGAACAGATCACAAAAAGTCCACATTTTCTTCTTTATTTGCTTGGACTTGTGCATCATAGCTCTCAGCATGAAATGCTTTGAAACCTAAAATGTATTTTAGATTTCAAAACAGCTAAATAAAAGCCTTTTATGACTCGACTCAGAATCTTAAATAAACCAAAAATAAATGGCAAGAAAACAGGTACAGTAGAGCTCTACAGGTGGGCTGTGTCTGTGAAAAGGTTACTGCTGACAGCTCAACAGACTGCTCGTTATGTGTACAGTCATCCCGTCTGAGTTCCCCTGTCATGCTAAATACTAACAGAGAGTGCAGGCATTATGCGCATGCTACTGAAGGCGTTATTATTGGCTATACTTGACGAACAGCGTAGGCCACAGTGTAAGGTCTCATACAGTGAGTTAATACAGTAGCTACCTCATTAGCTATAATCTCCCTGGAGTCCAAACAAACAGGTAGGGATAAGCTATGTGTTAAATGACCAGGCTGCACAACCTGTGATGTGTGATGTTGGTGAAACAATAGAAAGATGCAGCTAACTTCCTTAGCACGGGCTTTTTTTTATATACTAATGCCAATCTACTGTAAAGCGCTCAAGTAATAAATTTAATCCTATTAAAGGTTATTGTGACATTTAGATAAGATGATGTTGAGATAAGACATGTAACATTTATTAAGATTATTCAAGCTAATATATTAATTAACTTTACCTAAATTACTGAAAATACTGAAACGATTAGTGATTAGCCTCACTCTTATAAGTTGTGTGCATGAAGACATAAAGTTATTTTCTATGGTAATAATATTTTACATTTTAAGCCACTGTTTGGTCTCGTGCACGTGAACATGCACTACATGAACTACATACTGTACACTGTAGTCAGGTGATTTCGGTGCCATTGCCACAGATGTATAAAATCAAGCACCAAGCCATGCAGTCGTTTGTGAAGAAATGTGTCATTCTAACGAGCTCACTGAATCAAACTGAACTATATTAAGATGCCACCATCACAACTTTCTTCCCACCTGGATATTCCACCATTAACTGTAAGTGGTATTACTGAGCCGCCGAGTCCACACAAAGGTCCCGAGCGGGTTTGCCCAGTGCCCAGACGTGTGTGGCGTTACAGCCGGAATCACTCTGCTGATGAAAAACATCAGCATGCTTCATAGCATGGGTTTCTTTAGGTGTAATGTATAGGTGGCCCTGAATTTTTGTTCAAATAGAGCAAAAGTATTAAAAAAATGTTGCAATGCACCAATAGACACTGCTTTAAAGGTGGAGGCATTTGCACTCTGTGTAGCACATATCATTTGATATGGATTAGTGGCAACGTAAAGCCCTCACGGTCCTGCACCTTTCAGCTAGAGTCAGATCTGAACTGGGCAGCAGCTGAATAGGCACAGAATGGGGATTTAATGATAACCATGATTCAGCTTCAAGCTCCAGTAGTGTGATTTAAAGTGCCACAGCAAATAGAAGAATGAAATGTAAGCCTTTAAAGCATCTAAGATATGTTTAGTATCTATCTGAACTACCTGAACTTGATAAAACTGTGAATTATGCGGAGAATGAGAGCCCTGTGCTTACAATAGCTTATAGAGTTTCCTCCCACGCACAATAAACAAGCAAACCATCTCAAAACGAACTTCAAAGAGACCAAAATATTAAAATAAAATACATTTCTGAATTAAAACGCCAATGAAAACAAGTGTGTTCAAACAAACAGGAAAACACAATCATTTAGTCCACGAGAAATCACACTGGTGCAGGAAGCAAAGTAACATAAATTTGCAGAATGGCCAAAGGCAAAGAAAGCAGAGAATGTGCAGTCTAATTCTAAGCTTAAATCTCAAAGAATCAAGACCAATTTTAATGATATGTAATTAAGGCCTAAACAAATTTTCCCCAACGGATACGATTAATGGGGAACTTATTACAGGGTATGGCACCCAAGGGGGTAATACATCCATACTAATCTCATGGCTGTCAGCCTAGGGGCTTCATTGCTATTGAAATGCCTTCATAATAAGGGCAAGAGTAGACAGGAGGTAGAGTGTCCAGGGAGTTAAAATTAGAGGAACAATAAATTAGCAGCACCGTTGCTTATAAAGTCAAAACAGATGACAGTCTGAAACTCCAAAACAACATGCACTAGCTCAAATGTAATTATATATACATTGTAGTCTGAAGGGGGAAACTGTGTGCGACAAAGAGACAAAAAGGTTAAGTATATTTGCCCAAGGTTTTTTTTTAAGCAGCATATTGCTTTACACAAACACAACCACAAATGAAGAACAAAGAAAAAAACAGAACATATTACAGGAAACGGTGGTACAGCTTGTGTATTTCTTTTTTGTGTGTGCATGTGGAAATAAGACCATAGAAACCCGAGGACAGACAGAATCACAACATCAACCGAGGCTGGGCAATTTAGCAGCGTTACATTCCATATAATGATTATGTATCACCGGTGTATGACAAATCACCACTTTTGGCATTGTGGTTGCATTAATTGCTTGCACACAACCAGCTCCATTACCCCGGCTGGGCGGAGTTAAAAGCGTGCAAATAAAAAGTGCCTCTCAAATCTTTCAGTCTGCAGACAAACTGGAGACAGTGGCATTGACAAAAAAGTTAACGTCAGAAGAGGGCCGGTGATTGATGACTCCTTACCTGAAAGCTCCAACTGTGGCTGTAGCACGGAAACAATCTTCACATAAAGAATGGAGCACACAGATCATATTCAGAGACGCAGGCAAGATGCTTTGCATGCTCAGTGTTGGATTCTGTGGACAATTTGAGACGGATGACTCTCAAACAAAACATGCAAATCCATTTTATTCCCCAAATAACCCGACCATGAGGCCACTCACGACAAGACGAAAACGTCTTTATTCGTAGTTTATCACAGCCCACATTTAATAGAGATGATCATCAAATCCATATACTGTACACTAGCTCAGTGCCTCTATTAAGTGGATAAAATGGTAGAAAACACTTGAGTTTAATAACCCCTGAGTAAGGGAGGTCTCAAATCAAAAGTGCAATAATTGGGATCAGTCGTTAATCTACCATGAAGTCATTAAAATGTTTACCGACTGTGGTTTAGGCAATGATTGACCAAAAATATTTGGAGGATTTTCACAGATTAGATAAAATATGAAAAAATATAATGTAATGTAATTCTTGAGAAAGCTGTAACAGCACAAATGACAAACAGCAATCATTGGGACCATACTTAGAACTGGATGCTTGCCCAGCCTATTAATAAGCTGTAATGGCAATTTTCCCTCACTTTACAATCACACTTTTGTTAAGCGCTTTTTAAATTCAGGGTTGCAGAGGGTGGTGGGTGGGGCTGATCCCAGCTGATGAATGCACTATGGATAGGTCACCAGTGTATCACGGCCTATTGACTGTGGGAGGAAGCCAGAGCACCAGAGAAACGCCACTCGGGCACAGGGAGGAAACACCCCAGCCGGCCTGCAGATTCAAACCCAGGACCGTCCACAGTCGCTGTGATGCAAGAGTGCTGCCACATTTTCACATGTCATTAATTAAAAGGTTAAGCGAGATACTATACAATAACTGATTGGGCATTTTTTTACTATATAAAGCTTTCTGGTCTTAACTACCTTCGAACCCTCTTTTCTGGAGTTTCTGCATTTCAATTCAAGTTTATTTGCACAAAAACAGTTTCTAACTGCACTGATCTCAGAGAAGTGACATTGTAAAGTGCTCATATTTTTCATAGAGGAACACAGCCCAACCTCGTTAGGAATGGATTTTTAAGTCAGGCCTTTTAACTGTACATATCTGTTGCCACAGTTAATGGTAACTTAAAGCCATAGTAGAATGAATACCTGACTAATTACAGAGCTTAGACTGTTGAATGTAACTTGGCAAACTGACCTGGCAGGGATCTCCATAAATGTTTCCTCCTGCTCAATGAGCATTTGCAAAATCCCTCCATGCATCCTGTTGTTGTTTGTGTTAAAGTTGGGAATGCTCCGTTTCCAAAGCTGAGGAATACTACCCGCATTATTAACAAACAAATTCTCCTTCAGTTTCATATGAAGGCTGAAGAGTCGATGCATATGGTTTAGTTTGGCTTCTAAACATCAAGCTAATGGGCTAAATTGCTTTCAGACTGAATGACAAGCATTATGTATAGGAAGTAAAAAAGAAACTGGATAGTTGGGAAGATGCTAAGGACATGTATTTGATTTTGTCAGAGCCACAATTGCCCATGTAATAGTATTATATATGTAGAAATCATGCAAAATGCTTTCCATCTTTCATGCTTGAATGCTAATTCTCAGATCACTGGGAGGGGATAGAAGTTATTAAATGCTGGGAAACACATTTTTAAAAAAGCATAGGTAGAACAAGGGGATGGGGAAATGCGCTGATGGTTAGTGTATACCTCACTGTGAATTCAGTCCTTTGAGAACTGCCTGTGGAGGTGGAACAGCATCACCTGGACCGATACCATAAATCCCACTTCTTGACCTACCTTATGCTCAAAATGTAGTATGATGAAATAAGATGTTGGTAAATCTGGAGAGGAGCAAAGGAAGACTAGATTTTTGTTCTTAAATGCGCCTTTTTTGCGGCAGGGCCATCAAGGCGCCATCGCCCAAAACAAATAAATAACTCTAAAAAAAGCCATATTTTAAAGGCGCGTGCACCAACATATGCCAGTGATTCCATACTTGTATTGGAAAGGCAATTTAAGGACTGAGAAAAACAGAGCAAATGTATAGAAAAAAATCAAGTGGCATCCCTTGGTGATTACACCACAAACCTCAAACAACTTTGTCTTACGGTGAAGGGACATGCCGGCTTTTCCATCGCTAATGTTATTTCCACTGCCTTTGTGACAGAGCTAGCATCTGTGTCAAATTATGCCCACAAAAGCAAAGCAGTTGTTGCAGCAGCATTGTATTTAAGATGGAGTTTACTTGCTAAAGCACTTTGCATATTCCCATGAAGCTTGTAAAGTGAACCCTGCAGCCTAGGCAAGCCCAATCAGAAAACACCTAATAACATTCACTGACAGTAATCACAAGGATATGTTGCAATCACTGCTACACAGCAAGAGTCCTGCTTGCAGGAAACAGCATGAGGTCTAGCTATCGCACAGCAAGAAGCTCACCCTCCTGTCAAAATCAATGCTTTTTTGACTTATTAATAAACATGGCCAATTAAGTTGCAGAAACTATTTGCACACTTCGAATCAAGTTGCTCTTTAACAATGCACTAACACTACCATTGTTGTGACACAACTTAACACAGCGATAATGACATAATGTCTTTACGCAATATTTAAGCATTTTTAATAACATTGGTTAACAATGTTGTCCAGTATAGAGTCGCCACAGATTGATTAGTCAGACAACTGACTAATCAATCTGTGGGGAAATAAATAAATGAGCAATTAACTGGATTTTCAAGTAATTTTAGTCACTTTTTTAAGCTAATAGCATCAGTTTCAGTTGCCGGTTCAGTCTTCCAAATACGCAAGGGCCTTTTTTCCCAATTTATAATAGTAAATGTTTTATCAGTTTTCTTTAAATATTAAAGAAAAAAATACTTTTTTATTTAAATGAATGCTGAAGAAAATATACAGCAGATATACTGATATTGACAATTATTTTTCTTTCACTGTTTTTTGTCTTTAAACTTTAAAACTCACTAAAAGTCAAGACAAGGTGACCAAATCTCAGTGATGAAGACCATAAGAGTAAAATGCTAATTTTTCACTCCACTGTCTGCCTCTTGAAAATGTTTGTCCCCAAGCTCTTACTTTAAACTAAGTGACTTCATATTTCCAAGCAGTGTCCTCAAGGCACAAAGTCGAAATAAACAGACACGGGAAATGGCGAAGGTAGCAGTACTTTATGAACTTTATGTATTTCTATTCAGTAAGATAAACTCATCTGTCTCTCCACTTCCTTTTTAAGTGCCAGGAGCAAAAAATAACAAGCAGTTAAGTGTTTTCTTCTGCTTGACCGGCAAAATGTGGCTCCAAAGCCAAAGTGAAAGCAGAGAAGAGGGAAATATCTTGGCTAGAGCACCAAAATATGACAGTGTCAGCGCCGGTTGTGTGAGATGTCTGTGGCTTGTCAGTGTGACTTTATTTGTGAGGTGTTTGTCTCGTGGCCAAATCATTCATCAAAGACGTATTAGTACGTATTACTACAGCTCAGGCTGTAGGAGTGGTTGCACTGCAGTACTGGGACATTTTAGATGGAATTAGTTCCTTCATGTACATGACACCCTCAGAATCAGCTTTAGTATATTTAATCAAGTCAAATTTGACCTTTTATTTTGCATGCTTCTTTCTATCAACTCTCTCAAAAACGGTGAATCATGGCTACAAGGTAACCCTTCTATCAATATGTATGCATGTGTTGATGTGAACCCTGAAAAGACACCCAGAATGCACGTATTAAAATTTTATCCTAAAAAAGCACGAACCATCCCACGTACCAACACTTGAATCCATTATTGCATGCAACATACGTTAAAATGCATGTTCTTTTGAAACTGTCACATATTTCATAATATTGTTTGTGAAAGTTGGTTACAGAAAAATCCTGCTGAACCTAAATAAGTGTTTCAGTCTGGAGTGGGTGAAAGTTAATTTGATTAGAGCGTTTAACAGAACTTGAATGTGGATATCTCCTGTACTTATGAAATTATGGGAGCTCAAAAATAGCGAGAAAACAAAGCTAATTAAAAAAATGCAACATTTTGACCCAGCGCTTTGTATTTTCAGGGCCACGGACTTGGGAAATATTCATAACATGAAGGTAAAATGCTGCATGACTTCATTCAATATTTTTTTGTACAAAAAGCCAAAAACTGCTGCTTTTGAGATAGGTGCTACCCACTAATTGATTTTCCATGGAATAGCTGACCGTACTATTTCATTTGTGCCACACTAGCATATTTTCAGTCGTTAATGGAGAATTTTTAAACACGGTCTGATTTATTGCTTTTGTTTTGTGTTGACCAAACTCATCACAATATCAACGACCTGATGTCAGATTAGTTCCTTAAACCTGCAAAAGACGAAGCATTTTAAATGCATCCTTTCTCATTGTCTGCAATAAGAAAACTCTTATTCATAATGTGTCTTTGAAGAAAAAATGATACATTGTAAAGTCACACCATGGCACTTGTGTGCATTAGATGGTTTTGATTACACAGCTGCCATTTTCCCTCAAAATTAAAAACCCTGCTTAATGGCAAATGAAGCAAATGAGAGCTGTGTAATCTTTTACTACTTTGTGAAATCTGCAAAACAACAAGGACGGTACAAAGATTGTTCTGATTAATGTTCAGTGGATAATTGCTCAAGTATGTCTTACTCTTTTAATTATTTACCTACTATGATTAACTGCGAGGAGATGAAGACATTCAATTATATTTTATATAAGAAACATGGAAATGGTGTGTATGCATGTGTGTGTGTGTATCACAGATACTCGAGCTCCTGCCGAAGGATTTCATGGCAAATGTTTAATTTGCTTCAAACATTCATTAGTTATAAGTGAGGATAAAACTTCACAATAACATGTTTTTTGAACTAAATATGGTAAATGAAATGATTCAGTGGGATGATTCGCTCATCTTCTTATTTCTAAACGATCATTAGATATTCTTTTAAAAGCACATTTCAAAAGTAAGCCATATACGTGTGTCTAACATTAATATTTATTCATTTATTTAACCTCCCTTTGTGTGCTGTTAATCCACATATTAAAAAAAATACACATCAATTTGAAACTTTAGGTGTGAATAAATAAGTCTTTCCTCAATGACCTGCACTCTCCGCTGGTATAATAATGTCAATCCCAAACCGAACATTTCCACTGCAAGAAATCCAGCCTTGCACCATAAATAGCTTCACCCACAAAGTCAGACCTCTTTGTCTCAGTCCTTGTTATGGTTTACCCATTTCAGCAGTTGTTATTATCGCCCTGTCTTGAACAGTCATGAGCGCGAAGGAAGACATCATTTCAAACGCTGGTCATTTCATCATTAATCTCCGAGGAGAGTGTGAGAGGAGGCAAATGAAACAGAAGTAAGAGAAGGAAATGGTGAGTGTTGGAAACAAGACACAGGCTCTTTTTCCATTTCATTCCAGTCCATTTCACAAACATCCATATTTGAAATGTTGGGTGAAGGCAGGAGCTCAGAACACATCTATCCAGAGAGCATTAGGAAAGTACTGTAGATACACGAGATCGTAAAAAGATGGGCAGAGACCGGTGAGAAGCCATTGTCAGCAACAGTAGAATTTATGCTGAGTGCAGTTCCATTGTTGAGGTGAGGTGAGGGTGATACGTGTATGTGATTGTTAGTACATCAGCCTGTGCATGTGAGGAGCAATTGTTTAGTACATTGCCCTAATGTGGTACGTTTCTGTCAGGCATCTGTAGAGAACATGCTATTGCCTGCTGTCATTGCTCCTTTCTGCTGCCACTCTCCTTTTGCACTGTGAAGTTTTGATGCATTTTTAATTCCAGTGGTTACCATGGAAATGCATTTTTTTTCCCCCCTTTCTTTCTTTTTTTTGTCAGCTGCACTGTGAAAAGCAGGAGCATGGCGGGGACCCAAGGTGACAGTAGTTGAAATGTGTTCAAATGTTTCACCGACTGCCAGGGCCCAGAAGCAAGGTCATTGCTATTCTTATTCTGAAGGAGTGAACCTCTCCTTAAAAAAAAGAAAGAAGAAAACCCAAACAAACATCCCAGCACTGCCAGATCCAGTATTTTGTATGAGCACATAATTACACCTTACATCCAGAGAAATAATATTTAATTGTCCTGATTCACAGAAGTTGGAAATAAATGGCATATATATATCACGGCCTAAATATTGCTGAAATTGTACATATGATGCTCTTTATTCTATTGATTCATCAAGTTCACACCCTTGAGGGCTGTACGCAATGAATCATCTCAATATATTTTGAGTAGCGAGATAAATGACCAAGTTCAAAGGTCACTGATTGTAAGGCAGGTGGACGAGGGTAAAACTGCTAGGGTAGTGGAACACAGCCAACACTCAGCAACTGAAGGACAAGAAGAAGAAGAGGCACAGTTAGATCTCGGCTTTAACGGTTTAGAAGAAACACGTCCCAGAGAAGCAAATGTTTTCTTGAAATACCAGTTTGGGGTGCGGGGCTTCTAATGAACTGAAAATAAATGATAAATTTACAGTCTTGCCATCTCTTTTCCAGGTTTTACTTTTGAATTGTTGTCACCACTTTTAGATGAGAGTTTGTTTGGGTGATGCGCCAACTGCACCTAAAAGCGTGTCTGAGAAAAGCAAGAAAAGCATCACCAAGGAGGACAAAGCACAACTCCACTAAGCCTCAAGGGTCCCCCAGGCCATATTTTAAGGAGGCTAGAGGGTGAATATAGCAGTATATAAACTTGTATCTCCGATGTCTTCCAGTGGTTGGAAATGGCTGACTAGATGCTAATAAGCTTGCTCTGTCATGCTTAGACTGTCAGACCTGGTGCAACTGCATGTTAAGATAAAGAGCCTACATTTGGTAATGCCAAATCCCAAAGGTCCTAGATCCCAGTTGAGTTTTAGCATATGAATGAGCATAAGTAATGCAAATATATTTCCAGAAAACTTTGCTTGTCCTTCTTTCCTCCCCCCGGACTCTGGGAGAAACTTCGCCCTAAACATAAATCCATCTTCTCTCCAAGCTGGTCTTTCTGTCTGGAGATAGGTTTTGTTCATGGCTGGCTGGCCTTACATTTTGTGGTTGGTGATTGGCAGTGTCCAGTGGGCCAGTTCCTTGAAGACTCCCCCTGTACTGTCTAGAGGTCCTCTGCTATTGATTTCCTGCTTGCGCTCGCTGCTTGACCTGCCAATCAATGGTCAGAACAGTGGGATGTCATTGGGAGCAAGTTGACGACGTGTGATGTTTGGCAGACGTGTAACTGATGGTACTGAACGAGCAAAACATATTAGGTAGAGAGCGGGAGACGGAGAGACAGCGAGCAGACAAAGGGAGCACAAGCTAAAACTTGGCCTTTGGACTCGGAGAGAAAAAGAAACGTTAATCTTGAATTAAAAAGCAATGAGGTGCTTATACATTTCAGGGAGAGATTCTCTGAAATCCAATCACTTTGGACAGAATCACCTCACGCCAGGCAATGACTCAGTGATGGCTATTTTCTTTTTCTGTAAAGTGCAAGCAAGTGTGACTTACTGTACTCATTCGATCCAAGTAACAAGTGATTAGCTGTGAAGAATAAATCTTCAGAGAAATTCATTTGAACTGCGAACAGTGGAGTGGAAACTATTGAGAAACATCACACCCCCAGAGTTTTTCTGTGTGATTTTGGAGATCGACTCAAAGGGAGGCCCAGAATAAATAAATACGATTTACTTGTAAGGAGCACAGTGTGGTGAACTAGCCTTTCTAATTCAGTGATTTTGTGACAATGCCGCTCAGAGCGCGACAGCTGACTTCACGACACTCTGGCAAGTAAATTCCTGTGTCAATGATTAAAACACTCGGAATCCCACATGAGTTCCTTTACGCTCAAGCAAAACATTGTTTCCCTGCTAGAAAGTTGTGGCAACAAGAGCTCGACATGTAACTTTGAATTAAGTGAAACCCAAACCGCTCAATGCCACTAGATTTGTACATGTTTGAGATTTGGCAGAGCGGAACTAACTGAACGTCAGAGTTTTGCTACTTTGTAGCCAACAGTATGATAAAAGCAGTAGTAAAGTTTATTTTGTAATAACAACACAGATTATGTAAATAAAATAAGACACAAAGAATCAAGTATCTAAATCGCAGATATCTAAACTGCTACTTTTCCCCATGGACATGAAAAACAATATATACAACGCAAAGACGGCCTCAGTTGTTATAGATTTTCAACTAAATTTTCCAAACTGCAAGTAACACTGTAAGACATCCACTCCCAGAGGGTTTAAAGTAGTTTGTATTCAGAAATACTGTAAGGATTTTTAATAGATTTACATTTTGAAATTGTAGCTGATATTAAGAAAACCCTCGAAACTGATTTAAGTAATAAAGATTTTGAGTTATAGACTTTCCAAAGTACTAATTGTATTTTAGAGTAAACACATTGACTGCATTATGCCTACAGGATAGCTCGTGTTTTAATTGCTGACGCCATTTTTGAACAATTCAGTACAATTTAAACCATAACTGTTGTCGCTAATTACCTCCTGACATAGTTAACAGAGTTAAGCAAGAAAACATAATCAATTTTTCATCAGCTTGTTGTTGTAATGGTTGCTTCTCCCCATTAATGTGTCCCGCTGTAATCCTTACGGACCAGTCAGCATGAAATATATATCTCCATAAATACTTTAACGTTGTGCTGATGTCTGCCTCACTCCCCCCGGTTGCAGAAACGCCACCCTTCAAGTCTGATGAAACAAGGATTTTTAACTTTGATTTGATAATGCCGCAGATTAACATCAAGATACCGGACCGGCGTTCATTTTCTCACTACTGAGATTTTCTTTTACAGTCAAACAATCACAGAAAAGTTGTGACACTGCATTCTCAATAAGCAATTTCAAAGTTTTTTCAATAACTTTGCAAGGATGGCCGAGGCAGGCGTTCAGCTGATACAATGCTATTTTGTTGTCAAGGGTACTGGCGTCAGCAGAATCAAAACGTGCCGGCGGTAGACCTAGCATCAAGTTGTCTGCAAAGGAAACACTTTACCCACAGCTTCTCTGACAGTTATGAGAAACCGCCATTAGTGCATTATGCATAATTGTACATGCACTACTATCAAGTGTCAGTGAAAGACAACGGGCAGAGCAGCTCGCTGTCGACTATGGCACATTTGCTATTGTGAACCATCAGCATTTCTCTATGTAAATGGAGTTGCTACAAAGGGCCATTTTCCAATCTGCTGCCATGAAATCACTCTACCTAGCCCCAGTAATGACCAACCTTGGAAGCGGATTTCCACTCAATTTATTTTCATGAAAGACAACAGTAGGTGAAATACAAATTTTCATCCTGGACAAAGAGGTTTTTATATGTAAAGACTTTTAATATCTTTTAATGTGCAGACTTGTGTATACACCTGTCTAGGTAATGATGGATGGCTTAATATGTAACAGTAAATACATTTTCTACAACGCTCATTACTTTCAGGAACATAAATATTTTTTTCTTTCCCGGTGATCATTTTTATTTCAGTCAGAGCTGCTGAAAGACATCAAAAAATATGTTACTTCAACGTGTGCTGCATAGCTTGGCTGCCTGTAGTGAGCAGAGTAAAAAAGGATTAAGGATAATTTTACCTAATAATATTCAAAGGAATTTCTGTAATTTTTAAATAAATGAACTTGCAAAAAACAGACTTACTGAATTAACCTAATTTAAAATAACACGAAGCACCGGTAACTCAATAACAAATTGCACATGTAAAGTATACATTTTAAGCCATTATTTGTATTAGAACAGTGTTTGGACACATTTTTAGATAATATCATTGCTTTTAAACATTCAAATACCCTTTCTTTAATATAAACACTTCACCAGAAAACACAAGATCTTGTGTAAATGTAAAGCTAGGATCAAATCAGTAAAGTTCTAATATTTTTACAGTATTTCTGGAATATTACCATTTTCTTTCTTTTGTTTTTACACGTTTTTTTTCTTACAGTGAAGGTAAATCCTCAAACATGGGGATGGATATAGAGTAGAGAATTAAAGCTGTTTCTATACCATTTGCACACAGGCAGGAATGAATCTTCTTCAGGGTATCAAGGTCATCTTCAGGAGAAAGAAAGGGAAAAAAGATCTCACAGGAATGTACATCGCTCAGTCGTTTTGATCATTTTCTTTCTGCTTACTTTTAATCAACAACTTATCATTGGTGATTGTCCGTGATATGTACTTGACAGTCCAGCGTGTGATTAGACGAGGATAGAGAGGCAGAGCAGAACATGGAGCTGAAGGGCTGCGGGGCACCCTTCCCATCAAGACATGCTCCAGTGTAATTAGACATTAGCACCCAGCAGGAAGTCTGCTAACATGAGCTGAACCCCGATTAGAATGATTATCAGAGATAATTCACTTTAATAAGTACATTACAGACCACCGGACTCATGCAAGTAGAGATAAAAGTGGATGTTTTTGTAATTACTACTTAATTGGTGCATGCGGGGCAGCTGATTTTAATGCAGGATTTGAAAATACTGAAACAACCTCTGCAATTTATCAAAATCGTTGGAACCCTTCATTAAAATCTTTGCAGCCCAGCACTCAGTATAATCAGTATGATTACTTGAAGAACATATAATGCAATAACGTATTATTTTTTCCTTGTCATTTCAGTTGTTTAAATATTAAGAGTAAAGTTACATATGTAGACACCATGAGTGATGTCTTTTCAAAACAACCACAAAGAGGACAGATTGAATGAAATCCATATTCTTAGATAAACACCGCAAACGTCATATTCTGGTGAAAGCACATTCAGTTTGACACGGGGAAAAACGCTCACAATATTATGGCAAAGAGTGTCTTTGTTGGAATGAAAAGAAACCTGTCGCCCCAAATGGCCACCGCCGAGATAGTGCTCTTTAATATCAGAGACAGCTAAGTGTAGCTTGAAGCTACAGACATTGACAAGCCAGGCCTGTGGGGACTGGAGGAGATAAGCGTGGCACACAGACAAATACAACACTTGACTTTTTCTGCTCGTCAGCTAGAGTTGCACAGGGATTACAGAGTCAATGCTTGTTCTTCTATTTGAATACAATATCTATTTAGAAGTAACAAAAAGAAAAAGCATTTCACTCCCACTAGAGTGAGTTCAACTAATTTTACTGGACTGCTCATGTGAGACACAGCTGGGAGTCCAAGATCCCAAGACAGGCCTTTGTGCACCGGGCTGCTACTCTGAAACGCTGCATTAGGCTTTGCAGGCATGATTAAACTATGTTTTACAACACAAGCTGCACACAAATACACGCCGAGCAGAACAGAAATGCTGTTAAAATATTGTATAGCTCAGTGCAAACAATACGTTTATCTTGCCAGAAACAGAAAACCATTATGAGTTTTCAAAAAGAACCAGTTTCATACTTTTAATACTGCATTTGCCGTTTACAGTATGTCATGTAATGAAAGGCAAAAGGTGGAAAACAAAAAAAGCTCTGCGAGTATTTACAGGCTTTTTCACATCTCTGAGACACAATCTCGCTGTCTCACCAGTGGCAGCATCTGATAGTACCTACAAGGACACTTCACAATGGTTTCTCCCCAGGGGGCCTGATAATACCTGCTGCCAACTTTCTTTTTGTTCCTTGCTTCTACATGTTGGGTCACGATGTCACTCTCGCACCGTTGTATTTGTGACTTTCGCAAGCCCTAAATTTTCTCACCTTTATTGAACGTCTATGAATTTAAAAAAAATCAATTGCAGCCTATGAACAGGATGGATTTTTTGTACTTTGTGTATTTTATCTGAGCCATGGTGAAATGTGAATTAGACCTGTCCCTGTGACATTTGACTCCACAAGGTGTTTGAGTTGCTTGTCTTGCTCTATGTTACAGTGAAAATGAAATCTTTCCAGTCAATTATGCGAGCAGCAGTGAATGCTGTGGCACTCTGAGGGATCCACGGAGCATCTCAGATGCTGACATGTACTCCTTGCTACCTTATACATGCATTCACACAGTGACACACATTAAACCTTGCAATCTGTAGCTCAGCTGCTCCACTTGAAGCAGAATCATATGCAAAAATGGTGCAGGCCCCAGTGTCTGTCATGTCATTCATAGTGCTAATGATTTAGCAGTGTGGAAAACAGTTACAAAGCTGCAAAATATTTTACATACACGCATGCACATGCACGAGACTGTAGAGTTACGCCATTGTTTTTATTTTTGGGGTGCTACGTTTTGCATCGGCGTAACCCTTCTTCTGTCCCTATGATAGTTTCTTTTCTTTGCATTCAGGTTTTATTTGAAGTTGGCTGATAGTCTCTTTTCACAGCATTCTGTAAATTTCAGACTTCTGCTGAAAAGTTCGTCTTTGTGTACAAGAATGAACTAAAGAATTAACCGCTTAAAAGGGACGAGAAAGAAGAAAATTGCTTACCATATTTTTCAACGTTTGGTGGATTATCCCGGCTTTGAATGAGCTGCATACTGCATAAGAGAAGTATGTTACCAGCTACACCTGCTAAACTGTGAAAGAAGACGTACTAAATTCCAGTAAAGGTAAAATAGAACAACACAGCACATTCCTGGATGTTTTTTTAAGTCAGTGAATTCGTCCTTACAAAAAAGGTTTTTATATTGTTACGGTTACAATTTAAATTTAATATAAAATAGGTGTTTTTATGCCAGATTTTTGTGCAATGAACATGAAGATGTACAGTATGGATGTAAAATCAACTGTCGATTGATTATGTGAAACATAAGGACCTGCTTTAAGTCTTTGTAGGGTTTATTTAAATTGTTAGCAATGCCTGTTAAATAAAAGGCCTTAACTCATGAGTCCTGTAACCCAAAAATAAAACAAGAAACAACTATGAAACTCATGGTCACTACAATCTATCCACATTTTTGTAATCAGGCATTTATGTATTTGTGCAAGTAGGAAGAGTTGGCCTACTGTTGATTAAGGTGTCCTGAACTGTCAGCTCAGTTTTCAGAACAGAAATGTAACTTTGAGTGAAAAGAAAAATGCTTTTCAGATAGATGCATTGCTTTTGAAATAGCTAAACTGTTGAGGCACGAGTGTGGAGGAAATCTTCTGTGACCCGGTCAACTTGCGCAAAATGAACGCCGTGGAGTCCGATGTCTCAGACGCCACATAATAAAGTTCGGGCGTGGAGAAAAGGGAACAGAAATACCAGTTGAGACGTGTAAAAAGCCACTCTGTATTCTAAAGGTTACTTTTAAAACAGGACATATTTATACTGCAGCTTTATCTGTATGTGTCTGCAGAGTCCTATAAGGTTAGAACTGCCCGTCTCACACTTCAGGTCCAAGAAGCGAGATTGAATCCTGAGGTCTTTTCTCATAAACTTAGAACAGTCAGTACTTGATGCCACAGACAGGCTAAATCTGAAGTGTCACATTCTTGCATACATCATTTAATCATATGCCCCCAGTGATCACATGATAATTGCACTGTCCACTTACCACTATATGCTCTGTTTGGTTGTAACACCAACATAACCACTCTAACTTTTGTTTTGGATTTTCTTTTAGTGTCTTGTGCTGCAAGGGCCCCCTCCGAAAAATCATGCTGCTCATAATAACCACAGCCATTTATAAATCTAAACAGACAGTTTTTCACACTCCTCAGGGAGTGTTACAGTTTTCTGCATTTATTCTTCACATGTTAAAAATGATACATTTAATGTTTTTTTTTAAATCTCTATTTTATTACAGTTTAACTTTGCAAGGTCATAAAGTGTTTTTTCTTCCTTTAAATAAAAAAAAGGACAACTGTATGAAAACCATGCATACATGAAATATCCTACACACCTTATATACACAAAAATTAGGACACTATGGAAAAGCTAAATTAAAACAGAATGCACTCATTTTCAAAAAGATAACCTATCAAATTGTTGAACTGTGAAATTATAATTATTTATCAATGTTTTGCACACTTTTGGAAGTAGGAATTCAAATTTTTGTAGATTTGAGAGCATTTCATCTGCATTTCTGGTTGATGTAGGATTTAAGCGGGTTAGTTAAGCTGTTCCACCAGGTTTATTTATTTATAATGATTCTTAATTTTCATGAACTTTGTCGTTCCTTTTTTAAAATCAGAGGGTGTTGTGTATAAAAAGCACTGGATGCTGCATGACAGGCTTCCAGCCACACATCATTCATGTCCTTACATCTAGCACCGACTGATCGTGAGAAATGTTGTTTTTTTAATTTTTCTGTTAAATGTGAGATAAGAAGCTGACTGTGGAAAAAAAACACAACGGCGCCGGCTGGTTTTCCTCTCGTCCTCCCCAATTTTTTTGTGTCACCATTCACCACTGGTCTATAGATAGTCTACGCAATGAAAACAGTCCATTAACAGAGCCGCAGCAGCTTCAGTCTTCCATTAGTGTCCACAGGAGACAACCACACACACTATTGAGTGTAAATCACCCACATTTTGACAGTTCTCAAGGCCCAATATAAAATCGCTGCCATTACATGAAGGCATAAAAATATGCTTCATATTTCTGTCGAATGAGTTTAGCATGAGTGATGTAGTCTGTGTTGGCAGTTACACTGATTAAAATAGAAGCGTATCCTCTTCAGATGGGAAATGGGACAACGTGAAAACACAACTGAAACTCCTACAATACGGAGAAATGGTTCGTTCTAGAATAATCCTAAAGGGACATTTTATTTTTCTCTGTGAAAAGTTTTTTTTGTTGTGTTTTTTTTTTTTTTTTACACGCCTTTAGAGAGCTGTTGATAAAAAATGTGCTATAAAACTCTACGGGTAGGCTTGGCCACCTGTTAAGAAAATAAACCTGTAATGATAGCCAGCATTAAAAATAATTGGCTAGTAGCACAGTGTTAAAAACTATGACTACAAGAACCAGTGCAATCTAATAATACACACAAAGTATGTTGAGTAACTGAAACGTTGCAGCATGTTGCTGCATGGATCAGCATTATCAGTGAAGGCATAATTCAAGTCCATCTTCATATGAATTCTGATTTAAGTCCAACTTTAATTCTTAATTTCCCAACTGTGACAGTTCCACAGTGGGCAGCACACAAGGACAAGAAAGGAAGATGAGGATTTTTGTCATTTCTTGGGGTGTGAACCACTTTCTTAAAAGGAAAGCAAAAAAAGCAACGCGATAGAAGAAGACAGTGAAGGGCCTCTGAAAGCTTTTGAGAGGACGCAGTGTTCGCTGACAGCAAGAGAGAAAGAGGATCAAGTTGACAGATATTATGTTGTCCTCATACACTCTCAAAATGTGATGCCCTTCCCAGGTGATTGGTTTGGCAGTGCAGACTGGACTGATACAAAAGGAGTTTAGATTGAAGACAGAAAGCAACTGCAATTAAAAACGCAAAAACATTTAAAAATGTAATAAAAACTAAAGTTCTCTTTCATAACTTTATGCTTCTGAGCTGTAGCCTTTCTTATCCCTTCCCAAAAGCGTCAGGATTGCAGTAATAACTTATGGACTGTAATTCTTTGCTGCAACAACTGTTTGACGTCTGCTTCCAATCCAAAAGCTACTCGTATGCCAGTAGAATAACTCGGTTGTTTTTTATTTATATATATTTATACATATATATTTGTCTGAATGTACAGCTACAACACTGTAAGGTGAATAACATTCATCACATTATTACAATGCAATTTTCTGCTATTAAAAAAGGATCCTATTGCTCTGACATGTACTACATGTACCCACCTCAACACTGCTGTGGACCAAGCAATGTTGAGCAATATGAACCAAAAATCATACCTTGGATTGTTAAAAATTAGATTTTGATATTTTGTGGTATAAAAATGATATTTTTGGTATACACAGCATGGGCCAAATGTTTTGGGATCTGTAAGTAAGTTATATAATCAGCTGCCTCTCCAATGAGTTTCAGTCTATGGAAAAACTGTAACTCTACCATCTGCGACTGCAGCAGGGAATCCTACTTCTTCATAGACACCGAGTACTTTACATTGTTGAGGAGGTGGAGCAAGTCTATTGTTTAGCACTACTTACTATCAGGGATGAGAGTAAGGTGGCCCAGCTTCATGAAAGGCTTTTAAAAGCTCCTTTATTCGATTGTTGTTGTGATTTGGTGTTATATAGAAAAATGAATTGAACTGAATTAAAAAAAAATCCAATTTAATACACCTTACAAAGCGTATTACAGACATTAGATCCTTTACATTGAAGGTCAAAGTTTGCTTAAAGGGACATCAGAGCTGTAGTCATTTTAATAAATGATTTCTTTATTTTTATTTTTTTAATTTTTTAATTTCTTGTCTATTAATTGTAGTTGTATTTATGATGTATTTTGGAAAATGTATGTTTTATTGTAAAATGTATGTATTGTGATTGTAAGTCCAACAAGGGACAATTGTTGAAAATTAGCAATAGCTATAAACTCACCCATATGGAAAAGATACATATAAATCTTATTAAGTTTGTATCTGTCTTGTGTGAAACTTGTATGAAAAGCATACAAGAGTGAAAACAGATATAAGATCCCTTGAAAAATTATATAAATGAAACTTGTATGTTTTGGATACTTACTAAAACAATAAATGAAAGTGGCCACTTTCATGAGTAAATCATATATAAGCCTTACATGATTCACTATATGAAGTAGGCCACAAGTCTTTTATAAGTTTTTTCTATTTTTTTCCATATGTGTATGTGCGATATGTTAAACTGCACTGTCCCTTTTAAATAAATAAATTCAAATGTGTGGCCATTACGTAGCCTTTCCAGCTTGCGTATTGCCTGCTGTTGGATGTACTGCTTATGACGGGTTGTAAAAAAGGGGCATGCGGACGATGCACAGCAATAAAAATAGAGTGAGAGAGGCTAAGACTTTAAAATAAGTCCCGTTTAGGTCTGTGGCTGATTCGTAGGTTTGAGTGATTGCTGCCATTCCTCCTCCTCTCCAGCCGGTGGTTCAGGAATTCTGACAGTATGACTCGGGGTGATTAGCTCATTTAAAATGACTTTTAGCTGTAACCAGGTTTCTATAAGAAAAAATAAAATACCAAATCATCTTGATCAATTATTAAAACATTTACTGCTGAACACTCACAGGAGAGATATCTAATATTTAATAGTCCATATTTAATTTTTTAAAAATCTCTGATGTTGTTGGAGTGTTTTTAGTTTTTTTTTCTTTGCAGATTCTTATGAATAACTCCTCTTTTATTGAGTTTAGGTTTATTTATTTAAGGTGGTCAGGGAGCAGACTCCGTCTCTATGGATTGGGGTTTTGGGAGGATGGCAAGAGGAGGGACGCTGCAGAGAAGCATCTAAGTATGAGAGCTGCAGCATCCGAAGAGGGATGGATGCCATCTCTCCTCATCAGGTGGGGTTTTCCCATTCTTTTCCAATTATGTACGCAGCCCACAAGCATTGACCAGGCTTTCAAACTCCAGATCAGGTATCTGAGATGCACCAGAACAAACCTGAGCCACAGAGGCTCCGTCCTGCAACCCACAAGACACCCCAAGGTTTCATAAAAAACCCGAGTGTCTTTCTACTCAATTAAAGCACCCAAAGCCCAAACAATCATACAGTGATTTTATTTAAACCCATATATTTATCTAACATTCACACAGACACTCAGTTTCCAATGGGGTTGAGCATCTTGCTCAAGGACACTCCAACAAGCAGACTGGAGAAGCCAGCGATTGATCCACTGACCTTCCAATCGGTAGACAACCTGCTCTACCACCTGAGCTATAAAACCACGAGCATTTTTAATATTAAAGCAAATTATTACTTAAAGACTCAATCTCTTAAAAATCCACATTTTTAAAATACATGCAAAAACAATACGACCCCTGTGGAAAGCAGAGGGCAGAGGGCAAAATGAGACATGACTCATATTTTCAACATTTGCAGACTGAATGTCTCCAGCAAAGTCCAACAAGATTCAAGTGGTTTGAGAGTTTATACAGTGGACCCTGCTGTCATTTCTGTGTACCATAGCAAGACAGAGCAAATGCAGAACAAATAAAAATCAGAGTCTTTCAATTGATATGCATTGGATGTTTTCCCAGTGTTCTGATAGAGATGCCTCTCCAAACAGTGGTTTGAAGATAACGCGCAGGCCTAGCTGTGTTTGCTGGAGTGGTGGAACAGCAGCAAAGGATGGAAGGTCATTGTATTTATATAAAACCTGACAGGTCTTTTTCCTGCCGTTGCTTTACCACCGAAGACAATGTGGATCAACTGAGAGAAAGATAGCTACAGAGAGAGAGGGAGGGAGGGAGAAAGAAAAGGAGAGAAATGTTGGCTCATGTGTTAGCTGCTAATGGGCTGTGATGGTTGTGTGTGTGTGTGTGTGTGTGTGGGTGGGTGGGCGCACGTGTACTTGCACTGCAGAACGATGGGGACTTGGTCCAGGACTGATGAGATGCTTCAGGGATAATGCCAGGCGTGGAGTTGATATGTGATTTGGGAGAAGGCTTTATGCAATTTTTTACTCATTATTCTTAATCACATACTTCAGCGTTTTCTTCACACTCCCCTTCGTCTCACCACCGCTACCCCCTCACCGCTCCCATTCTTTCTGCCGCCTTCTCATATCCTTAGTCTGGAGGCTGACAGTGACAAATAGAGGAACACCACAGCAGTATCTCCACACGACTGGAGGGACAAATTATTACAGGTTATTTTCCTCTACTTTTCAAAAGCCATGGTTATTCATGCGAGACTGTGGAATATATGACGGGCTTCATTCTGAAATGTTTTATGTCAGTTTATGGAGAACACGTTGTTAGCTCGCGCTCGTTGCTTAGAATTTGCACGTGATTACAACCGCTTAATATCTATTCTGTGAAAAGAGTTCTTAAGAAGGCTGAAATAATTTACTTTTAGTGAATCTAATGTTCAAGTGGTTACTCTTCAGGAAGAAACGCGTGGAACACGGGAGCTTCGTGATGGTCACAAAAGTTAAACAGCATTAGGAGACGGTAAAAACATACATGCACCCGCTTCTAAAACGACGGCTATGTGCGGATTCATTTATAATCGTTTGTATCTGAGACTACAAGGTTAATACAATTTTAGAAATCAGGCGTGGGTGATTATAGTTCTATAATTTCATTCATATTATTTGATTCGTTCCCGATTGCTATTAAATAGTCTGGAATAGTCGCTTTGACGGAAAGAATTATTTTGTGTATTTAGTTACTGACAACAGACCTCCCATAGTGGACCATTTAAGGGTAACGGACGAGTCGGTATTCCTAGTTGTAGGTTCCCATCAGGGGAATAACTCATAAACATGTCATCTCTTCTTCGGGGAATGCTCCCTGCAGCTGAGATGCCACGCTAGACAGGGAACTAGTGGACTGCATAATTTCCTTAGCTGCAACTGACACCTTTTCCATATGTAGGCACTAGACTGGGCTTAAGTGTGATGGCTATGCATCATTATGCTTTGGAAATGGAGGGTGCAAAAGTGCACTAGCAGTGACTGGCTTACATCTGACAGTTGGCCTTGTTTTACATTAGTCACATCAATTCAAATCCCCTCTCTTGACAGAGTTGGAGATCAAGTGCCAAAGACTTCAGTGACCCAGGGAAATAATTCATGAGTCAAAAACTACTTTGATTTTCTTTTTTTAAAGAATGCTGTACAGCTGCTCATGTGAAATATTGCCTTGTCAAGAATCATTTTATACTCTGAAACACAGTGAAAAACATGTTTTCTCACAACACCTCTTATCAAGCCATGCGGATGTGGGTTTTATTTATCCAGCCGTGGATGTGTGTGTCATAAGCCTCAGCTCCAAATATCTGAAATCTTGAAAATGAAGTGAAGCCACCAGCTGTGTTCATACCATTCGGGCTAAAATGTGTTTCCTTTATATTGTTGGGTATGTCAGTGAGCCTAATTTTTTATTTTTTACACAGGATGTTCTGCATCAGCAGAAACCGATTCTGGATTATTCTTTTTCTTCTTCTAAGAAAACGACAGAAACAATATTTATTTTAACCTATTCTCCGGTCTTATTTACAGCTGGCACCGCTGAGCCACTTTAATGTGATTTAAAGTCAATTCGGTAATTATTTACTGCTCTAATGAAATTTAAAGCGCACACTTATACTGCAAGGTTACTGATTGCTGCGACACATCACAGCAAAAGCTGTGATCGCAGTGACTAACAGAGCTGTGAACACACAATGCAGTTATCTGTAAAGTTTCGTGGTAACATTAGTATGTTCCCCTCTTTGTGTCCTCAACGAGATTCAAATTAAAACCCAGGTGAGAGGTATAGACTCTATAATATGCACCGAGATCACAGACTTCAGCAAGAGTAACGTGCAAGCCTCGGTTAAATTTGTCAAACATACCTCACTTTGCACAGTTAAGCGAGGCTCTCACTTTCTGAAACGCAGATCCAGATGTTTGAGAGATGGCGTTTACGGGACTGCTCGTTAAGCTATTGTTAGTCAACTTTTCTGTGGTGGATCGCGACTCTTACCGTCGCTCATGTTTCTCCTACAAATCTATACGCCACTGCAGATTACACATGGTGGAAATCACAAATAATGGGTGGCTAGCAGTGGCTTATCAAGAACTAGGCAAAACAAGCAACGGTACAGCGTTAATACGTGTGTTGACGAATAACTCATTTATCCTGCAGTGAGGAATTGCCCCCAGAGATCTGTTCTTTATGCAGGCTGGAGACTCAGATATCAGGCCCAGTGCTCACACTGCTACACTGAGCTAATTTATCTCCCAGGACACAAAAAATCTTAAGGCTTAACAATTTCACACTGTTGAAAATGTTTGTATGGACCTTCAGTCTATTGAAACTTTTTAGCTTTGCTATTTCACGTACTTTGGTGTAGATTTCATAGTTCAGTAGTGAAATATATTACAACACCGGCCTCTCTAATTGATCAAAGTCTGCTTAATTTTGAGCATTAATTACTGCTGAGCTAATGAAATGGCCCATCACTCTCCTCATAAACCAGTAAACAGTGGGGCAAAAGAAACTATCCTTCAGGCACAGGCGTGATTATGTAAAAGCACTGTTAATCATTAGGCCCCGTGTTCCTCCCCATTTTGTTTTCTTTCCTCACTTGCTTAATGTTTACCACCAGTAAGATGTTTTATTTATTAGTTTTGTCATAAAGTTCTGTTTCACATGAATCTGGCCGCTCATGCGTGCAGTATGAGTGTTGAAATTAGCATCTCATTACTTGCAATAATTAGGCCAATGAAGGCCAGATGTTGAGTGTGTGATCTATGTATAGGCAAATAACGGGGTCTAGCTTTTTATTACAATCAATTAATACTGTATAATAAAGTTTTATTGTCACATGAATCGCGGCGTCTTGATGAGCGATACGGTGGACAGACACAAACAAGTTCAGTAACATTTTTGAGTCATCGTAGAGTTCAGCATGCGGGGTTAAATGAGTGCAGTGCTAATGAAGTCTTATATCAGTGCTTCGTAATCTGATTTTGTATGTCAGAGAGAGAAAAATCTAAATCTTTTCAGCCCACACGAAAGAGGGTTGCATGTGTAAGCAGATCACAATGATGTTCATGGCTACTGGGTAGGGGGGATATGGATTATGCAATGAGACACTTTTATCAGAGCAAATTACTGTGAGAAATCTTACACCACGCTGTACAGCATGTACTGTAATGTTCAAAAGAAAAGCCATGTCTCTGTGAAAACCAGGACAAATTAAAGGGCAAAGGGACCAAAGTCCAGTACATGTTCTTCATATATTAAAGTGATTTTTACTGATTTACCTGTTTTAGCATTACCTCTAACATGTGGGGTATTAAATACCACAATGTACAATCCAGCCTTAAATTATATTTGTAGTCCTGGAAAGGTAGAACTATTGTTGTCATATCACAAGTAATTTTCTGCAGCCTTGGTAACGCATCAAGACAACAACTGGGTTTTTTTCTTTACCCTTTTTCATCATGACGTATATAATGTGGCAATGTCTGTGAAAAAAGGAAGCTCGTTTAAGGCCATTTTATAATTGATTTGACAGAAAATATACCACAGTATAGCCCAAGAAATAAAAATGTATAAAATAAAAGAGGATTTTATGTATTTCACCCACTTGTATTAAGACAAGCTATAAGAAAAACTCACTTCCAGTGTAAGAATGTAGCTTTAACACTGCAGTGACCACAGTGAAAGCAGAAAACAGCTACAGTGTTTCTTCCCGACACAAACGATGTGACCTGGAATCACTCAGACGGCGTTCAAACTTCAGAAGTTGTCACGTACCCTCCATTAAGCCATGCACATCTACGCTAAACTTGACAGATGAGGATGAAATGAAGTGTGTCAAATGCAGTTACACTGATCTCATTCAAAATGCATTTCCCCAATAGGATTTATTTCAGTAATATATCACATCAAACTCCTCAGCTTTTCATTTGGTTGTGTTGCGTCTAATGTCTTGTGCCACTGACAATGGTAGCCAAACGTTGTAAAATTAATGCCTCGGCTGGCACAGGTCTTGAATTTGATTAGTAATGGGTTTTTTTTCTTTCTCCAAAAACTGTACTTTGTCCTGCTTGAGGGCCAAGCCTGCTTGGCAGGTCTGTTACAGTTAACTAAAACAAGACTAAAACTGGGTTTTGAAACACACGCTAGTTTAATCAAATAAAAATAAAACTAGGTTTGAAAAAACGAACTGAAATCACACACAGAGGAACTGCCCTTAGTTTCAGTCACAGCCTGCCTGACGAGACTTTGATGTTTGTGAACTGACCTGACAAAAAAGTTGTTTACAATGTAACATGAATTTTGATTGGTTTATCTTTACCCCTGACAAATACCTTCCATATAACAGATACAAAAACTTACTAAACATTTTCAAACAATAAAATAAACTGAAACAATCGGCTCCAAATAAACGCAATACAAAAACTGCAAATACAATAAAAAAATAAACACCAATTAGAAAATACAAAGCCGCAATGACTCTGCAGCTCGGTCTGCATTATATTGCTAATAGTGACACTTTTACACTATTATTAAGCCGATCTGTCTGAGAAGGTTCTTATATTTTCTTAACAAATTGCTCCATTTGCCTTTCGTCACGTTGAGCTCAAAGCTATCACAGATGCTTGAAATGAATCCCAACTACGGTTTTCAGTCAGAGCCGATAGCTGCCACTGTGCTTCACAAACAAACCTTAGATTACTAGGAGCATTATTTCTGAGATGCATCCAAATCTACGTCATTACATCAGCACAGAATGATGCAATTCCAGGCCCAATCTTCCAATTATGTAATATAAATGCAAATTCTTATGGTTAAAGTGACATTGCTGTCAGTGTTATGTACTACTATCACTGTCAGCTGCAGTGAATGCTTCCAATATCCACTGTCTTCTAGGGGAGGGAGGCTATTGGTCATATTGCTCTGTGTATACTTAAGCGTGCCTGAAAAGCACCTCCCAGCTCATTCGCTTTGTGAATATCACCTTTTCTAAAGCTCACATTCAACCTTTATTATTCTGCTCAATGATGGAAATCCCTCCTTCCTCCCTTAAGAAACAAACTTTTTCCACTCACGAGGAAACATGAATACTGCATGCTATACTGGATACACGGTGCAAAATCCCAGCTTGTTTCTCCAAATTCTGTGTGGGTATGGGCTCTACGGGACCTCCCATGGACATTGATAGAATGATAAATACTCTCATCTAGAGAAAATGTCAATTATCAGCAGACGCAGCAGCAGTGCCGGTGGTCCTCCTGGCACGATAAAGATCTAACATTAATAAGGAATGCTTATCTCTGGGAAGACAGGTACCGATTGATTTTTGAGAGAAACCTGGAAGAAAGGGAACGATACATTATTTAAGCAGAAACATATTCCACCAAAGAGAAATGTAATGAAATACGCGAAAGGAAAAAAATAGCCATATGACTGCATTGTATTAGGCTTCGGTGCCTGCCGGGCATCTAATGTTTCTCATCCATCAGGTCCTGCTCGTGTGCCTCCCCTCGCTCCAAACACAACCAAAAGAACATTAATAGATACTTAGAAACATTAAATGAGACCCTGGGTCAATGCCTCTGTGTGCCGGCAACAACAAGACTTTGAAGAGATTTTTAAGTTTGAGGACTTCTAATTAGTCTCCAGAGTTGCTTCGGTGTTATTCCTTTCATCATATAATATTGGTTTGCAACAATAAGGCTTACCAACGGGTGCACGGGAAACTAATGAACCGTTTTATAAAAATGGGAAGAGGAAAAAAACAAAATCGGCTGGCAACAAGTTTTGACACGCAGCGGGAAAAGTGGATGAATTTTAGAGACGCGCATTCAAAAAATAAGAAGCCGCTAAACACTCAATTTCTCAAGAATGTTAACTTGTTTGTGTATTTTATTTCTTCAAATACAATTCAATTCCTCTCGCCACTGCAGATGGGCACAGTCGATGCGGCAGCCATCACTAGATTGCCATTTGAAGACCAATTGTAAGCCTCTCATGAGGAGAAGCCCCAGGAAGTGTGCTGCGAGCCAGGGATCATAATGATCAAAGTGAAATGTTTGTCGACTGAAATCAATAGCATCGGGGTGCCTGGAAATTGCTATTAAAGATCCCCATCGATTGGGCAGCAGTAGTTCAGCGACTGTGCGACTGGTCCCTCAGACTTGTGAATGTTTCTTGGGCCAGTTGTTATCTTCTGAGGGATTACCTTGGTTGAAATGTAATCAAGCGAGTACTATATTTTGGCTTTACTGAGTTAGAGTGTAATCTGCCAGCGTTTGAATCATGACAATGACCATTCAATTTGGATGCTAGGGGAAACTAAAAGCACTTACTTGGGCAAAGAAATGTCTCTTGCCATGACGGGGCATCTCCCCTGCTTTCCTCCTTTTATTGCATCTCCGCGTGGCGTTAATTGGTACTTGAGAATTAATAGTGAAATATCAGCTACCAGTTGAATGTGTGTTTATTAAAAGCTCAGTGTTTTTCTGCCCTCTCATGCTGAGAAAACTTTTTTTAAGGTTATTCTTTTACGTTTACATATTTCAAGACACTCGGCATTCCTGAAGCAACACCGCTAACACTCCAACTATTTCTACGACGTGCTGATCTATGCCTTAATCCGCTCCAGTACGTCTTTGACTACATCTGTATGCTATCATTCGATATCCATTACATTTCTTAATAAAAAGACATCGGCAGCTTCTTTTCCTGACTCGCGTTGCTTCCGCTGGGCAGAAAATTGCTAAAGTTGGAATAACTGTTCTCATCAGCGTGGAAACTTTTTCTCAACAGGGTATCGTATCTCAGTAAATCCCAGAAGTTAATGACCGCTGTGCCACAGAGGGTTGCTCTGTTTTTCACCAGATGCTAGATTTTTGGAATTCCCCAGATTCTAATGTGCACCAGAACAGCAGTTTTCCAGCTCAAGTCCCAGGCAGCATGTAGCATCTCATTAGCCTCGGTCACTGATCGACTGTGACAGACATGAAACTTGACACATGCTGCAAACCTCCATACATTTCATCTTGTTTCCCATAATGCTTGAAAATGGGTTTCTGCATTTCTAAATATTTCTCTTCCTTGGCCCTTGGTTCAGCAGCATCCTTTTATTGTTATCCTTTACAGGTTGCACGCTTCAGCATCTTTCAATTTATTTTATTTTTCCGCCCTTTTGAAAAAGATGTCCTGAAATCTGCCACAGATGAGCGAGTTTCAAGTCAAGCAATTATGCCACGAACCTAACTGGAGACATATGCCACACTGTAGCCATGAGAGCAATGCTTATTGTGCTTTTGGATAAAAACTTCCCCATGGCTCCTGTGCTGCATGTGCTTTCTGGAAATGATTGATCTCACATCAAAGACATCTTGTCTTGTGAATACGTAATTACGTGTGATATAAAAGTACGATAAAGTATTTTACTGACAAAAATGAATCTTTAAGGAAAAAAAGAGTATTCCTGTCGACAGCAGGCTCATGACATAAACATAATACTGACAAAATACCGAAATACTTGTTGCAGGATTAACACACACACACATACACACACGAATCACACAAAAGCAGGCTTTAGTGCCGCAGCCAACTGGCCCTTGAGCGCCACTGCCGATAGACCACAGAGTAGGCTCTACTTTATCTGCTCTTTCCCTATGCCTTCTCCCCTCAGCACTGACAGCTGCTTCCTAACGAAGCCCACTCTCTTCCAAGCAGACCCTGTGATAATGAGGCTCTGCCCAGAACTACAGGCAACCAGGGAGCAATGTCAACAGCTCGGAGCTGACCTCCTGAACGGGCTTGCTTCCCCTCATTCACCTAGAGAGCAAAAGCTGCACCTCATTGTTTGGTTGGAGAGCGAATCCTCGCCTCGGGGAATTTCCAAAGTCCAATACCAGCACTGAGCTGAAACTGTGTAAAAGCTTTATGCGCACAGCCTACATATGCGCGTATTCATGAAGGCGCACACACCAGCCAGAGTGCACGAGCGGCCAAGCATACACACAATGTAGAAGAGAATTAAAAGTGATCTATTCATGACACAGAAGAGATGATTTCACAGTGGTAAATCTCAGTTTCACTGCAAATTTAAACATACATACAGGAGAATCAGGAGGCCTTACCTGTATAATAAACTGCATCAGTGGTGAATAAATCACACTAGTGCTGGCAGAAAGGAACCAACCAGAGGCAAAAGTCGCAACGGAGTGCAAACCTTTTGCATTGTTTATACATACACAG
Organism: Oreochromis niloticus; assembly: GCF_001858045.2. Classification (NCBI taxonomy): domain Eukaryota; kingdom Metazoa; phylum Chordata; class Actinopteri; order Cichliformes; family Cichlidae; genus Oreochromis; species Oreochromis niloticus. Next base: position 36,734,713 of record NC_031980.2, on the reverse strand, counting down.
AGTAATGCAATTCATGTGAACATGTCTATGCAGGCTGCTGCAGAGAAATCTTGGAAATGGTTGGCAATGACGCCCTAATGAGTATATTTCAACATTACAGAAACATTTCTAATTGCTGAGAAAAGGAAATGCCAATTATTCCGTTTCTCTCGGGAGCCGGAATAAAGCCTCAGTAAAACAAGCAAGCAATAAAAACTGGGACCTCTATGGCTTCATCTGTTCATGCACAAAAAACATTAACAGAAAAATTTCTAAACAACGCACAACTTGAGACATATTGTAAGTATATCTCTCCAGCGCATCCCTTGGTGGTGGAGACCCTTTAAAAGACCAGTCTGTGTTTGCTTTGGTGGTTCCACAAACCCAACATTAATCACATTGGATAAGCTCTGCAATCGACAACAGACACCCTCTGTAATAAATAAGTCAACTAATCTGCACCAGCTTACAGCCTGCGAACTAGAATAAGAGCAGCCGAGGGATAACTGCACAGAAAATGGAGTAAATAAGGATTTTAAACTCAACAGCATGTCTGCTGAAATGAAAGTCTCACCAGACTCTGTGCTACTTTTATGGAATTAATTGACTCGTTCAGTGAACAAAAAGAAAATAATTCACAGAAAAGTTAAGAATCTAACAACAGCAAAGCCACGTCCCACTAAAGTTTGGTGACAGCGCATTGTTAAAACACCAAAAGTTCTGGCCGTTAACCCTTTCCATTCTGCTAGCTGGTGCAACAAATCAGATCTCAAATTTTCTCTAAAGTTTTTAGAGTCAAAACTGAAACCAGCAGCCTGAAATATTAAAGAACAATGCCACTGACACATTCTGGCTAAAAAAATAATAACCGAGAAGCAGGGTTTATAGAGTGGCTTCAAAACAACGAGTAGTGTAACTAGACTGACAGTGGAATCTCAGACCAAACCCGCATCACCGCACAACATAATCATGAATCAAAAGTTTGCAGAAACCAAGAGAAAAGTTCCCTGCACAGCCTAGAATACAAGCTGTCTTTATAAATCCATTATTCAAGCGCGACAATATGGGAAAGGAGACAGATGCAGATTTGATCATGTGTGAATTAATCTCACAACACAAGAGCACTGCCGGAGGTAGAAGAAGAATAAAAGACCTACTCACCATCAGAACAGCTGCAGGCTGTCCATTATGACTCCAGCCGTTAGTGCACCTGCAGGTAAGATCTCTGAGAGCCAGCTGCACTACCTGGGCCTTCTGCTTGTTAAGCGTGACTCCTCAAAGTTCAGAAAATGTCTCAATCAGATAAAAATAATTCAGCTGTATGACTTCACCACTTGCCACTCGCTCGACAAGTGTATTTGTACACATGGATGAGGGGGGGGGCTCTGCAGGCAGGCTTGGGTCTGCTTTGTAAACCCTGATTCTCTAATGTCGTGGTGCAGCAGCAGAAAGCCCGCCAGGCAGTACACCTGACGGAGGCAAGTCACTGAGGTGCTGATTCTGTTGTTTCTGTAACACATGGTTTTGACTTTGTGTGAAATTTACAACGTTTCTCAGAAAAATGTTTACAGTGTTTACAATAACTTCCTGTTGCCTTCCCTCCGACCATTACACACATAAGGACCATGGCAGCTTCCTTGCAGCTTGAGCAAGAGCCAAACCACTAAAAACCAACTACAAAATAGTGGATATTAAATTAATTAAAGATAAGATCTCTGGGTTTCCTCTTAAAATACAAAGCACCATGACAGTGAGTCCATTTTTTAACAAAACCATGAAATCTGACTTACTGTCAAGTTACTGTCAAGGTGGCGGCAGTCTAATCTCCCTGGACTGCTGATTGCTCTGCATGTCACTCCAGGAAAAAAAAAATACTAATTTGCAAAAGAAAATGTTGTTCAAAGATTTCAATTCTCCATTCACTGAAGAAAAAAAGTTTTATTCAGTCCTATTATATTTGATTTTCACCTCTTTCACCTCACGAGGAAGCGTAAATGAAACGGGCTGTATCTACTGTTACTTTCTTTACCTCATCAACTCGGCATCTCCTTGAGGGATTTATATTTTTCCCCTTTAATGCAGCATTTCCAATAACTTAATCAGAGTATTAATGTCAGTTGGCAATACCTGTGACATCACAATAAATTACATCCACACTGCAGTGTTCATAAATTGTCCTTCAGTGTTAAATTTAAATGACTTTGTTCAGTGATTATTTGCGTGGATATGTGTAAGAGGTAGGCAGAGTACATCGCTCTGCACATAACATAGTTCAGATGGTAAAACGCTGCAGTGATCTGTTCAGAGGTGAACTTATTTATTATTATTGTCTGTTGTTTTCCTCTGAAATAACAATTCTGAAATATTTAACCTTTTTTAAAAAAATAAAGAGTTTAATGGCTGCAAGGGACGATCATGTAAAGTTCTTATTCCATATTTATCTAAATATAAATGCAGGCCTGAAGCTCTGGAAATTATTAGAGTAATGGTATGAAAATTTAATTTCCTGTTTTTAGATATAAAAAAAAGTTGTGTCATCTGTCAATTGACTTTTTATTGCTTGCTCCTATTATGCCATCACATGAGTGGATGGGAATGCACGATCTGAACTTCCACTCCAGCAGTTTCCTCCCCCACACTCTATGGTGAACGTTTAATTATGCTTCATGATTTGTGTCTATGTGCGCAGCACGGTGAGAATGTGCATCGAATAATTTCACTTTGCAATGTGAATGGACTGTATTTTCTTTATTTTCCAGATTTCCTATACATGGCAGGGAGCTATGCTTGAAGTTCAGTTAACATTTTGTGAAAAACTACGTGAGCAAATTTCCACCTGGCGCAAAAGCCCCTCTATCTGCAGCTCGGGAGGGTAACAGCTGCAAGATCTTCTGGTATGCTGCCAATTCCCCGAGAGAAAATCAGCTGTCACAGATGTTACCCGTGTTGTGCACAGAGGCAGGACATGTATGTCTTACACTAACCGCTGCAGAGAGACGCAGCTATACAGAGCCTGCATGATGCTGAAGAGTCGAGGCGAGGAAGATTTGTGTTACTTGCGAGGTTAAAAGTCGGCTAAACAGTTGCTGAAAGCAAAGAGTGTGTGTAAGAAAATGTTTATGTAAAATAATTGTTGTAAGCTTAATGATATAGACACTCAGACTGTGGCCTCTTCCATATGCCTAATCAGATTTGCAATGATATTCAGTAAAACTGTGCGGGATTCCTTCAGAATTATTTAAAGATGGCAGGACTGCTGGAAGCTGCACAAGCAGACAACTTTGAAGAGAGTAGTGGTCAAATTTCAGATAAGGTTTTTGCTTTTTTATAGTCAGGGTAAATTAACTTTTTGATGACACCTCATAACTATCGAGCTATCAAACTAATAGTTTGCATGTATACTCAATTTGAACAGAGTTAAAAGGTTAATGCGAATCTAATCTTTGCATGGAATTTGCTTCGTTTCTGATAGATGTATGCCAGAATCATTTTTACTGGAGAGAAAAGGTAAAGCGCACACTCATTTCAGGAAATGAGCTCCCTAAAAAAAAAAAGCGGGAGCAGTCGCGGGATCTCGTTTCCAAAATACTAATGAACCTTTTCCATATGCGTTTGTCTGTTTCTCTGTCTCAACATTGCCAAGTTCACTTAAATTGTCTAACTTTCCCTCAACAGTGATCACAGAAGATGCTGGCCACTTCATCGCTGGAACATCGTTAAGTCTTATGCGGAGCAGATGGCAACACGTAAGAAGATTATGGTGGAAGTGCAGCCATCAGGGTTGTAATTCAAATAGTTTCGAAACCACATGAATTAGTGATAAATCCTTCTGGACTGATCTTTGAGCAAATGTGACAAGCTCATTTATCCCCCCAACCACGAAGCTTTGCGCAGATCTCCAAGCCTGTGGTGACTTGTGCCTCTGTTTCTGGCTATAAATGTTATTGACATTCCCAACAGTCTGTGACTTTAGGAATGCTTGCACACTGTGCTGTTTGACTCCTTTTGTCCAATTATCAAAAGCTTGGCAGCTATGACTGTCTAATTTAATTACTAAAAGTGGAGACCTGTTTGAGGCTTTCAAAAGACAGATAGTATCAGCCAGATAATTCCTTTTCTAACGGCAGCTGTGCTCCACTGTTGGAATACTGGGACTCCATCATCTTCTTTTGTCCCTCAAATCCATTTAAAATATGTCTAAATATGGCACATAATTAAATCTGTGCCACATGGAAGTAGCCTCAAGCTACATATACCTGAGAGACTATAGCATTTACGAGAGATCTGGGGCATTGTGAAGAGACAGCAGAGCCACTGGTCAGTCTCAGTGCAATTTTAGTAGATGTAACGCAAGTCCTACATCTGAAGTGCACAGTAGGACCACCAATGCACAGGACAAGGCACACGAAATAACAAGCTGACGCTGTCTCAGCCTCGAATCTGAAAGAGATCTTTGTTTCGGGAGACACAAGTCCTGCAAACGGAAAAAAATGGCAAACTTTACCATATATGGTCTAATATATCCCACGAGTGCAAAACCAGTCAGCAGGCACTAAACCTCGTTTCAGAAACCACCGAGGCTAACAAGGTAGAGATGTTTTCTTCTGTCGGCCGAGTGCCGGCGAATTTTCTGCTATCTCAGAAACTGTGGTGTACTGAGTCAGGCTAGACAATTATTACATAACCACAGGGATCACACTTTTCTGTAGCATGCAAGCCTTGAGGGCCTTCTCGTAATTTGCTCCCCAATGTCAGTAAAGATAAAATCACACAGTATCTCGGTTCATGCTCGTTGCATTCCGCCTGGGTACCGGTTAACGTTGCAGGAGTCTGCAATGCTGAATTCCCTGCCCTAAAAAACATGATGCAAATCATACTGTACATCAACAGCAGTGTATTTCCTGTCAGGTTACAAAGTACATCTTGACACAAAGAGGGAAGTGTGCTCAGCGCACTGTGCAGGATGACTCTGTATGACTGTGTCTCGCTCTCTTTTTATTCTGTCTGATAAAGAAATGACTCAGTGACAATTAGGGCTTATTTACAGTCATTTATGTGCTTTCTGTTTATCTTTTCTTGATTTACTTCATCAAAGGAACATGCAGCATGCTGTCACAATTAGATAATAAGCTGTTTGTGCCATTTATTATTTTATTAGAAATAAAAATCAGTCTCACCAGTACGAATGGATCTGAATCCTGTCCGATCTCTTCAGTCAATCTCCCACCGAGAGTGATGTGTAATTTTGTATTGCTCAAATTGCCATTCAGAGAAAATAAAATTGTGCATTTTCAAACCCATCATCAAAACCTTAAAAGTAGTTTCAAAAAACACACCGAGTAGAGAAAAACTTCACAGACGTAAATACTACAGCTTTGAGAACATCCAGCCTTCTGTAGGGAATGACACTGTAGACGCTGGAGGTGATTATTACCAGAGTACCAAAATAAAACACACTCATCACCACATTACAGGTAAAGTCGGGCTCAGTTGTACTTCTACCTGCTCGTTACCATCCCCAATTACCAAAAATAATGATAATATAAAACAGATTTTATTTCTACAATAAGAAAATACATGGAATGGGAAAACTGAAGGGAAACGTAGCATTAGCCACAGTTATTTGCTTATAAAAACAAAGAAACAGAAAGACCAAGCAAACAGAAAATCACCTTTGTCCCTGGGGAAACTGGACAAACAGACAAAATAAACAAACGTCCGCTCTTTTTCCCTCTTTGATTTTTTTCCTTACAGAAAGTGACCTTTGTTTCTGACTGTAGCTGCTGGGACAGTCTGTTGGAGCAGATTTTTGGCACTGCAGAAAGGTTGCTTGTGCTTTTTGCTTCTGCATTTTTTTTTACCGAGTTTATAGAAAACCCAAAAGATTTGCATAAGTAAATGAAATATCGAAATAATACTTACGCGACCTAATTAAAGACAAAAGCAGCCTATACCTGTTCCCTCCGCTCCTCCTCATGCGCTTAAATTTGAAGGAAAACCAGACCTAAAATTATTCTTCATAAATTAAATACTTAGCGATGGAAAAGCCATCAAATGAGAAAATACATTCAGTAGCTGCGTAAATGTGTTTAGGGTCTCTTTTAACAGTCCAGAGCCATTTTAATTTCCCGTCAATCACCACGTTATTAATAAAATCTAAATTGCTTTTTCTGTTTGTGTCCTCAAACCTTTCTAAACACGCTCGAGTTGATCTCCAGTGGCTGCGTTCATGGTGGAAGTAACTGTGAAAGAACCAAGTTTCCAAGTCAAAGCGTTGTGATGGGCACAAACACTTTAGAATCTGTGAAACAGAGAAAAGATTATAAAATGTTTCATGTATGGTAACATTTTATAATGGAAGTAATCATGATAATCTCCATTTAGACTGTGGGTGGCTGTGTTCCAGCTTGCTATTACAAGGACCCGGGACGTTTCTGAAAACTTCTTCTTCTTTTTTACCATAAAGTGGGATGAAGCTGGATGTGCTAGAAACTGTCTGGCGAGCTGCAGGAGGCAAAATCTTCTCCACAGTTTCAGACAAGCTGCATACATGTCGCCATCCTGAATGAATAATTTAATCCTCAAAGTGTACTTCAAAGCTGCTCACCAGGTGGTGAGTCTCCCAACAGCTGCCTCGCAGCCCAGCAGACAGTCAAAGATCGAGCGAAATGATTTTCTCCAAATGTTCGACAAAACTGTGTCCGGTTGATAACATTGTGTTGGAGTACAATCATACCTGCCAGCAGTCATTCCTTTCCCCTGTCTTTTCCAGCATCTGTTCAAGGAGACTGCAGTGAAAGGGTGGTTATTCTGATGAAAGGGAAGGCTCAAATTGAAGGGGAAGCTACCCACCTAGAAGATGATGCCACGTCTATTTGGCAAAAAGCTGCTTCGTGGCTTCTCAAGATCAACTGCACGTTGTGCAGATCTAACCTGATCTTTTTCTGATACCATCACTGAGGACGAGGATACTTCATAACACTCCAGCAGACGCTGGCGGTATTGAACTGGGCATAATTTGGAATTCTGGAATTCAAGGAAAAATTGCTTGTTTTTTTTTTCAAACGCAGCACAATCCACAATGGAAGCCTGACGGCTCTGCGATTGGTCAGCATTGGCAGCGCAACGCTAAAAGCCAGCCAAAAAAACTGCTGAATGATGATGATCTCTCTGAGACAGCCTAAATCGAAAATTCTGCAGGAAAGAATAATTTGTACTGAGCAGGCATATTTAAAAAATAGGACTTCCTTTGTTTTGACAGATTGTAGCTTCCAGTCAAACTTTAGGCGAGGCGGTACACAAGGCGGAAAATGGCTAAATATAAACCTCATTATACCCCAATGCCATCGTAGCTTCATTGACACTTGAGGCATAAAAAAATGGCAGAGGTGCAGAGATGGAGGTTGCAATGGAACAAAAATATGTCAGGTGGAAACATGAATGAATGCGATGGTATCAAGAGCGCGCTGTAAATAAACCCATAACCTATATTCTCGAAAGATGACAGCCTGCCAGATTTTTTTTTCCTTGCTAAACATAATGCATTTACAAATCTTAAACGGGCTTGTGGGCAGCAATATTTACACAGCAATATTTAAAAAGTTAGGCAGTCGGTTCTGTTTTTCTATATAATTTATTTAAATATATTACAAATATATATATATATTAATGCATTTAAATAAGTAAACATTGTTTTTTACGGAGAATAAAAAAGACGATTCAGTCGACACGAGGTAAAGTTGACACTCGCCGATTGAAAGAAGCCACGAAATGAAAATTGAGTAAGGGTGATGTGTAGAAGCAAATTCATGATGCATCGAGCCATCTTTCATTTCCATTGACGTATTAAACAGAGTTACTGTGGGAGGCAAATGATGGAGCTTCCCTGGAACTCGCTACATCTTCCTACTTAACAGGAAGGCAAGTGCACGCCAAACCCTGCAGGCTGACAACGCTCACCAAACAAATCATGGCAACACATCCACAGGCAGTCCAGAGTAAATTGTTGTATTAACCCCCAGGCAAGGGTCCCTCCTCAACAATTCAATAAGCAGAGACGCATTCCTACACATCCTGACAGAAAACTGAGGATCTGACATCCCACAGAGCGGGCTGGTGCCAGGCTGGGTAGGCTGTCTGTGTTATGGGTCAGTGTGTTAATTGTTTTCTGTTTCAAGACAGTTATCTTTTATGGCTTCGTCTGCTGCAGTCACCATGCAGCATTGTTTTTTTTTTTGTAAAGAGAAAAGAAATGAAGCAAATGATTGTCATGAGTCATTGCCAGCAGGTCATTTTGACAGCGTGCAAGCAGAGGGCTTCGTTTTCCTGGAATAACGATGAACCTGAAATCTTTGGTTGTTTGAGCCACACAGTTTCCACAGAATTAACATGACTTTTTTTTAAGTTTAGCTCCTTTTTTTCTTCCTTTTTTAAAAAAAAGAGAAATATCTGTTAAAGTGTTCATATCTGGTCAGAACTCAAGCACTTGTCTACTGTCAAGTGTAATTATCCAAAACAGCTATTAGAAGCCAGAGGCCTGACTGCATGACTCATACTTTAGTAAGAAATCTAACGGGTCAGGGATGAAGGACACTGTCAGGAAGCAAACGCCATTATTTGTGGCTTACTATAATCTCCAGATAAGATTAACTTTGGCTCAAATTAATCTAAAGTATTATGTGATCTGCAAGACGCATCTCCCTACCGGCATCACGTCGAGCTGATGCTGCACGCGTGTTGCCTTCCTGTCTATTCACATGCCTAACGACACATGTTCTGTAGCAGGCATTGCTAATTAGCTGAAATGTATTTGTGTGTGTAGCCTCATGGAGAGAGCCGACTACAAATTAAGCCGACTGCATTCGTTCAAAATTAATTCAGCCTGATTTCACTGACAGACTCCTTTTTCTCATTCTGCTCAAACAGAAACACTTTGTTGATATTTGCATTCGATATCATGCCTCAGGATGGCGGCTCCATTGCAAACCACTCATGATGTGAAAACACCAATTTTTTTTTTTTAAACTGGAGTGAAAAATTCCCGTTAGCAACGTATGTTAATGCTGACGCTGCACCGTCATGGCTCCATCACTGCACAAACTAGGGGGTCACCACAGAGTGTCGGCACTATAGTTGATATTTGAGCTTTGCATCATTAACATGACAAGAAGCAATTAAATAAAAAAACAAAAAACAGAAAAACGCTTCATAATGAGCTTAAGGTCGACGTCAGCATCCCTTGGAGCCGAATGAGAGCATTTTGTAAACATGTTTTATAGCAGGAAACGGTGTAATAGGAAGATCAACAGACCAGGGATAATGTTTGCTTTTATATGTGAAAATAAATACCTGAATATGGCGAAGTGACGCTTGGTTATCAGCAGAGGACTCCTGTATAGCAGTTAAAAGCCTCTTTTTTTATTATGCAGCTGATGGGCAGTAGTAAAAACTCTCTTAGAATGCACTGAAGCAATTTCCACATTTCCTTTCTTTTTTTTGTAACTTGCAAATATGGAAATGGATCTTTTCATGTAATAAAAAAGATAGACGACATATACAGCCCAAATCGCTTGTTTATATGCAATTAAATGTAATCATAATGAAGCATATTTTACTCTTAATAAATGGTCCTACACGGGGAAAATGTTTTCACAAAGGAGAGAGGTTATGCGTCTGGCATTTTAAAGCCATGACAAATTTATTGCGCCGTTGTCCCTTTTTTGTTTTTAAACTTTTGCCTAATGAATATGGGAGACCTTTGAGCAGTTTTTCAGATTCAGAGACATTACATTTCATTTGTGTCATTGGCCAGAAGGTTAAACGCAGTCACAAATATCACCAAATGTTCTTGCTATTAATTGCACCAGAACCTTCAGCCTTTAAGTGGACGCCCTTTTCTTTTCTTTTTTAGTTTAAATTGTCAAATAAGAAGAAATTGCAGATACGTCTTGTCAGGTCAGACTTTAGAACTCCATTCAGGCTGCTCAATTCTCATGAAGGCAGACAATTTTTTCAGGTGCTTTTTTTCCCCTTCCTTTATCCCTTTTTCCCTCCCTTTGCTATTGAGAACCTCTTCCCCTCTTATAGACATGATCTGACAGGAAATCTTTGAGAGGCAGCGCTGTGCTAACTGCCCAGAGATTTCAACTGTCTGTTCTTGCTGGAGGAGAAGCTGAACGCTGGCCTCCTATTAGTCTAAACACATGGAGCCCCCCCAATCCCCTGTCTCTCTCTCTCTCGCTCCCTTTTTTCCTCTCTCCCTCTCTCTATCACTTCCTCTCCCTCTCTTTTTCTCACTACTCATCCCAGGCCTGGCGAGGGGGCTGACAGCTCTCAGCGTCCCAGCCTGTCAAAAAGGGCCTGTTATTCAGCACCCTCCCTCTGGGACAGGAGGAAAATACACACACGCGCACACATATACGCACACACTCTTGCATGAATCCGCAGACGTGCACACTCACAGAACATGCTTTCACAAAGGCCTCGTACACAACACACACCCACGCGCTCAGTCTTTCTCACTCTCACACACACACAAACACACACGCACAAATATTGTTCCTATGCCCATGAAATACTTGCACATAGAAAAACTTTTGACTGCTCTTAGAGGATGTTCTGCTTGTTGTCAGCATTTCTCAAAATATGCTGACATTTTGCATGCACTAATCAGGATCAAATGTATTATCCATACAGACACTAATTTACTCAGCTTTCGCCTTTTCCACAGCAGCGCTGACACAAATTCTACCTTTTTTTATGGAGTCCTCTTGTCAATCCATGTGATTGGCTGAAATTTACCAATCATTAGCTACAATTTAATAATGTCTGGTGAATCGGAAGAGCTGACAGGTGTCCAATCAGGAGTTTGAGATGATTCCTTAGAGATTTTGAATTTTAGCTTGCAAATGAACCTGCAGGTGCCTCCACAGCTGTATTCCCAAGTCCATCACAATACAATGTGCATACTAAGAAGCAGAAATTGCACATTGCTCACTACTGCCTACTGTCCTTTTTTTCAGTTTTGAATAGCCGACATGTGAAACGGGAAAGAATATTTTAATTAAAAGAAAAAAACTTATAGAAACAAAAAGGGAAAAAATATAAAGAGGAGCTGTTACTAAATTGTTCTCTTTAAGTTTCGTTGGGGATCTGTTGGCGAGATTAATGAGCAATGTTTATGAGATTAAAAAAAGTCAGAAAAGGCGTGTATTTCATCATTTTAACAAATAACATCACGGCCTTGATCACACGCAGCATTTAAAGCAGTTTAATGTAATTTTTCACTCTTGCAGGTCTTTAAAAAAAATTTTTCTGTATCAGCGCAGATTATTAATTAAAGCATTAAAAAACAAAAGATAATAACAATTATCAATTATTCTCTGTAAATCAGGAAACCAAATTATGATACATGGAACTGCTGCTGAACCATTTTATAAATTAACCGAATGTAGAAATCAAACATACTGAGATTGGGTTCCATCCATGGAGCAAATGCTTCATTTAACATTAACTGTGAGTTGCACCTCTCTTCTTCATCATGCTATGTATACGCACACAGATATCCTTTTTTCCCAAGCATCAACAATTGCATACATTGTTGTAATCACACAGGAGCAAGCTGTTGCTGGGTAGAATCTATTTTATTTTCCCCTTCTTATAATTCAAACCCACAGCCCGGCAGTTGCTGTGGGGGTAATCCCTGTTCAACTCCAAGAAACAAGTAATGATTGCGGCTGATCTCATGCGGAGCCACTGGAGAGCTGAAGCTCCGTGCTCCAGAAGCCGTTAAAAACCATCACAGAGCAGCGGCTATTTATTACTTTATTACTACTTTATTACAAAATTCTTTTGCCCATTCAGTCACGATCTCGGGTGAAAAATAGCAACTGTATTCAGTGAAACGCAACAAAGTGAGATACTGTAAAGACAAAACAAGGGGAAAAGCAAACTTTTCAGAAATGCCTGCTAAGCACGAACATTTCTTCCCATGTGGCCCCTTTCTGAATAATTTCCCTCAAATCTGAGTAATCACAGTATTAGTGGCCTTTTTAAAAAGACTTCTCTGTCTGCTAAATAAGGACCGTTCTTAATTTCTCTCTTCAGCGCCGCCTTAATTGTGTTAAGAATTAATGGTGCGTTTTCACGGCCAGGCTCGCTACCAGACACCGGTTACACTGCTCTTCCTGCTGGGCCCGGTGCCACACAGCGGGCCAAGAAGTGCCTGTCGAGTGCCAACCTTGGTCTCGCTTCTGCTTGGGGGTGAGAAACTTTGCGCTATACATATGCATGAATATCCCTCATATCTCCCCAAAGGCAGCTATATCTCACCATTAGTCGCTCTCAAAAGTCTTCTGCGGTGCACAGTATTGACTTTTGGAATAATTTCAGGCAATCCCAGACGTGATTTATGATGATGCACATTATCGATCACTTAAGGAGATATTTAGGTATTCAGAATAAAAAGTTATGTTCTCATTATGTTGATGGCGTGAGGCGCCAGGCCAAGGGGAGAGGGGGGGAAGTCACTGTACACTTTACCGGAGAGGTAATTAGCACGTCTGAGTAACAGCAGTGCTCCTCCTCTCTGCTCTCCTGCTGCTTAGCCTGGGCTGACTTGCCTTAGAGTTAGCACAAATTGTTACTGTCGCCCCACAGGTGGGAAACTAGCTCTCATCACCTCATCACCCTAGAGGATGTGAGACACGGCAACATATATTAAACTGCTATCCTCGCAGCATGCGGCTAGTGTCTTCATGAGATATTTTACTCTTTATGGAGCCCATGGGGGACACACAAATCCAATACAGCTTCCTTTTAGAGGGGCACGAGTGAAGACATGCATACAAACAACTGGGATTTAGAGTGGTTCCTCTGCCAGAGGCAAGAGAAGTGACAAGACATTGGAGTGCTTTGGGCAAATGCATCAGCGCTGGCAATACTATGGGCTCTCAGATAATAGAAAACGACGGAATTTATTTAATGCGAGATATCGCGCGGTTGAAGTCCTCTTGCAATTTCAGCGCTGCAGTCGCGGACAGATCGAGCAATACGTTGTTATTAACGGTAATTAATCCTTTAACTGACCATAATGTAACAGCCGATGGAGTTTTACTGCGAAAGATACATCACAACTTTGCGCTTCAAACAACTTTCAAAGGCAGCAAGTGTGGAAAAGTTTGAGTTTTTTGCTTTGTTTTGCTCGTCTTCATCCGCGAGGCTGTTTGGCTTCAAACCAAAGATGCCATTACCCTGGTCGGGGCCTGCTGATGAGAGACACCAGTCTTCGTTCGTGGTGGGGAAAAAAGAAACATGCGCAACACTTTCGAAAGCTGTTAATGTTTTATCCCATAATTCACAGGCCCAGGACTTGGGAATATGTCTTTGTGGGAAAGCCTTGGCTGGACACGGTGGAACCAGCATCATTAGTGCCTGTCTCCCTGGGGTGGCATGTGTGGAAATTACTGCCCCAATCAATAAACAAAGTCCAAGTGTTGAAATATTTATCCAGACAGAGCTTCATCCTTGCGGTGGACTGTCTGAGCACTCTTCCTGCACCTTAAAGGGTTATTCAGAAAGCCATATATGGGCAAGAGTACACCTTGAAATCAATGGGGTGCCACTCACTGGCTGAGTGCTGAGTGCTACACAAGTCCATTAATTCATTGTCAATACATGGGGCGGAAACAGTGGAGGAAGCGGAACTCCCCTTAAGGTACCGTCAGAATACTGCTGTCACACTATTGGCCTCTCTAACTTTGAAACAGCACCTCAAAGCATATCAATATTTGATTGTACGCAAAGACCGGCAAAGCATTTACAAGTGGGGCAAATCTGGGGCCTTGTTTACAAAGCACATTTGGATTAAACACACACGTAAAAAAAGACTCAAAGTTTAAACACGATGTGAATGATTTTCTTGCTGGATACGTAGGAGTATCGCAGTTTGTCGGCTGCAGTTCATTCACTCTGGTGGCAACATGCTCCCAAGGTGTGTGTTGTCTCTTAAAATCTTTTTTCTTTCCCTCTTTTGGTCTGTTGTCATCCTTGACTAAACCTTCAGTTATGCTGTCATTATCCAAGAGGGAACATACAAGGCAGCTGCCGTCAAAGTTAATTTAAGATTTATAGATCACAGGGGTGTGAGTTACAAATGAAGTTGTAGAACCTGCTTAAGTGCTTTTATTTATGCTTAGCATCTTTTATAAATTAAACAGAACTGCACTGTGGGGATTTATCTTAAGATAAGAACATTTCTTTCCTTAATAAATGAAATTTATCATATGTGTGTTCTTGTTTCAAAAGCTCTCAGTTGTTTGACGAGTAAGACACGAAGAGAAATACTCAGTTATTCCACGAATTTAACCGTTGCAACAACTACCTGTTTATGTCACGCACACCGCAGATCCATCCTGCGAGGCCGCATCACATGCACCGGACATCATAGCGTGATTCCCTCCGCAAGGCTTCCTTTGAACTCCAACACTTAGCTTGTTATCTCACTTTATCTTCCCACAGAGCATGTTACAGACGATTAAAAGCTCTATGTGATACTTGGGCTAACATCTCATTATAAGAGAGAGCCCATTTGTATTTCTTACCTCCATAGTTAGAGTCCACAAAGGATGACAGCTGACTTCCCCTCCTCAGCTTGAAGTACTCTTCTGAAACATACGCTCATTATAGAACCATAAAAAATGGCTCTCATTTGTTAATATAACATTTTCAGGACCCAACGATGTTCTCGGGACGTTTTCTTGTTGCAAAATAATGTGGCCCTATGAGATTATGCAAGATTAATATAATTTAGCCCTGTCCTTTTTTTTCCTTTCTTGTTTTGTTTTGTTTGCGTGCTATTACTTATGCAGAATGGCAGTTTGTCTCCATTATTTTAGGAAGATAATTGGTCAGATGATGTCTCAAGAATTCTCAAAAGCATCTGATCCTTCACAGGCCTTTGACCTTCATCACTCCCCTCTAAATAAATTCTACAAAAGACTGTTTTGCCCTGCAGGAAAACAAGCAGCACTAATTACCATCATCTATTTTTCTATTCTGTTATGATGTAGAGAGTCATGGAAATTTATAGTTGCAATAAAAGCCAAAGGAACAGGCTTCTTTTTTTGGTTAAATTATGTTTTCTTTAGATTCCTCACTATCTGCAACATATGCTTCCCACTAGACTATCGCCAAACAAAAGGACAATAAGCAAAGCAAATCATACGACATTTACTCACAAGTTTTCTAAAGGGGCTGTCAGAACCACAGCGGTTGCACACCTACTGCATCATTCCCCTAATGATCATGTCAGAACATGTCAATAAGCTAAGGGGGAAACAGTAGATACTCCTGGTGATCATAAATCTCAATTCTGGTATCAGTGTTAACAAACGTCAAGGGGATAGAAAATGCTGATGAAAACGCTGGAGCGCGTGTGCAAATCCCCCTCTCACTGACGAGAGACTAGAAGACTCCTCGCCTTTGTCCATAATCAAGTTGTACTTCTCATTAACTGAAAGGTCTTTATTAGCAATACCATTACAGTGGTCCGAGACACAGTGTTTAATTAACATCATCAGCATTGTAATTGTCATTTGTTTGCCTTGTCAGTTTAGATTTTCCAGGTCAGTGAGAAGCCGTCTCCATGTGCTCCCCTTCAGACGAGCCGAGATGCCTTTTGGATACTGAGCGTTCACCGAGGATGAAACGCACTCGAGGCTGCCGCGCTCAGCCGCTCCGCTGACCCCGGTCACACGAGGGAATGAAGATGCGACAGGCATGTGGAAAAGATTTTAGAGCATGATGCTCTCCTATTAGGCTCCGTATCCTAAAGAGAAACATTGTTAGGAAGCGCGTGAATGGAAAACAGGGTTTCTGTGGGAGGCCGGAGGAATGTGCCGCCCTGTATTCATGGAAGACAGACGGCATTTGCAGCCAGTTCTGTCCCCGGCGTCTGACCTCTGCCTATAAATCTACTCATCAGTGAATATATTTACACGTATGAAAGTGCACGTTATAAACATTATTTACAAATGTCTGTCATTCCACATTTTCTTTTGTTTGGCTTTGTTTTTGAGCGTTTATGATCATGCATGTAATTGAATATTGGTATTTATATTTTCATGGCTCCTGTGCTTGCGAGCAATGTATACACACATATATACATATATAGTTGTCCCTTGTGTGTGGCCAGTTGCTGTCTGGTTTTACATGTCTGTGACTGTTCTACAATCTGTCTTTCATGGTTTAGAGTGGAAGCAGTCCAAAGCGCCCAGCTGCTTTAAATCAACACGCAATCACGGTTCATCTGATCGTAGCTTAATTCTTCGTGATCTGACCACCTCAGCGTTTCTCTGCTCACAGTAGCTGGCACTGGTCTGGCTCCACATCCGTCTCATATTATAAACATTGGAAATGTTTGTTATTTTGTTGAAGGATGCAGATGGCATTACAGGACTGAGTGCAAATGATCAAATTGTTTAATTTATAACATATATAATGCATTTCAGTGCAATTTATTCAGATATTCTATCTGAAAATAGCGACTCACATGAAGCGAAATGGGTACAACCGGCTGTACGTTCACTCTGAAACGCTTAAATTAATTTACTGCTTGTGTTTGTTGTGCATTTTATGTTAAATCTTTTTATTCTTTTCAATTGTTGAGCACCTGAATCAAACTCATTAGTTGCACTTCCATTTGAATCAATGTACATGAAAAGTCAGACACTACAGGTCTAAATGAAATTTTACCTTTGTCTTGATTTGTGGAGGAATTTGCTGAGACTGAAATGTGTGACAGCATGAGAAACAACAAAGCGGAAGACAGAAAATGGATCTTCTAAAGTGATATTCAGAAGAGGGTTTTTTTCCGAGATGAGACACACTCCCAGTGTCTGACACATAATATGCAGAGGCCTTGAATACTGGAGCAAAATAGGCTGAAAGCGTGCTTCTTGTAAAAGACTAGAAAATGAAAACAAAAGGCGTTGCTCTGTGTCTCTGTTACCATGGTGTATCTCACTGTGCATTTGGGACTTGCTGCTGCAATATGAAGAAAAACCACAAAGTTTACTCTTTCTGTAATAAGCTGACAAAGAGAGCCACCCACCCCACCAATTCCAGATGCTGAAATCCCACTGTGAGAATGTGAGAAATGGCGAGACCCCGCAGCAGATTTATTCACCGCCGAGCTCTCTTTCTAGCGTTCGATCAAAAATATTTGCGCTCGCCATCTCCTGTTGTTGAAACAAATGAGAATTTTTACAGTTGCAGAAAGTTCCTAATGCTCCCTGAGATGCCTCAATGCTGCTTCTGATTTCCCTCAGTGTTTTGCTACAGGAAAAGATCTCAACAAACAAAAACATTTAAAGCGAAAGAGAGCACCTTAAAGCTCAAGGATTTTCTTAATACCGCTGGATTGATTTCAAATAGTTTCCAGGGTACAAGCCAACCCATCCAGAGCAATTTGATCCAAATGTGTGTACAGCTAACCTCCTGTGTACGCTAGTTAGGTTGAATGTTCATTAATGAATGTCTTACCAATTCTATACTACATCAATAACTGACAATAACTATTACCATACGTCGACTCAGTTAGCCCGGGCCCGCCTTACTTCATGCTTGAGACTGCCAAAGGTCACGTGCTGACTGGAACTACACAACACGCACAGTGTTAGTGTTACTGAACACCATGCTGAGGAAAGCTGAATATAAATGAGGAAAGAAAAATCCTGAAAAAGAACCACAATTCTTTAAATTATTAGCAGATAAATAATTATCCAAAAATAATACCCTCATTAGCAAACCTGATTATGTTTAATGTATTTCGGTAATTATGTTATGTTATGTTTTTTTTTAAGCGCAACTAAATGTTACTATTTAAGTCATTATCAACTTTTTTTTGTAAATACATTAAAAACTTTAATATTTGCAAAGCCAGGCTGCTATCTGTGTTATTAAACCTAATCCTTCCTGCACGACTGAAACCCGGGAAATTGTTTATGATCCAACAGTGGTGGTAGAAATCCACGCTTGTTTTGCTTGCAAACTGCTTCGCCTTCCCATCTGCTCCCTGGGTTAATTATGTGAGTTTCAAATAATTTGCGGCTGCTGACTCCTCTCCTTTAAGTGGGGTCTACTGTGCTGAAATCCAATACCCACCTTAGTCCTCTTTTCCTCACCGCAATGTACATGTGCGTCTGATTATCCCTGTGGCCTGGCATAACAAGTGAAAAGGAAAAGTCAACTTCAACAAGTAAGTGTCCCATTCCAAAAATACCTCATCGCATAACAGAGCTCCACGGCAGGAAATAAGGTGCAGTCAAAGGTCAGGTTTAAAAAAGAAGCAAACAACTACTGGAGCATTTTTTTGGTTTACTTTTAATATGACTTTGTTTATTCACCTCCTGCGTGGCTCTACGCTGCTCTGTATAGTGTTTATCAGTAATTACACCAGACATAGCAAAAGTTCAGTGAATACAGGAAACTAGGCTTAATAAACTGTACATTATTGTGTATAATACTGTAAGATAATACAGCGGGTGTCTGTCAGCGAATATGGCCACAGATTTAAACCATGTGAGATATTTTCCAGAGCGTAGATATGATCTTTCAAATTGCAGCTGA
This sequence comes from Oreochromis niloticus, assembly GCF_001858045.2. Lineage (NCBI taxonomy): Eukaryota > Metazoa > Chordata > Actinopteri > Cichliformes > Cichlidae > Oreochromis > Oreochromis niloticus. Next base: position 36,716,107 of record NC_031980.2, on the reverse strand, counting down.
TGTTATTGTTTTGTCTCTATCTGGTATTCATTGACTTTGCAACGTCAATCATAACACCCCCCCCCCTCGCCATCACAGTTCCCCACTCTGGTCTTTCTTTCGGGTGAAAATCCCGCAATATAATCACGTTTAAGCACCATTCTGAATGAGAGAACGTTAAAGCCAATTCACAAAACAAAGGCTGTTCGCAGCCAGTGGTCTTTGAGTGCGCGCCTACAATACATACAAGATTACTCACTCGCCTTCAATGCAGACACTGTATACTCATTCTGCCTTTTCCCTCTGTGCTCTGTTCAGCAGATACCCACACAGGGATAGGGAAAGCCATTGTATCTAATTGCAATGGTTAGGATTTTGATTACACTCTTGCCTTGAAAGCACAACACTGTAAAAGAACAATTGCTCAGAGAGCACCGAGCAGCAGGAGGTGCAATTTCAGCCTCTTCTTAATGAGAGAACATATCAAAAGGTAAAAGGGAGGAATTTATACTTTAATTCCATTTCTGAAGTAATAAAATGTGGGGCCCTAATTTATTAGTTTATTAAAGGTGAAACTCATCGTAGGACTGTTTCTCTCTTCTTTGTGCTGTGTTTCCAGGATCCTTCCATCTGGGTCTGTTTTCCTTGTATTTCTGAAATTATTAATCTCAAAGCGGACGTCCCACGGGGGCCGAGTGATGTAATGTATTAATAAGATGACTATAATGTGCCGTGGCTTCTCTCGCTAAAATGGAACCGGTGTGGGCGCGTATATGTAACCGACCACATGTCATATGGCGTCGCATCGCAGGAAAGTTTTGCATAACTTGCAATTTAACAAACCGCACTGACAAATTTTTATCACGCTTTCAAAAAAGCGACACTGACCAAGGTAAAAAGAAAAAAAAGGATAGACTTTACAGACTAAAAGAAAGTGTTATTGAAATTAATAAAACATGAAAAGCCTGTAACTTGAGATTCAAATATATCCTATAAATATATAACAGTGCACCGTGTACATAGTAACTGTCACAGCAGAGTTCAATGTAACAGGTAATTTTTTCCGTATTATTCTTATTTATCATTGCGCGACCCTGTGTGGGAGGTCTTATTGCTGGGGTTGAATTGTCTCTGCCGACGCACTCTTACGTCTTTGATTCTACCTTCTCCATCCAGCAATTCTGCCGCGCTGACCTTGCTCGGTACAAAAGGATGTGAAGTGCAGAAATGGGTTTACATCACAGAGCGAAGAAAAACTGTCTGTTTTTCGCCTGAATGCTAACTGAAAGATGACACTGGCCTCTTCTCTCTCTTTTCTCATGGAAACTTTGTTGTAAAAAATCCAGCAAAACACTGATTAACAGAAGAAGAGCCTGCCTTTGGTATTAGGTATTTAAAAGAAAATATACATCACGCTTTAAAGCATTTCCTACATGTGCATTTGAGTGAAATGTCACAATGTAAAAATGCAGCTGATCTCTACATTACTATATAATTTATATCCCACCTTAACCTAAAGTCATCTATGGGTTAGTCCTAACCTCATATAAACCACGAACATTATCTCAGTGTGTGAAAATGTTTAGCCTGCTTAAACAGTTGCATTATGTAACAACACTGGAGAGGCAACAGAAACAACAATAGAGTAGATCTATTTTACACCTGCACACCGGCAGGAAACAAAAACAAAACCATTAGAATTTATTTAAGAGAATTGCCCTCTACAAATTGATCCTAGCCCTTAAGATACAATTTTCTGAAGTAATGCGGCACTGAAATAATCAGCTTTAAGGTGTGATTTATATAACAGTAAAACACAAAGCTATATGAAAGTGCAGAAATGACTGTGTGTGTGATGTATGAGGGCTTCCATCCACAGGATCACTTTAAAGGATGTTTATAAATTAAGTACAAAGTAGAAAAAAATCATTTCTAATAATTGTAATGAAAGGAAATCTTGGCTGTATTTACACATTAGCATGTGAGTAATCGTTGCTGTCATCCTGAATTTCATGGGTGACTCGAGGAAAATGTACTTTCATCTTTAGCATTAAGATCAGGTCCTCGTATTCTGCTGCTCACGCTGTCGCCTGAACCGTTAACGCAAATTAAAAGTTTTAATTTGTGCGTTATTAGTGTAATTTTCACAGGCATGGATCTCATGCATCTTCAGCAAAACCTAAAGAATAAATCACACGCATACGACACCACATCAGCCGGCGCGGGTAGTTAAGTCATGTATTGTTTTGTGATTTATACTGTTTGCCTCCAGTCAACAGGCTGGGAAAACAACAAACTCAGAAGGTAAACAACAGCGATGCACCGGGGCATAGTCGCCTTGATTAATGAAAGGAAGTCAGATCTCATGCAGATTAGTGCAGCGGAGGACAGCATCCTCTGTGAATATTAATTTCCCTTGAAGAGGTGTTCTCGCCCTCTCTCCTCAAACACTGCTCAATATATTGGAGGAGGTCACCAGAGGAGGTCACAGACAAAGTTGTCTGGCAGCTAAATTAAAGTGCTTCATTAATGGACTAAAAAGGTAGTGAATCCAATCAGCATTTAGCTGTTATTTCTTTGCCTTCATCATCCATCTCTGTGTCTTAATGGATGCCATTATGTCTAAAGAGGCCTTACTTTTTGAAATCAAATGAAGTATTTATTCCATCACAGACAAGCTGTCTTAAAATTACTGTTTTTCAGGTTTAATTCCAGCCAGTTTCTTTTCATCTAATTCATTCATGTTCATTCTTTGTATAGATTTTTTTCTAGATGTCTTTCAGCTGTCTTGGATTTTTTTCACCCTCCCTCCTCTCCCGTTCCTTGAAATGCCGAACAACTTTGGGCAATGCCTTTCACTCGAAAGTAGCCAGTCATCCGATAACATTTTCTTAGTTGACTTTCTTGGATTTACTCTGATGTTTTACCAAATTGATTCACATGCCCCAAATACACAGCGTTTATTTGCAGAATATGGCGAGGACCTTGATGAAGCCCGGCTCTGCTTACAATGCTTTTAGCGCTCGTACTGAACAATGCCAAGAATGACCTTGGCAGACTCAGGCACGGAAGCACACCCTCGCGGTGACTGATCTGAAGAGATAGCGAGATATAAGACTTATCCAGTCCTTTCACCTGTCAGTGTTCATGAGGGAAAGGAGGAAAAGAGGCGATTTCTGCTGCAGGGTATCAGTGACAGAGTGAGTGTGTCTGAGGAGATCGGTGTGGGAGATTAACAGCTCAGTCCATCTTTGTCACTGAGTACCGCTGAACCTTGACACAGCTTAGAGGTATTACGAGGTCACTGAAGTAAATGACATGGCAGAACTGAAGGAGGCGGACCCGGGATGTACGCAGATACCTGCAGGAATCGATTGGTAGGGAAAATTGTACAATCATCACGCCCAGCGCTTAAACAAAGGTATCTCATTACAGGCAGAAAAGAGGATGAACCTACACTGTAGAGCATCTAGTTTTTACAATACTATTGTGATCTTAAAAACATAGTGCAGTTAGGATTTAATGTTGCAGCCATGCACCATTGTAAGGAAGTCCTTTGAAAATCAATATCTCATTCAGGAACAGCAGGAAACACACATAGCATGATTCAAGGCATTGTCGGGGTTTCTCTGAACCAGGGTGTGAGTAGAAATAAGTTTCAGAGGCTTTAGTAACACCGTATATGCTATGTGGTGTTACTATATTCATGGAGTTAGAGAGTATTTGCAGTTATACTTTGACTGCAGTGTAAATTGTATTATGTGGGTTTTGCAGTGCCAGCCTTGCTCAGCTGTCTGGTTAATACTATCATCAAACACTTTTTCCTCCAAAGAAGGAACACACACCATGTCTGGTGTGAATCTCTTTGTCTCTTCTGACAGAATGTTGGAGAAGTAAAAGCCAACAAAACTAACAAGCAGGTCTCTCAACAAACTGTGTGTGTGTGTGTGTGTGTGTGTGTGTGTGAGCACTTGCATGCATCTGAGCAACAACAGCATGCACGCACCTGTGTTTGTGAACCTGTTTATTCATCCTCCCACAAGGCATGTGCTACGTTGGAGTTGTTTCTGCAAAAAAAATAAAGAAATAAAAATGATCCCCTTCACTCGCTATCAATAGCAGCCTCAATATCACCTGCTATTACGTTAGATTTCCAATGGTTCTTGCTCAGCACAGTTTTGAATAGATTAAAAAGGAGCTCAGAAGGTGCCCAATAAATCAAGTGCAATGTAATGACTCAGACGTCTGTGTGCCAGAATCTTGCGTGCAGGATATGAAAAAGTCCTAATGAGCTTGATAGAAGTTAGTGTAACTTTGCAGCCCCAGCTGCCTCCACCCACCCCCACTCTTATATAAAAACAACTTAAGTGAAAACTAGTTTCTAGATAGCCATGGCAGGGGTGGTAGGTGTAACGAGGTTAGGTAACCTGTTAGTGAGCAAATAAGATCAAGGTGCGTTTGTTGAGTGATAATAGGAATAAAGCAGTTGAAAAACACCTTTCCATGCATGCATGTGTGTGTGTGTGTGTGTGTGATGCAAGCAATCAGATGCTGCTTTGTCTTCTGAGTTATTTCTAAGAAGGTGCATTCATTTTGAATTTTAAAATCTCCTTGCAATATGGTAACAAGGAGCAGCAAGTGAGCACTTTGAGAGAAACTGGTGAACTAAATTTGCTCGGAGGATGTGTGGGGAAGTGTGGGAGTGTGTATTCTCCTGCGAGTGTGTGATGGAGAACAATTGAGTGAACACTTGCTCACTGCTCTTGGGCGCACAGCAGGTGATGATAAGGAACCATGACAAATACACACACTCACAACCATTTACAATCTGAATAGCAGTCATATACTGTACATTTCAGCTAGTAGCCGAGCGCTTGCACTGGCATCCATCACTGACATAACAGGTGGCCTGGAGCTGACCAGGACAGAGTTGTGAATATCAAACTCAAATGTGTCACAAATGAGCATTGGATTATACACTTCCCTCTGTCCAATCTCAGTGTTGGACTGCAGCATTTCTGTGCTGCGAGGCTGAAACTACAATTCAGTTTGATTGCATTGTGAAAAGACTATTTTGCAATTCTAGGATGCCTGCAAAATACTGCGCGCAGCTGTGGAAAATCTCTGTTCCACCTCCTTTACTATGTAGCAGTTGGATATATTACAACCACGCTCCCTGTCTGCAGTGGGCTGGAAGATAACCGATGTTCTCCCCAAGGAGAAAACTTATTTCCTCCTAAAAGAGTTGCCATAAATATCGACTTGATTTACACTAAAATGTACACCTGTGGCATTCTAAAGGGCATTTAATGAGACAGACTAACAGCCCAGTGAAGTGTCCATGAATCTCCCCATTTCTCTCCACCAATGGAGGGGGATGGAAATTCATGGTAAACTTTATATGGGTGCAGCAGCCTTAGAGTGACTATATATCCAGAGCTGCCACATGACATTACACTTCCCCATATGTTTGGTGCTGTTTCTCGTCTCCCGTCCTGCTGCGTAGTGTGCTTTTGGTCTCTCTCTCTGTAAAGGGCAATGTTCCCGAGCAGTGCTGTGTCTGTCACAAAAATACAGTAAATCCATCTGGAGCTGGACTGCGAGCATGCGTGTGTGCGACTATACTTTAGAACACACACATATACAGTGTATACATATGTGTGTGTCTGCAAAAACCAGACAATTTCTCATATAAAGCCAGATTCATTTCACTGCTGCTATTTATCTAAAACTGTGCAATAAAGCTTAAATGCTATTTAAGAAAATTAAATTACAAAATGTTATAACACATCACAACACATACAAAGACTGAGTCAGAGGAACAAAATGCTTGTAAGCAAGACAAAGAGCGAGATGTCAAACAAAGGCTGTATAAATAAGGATAACACATTCTGAAACAGCAGCAGCATGCAATGACACTTAAAAGAAAATGAAAAGGTCATACGAGTTTTACGGGCAGATATACAGACACCCCGTCCCTTTTAAAGCCTCTTCTGTCAATGAATAATGCCTTTATGTTTCTCCACATAAAAATTCACCACCCTAATAATTTATTCAGGTGTGTTTCGTCCTCATTGACCAGACAAATTACACCACTAAACCAAACTGTTTTGGCGTGCTAAAACGAGCACGGCACGCTCTTTTATCTGCTGTATATAAGTCACAACGAAGCTCGGGGATCGTAAACAAGACACAATGAAAAAGTATTTATCCACACAGAGAATTTTAAACAAACATTTCCCCACCATATTTTCCAAAAAATCACTCGCTTCTGTACGTGCTCCAGTAGTGCACGAAGCAGCTGTCTTAAAAAGGTGTCTAACATGAAGTTTGCAGCGTGCAGTGCTGTGTGACTGTGCATGTGCATCTCCCTGTCTATTTGTCTTCTGAATGTTTTGCTCTCTTCTCGGGAGACTCGCAAGACATTTGGTAGGCATATTTGCCATTAAAAAACAGGACCACATGGGACACTAGCTAAAGATAGGTACCAGAAAACAGCTCCAGCAATTCAAAGCATATGTGGTTTGATATTCCATTTGATAAGTTTCTACATCCTGAGCTAAATTATTTAATACATATGTATACTAGTCCTAAGAAGCACCACATGATTTCTTTATTACATTAGGTCAAAAAAATGTAATATTCAGTAACATTTTTCCTTTTTTCCCTTTTTTTGGTCATAGTTTCAGGCAACAACTGCGAATCAGCATATAAAACGTCCACAGAAGAATCTGTTTAGCATTAAATACAAAATTCAATTAAAAGCACAAAAAAATGCAAGGCATATTATACAATCCTAGTGCAACTGATTAAAATTTTGAATACATTAATAACTGTTGATGTGTTTATTTCTACAGCAGGATACAAAAGATGTTTGCCCTTAAGAATGACTCAGCGTTTATTCAGTGGAAGTTTCATTCCACAGTCCAAAGATCTGCGCTGGGTGTTCCAAAGTAATGCATTACTGTAATTACATTACATTTGTCTGTAACAGTAAATTAACAGCTAACTCCACTAAGCTCAATAATCACATTATGGTTACTAATCAAACAATAATGGAATTTCCTGTAGCCATAATGGGCTCAATAAGCTACGATGAGTGGACAGAAACAAACAAAAATCATAAAATGTGGTCTAAAACAAATAATGAGTGGTCTAAAACTTTTTTTTTTTTTGGACAAAAGGACAAGAAAATAATAGGAAAGTACAGCCTGCACCCAGACAAGAAGCAACTATCCACTGCTACAAACACAGCATTACTTCTTTGCAAACATCTGCAAGGACACTAGGCTTACTTCTTCTATGCACAGTCCACGGTCAGTGACATTTTAGAGTTTGCTGCAGTTCACCACCAAGTACAAGCAGAACAACAAGAGATAAAGCTGTTATCCAAATTAAAAGTACAACTATTCAAGAACTTGTAGAGATCATTGTTATTTTAGGAATGCCCAGACTAAGCTGTTGGTGATACTGGCTTCTCCGTTTCTTGGGTTTTTTTCTGTTGGCTTGCTAGCTAACTAACACACTCCCATCAATGTGCATTTGGCTAAATCAGCAGAGCTGGATGTGAAGGAATTTTGTTTCGCCTAGAAAAAATGGCCAGGCAAGGCTTCATTGAAATTTCGAGTTACATGTCTCAAAATGTTGACATACTACTACTTTCGATTTATAACTGCTGATGCATATCAAAAATTTTGAGTTATTTCTGAGTACGTCGGAATTACGAGAAATCTAACTTTAAATTTCAGGTTAAGTTGTTTTTTTTGATACACTAACCCAAAATTTAGTGTTGCAGATGATAAAAATTGGTGGTGGAAACAAGCTTCTACTGGACTGGCAAGGCTGCTCTGCTAGCTAAGTTAGTAAATTTTAAAAACTGAAGTAAACACAGTAAATAGCACGATGCTAGTAGAAGTTAAGTAATTCAAGTGTCTCTCACCCACATCTATAGCAGGAGTTAGTTATTTAGTCTTAGTTAGTTTTTCATTTTTTATATAGTTAAATAAGTATTAGCTGTGTAACTCACCACTGTCTTGCTTTTTTCCTCCTCTTCGTTTTTTCTTCCTCACAGGAGGATAACTCTGCTTAATTATTTCTGATTGGCTTAGACTGTTCAACATTTCTCATGCCACTCACACTATATTTCTTCCATACTCACTCACTCATTGGGAGTGACTAGAGCCAAGTGGGACCCTTTAGGGAGGTCAGGTCATTAAAAACTTTACATTTCCATGGCTGTAATTTAAAGTTTTGTTCCCAAACTTGCCTGGGTCCCCAAGCAGGTCCCTGCCTTGGTGACAAGGACTGTTTTTGTCCAGGATTCAGCTACAGCTAGCAGCAAAGAAACCCAGACATCGATTACTGAGACTGATGTTAAATCTGAGTGTATGCCGACCTCAGTAAAACAGACAAAGGTAGATTTTCAACAGGTAACAAAAGCAGAGATAAACAGCTACTACCTGTACCTGCTTCTATAGCAGAATCACTGTGGCCACACCAGCTTTCTTCAAAGTCCTCTTTGAAGAAAGACACGGTTCCTTTGTATTTCTGTCTGCTTTGTAAAATAAACTAAAAAGAAAGCTCTTCTGTGTCCTCAGTAGGATAGAAATTTGCGCCATTGTGTTGGTCTGTTTAAAGTTTACACTGTTAACTGTGACAGTAGATTTCAGACTTTCACACTGTATGTAATGGTCTATTAGAAATGCATGTAATAAGTGACATCATGAATTATTTTTCTACACAGAGAAGAAAAATATCATGTTACTCTACTTTTTGAATGTAACAGATAATGTGTAATACTTTACCTTTGTCAGAATAACTGCCAAGCTAATTAAAAATTGGAATGGGATGGATGTGAACATCAATTATTGTCCAGTGATTACCAGAAATAGTTCATACAAATTAAAATAAAATGTTCTGGTACTTTATTTTTTGTCTCTTTTTAGGCATAAACAAAACTGTCCCAGCAGCTTTAATGGAAATAAGGACACATCCCAGAGATCCCTGCTATTCTCCAAATTAGTTAACTGTGGAATCTGTGTGAAATAATTTACTTTTGTTGTTTGCAAGAAAGCACAGAAGGTTGTGTACCTAAGTTCTGAGATCCCGCTGCTGTGTCGGATGAGTTAACTAATTAAAAAAAGCCATGCATGGTGTTTGACCCATTCATAATTAAGTGCAGCACATTCCTCAAATTACAAACTGCAGATTGAACCCACGTGTCATTCTTGCGGTTGCAGTGTAATGGCTTCAGGTATTCAATCCAGTCAGAGGGAAAGACCTTTAACATTTTACAGGTGGCTGAAGATGACATTACATCTAGAAATAATGCTGTGACCGTTCTCTAACCAGAATATACTTTTGAATAACAGAATAGCTTTTGTTTCAGGGAAACAATATGTACGGTTAATACACCTAAATGAAAATAATTTTATGGTAATTGTAATATAATCTGTATTTGTCAGTCAGGAGAATGTTATTATTTTTGGACTCTGGGTCAGTTTATGTCAGATTGAATACTTGAATTGCACTGCATAAACAGTTAAACTGCACCACTGCACCTTTACCAACGCATGCAGGTTCTTTAGTAGCCATGACATTCTCAAACTCTTATAAAATAATGCCCATAAGAAGCATCTCGTTATGAATGACAGCACAAGGACACCGTGTTTATGTTAGCATAGGATTAGAAGCTTTGATTCACCACTTTAATTCATTCTTCTGAATTCTTCTAATAATTTTCGTTGTGATTCAGGTTGTCGAGACGTCAATAAAATGAAATCGCAAACACTTAACAAGCCTGAAATACATGTTTCTCAGTTGTTATTTGTTTGTTTGTGTTGTTTTCCTGTATTTCTTCTTTGTTTGCAGTGGCGATCAATATGCATCTGCTTATTGATTTGTGCACGCCAACTCATTGTTTTTTGATAATGAGAAAACACAAGGTGTCTTGTGTGCATGCTTTCACATACACACAAAAAAATCGTTTTTTCCACACCTACAGAATTTCACTAAACGTGCTAACTTGTCTGTCTGTGACTTGGAACTAGAAGCACATGTTGAATATTTTGACCCTGACCTAGTGTGGTCATTGCTGTATGTGTTTTTTCAGCAAGTGCAGAGCATGCTTTGGGTGTGCTATATAATTGCTGCTTTCCACAGTGAAAAGTTCTGCAGATGTCACCCTGATATTATGATTTACAGACATGCCTGCCAAGACCAAGATATTCTGTCAAGTTCTATGGCAATTGCCATGCATGTAGCAAAGACATGTGCGGCTGAGGCTCGGTTTCACCACGCCGATTGTCTGAGAAAACACTTCCAGGAAGACAGTGCGAGTGTCTCAGCATGTATACCTGCCCTATCCTGCTGCCATTCCACAGTAAATGGCTATTTATCATGGCAGGGACGGATTTGACAGCCTCTACCTACCACTTGAATTCAGCCGCATTCACAGGCACTGCACAGGGTAAATTATGCCCTCGATTCAGATAGAATCAGCCTTATGAGAGTACAACAATTGGTTGGCAGATTGGTCTATACAGTAGGTAGCAAGGCTGTCTAACAACTGAAAGGCTGTTGGCTCAATCTTTTGCAGTGACAGGGGACTTTATTCCAGCAGTAAGATGACAACTGGTGGGTGGATGCTATTATACTATACATCTATGAGACTCTGTATAGCTGCTAAGATGTTTTCAAGCCATGTGAAAAACAGCCTGCTCTGAGAACATTGCATTATAGCTGACCCACAGTTTGATTAAAAGGAAAGATTGTGTAAACAGTTAATAATATCACTGTAACGAGACTTACACTTAACAGCTGATTATGCTTGTATTTTGTTTCCATTGGACAACTACCAGGACTGATATTTGTCTGTTTTACACAAAATTCTTTTTGATCTTTCTAGATATTTATTTTCATTTCACAACAACATGCTATACTGTGCAAAAAGTCTTGATCCACCCCCGATTTCTTAACATTTAGTTAGAAAAATGGGAAACAGGCGCATTGATTTAATGAGACGTGCAAACAAACGTGGAAATACAGTTTATACAATTCTAAGGAGCTTCCTGCGACCACCTTTACTCTTTGAATGTTGGCTACATTTTGATTGGTCAACAATGTTGATGTCTGTGGAGGCCAAACCACGACTGATGGTGTTGCAGGTGTGCTTTTACTGCCATTCGAATCATTGTCATGCTGAAAAATAAAGTCATTGCCAATCAGATACTTTCCAGATGTATGGATGTGACAGCACGTTTCTATCTTCATAATTCCACTTATTTTGAGATCCCCAACACATCTGGATTAAATTGAGCACCAAACCATGAACTCCACCTCCACCATGTTGTAGAGATGCCCATCAGCACTCACTGTTGTACCCTGACATCCTCCATAAATATCGATGCAGAGGCATCCCTCAGGTCCTGTGTCAGGCCTTTTCTGGATTTGTTCTCATGTTTTAAGGACATGACTTTCAGATATGCTTTTTCACATGCTGTTCATCTGCAGTATTTATTTATATTCTAGATCTGCTGCTTCTTCTTTTGTCCTCGACTTGTCCCGTTTCCTTTTGTTTTTAGGACAAGCTGCACAGCAGGACAAGATATGATGGGTTTTTTGCAATCAGTGCGTTGGTGCAACAATAGTTTTTCACTCCAGAGTGTTAAATTTGGCATTTTTTGTAGATTTAACTAAAGAGATTGAAACAAATGATCTGTTTTTGCGACAGACTGGTTGATCATTCGTTCATCCTTGATTTAGTTTTTTTTTTTTAAATTTAATTAACTGATCCATAAGGTAGTGTTAAGTGTTAACAAACAAAGAAAAAGAGTAAATTTCGGAGTGACACAAGACTTTTGTACATCTAGGAAACAAATAAAACTGTCAACATATTAGTTTATATCAAGTCTTTGCAAATCTATGAAAATGTATATTTAAAATTGTGTGAAATTCTTTATGCAGCTACACGTAACTGACTAGAAATTACGGTTTACGTCAAACTTTTATTTTTCATTTCTTTGAACATTAGTCAGTGACCATGGATCTGAAGGACTGCAGCTAAAACTTAGAGGATAAGCTTCACAGGCCATATTTGTGTACGAATACTGCTCTTTCTTTTCTTTCTTATTTCTTATTTGCCCTACTCATGCCAGATTCGTCCTCCAGACTTATTAGAATGGCTTTGACCTCATTATTCTGCATAGAGCCAGCTGCATTCTCCTTTTTAATATCAACAAAAGCTACAGAAAACTGAGGTGTGTGTCTGTCTTTGTAGGAGGTGGGTATTGGTCATCACAATGTCTCACAAGCTGTGAGCTGGATAGAAATGAGAAAGAGGGAAGACGAGGAGGTACAGTGGCCATCAGGGAAGTGTGGGCAGAGAGGGGGGACAAGACGATGCAGGTGTTTGGCTGCTTTCTGTGGAGCAGGTGTGTGAATGTCTGTGTGCGCTCTCTAGCGTAAGAGTAATGCTAGCCAGCAAAATAAGCTTGAAATAAGCACTCACACCACTCAGATTGAGGAGAATAATTTTGACGAGGGACAGCAAATGATTACCATATTAAAGTCTTTCGCTCAAAAAACAACACCTGCAAACCTCTGGTTTCAAAAGCTGCATCAGACACAGAGGAGATAGATGTGGATGCCCCTGCCCCGTCTCTTCATGTTTTCTTTTCTCTTATCTCATGACAGAGAGTCCTCCTCACACACACTCTAATACTAACAGTGCAGGTGGGCTGCAGGGTGTAGACAGAAAAACCAGTTAGAATTTAGAAAGGATCCTTGATATAACCTTCAGTCATTACGCGGCTTTTTCACTTTTTGTAGAGCTTTTTTAAACAGATTGGTTAGTGCGTCAAATATGCCTTTGGTGTAAATGAACTAAACCATGATGGATCTTTGAACACAGAGATGCACACATAGATACGCTTACACACAAATACAAAGCGGCCAGAGAGTTTTTTTTATTTATTTTTTTTTTATTAGTCCTTTATTTATTCAGGTAAAAATCTCATTGAGATTTAAAATCTCATTTCCAAGAGAGACCTGGCATCATGGCAACAAAAGTCACATACCACATAAACCACATTTTGTTTTACTACTTAACATTTCAATTTGCTCACAATTAATTACCTCCTTTTTATTCTTGTATATATTATTATACGATTTGTGGTCATACCACAGCTTAAGCTTCACGCTACACAGTAAATCGTTACTTAGATGTGATACTTGCAATGTATAAATGCAAATATTGAGCAAGTTCTACATGATGTAAGCACCTGTTCCCATGCGAGTGGCCTTTCATCGTCACTAGAACAAAGGTTGATATAAAAAAACCATCAAATTCACAATATTCTTTCAGCGAAACAAATATGGTATTAAATACAGTTAGAACCCGGAGGTAATGTCGAGTAATAACCCTCAATAAAGACAGAAGTTACCCAGGTTTGTCCCCCTGCTAACCAGAGCAGCGAAATCCTTTCCCCAACAGCAGAGAGCTGCTGAGAACATTAATAACAACCCTGAGTCTATGGACCAACTTCAAATAAGATCAAGAGTCAATAACACTTTAGTCAAAATTAAAATCAAAAACTGAGACACAAGTTAAGAGATTCCAAAGTGGAGGAATAACACTGGATAAATAATTAATCAATCTCAAATGAGAACGCACTGACTCAAGAACGAACGCGCGATCCTGTCACTGCCCGCGCTATAAATACCCACCTTTCCTTGCTGTAGCAGCTGAGCCCATTCAAAAATCATGGATATATGGCGGTCCCATGAGGGAAAGGTGTCACTGGAACACAACAGTGGAAGTAGTCAGTGGTTACCATGTAGCCTTCGCCGCGATACCCAGCAGTAAACATCTGTGCCATAACGAGCGCGAGCTCCAGAGGATGAGGCCTGGAAAGAATCCGAGCAGGCAATTAGACAACCTCAGGCCAGCTGCTCTCCATCCCTGCAGCAGCGGGGCCTTCTTCTCTTGGAGCTAATTACATAACAAAGACAGTCTTTAATCAGGTCTTGCTGTCCCCTCCCCTATCCCGGCTCCCCAACAGCTTCCTTCCTCCTCCTTTTCCGTCCTTTTTCGCCCCTGCTCATCCTGTTGTACGTTGTAGTTTCGTGCAAGATAAGCAATAAAGACAGAAATAAACTCCCTGCCGATTGGCGCCCATGTTCGTACAGTGTTGTCCGCATATACGGTTAGCCTCCTGACCTTTCGTGTTCATTACGACCCCGGCCATAAAAGAATCTGGGATGGAGAGGGGACAGAATAAGAACGCTCATGGAGGAGTTGTGAAATTTGTTTCTTTGTGCTGTGACAAGATAAAATTATTTGCTGCTGCCAGCCGTGTGTAAAGTATTTGACACCTTGAAGGCAAAATTAACATTTTTCAACTTATTTTATCTTCAAATCTAATGCCGTATTTAGCATCCCAGAGAAATGCAGCTCTTCTAAACGGATTAAAAAAATGTTATTCTTTCAGCCTAATAGTTCATCATTTTCACATTTTATGAGAATTTCTTCTGGGCAAGATTTTGACCTGATGACATGTTTTAGGGTTTTGCCACAGAAAATTATGCATTCCTCCCGTTTGCAGTCTCAGGGAGTGTAGCTGTATAATGTGGTTGGATTTTTATGGGCCTCTCTGGGGTCTAATTAACCCCAAACATTTGGTAGCTTGAGCGTGTAGGATAATATACTGTATATATCTGATCACAAATTACTTTTTTGCTAATAAAAGTTATATGTTTGTTCATTTGGAGCTGAAAATCTTTTAAATATCTTTATGTTGTAAATGTAATGAGTTACCTTAATCAAATGTGCAATCTCTGTGTCAAAGAAAAGAGTAACCACTTTTAACACGCCTACATATTGCATATTGGGATTTTCATAAGGTCAGGGATTGCTTGTGCAGAGCGAGTTCAGAGCTGATGAAGAAAGGAACAGTTGGTAGGGAAGTCCTTGTGTTTTGCTTTTAATAGCTGCGCAATTTTCTGACGAGCTATTATAGCAGTTATCTTTTGATTCATTCGTTCATTATGTCACCGAAGCTTAACGTTACAGATACGCTCATAAAACTTTACAAAAGCTTCCTGTAACTCCTTACCTGAGCTTAACATTGTGAACACATGGTGAAAATCACCTCTTGTTATTAGATGCATTCAATTAGATAATAAGTCAATTTAATTTAAGAAGTAGCTTAATGAGTCAAATTTCTTGATTCTTTTGTAAGCAAATTCTTCTACTTTAACACTCGTTCATTAAAACGAATATTGTTGTTTTTACAGAACCGATAGTTCATTGTAACTTTCTAGCGTTTCGGATTTAAATATCTGAAAAGGATGAAACGAGAACCCAAGCATCTCCATCCTCAAATACTGCTAACTTGTTGTAATTATGACATTATATTATAATGACTGCAATGGCAGAGTAACACGTCGTTGTGTTAAAGGTTTTAGTTTAAGCACATTTGGTTGGTAAGGACTTTTTATGGAGGGTTCTTATTTTTCACTCTTTGTACTTTTCCCCACAAAGATGACACTTCCCTGTACAGTTAATGATTTAAGTTGAGACACTTCAGTATATATGAATAAAAATTTGGTTTCATGACCATTACAATAGTAGCCCTAGTAAGCTGTATAGGCAGAGACAGCCCGCACTAACTTTAGATGGAAGCAGGCCTGTAAGATAACAGAAACCACACATTAGAGAAAAGAACAACTAAGGTTTACCCCTAATAACGATTCAAGGGGGAAAGAGGCCTTGGAGCAGCTGTTCATTTTAGCATGGCTTTGAGTGTAGTGAAAATATTCAGAATGCATATATGGATATATGGTTCAAAACTTTCTGCACTGTTTTAAAAATGTTGCTTTAAGCAAAGGACAAGATTTGCTTGTAGCAGAAGATTTCTGTTTTCACTTGGGTTCTGATTATAGCCGAGTTCACGTTTGATGGCACGGAGATCAAAATCTGGAAACTATAAGGTATTATTTTTAAGCAAGATTTTTAAAACAGTGCAGAGAGTTTTGAATCATATATCCATATATATATGCATTCTGAATATTTTCACTACACTCAAAGCCACGGTAAAATGAACAGCTGCTCCAAGGCCTCTTTCCCCCTTGAATCGTTATTAGGGGTAAACCTTAGTTGTTCTTTTCTCTAATGTGTGGTTTCTGTTATCTTACAGGCCTGCTTCCATCTAATGCCATCAAAACATGTGAACTCAGGCTATAATCGGACCCCAAGTGAAAGTTTCTTCAGATTTATATGCAGTCCCTGTGTAGATGTACTTCCTCTTTACCACATATAACAAGTCTCTACACTGTATTTGAGGCCAGGCTATCCCACTGCCCTGTCCTGAAGAAGGCCATTATCTCACCCAAAGCTGAAACATATTGTACATAGTTTAAAGTCCTGAGCGCCACCAAATGGCATCAGTGGGCCGTCTGCGTCCAACATTATTAAACAGACTCCATCCTGGTTCTGCCTCTCTTTGTCACTACGGGAGTCCGTATCCTCTCGTGCTGTCGAGGCACATCCATTCTAAGTTGTAGATGAAACATCCATCACAGTTAATGTTCTTAAGGAAACTCTGGGTTATCCTAATTATCACAAACACAGACTAGCACAATTTACTTGTTTAATCAAATCGTGTGCTTTGTTTAATTAGCTGGATATGTGCACAAAGAGGGAGGGAAAAGAGAGACTTTGTAGAGGAGCGAGAGACTGAGAGAGACAGAGGGAGAAAGAGTGAGAGAGGTGGCTATGCACGTACAAACATTCTTTGCCTGAGGACAAAAGGAATTAGAAAGAAAATTACCAAGCCATTGTACAATTTGCACTCAAAGCACAAAAATTAGAGACATTTCACGACAACTCTTGCAAAGACCCAGGTACAACTAAATGTGCTCAACAGCTAGCAAACTACACACCAAATAGTTGACTTCATGACACAATTACTGCACCGCACGCTTATTTTGAAGTGCAGTTTTTGTCTCGCCTACGAGAACGATTCTGCAAATTATTTGTAAAAAAAACGTTCCGCTCGTTGGTCGATGCTGGTTCACTGCTTGATTGCGACACGAGAAAAAGGCCTGTCATTTGAAAATTTGTTATGTTTTTAATTTCTCCATAGTCCAGCTACTGTTGCTGTCAGAGGTTAATTGTGTCTCAATTTTTTTTCTATGTAATTCCCCGTGACTTTGCAGTCTTAGCCCCTTTTGTTTGACAAATTAACAAATTAGGAAAAAAGAGAGATCATGGACATTCAGAGACAATCTTCTGGAAAAGGTCCCAATTTGAATTAGTCCGTCAGTCCCAGAATCATTACTATAATTACTTTGTCCTCTCAGAATCCGATATTTAACACCGTGACCTTTGCTGATACAACCGGTCCTCATTTACATAGATTAAAACAAAGGGCAAATTCAAAACTTTTGTAAAACACCATAAGCCTTCTTTCAAAACCCAACAAAGCTGCATAGAATTTCAATAAAAGAATTATAAATATCTATATGTTTTTGAGAACAGGTTTGAACCTGCACTATATTTCAATATTGCTCTCTTTGAAACCTTACTGGAGCATGCCAAGAATACATGAAGTGATACAAATCCAGCCTCAGATGGATTGTAACCTCAAAAGAAATGAAGAAAAAAACAATGGATCAAAGTGATAAGGTTTGCGAGTGCCTGGGGTCTGTCCTCTACTCAAGTGGAATATTGTGTTCGTTCCCCGAGACACAAGTACACATACGATCCACTCTGTATCCTGTACTGCACTTATCCCGTCCAGCTCTCTGAATCCAACCTGCCTCAGTGTCAAATGAGACCAATTACGTCTTCCACCAGTCAATCGTTCCCAGCAACTGAACCAACATCAAACTCATTGATTGAGAACAAGGCTTGACGAAAGGTGATCAACCCCTCACAACTGCTCTCAGCCACATTGATTTCTTTTTTTTTGTTTTTGGCTCTGCACTCTAAGCAGATAAATAGATATTTGTAGGTAAAGTACAGAGAACACTTAACTGTGGCGTCACATGTTTTTGGTTGCCTTTTTTTTAATTATGTATTTTTTCCAGAAAAGCTACTGTGGGCAGACAATGACAAGGACATGAATGGAGACAATTACATGTCAAACTTTGCTTCTGTGACAACAGCTGATAATTAATATATTTAAATAAACTGTTAAGGTACTTGTGTCAGCAATGCAAAAACAAAACAAAACAAATAAAAAAAACAGAAATGTGAGCTGATACGAGTAAGGAAAGATATTTATGCCAAATCTGGAAATTCCTTTTGTTACAGTCGGTAAACAAAATATAAAAAAGACAACAAACAAACATATGGCATCCAGCAAAAATAGAGTGCAATAAAAAAATACTGCAGAACACATAAATAAATAGTTTAACAATCACAACTTAAAATAAATCCACTGAGCAAAAATAACTAATTACAAAGTGATTGTGAGTCTAACTTCTGTATTTATAGTTACTTCATGCTTTGCTTTGTTGTGACACTGATTGTTTGTCCTACCTGTGCGTTCCCACCTGCTAACAGCCAGTTTTCCTTCCCCCTTTCACGATATTGTCACTCTATGGACTTTGTGATCTGGATTTGCATCAACATATTTACAGCTTTCTGTCTTTCATCCCTCTGTCTCAGAGTGCTACGTGTGGGTCTTAAACCTGGTTGCTCTGACACTAAATTTAGTACAAATAGAATAGCACTTTTCAGATGACATTCAGTGGCTCGCTATATCACGAGAGCGGCGGACAGTGTAGTGCAATAAATTGGCTAAGTGTATGTTAAATGTTATAAGAGTGAAAGGTTGAAGGCATTCTCTAAGGCATTGCCTGAAGTATTTCTGTCCTTACTGATACAGGAAATACTCTGCAGAGAAGGTGCTGCCTGTCCAGTAAGTGGTGCAGAGGATGGTCAGGATTATCCAAGATCCACACCAGTTTGTTTCGTGACCTCCTCTCCACCACAGCCAATCACAGAAAAGCCTTCCTGATCAGGTGTCACAAGCTCCAGTGTTGCTCCTCTAGCAGAGAAAACTGCATTTGCCACACAGACAGACTGAATTTTTTTTTTTTACAAATTTGTGAATTTTAGCCAGTGAAAAAAAATAATTAATTACTGTACAGTCTACCATAGCCAGCTTTAATAGATCCATGCCACAAATCGTGGTTGCAGTAATTCTGCTGTAGAGCACTGCTGAGTTCACAATCAGACTTATTTACGAAAAGATTTGGGGAAGTGTAATTAAAGTAGGCGGGTCATCCCTTGAACTGTGTCACCACTGTGCCACAACACATACAGGATGAAGAAATTCTAAGAAAGATCAGGTCCACTAAAGAAATGAATTATATGAATATATATAGTTCATGTTAGTAGGACTGTTAAAATTGGTGAACCTAAAATTTCAAAACCTGCTGAAAGGTTTAAACAGACAACCATAAACTGTCTGCTCATCAAACAGCCGTTTAACCTACTCATCTGAAATGTATCAAATAACCTGACTTTAACCTGTTTTTCTGCACAGAGATGTATGTGAGAGCACAAATCTTAGAGTCTGTCGACTCTGTATTTATATAAAGTTTGTGTGAAGTCTAATTTTGCACCAGTGTGAAGATAGCTAAGGTGACTGCACTGTGATTTCCAAGCTCCTGAGTGGTTCGCCAAAAAACCTAATGGAACATTTCCTATCTCCTGTTTTGTGCTAGATGTAGGAAAGAGCAACTTGGGCCAGCGTTCTGACCTTATTCTACATTTTTCCAGAGTTTGGCTGCGAGAACAGTTTAAATGCACAGCAACATGAGCAGAGTGGTAAACTCTAATGTATAGAGTGGGAGTAAAAAGCAAGAACCCAGAAGTTTTCTCTTAGAGCTGAGATAAGCTTAAGAAGAGAAAAAGGATGGGAGAGTTTGAACGGATGCAGGGAAGGGATATGTGAAAAAATGTTTCATATATCATTCTCTAAGCTTAATAAGTTTCAAAGATACACGAGCAACATTGTTTTGTCATCCTCACCAAGCTACTCTATGTGTTTTTGTTTTGTTGCTGGAGATTAATCCTATTTCTGATTGGTAAGTAGATTACAGCTACCGTAGGCTCACACAGCGCTCCCTAAGCTGCTTACTTAGAGGATTCAGCAAGTCATCAGTTGCCATGATAACTGCTCTGGTAGCAAATAGTGAAAGGGTTAACAGTGGGATTATTATGTGCATACAAACACAATAAGTAGGCTACAAAGCAGGAACTATTACATATTATTCATGTGCATTAGAATTCCATATAGCCAATAACATTTCATTGCATTATGTAATGGTTGTATGATTCATTTTCTCTGCCTCCTGGATGGCAGCTGATTATATTAAATACATCTATTGTTACATTCCTATACTTTCAACCTCTACTTTAACAAATGTCTCGCTCCATTGTGCTTTCACCTCTCTCAAAGGTTATATTTAATAATGCACTCTGAGAATTGTCAACCTTGTCACTCAAAACAATTGCAGAGACTTTCTGCTACCAGAGTATATATATTTCTTCCTCCTTTGCGTCTGTATGGATTGGGGAAACAAATCTGCCGTCCTTGTTGGTGCTCAAGGACACACAATACAGTGTGACCAGTATTATCAAATTGTTACAAAGACAAACCTTGAGAGCCGCAGGCTACAACTGACTTGGAAAGTGTTTTGAATTTTTTATGAAGCATACCTGATAGAGAACGATGGACCCGTGATAATGTCACAGTCGCAGACAGATGTAGGGTATTAAATTTTCTGCAGTAAAAGAACACGTGGAACTTTATATTAGTTGTCAGAATGGATTGTTTAAGAACAATGGTGGGGATTTTCTCCTAAAATCAATCTGCTTGAATAGAGAATTTGTCAGGTCATCAAGTGATGATTGGTCATGAGCCAGTTGCATCAGCTGTCACCCCAAATGATTTTTTGGGTGCTATTTTATTGTTTTAGTCTTCAGTAAAAGCAAAACTTGGTACACGTTTTTGCCCTTTGGGGTATTAAAGCACGATCCCCGATGTGAATTCTGAACTGCGTCCTTCAAAAAGGAAACATTTAAAAGCCACCATTTAATATTCAAAATATTCATCAAAGTTAGATGCTGAGTGCATTATCAATTTAAAGGGGCACTCAGACAAGTTCACACATGCATTTCAGTTTACTTGTCAGGAGAGGTAGCACACAGATTGTGAAAACAGATGTACCTTTTGAAAGAGGCTTTTTTTCTTGCATTATTGAAAATGTTGCATTCTGTGTTTTTGGTGCTTGACTGACTCTGAGGAATAAAAGTCAGACTATCTTTGTCGGGCCTGTCTCAGTGTTGAAATTCTTTGTTAAAATGTGGTGATGAGTGAAATGCAATACCACTATTTCTCAATTTCTAGCACTTCTTTATAGAAAAAGAGACACCACACAACTGAGCAATTGCAATTTTTTCGCAGCATTTGGTCTTTGGTAGACTTAAGTTTAACATAACAAAACAGTGATATAAACTGTATTTATCTGTATTGTGTGTTGTAGACAATGTAGCGTAAATGTGCGACAAGGATCTCTTTAAAAACTTGCAAACCTACAATTTACAGACACGGACTCAAACAGCTGGAATCACTTCCCAGGTGCCAGGGAATCAGATCCCGGATCCCACAGAGCCCATACTTCTTTGGAGGTGGAAGACTGAAAGATTCGCAGATATCACATCGTACAGATGTGAACAATAAAGTGAACATCTGTAAGCGATATCCTCTCAAACTACATTTCATCTCTGCAAAGAGACACGATTCTCTTAGACCAAACAAAACCTGCTGAACTTCCTGGCCGTTTTTTTTTTTTTTTTGCACTATGGACCATTATCTTTTTAAATGCACTTTCAATTGAGCTTGGGAGCAGTAAAACTGGAGTCTAACTGAGTAAATATTCTGCAACTGGTCATAGAAACAGCAGTAAAGTTTTCCTTAACGGCCCATGTGTAGCGGTGCGCCAAAGGCAGCTGCGGATGCATCTTTTGTTCGTGGCAAACTGAAAGTGTGCTGACCACACGATAGCAACTGAACCAGATGATACAATTAGACAAAACTGCCTGTAATAACAGGAAATAAAACGTTGGCCTAACAAGTGTCAGATAAATGTGACGCGCTAATCCTCTGTCTAAGCCAACGTTAAATCCTGTGTTAAAAAAGGTATAATCCCCTAAAATTGTACTAAGCATTCTTTTCTAAAAAATTACACCTCATTAGTCTACACATTCATTTTGTCACAACAACAATGAGGAGAATGAGAGAAAGACAGGAAGACTGCAAAGATAAAACAAATATAATACATACAATACATTTGTCTGTTGAGTATTCGTTGCTAGAGTATCAGATTTCTTCTTCTGTCTAGACAGGTTTGTTCCTATTTTTGTTTAATTCCACATAAAGGCTGACAAAAGGTTCTCCATCCGGTTTTTACACTCCACTCTTTTTTTGTTTCTTAATATTTTGTAAGTTCATGTTAAAAAA
Organism: Oreochromis niloticus; assembly: GCF_001858045.2. Lineage (NCBI taxonomy): Eukaryota > Metazoa > Chordata > Actinopteri > Cichliformes > Cichlidae > Oreochromis > Oreochromis niloticus. Next base: position 36,693,590 of record NC_031980.2, on the reverse strand, counting down.
TGTAATATCCAAACATCCTGTCACAAAAATAAAGGAGAAATTAGTCCCACACATTCAAATGAACTAATTTCCATACCCAAGGCTCAATAGTTATAATTTCTTTTTAAAATAAATCTTCCTTAATTGTCCTAATAGTTTTTTGTTATTTAAAAACATCACATTTCTATCAGTGATAAATTGTGTTCTCTATTGGTGTGATGTTCACAAATCATACATTCATTTACATGTTTTTAATTTCTTTTGCTTGCTTGCTGCCAAGATGTGTCACCTCTCTTCTATGGTCAGAGCCACTGAGGCGTCACATGACATCACAGGACTGTCTGGAAAACCTACGACTGAACATATCAGCGCTACAGTGAAGTACGGGCCTAAGAGTGGAAACTAAAGTGCTACGCAGAGTAGAAAACCAGTCCATTGACCATTTAACATGCAGTGATCCAGGTGGTGATTCTTCTGCTCACATAATATTTTGTATACGTTCACTGTGGGAACACAATTATTATGTTTAATTTGGGGATTTTGCAGACTCGCTGCTGCTCTCCTACTTACAGAAATAAAGCAACATACAACTACAGCATAACTTCCATTCTTCTTGTTAAAACGTGGCACTTACCTCACTCGCAACTTTACCACCAAAACTCGACTCAGCGCAAACGTTTCATGGCAGTAACCCTATGCTCACAACCGGTGGCGGCAAGAGCCTGTAGCCCCAGGCTACCAAAGTCTGATAAACCCCCTTCTTTCTCCTCATGCTCCCTCTAGAGCCAGAAAAGGAGTCACAACTTTTTCAGCAGTTTCATGCTTTCACATCCCTCAAGCCCACAAATCTGATTTGCAACAAATAGTACACTAACAGCGACTTTTAAGACAGGGCCATGACCTGATTGGTTACCCTATTCGAAATCTGTCCAAACATGATTTATGCATTATTGAAAAGACGGTATTGTATTTGCTACTGCCACTGCTCCTTCTTCTTTTTTTAATATTAGAGATTTCGTCCTTCGCTTCTTTATTGAAATGCATTCTGATGACTAGCTCGCTTACATAAGCCACCTTTTCTATTCAGGACAGAAATAAGTGATTGGCTGGCTCTCAGGATTATTGGAAACAACATGCTGCACAATGCAGTCACTGCTGGCCAGACAGTTAAACAAATTAAAGTGAATGCATTTGAAAAAGCATCTTTGAACTAATATTTAACTCTGAATGACTCACATAACCAACATCTCTAATTTAAATCTTAAAAAGCTGATTAAATTGTTGTTTTATCTTTCCAGAGGGTCCTATTTCAAACACTAACTGGACAGAATTTGTTATTTTTTTATTGGAAGGAGTATATTAATACCAAATGCAGTTGTGATATGTTTGACTACAGGCCTGTCTGCAGGGGAGGATTTTTAGAAAGGCAATCACTTAAAGAAAAAAATAATCTTTCTAAGCTTCTGCATTATGTTTTTAATTCAACTGTTGAAGAAAATAGAGATGTAGTAATTCTCAGAAAACTGTTTTCTGCTTTGGAACGTAGAAATAATTTTACCTCCACCATCAGGGAGCAGCGAGGCTTCTGGAAACAAAGGTGTAGCTCATCAATATTACATTCTCACATTGTGTGATAAATCTAATACATTAGTTTATATAAAGTCCTGTAGCATCACATAAAGAGCAGCAGTGAATTTTTTAAAACTGTATTCTTGACATAGATTCTTATGTGTATTAATTCCATTATGAAGATAATAAAGGAAGCTAATAAACAGCCTGTAAATGTATATCAAATAACAGAGATCCAGAATATTTAAAAGAAACACGAAATGATGATTAAAATCTGAAAATAAATAATTGCCTGGGCTTCATTCATCCAAAGATCCATACGCGCGGACGCTGCATGGGCATTTGTGCTGTTCGGTTTGACATGTGATCCAGCTGTGCAGCACATTATATGTACCTGACGTAACTTGAGACCGATGCAGCGGAGCTATAGCTTCTCTTTTTGGCAGCTGCCCTTTCTTACGTCTCTTTCTCTCTCCGGCTCTGTGATCCTGGCTGGGAGGAGCTGAGATGTGAAGAGAAGATGCGAGTGCATCAAGCAGGAGTAAAAAGCCTCCGTAGTTTTGACACATATATTTTTAATGATTGGAAATGAAAAACTTGGCCTCGTAAGTGGGCATCATCTCTGTAAAAATGCAGAGTGGCTTTTCAGAGTGGTATAATGCCCCTTTTTGTAGATAAGGAATTACATATATCAGAAGCTGAAGAGATAAATGGATTTGGGTGATAGGAACAATTTATCTTCAATGCTTCACTGCACTTATTTACCAAATCTTTGCTTTTACAAAGGGATGCAACACTGGCTTTGACCAAAAAGGACACGTCATGTGGCTTCTGTGGCAGCTGTGGTCATCAGTCATCTGGGCTGGATTTAAATACTCCTGAGAGACCCATACATCTCAAATGTTTCAGGGAAGAGCTCCACTGTGGCCGATCCCGAATGCTATTTACATACAGCAAAGGGAATGGTCTCATGGACTAATTAATGTTTTGGGTTAAAAAACAAATTCAGATTTTAAGGACGACTCACTATAAAAAAAATCCAGTAATGAGAGGACTAGTTGTTAAAACAGTAATAAAACGATTCTGTCATCCTGATGGATTCATTCGGATTAAACGGAAACAAAACTAAAAGTATTTAAGCAATATTTTATTTATGTACTATAGATTTGGTTCCAGTTCCTAAAATTATTCCTGTTACATTTAATATTTTTGGACTATTCATAAATTAACATTTTGGAATAAACTGGCATGCTCCTTTTTTAAAAATCGTTTTCATTTATTCATTTATTTTTTTACATTTTACTCGTACATTTTTGCCAGTGTGCTTTAGCAGAATTGTGTTGGTGCCGTTTCAGATTGGACTGATGGTAGCAAGCCAAAATAATCAAGTAACCCCTCAGCTGTCACACTTTAATCAAAATATTTCCAAATCCTGCTGCATATGCAGATGTGTGACAAATCAATGGGAAAACTTACATGAAATGTCTTAAAAAGGTGTTGGGCCAACATGTGATGCCAGAACAGCTTTAGTATGCTTGGCACTCATTCTGAAAGTCTCTGAAGCTCAACTGGATGACTCAAACATCATTCTTCTAAATCAAATTTCCTCATTTAGTGTTTTGTTGACAGTCCAAAATGTCACATAGGTGTTCAGCTGGGTTGAGAGCTGGACACTGTGGATGCCTTAGATTCTCCAAATATAATTAAATGGAATTTCAGTGTGTATTACCTAAATGTGCAATGCAATTATATTTACCTACGCATACTCAGCAGTAGATAAAAAGCTAATATTACAGGTTTTTACAGGAAAGAAGAAAAAATGATACTATAAGTACTTTTAAGCAGCGAGTAAGTAAAAACAACAGTAAATTGTGGAATTTCTTCATTCATGTTAATTCATTTTTTGAACTTTTATCACAGTCATTTTAAATGTGTGACTGTCGCTTGAACAGTGTTTGTTAAAGAAAAAAAATCAAGTTATATGTGACTCCAGAGATCACATGGGCCTGTGCCCTGCAGTGTTTTGTTGGTGTTTACGTTTTCTTCTTAGTGGGAAGTCATGTATGTAATATAAAAGAACAACTGAATATTCGCAACAATATAATGCATAATGAAAATATAAAAAGGCCCAGTTAGGTCACTACCAAAACGGCCCATGTCCTTAAAAGTACAATATACAGTGTAGGATGGGAAAACGTGACAGACATTAGACACTATATAAAATTATGTACAACACGATGTGTAATTAGTGTCTGTTTTCCTGTAAAATAACTGAAGTTATGCACTTCTTAAAATTATTTACGCACTACTTAAAGCTATCTAATGACAACCTAAAATTATTTACAATTTGTGTTTCCTTTCCTGTAAAAAACCTGAAGTTACACACAAACTAAAATTACTGACAGTCTAAAATTTCTTCCTTCCTGTAAAAACCTGTATTATTAGCATCTTATTCTAGTATCAGAAGAAAAATATAATTATATTGTAATTTCAGGTAACATACATGGAAATTCAACTCTTAGTCACAGGTCATATTATAAAGTAGAGGTTCCCAAAGTGTGGGGCCCGCCCCCTAGGGGGGCCCAGAGCCATTGCAGGGGGGGGGGGCGGTATGAAAAGAAAAAAAAAAAGAGCGCTTGGACACTGTGGACAGGTTTTTGACGGGGCTCCCACATAAACGCAAAGCAAGAGATGAAGCATCGCCAAATATGTTTCCAAACCAACTTCCTTCCAAGCCAAAGACAGGAAAATATGGTGAAGCATATCTTCCCTTTGGCTTCACCTGCACAAGTGCCAAGGTAGGTCTCCCCTGCAAATAGTTTTCCCTGCGTCGGGAGCAGCGCTGGGCTCTCCAAATCACGGACAAACAGTATCCCACATTCTTGATTTTTAGTTCACAAACACTTCTTGTAATAACTAACTACTCCTGACATTTTGGACATGTTAGCTCTTTATGCTCTAAAGAGGCACATACCTTTGACGTTGCGTGACGAACTCTGTAATCCTCGTCCACACGTAAACGCAAAAAAGGAGTTTTAAATAATCTCCGTTTTCGGTGAATCGCAACGCCGTTTACGTGTTGACGAAAAGCCCAAACGCATAGAAACAGCTGCGTTTTCAAAAATACCGGTGTAGGTGTGGACGCAGCGTAAAAGAGTTAGTAGTATATTTTATTACCACCTGTAATTTATTGCCGTTTACTTGTATTTGCTTAATTGTTTACTAAATGTTTGAGGTGTGAAATAAACCGCAATGGAGTTTGTAAACAAAATATGGGTGTGTGTGTTTGGAGGATGTGTTTGTGCGGGGGGGGGTGTTAGGTGGTGGGGGGCGCGAACATTTTTCTTGTAAAAAAGGGGGGCCTGGCAAAAAAAGTTTGGGAACCACTGTTATAAAGGGTTAACAAGCTAATTAAAATCAGTCAATCAAAGATTCAGTGATGCTTCATGCACTATGGATGGGAGCACTATTTTGCAGGAAAAGTCAGCTCCCATCAGGATAGAACTGTGATCACTCAAAGCAACATTGTAATGATTTTGAGTGACCCTACTGTGTAATGGCAGAAGTGGACCCATACCATGTCAGCCAACGCAAAGTGGACTCCGGTGTAGAAGTCAAGGGTTCAAGATGTTCCCTTTAATTCGTCACTGGTCTGCACTAACGAGACACCTTTTTTCAAGTGAAACCCAAATATGTGATACAGTAATAACACAGACAGAAGCATAAAACTGAAACCTCTGATGTTTGTTGACCTCAAGTGTTCAAACTTTTGGAGAAGAGTGTGTAGGACCCGACTGATCACAGCAAGAAGCAGATTAAGAAAAGTAATCTTTAAGCGACGTCTTCCTTGCTCCCATTAATGTGCATTGAAATAAATCTCTCTGATGAGTAGCCCTGATGACACGGGGGGGAGTCCAAAGCATGGCTTAAAAGGAAAACCACATGCAAGGACATGTTAGACCTTATTACAGATCTATTGATTGCTTTGTGTGGACATTTTTCAGCCAAGAAGAGCAGCTTGCCAGCACTTCACCTCTTCCTGCTGACAACACAACTTTAGCACCACCTCTTCATAAATGGATGAAAATCTGTCAAAGCTCCTTCGTTGCTAACCATAAATCCTGCGCGGCTATTCTTCACCCGTTTGTTCAGAGGCCTCCCCAGAGCAGTGCTGGCAGGGGCCCCTGTCCTAGGGGTTCGATCAGCCTTACAGACAGATGGCAGTTGCAATGTCATGGCTAAGTTCTTAGCAGAGCCTTAAGCTTTCATCAACAAGAGGCTGACTGATGAAGACACTCATCATTTCAGGTTAGGGAGCATAAGTGGAATACGATGTGATTTATTTTTTCCTGTAAAGACCTGCATTTTGTAGAATTATGGTTTGTGTTTTCATACGTGCACACACACACACACACACACACACACAGAGAAACAACTGGTGAACTTGCAAATAATCCTCTAAGCGAGATCACACACCCTGAGAGAGTAGTCAAATCATCTGTTTTCACTAAAAAGCACCTGACAGATAACAACACTCAACCTTAATGATTAAATAAATCATTCTTTAAAATCTACACATTTAAATATGTTTAAATAGCTGTGCACAAATGAAGCGCGGGAACAAAAGAGACCATTTAGAAAACAGTCAAGATGTTTCCTCTTTAAACTATTTACACGGTGCAGAAACGACAAGAAGGTGTAAAAACCAGCGTCCATATTCCATTACTTCCTGTTGATGAGAAAAAATAAATAAATCATGGCTTTTTTTCTCACCTAGATGGCATTTTTTTCTCACTTTAAGTTGCTAAACTTCCAACATACTATTTTTATTTTTGTAGCTCTTTCTGCACAATTGAATCCGCTCTCATCAAGACAAAACAGATTAAGGCTAATCCCAACATTAATCTTGTTGAATGTCTGCGGGAGGAGTAAGGCCAACAAAGTCAGGTCAGAGAGTCACATTAAGTTGTTGGCTTCTGGAGCAGGAAAGGATTTTTGTCAAATTTTAATCAAAGCGCAGGCTGTGGTCATGTTCACCCATGACTAGTCGTTTGACCTGCGCACAAATCTAAATCATCATTCAGCTCAGCTTTGTCTCTCAAACATCCAAAGGTTTTAGGTACAACATCCCTTTTCTGTAATACCAAGGTGAGTTTGCAGCCAACCGTGCGCTGCTCATGTACAAAAGCAAAAAAGAGAGAAAAAAAGATTTAAAGTGAAAAAGTCACACGGGTCACAAATCCATAGCATGAGCTCATTTGGGAAATGGAGAAACTTCAAAATCAGAAAGACTTTGGTGTTGTCATCCCATGACTACAATATAATTAAGAAAGGATTACAAAGCAAGTCAAAAGTTGATCACGAGGGGTTATGGGCTAATTTCAGTCATCGTCTGATGAATATCTATCAAGATAGAGAAAGAAAACAACATGCCTCTCTTGATCATTCTGAAACTTTTGGCAGAAGTTGAAAGTCTTTGTGAAAACTGTGGACTCCTCTTAATCACTGTGTGGTTTGCTTAGGGATGCCAATGTTTACAGAGAGGAGTCTGATGAAAAACCTTTGATTGCACGAGGAGCATCCAAATACTTGCTCTGTTGATGTTTTGCCATTTCGTACACTATATCTGCAACTTCATATCATCAAGCAAACGTCCAAAAATAAACCCTAAACCATGCAGGATTCCTGTCCTGTTAGTAGCTGACAAGCCTAAGAGCTTAAACCTAACATCACCTTTGGTGAAATGAAAATCGTGCTGCGCTGGGTTGGCAGGTTGTTTATCTTGTATTTCCTTTTGTGCTATTACATCTCTAGAGGAGATGCTTGCATGTATTTGTCAAAACGTGCACTTTTTTTTATTTATTTCAGGGAAAGATATGTTAAAAAGTATATAATAGCACAACATAGTTTTCTTTAGAATAATAACATCTTCTACCAAAGGTGATGCACAGCATCCATACTTCACGTGTTACACAGCGCCTTGACTGTAAATTCTCTATGTACAAGTTTCATGGCAGACATATAAAGGATGAACACACAGATTAAGTACAAAACACACAAAAAGGTAGCTACACAATTTAAAAAGCTGCTGCACCTCAGGGCTGGCTGAATGTCGCAGTGCTGGATCAAGAAAAACAAAAGACAAACCAAGACTGTGCTTATTCTGTGACAGATTTCCCATAACAGTCAATAAAGGAGGAAACAGGTTGTCAGGCAGACCTCTTAATTTGTTGTAATTGTTTTTAACGATTGTGAAAGGCAAACTCACACTGCACACACACAGATTTGTTTTTATTCACATCTTCATTTTCTTGTATATTTTTGTATATTGTTGCTAATGATCCAATCAAACTCAAGAGAGAAGATAAAGACACATTTGACTCCTGTGTGTTAATTAACTGGCGACACTAATGGGTTTCATTGGTCTACCTCACTTGTAAGATAGTTGCCCTTTGTTCTCTATTGGCTGGATTGCCAACATGCCAATAAACAATTCAGTTGCCTAACAGATAAAATCAGCATTAACAAACTGAAGAATTACCTTCTTGTGACAAATCTCGTGAGGAGAAGCAGTCTGTAGGGTTAAAACACCTCACACATTAACTAGCTAGCTGGCTCCTGTACTGTATGTCCCTGAGTGTCGAGCAGCACAGAAGACAAACAAGTGAGTGTAAATGAAAATCGAATTTACTCAGTGCCCATATGTCAACAGATTGCAAAACACATGGAAAGTGAATATAACAGCTTGTCTAAGTAAGTAAATTAAGTCACTGTTTTCAATAATTTTGCAGGTTCTGTTAATGAAGGATTGTTAAGCTCTTTAGCGTTTAAGTGTGTTTGATGTTTTCCTGGTTATAAAATCTATTCAGGTATTTTTTTGTCTCATTCCTGTTTTGTACTGCAGTCAATAAAAATGTATTTTTTCAAAAAATGAGAAATTATGAAATGTCTAAATTAAATTATACAATGTGCACGGACTGGAAATTCACACATAGTGATTTTTTTTTACCTTAACACCAAGAAGGGGGAAAAAAGCACACAGAAAATGAAAACAAGAAAAGGAATATCATATCACCAGGTTAATTTAGGACAGGATCCTATGATGGCTAATATCAGGCTGTCGTTTGAAAACCAGGACATTTTTCTCTGAGGATAGATGCACTTTTAGTTTCAAAGAACGGCTCCATTCTTCTCTGCTTGTAATGAGCATGCATTTATTTATAAAGGTACACTGATATGTACGCTGTAATGACAGACTACGTGTTTTTGGATGTGCATTTCTGTCTTGACTAGAAAAAAAGTAAGATCAGATTGAAAAGGCCAAAAATCCACATGAAAGAGTTCAGTGGTTGCCACCGACCATGAGCACTGACAGCTGCTGCTCTGGCTCGAGTTTGCACTTGGGTCAGTACAGATACAACCGCAAGCAAATTTGTTTGGAGTCAAAAAAAAAGAAGTATGGTACTGCTGCTTTGCGCTTGCATCTAACTACGACCAAATGGACAACCTCTGTGGCTGTCCGCTCTGTGATGTTCTTGACAGATTTCAATTCATCTATACATCCTACCTGGCAGGTGGGATGTGCAGGAAGTGCAACAAATTGTTTAGATGAGAGGTCATTTTTGGCTTAACTTTGAGAGTGTCCTGTTCTGTGCCTGCTGCATAGATTATCTCAACAGTTCGATGGTATTTAGGCTCGTAAGCTTAGTGTGAGACTTCACAGATGAGGCCACACTCCCCCGTGGCCTCATAATGCTGTCAGTGGGTTTTACAACACGACTGTATGTCTGTGGATGTCTGCCTTTTCTTCTCTTTGCTCCACAGTTGTTCCTTTTATCTAGTTAAGACTTGGAATTTCAATTGCTGCTACGAGAGGAAGTGCAGTGACAAGTTTGATTAATGAGTCTGAAAGAGCCAGCATTTACCTTTGCAGATGCTAATATGTTTGTGACAGCGTGTATTGCACTAGTAAATACTGAGAACAAAATGCAGTTCTTGGCTAAGTGGTTTTTAGATTGCGTATTAGGCTTCATTATGGCCAAAGACAGGAGCGCAAGAAAAGTTTATCTTTCTAGATATTGCATGGATTAGAAATAATTAATGTGACAAAATAATTATGAAAATGTCTTAAATTGAGTGAAGTAGGTTGTGAAATTATTTTTAATTTTCAATTTAGCCAGTTGCATTTCTCGGTGGAGACACTTCGATAGCAACTGGAACAATATATTCTTTAATGGATGAGTGGTCCCTTTCTCCAAATGGAATATAAAGTGGTTCAACTGCCTGAACACACCATTTGCTGTTAGCCAAAACAGACACGCCTACCAATACCTGGACATTTACGGGTCACCTCCTGATTGGTTTCCATCATCATTAATGATTCCTTCATCTAAAATATCATTTTATGGCTTTGACAGTGTGTGCACCGATTTCCAACACATTATTAGGGGGACTGTCGAAACGGACAACTTTCACGGCTTTCCCAAAGTAAATGGTACTGCAAGTCATGTTTTGAGGCCAAAATGAGTGGGTGAGTGAAGGATGGACTGTAGGAGTCATTACTTTTAAGCCGCTGGATCTGAGCCCAGGTATTTTGAATTGATGCCTAACAGGAGATTAGGACAAAACCCATCAAGGTCTTGTCATTTCACACAACTTTTTTATGAGATCCTGCACGGTGAGTGATGAGCAACTTTTACTGCGGGTCTGCCAGACCGGGCCATATCGTGTATTAGCACAAAACACTTTGATACATAAAGATGTTACTGGCAACAGTTTCAGGTGCCAACATCAGACCTGGCTATTTGACCAAACAGATTACTTGGTCTGACAGCTGCAAATTCCTAATGCCATATCCCAAGCCACAAGCATGATGCGCCCCACAGCATTTAATGCCTTTAAAAAAGTCAGGCACACACATCTCTCCATATGTTTGGGGCCATTTGCTGGGATTGCCTGAGGGCTCTTAGAGAAAATGCAGCACTGGCCAGAACTCTTCTTTGCAGTCAGGAAAAGCAGGGTCAAATCTGGTAATGATTGGCCCACTTTGCTGGATGAGGTGTGGAACTGTGAGTCCTGCAGCCCCCACACTCTCCTGTTTTTCAATACATCGTCCATCTGGCTGAACGGATCAAAGACTTTCCAATAGGAATGTGGCTCATACATGTGTGAGAAACAGAGGGGATCATTGTTCACGTCTCCATGTCACAAACCTCAGCTGGAAATAATCCTTTCTTCTATTTACATGACATATTGTAAGCTGATAAAGATATTGTTTTTCTAATGTAAACAACGCTGTGACAGACACAGTGTATACTGTGCAGTTTTTAACATTTGGTTACATATTGTATGTAGAGGACAGTTCGCCTACACAATTAGCACGTAGCATTAGAATTTAAAGTATCAAATGTATGTGGACATTTACTCAAGTAAGTCCGATTTTATGTAACATTTTTATATAAAATTGAAAACCACTCTAAATGTCAGGTAAAAGCACACATAATCTGTATATTATTCTAACACATTAGTTGTGATATTTGAACATTGAGCTGCTTGTGTACATTTCTCTATGTAAAATCCATCCTCTATCTTATGTCGAACCTGTGGCATTATTTATTAAAATATAGTCATTCTAATATGCCTTAAACTGTAAAAAAGAACACTAGATAATTGGAAACTGGACAAAAACAGAATAATTGAGACAATAAAAATCTCTCAGTGTACAGTTTTGAGTTTCTACTGTACAGACATAAACTGAAATCCTGGATTGTTCTCCTACTTTCAAGAAAGATAAACACTAATGAGAAACGACAAAAACACATCGATTGCGGTATTGTTGCCACCTCCATAACGCTGAATTACATCGTTCATGACTCAACTCCTCATTGTCTGCGATGCAAGTTCCTTGCCATCCAAGTGGTAAATCCATTGCTCTTCTCATGTGTGATGGACAATGTTTACCATGGCCATGATAAACTATTTCCTCATAAATGATTTTGTCACGGCCTTCTGCTGGCTGTCATGTGGGATTCCGCCTGCAGACTAAAACAACCATAATTCACTGGGTGTATTTACCTCCTCAGAGGACAGAAGCTTGACAGATGATAAATGGCCACTGCTGACAATCATCAACACATACCGCCCTGTGTTTGCCTTGAGTGTAAGTGGCGCCAGGACATGGAAATAAGACTTTGACATATCACACATGTGAACAAAGACACACAGAAAGAATGGAAAGATAGAGCAAGAAAAGGAAGAAAAAGAGCTCGGAAGCTGCAGCTCTATTAGCAACTGGTTGAAATCTTTGATATGTATATTGCACACGTTTGTTTCTATGCTTCCTGTTGTGTTAACTGTGTTATATTTTCCCACTATGAATGGATTGATGTTGTATGCAAACCCAGCGGGAGAGATGCGCCGCTGTAAATTGAAGATGCTTTTTTTTTCTCCTTTTGGTTGCTTCTTTACTTTATAGTCTTATAACGTATGAGCACGTGACTCAAAACATAATGCAACCAAGGTGATGAATATCCTCATTTCTTGTATGAAGACATTTTCCCATGGCCTAATGATGTGTAGAAAACTCACCTGGTTTTCATGGACGGTGAAGTCTTTTGTTTTTTTCTCTTTTTTCCTCTGTGTGAGGTTTTTTTTGCAGATATATAATCTCTTGACTCTCCTCTTCAAGAAAAATTATTGAATACATTAAAATAAGTAATAATAAGTTGTGGTGAAAAGTTTCCATACACCCAACATGGGTATGAATGTCATGGTAATTTGGGGCTTTTAATGATTTCTTTGAACTGTGCATTGATTGCACATACATCCTGCTTCTTAATGACTTTTAAAAAAGCAAGAATTGGGTGCATTTATTTTGGATTTTGTCTAATCCATAAAGGCTCAAACATATACATACAATCACCTAGATCTGTTAATAAGCGATGCTGAAGGTTCTACAATGTCCTTTGTTAACGTCTGGTTGATTGCAGCTGACAGTTTCTCCATGCCAACATGAAAGCTGTTTGTCGAGGTGCAACTTGCTAAGGGGCATTGGAACAAATATCAGGTGTGGGTGCATGCATATATTTGAGCCTGTATTCATATTTTTGAGTCTGTGTGGGGTAGAGAAAATCCAACACAAACTCGTTCACCCAGTTCTATGTTTTGCAATCATTCCACCCTGGAAAAGGAACAGTTTGAAGAAATAATTTGAAGCACAACATGGCATTCATGATGACTGTATTTAAACCTCTGTCCACAACAGTAGACCTGCGTATCGTGCAGTATCTACGGTGTATCTTGCCTTTTGCTCTTTGACAGCTGGGATAGCTTCCAGCCCCCCACGATTGATGGCTAGATGAATGAATGGATATGGAAATTAACCTGATGCTTTAAGATCAAAAACTTTTTGTCAAAAATCAGTTTAAGCACAAAATGTCATAATAGTCCAGCCCAATTTGTTAAGGCATTTCCACAATATAATCAGAGGATCCTAAGTGTCTGCAAAATTTAAGCAAAGTAGTTGCACACGGGACTAAATCTTTTAAAGCGACACCTTTAAAATATGTGTGTTTTACTACAGTAAACATGAAACGTGCTCTGGACACATCTCAATCCCTTTAGCCACATTAAACAAGGATAATTTTCAAATTAACCTTTGACCCAGGTAAGCTACACCTCTGGACACAATATTAATTAGCAGCAAGTCTTTGATCTTTTTCCGAGTGCAGAGTTTTTGTATATAAGGTGTAAAAAGAAACCCCTGCTATTTATGCATTATGCTATTTTCTATTTTCATCAAATAAAATCTCATCACACAGGCTGTTTCACTCAGTGTTGAGTCCAAAAAGGTCCATATGTGGACGTGTTAGTCTAGGCATCCTTGCCCAGTGAGGTTTTGTTGCATCCTGGATGGACCAGTGTGGCCTTGGATGGTATTTAGCCTTTCAATACAGAAAAAAAGAGACAATTATAGTCCTCATCTTTGAAACACTGAAGCTATTAGAATGCCTTTGTACGCTGTCCCCCTTCCCTCTCTATGTGCAACACATTATCTATTTGTCAGAGTATTAGGAGATTAGTCATGTTAGACCTCGCTTCCTTTGTGGGCTATCTATGAATTACGCTCTGTGAAGGACATTTTTCCCAGCCAGCAGTTAAAGGATGGTTCATTTTTGTATTTATTTCCCACACACATACTTCGCTTGCTAGTTGGGCACACATGGGGAGGCTACAGCTGTTCCTCACCCTAAACTCTGCCAACAATCATTACAATGGGTCTCAAATCTAACACTTGATTGCATTAGGCTTATGCAAGAAAATGTGTTCTTTGTCTAACAGATACGGAGCCACTGGTGTGATTTTAACTTCCCAACTTCAGAAGAAAACGCGACTCGCCCACAAAACCAAACTTTTCCACCAAATGAAACTCAATCTATCCCCTTAGACAGTTTTCGGTGAGTCAAAGTGAACAGCGTGACATGTGGAGCCACTTCTGCAGATTTTTAGTGATGCATCTCATATCCAAATAGTTTGAAAAGGGCTCTAAGGATTTAGATCGCTGTCAAGATACAGTATATTTGATTTGTTCAATTTCACCCTTGTGAAAATCCAAAGAACAGGCCGGTTTCAGAATGTCAATGTTGTGTATCATAGCCATGATAATGCTCACATATCCTGCTTCAGGACTCTGAGGTCTCTTCAGAATCCTGTGCACACTGTGAAACGGATGATTCCCAGAGATATCCGGGTATATTGGATTTACCCGGCAGATGAAACTATTTGTGACCAATATGTCAATTTTTTCCAGCGTGTTTGCGAGGGGCATAGAAGGCAGGTTCTGACATCTCGCAGCCTGAGCAGACACATGTTCTGCTGACCAGCAAAAGCTTCATATCTTGATATGGAGAGATTGCTCTGTGCCCATTTATTAACATCCTGTGCAGCTGACAGGGTCAGCTTAAGAGCAAATTGGAGAAAATTTAGCGTGGCACTGCTCCCTCCCTGCCATCAGATTGGCACCTAAACTCCACTACAGTATTTTAGATAATATGCTGATTGAGGTTATTATGTGTGAGATACAATTTGAAATGGCTTACTAATGAACTGAAAGGCACTCCACTATCTCAGGTCAGTGTTATATTTGCCAAAATCCAATTCATTCTGGAGAGATATGGAAAATGTCCCCGATTTCATTAAGGTATTAGAATAATCATTTAAAAACTACAGACAAAAATAGCTGCCTCCAGACAAATCACCCGAATGATAACATTTCCAGATCGATCAGTTCTGGCAGCGGCCCAGCGCTCGCTGAGCGTATCTGCTTTTCACAAGGCATTTCTGTTAAGACTGATAGAAGTAGGAGCAGGCAGGCAGATGCAGTCTTCTTTGTGTCATCCTCTGTTCCTCATTCTGACTTGAGAAAAAAAATGTATTGCTCTAGAAGTTATAGCTCCATGTGACAGAAGTGGGGCTCCCAGAATTTGTTATTTGCTTTTTGGATAAAGTTTAATTTAATCAAATTTAAAAAGAAGGGCCAGTGTGCACGGTTTAAATCCACCACGTGAAACGATTAAATGTTGAAAGGTGACACCTGAGCCATTATCACGGCTTAGCTTTCTGTCAATATTATTTTTATTTTTTTTACAAGTCTCTTATTTACTCTAAACCTAGACGGATTATTACCACTTAAAATGGCATTTTTTTGAACAGTAACATAAACATGTTTTATTCAAATGACGAGCAATAAGAGCACGGGAGGAAGCCATATTCCCCTTAGTGCCAGCAGGCAGGCACGTAGACGGATCTAGCCTCACTGACTAAATTGTGCTTTTTTTCCCCGAAAATTGGCAAGCTCTGGCTCACTAGAGGCACACTATGGTGTTGTCAATAACAATGACTGCCTGTGGCTTATTTATTTTCTTATCAGCTTTAATCAGTCTGTGTTGACAATGACATCTGCGCTCAGCAACATCCAAATGCTACCAGTTAAGATCCGTGTACATATTTGTATTGTTTCGTGTCATATGGCTGCGATGTATAATTGGACATTTGTGTTTGAAGATACAATTGACCATCTAATTTTGTGTATAGTCACACATGTTCTTCAAGAGCTGCATACAGGAGAGTATGTCTTGACCCACTGAGCATCGCAAATCACAAATCTCTTTAAGACAGACAAATGTTTGCCCATAAAACTTTTCCAGGTTCTTTTTTCTTTTAACTTTATTGCTTTGGACTGCTGCCCTCAAACCAATAAAGCAACATTTGAAAACATACACCGATCGCCGTAGTCATCTTGAAATTTTGACATATCGAATGAAACTCTCATTTCCTGTTTTTTCCTATAAAACAATAAACGCTAAAAAGCTATTCGCTATAGATTTATGTTTGACGAATGACTGAAAGTTCAACAAAAAGATTCTGGCCTTTTGCCCTCTAGTCTCTAACTGAACAGATAGCTGCTGCTTTTGGACAGCTGTATGATTGACTGCATTTCCACTGAGGAGCACATTTTTCCACTTTTCTGCCCGGCTCAACTGCCGGGTATGCCGACAGGCGTTTGCCTGTCTGCAGAAGCGACACTGGACTTGTGGGCGAGCGCGAGTGTGTGTGTATGTGCGTGTGTACGGCTCTGTGTAGTATACGTGTATCGTCCATGTCTACCTCTCTCACTTGCTGAAACATATCCGTCCAAATTTGACAGCATGGGGGCAGACAGCCATGCTGCAGAATTCTGATCATTTAAATGCTCAGAGGCCTGCTTGAATAGCAGAGGTGTTAAAAAAACCCAAAGACACACAGAGAAAAGGATAGAGAGCAACCCTTCACATGCCTCCATATCGCATAAGGGACTGCCTGCCACTTTCCTCTGAAAAATAATGCTCACTTGTCAATCTTTCAAGACCCAGTCAGATAGCCGCCAGTCCCACGGAAACCTATTGAGGTGTATGCTTTGTTTCATCTGGGGCACGCCTCAGAGGAGATTCTGTAGAGTTGTATCTATGAATTGTCTCCAAAATCTAGGGTAGGAAAAAAGCGAACATTTGACAGAGCCCTAGTGTTGCTGTGCTATTGTGCTTAAGTAAGAAATACAAAATGTGTATTCATTTGCCTGAATGAAAGGAAACTCGTAGAGAGACATAAAAAAATGTCGATGAGACGGATCTGAAAAAACCCTAAAAGGTTAGAAACAAATGGCACCTATGCTCCACGGATACGGCTGTATTTCTTATTAAACACCGCTTGAATTACATTTCAATAGCACAATTGTCCCCGGACCTTTTTTGGGGGAAAAAATTGATTTATCACTGCCCTAATTACTTAAATTACTGCCTAATGATAAATAGACTAGCACACGGTTATGTACACAAAGGTACTGCATTCCTCCAGAAAAAGCAATTCTCTGTAGTCCATAGCACACACTATAAAAGTGTCTTGTGATTTATCTATGCAGCAGTATAAATAAAGAAAAACACACCCAGCAGCTTTAGGATGAGGTCTGCGTATCTGTCCATGCAAACATTTTCATGTCATTTTGAAATTACGCCACCTGTTTCAGTTTTATGATTCACAGCACCGATGCAAGTCAAAAACCTTACTTGTATTATGGTGGAAAATCTAACTTTGCCGCCAAATAAAAGACTTTTTCTGAGTAAGTTAACAACTAGTGACAACGCTCTAACAGTCGAGTGCAGCCGAGCGTGCCTACAGCCTCCTCTGAATCTGCTGAAAGAGATTCTGTCCTAAGCATCCCACGGGCCGTCTTAAATGAGGAGGTTTATATCAGTGTATCTTTCAGAGAAACACTGATATACGCAGAGAGAGATTGAATGTTTTGCAAATTATTCACAGGGATTATAAATCACACTGGTGTCAGAGTTTCCAATGATTGGAGAGGATGCTTCCTCATTCCTTAATACAAATGACATGGAAAACAACAGCTGCAGCAATAAAACGCTCTGCCATAAAGAAGGATAAATAAATGTACAAAAGGGAAAAGCCGGGGCTCATCATTAAACATGTCGGCATTTCTCAATGTCAGCTCAATGACTGTCTGATGTCAATGGTTGTTTTATTGTTGTCATAGTTGCTTGTTTCAGTCTTGTCTAATTCATTTATCTCACTCATGTCCTCTTTTACATTTTTTTAATGGATTTTAATCGTTATTGTTGTTGTAGTTGTTGCTTTTAAACCCTTGGGAAATGTTCTTAACCTTGGGTTGCCCAAAGTGGCATTTCAGGTCCTCAGTATTTGTCAGTCAACAATTTGCAGCACGTGACATCTACATGCATATTTATAAAGCACCTAGATGTGACACATTTTTAATAGTGACTGCATTTTTTAAGGCTTACTTGACATATTGGCTGGATATTTTACACAAACATGACTGGAGAACAAAGGCAGTATTTAAAAAGTTGAACACCTGTTCAAAAAGAACAGAAGTTGTAACTAAAAAAACAACTTTACGGCCAAATTTGAGAACATACATCAACTGGTACACAGCCTATAATTTCCCCCTCTGCAGCCCCACTTTAATGTCAACCTAACAGTACATAGATGACTTCCAATTTGTATGTTTAACATCCATTTTAGCATCATGCCAGGATGCCAGTTTCCTGAATTTTGCATTAAAGATAGCAATAATTTAATTAGCTGATGGCAACAGGGTGATAATGCAGCTAATAAACCTCTTTATCTGGAGTTCATGGCCTGTTTTGTTTATAGACTACTTTTAAAACCGAGTACAACATAATTAACAAATTAGACCGGGGATGTTGGAGCTGTATGCATCCTAACCACAGAGTCACTGCCTGAGCTTGTGCAGCATTCAAACAGGGACACCGATCTTCCAGAAACAGCACAGTCACTCTTCTTGGGTGCGTGGTTTGTGCCAAACAACCTCCCATTTTTTTCCTCCCAGATTTCAGGATAAATCATAACATAAAAATTATTTAACTTTTTTGTCTGTGGCAGCAGTGACAACTTTGCTAATAAATGCCTGATGGGGATTATATTCTCTGGCAGAGACTCCCTCCCTCAGCGGAATAAAGTGTAACCCCGTTTCTCCCCTTGTTTTACTTCACTTTGTCATTATGCAAGGCAGGAGCTGAGGTGGTTAACTACACCGAGTCTGGGTGAGTCTCTGGCTAATGAAGGTGGAACACAATGACACTCCATTTCCACATTAGTCTCCCCTTTTCCCCCTTTTCTTTTTCTCTGTGGGTTCACGGTGACCTGATCCTCCCCGCTCATCTGTGTCTTGTGACCGCTCCAAAAACAGGCTCACAAACACATGCTCATGTCTTTTACTAATATACTTATGAGGACCGTCTCCTTTCTTTCTTTGGCATCACACAAAGATGGCTGACAGAAGTAGACTAAAACAGCCGAATATTTCAGCGATCTATGAATCACACTTGAACTTTGTTAACATTTGTGGCCTGGTTTCATCCATCCAGTAAACAAGACAAAGGAAAAGAAAAACAAAATGTCATGTTCTGGGAGCAACGCAACTACACGAGGCCATGTTTTTCCCATTAAAATAACATAGCAGACAGATTTATTTAACACCAGCTCACAACAATAGTTGCCTCAACAAGAAAGGAATTTCGGACTGATTCCTGCACGTCTCTCATGCTTACATTTAGAAAGTGTGCTGCATTAAACTGCATTATAACTTTCCCCTGTGGCTGGAAGCTAGTTTAAGCAGCAGCTCTGCTCAGTGTAATATTACCAGTCTCAAAGGTACAATATATAACATTTCTGCATAAAAATGTCTAAAACTGCCATGACTAAACCCTTAAGTAAAGAAATCCCTAATTTTCTTAAATGCAATGGGGTGTTTAGATTTGGTCAGCTTTCAGCTGCTTGCCCGGTTTACTTACGTCAGCTACCAAGGTCTAGCATACCTGTCTGGCATACTTACAGTTATTTTTATTACGCTTGCATGGACCTCACGGTCAGGGGCGCCGTGAGGGGGAGAAAAGTGATGTCGAGTCTAACTAGTAAACAATAGACTAGTCAACTAGTCTTTTTTTAGTATGAAAATTATTAAAATTATTAACCTGTCACAATAATCAGGTTGCTTTATTTTTGCAACAAAGTATAAAATCCAGTCACCCTCTGATCCAGCCGACCCCCCTCCTTATTTCATGATTTGGTTTGGTCCAGGTGCACGCGCTCCTGGTTGACCATGAGCACGGTTACACGGAAGAGTCTCTCCGTTGAAAACTGAGGTCCGGGTTTCAAAAAATAAATTGGCAGGTGGAAATTAAACTCATAACAAAGTCCATATGAAAGAAACTGCTTGACTTTCCTAGTATTAGTTAACTTACTTCATTTCTAACAGAAAATAATGTGTTTGTGTTCCTTTAGCCAACGTGTAATTGGTGCAGGCAGACCCTCCGCACATATGTTTGATCACTAATCTGACGACCTGGTGCCCCAGCAAACCTCTGGCTCAGCTGTCCCACGCATCTCCCCAAACTCTCACTCATGACAGTGAACCAGCCCCACTGATATCCGAAGAAGTAGGTGAGTTCAGGGTAATGGTTTTTTTAAGCCAGTGTGTATTGCTCTGGATATATTTTGCACACTGTCTATGATTGTTAGGCATTTATATATATATGTATAATATGTAAAAATGTCAATGGCTTGCATATATCTCAGCAGTCTTGCATTAAAACAAAAAATCAATTTATGTAAGCAAGATACTGATCCATGTGTTCACGTTGTCATATTTTTAGGGTTGGTATGTTTGCAATATTAAAGTGGTGGGGCCCTTAATGATATTTTTTTCTTCACGTGGCCCCAAATCCCTGGCAGCACCCATGCCCATGACTGACTTTGTCAGAGTGCATTTCCCCCACCTGTAGCTCAGTGGAATAATGTGAAATGCCTCACTTGTTTGCATGTGTGCGTCCTCGTGCAGGGTGCACTAGACAAACAAAACAGGGAACTCCCTATGAGTGACATCTAAATCACTGAGATTCAGTCGATCCCACTGCATTAAATTGAAGTTTTCAGCCATGAAAGCCTTTAAACTTGTAGCAAAAAAATGTAGCAGAAAAATGGTCTTTCTGTTTTGATCTATGAGCCATTAGCCCTTCTGAATTTAGGACAGAAAACACAAAAACGCATCCCGGTTGAAAAATTCAAACCTTGGTTTAAAACAGGGTATTAGCGATATTAGTCAGCCTTAGCATTGGTCTTCACCAGCCTGAGCATTCGACTCATCCTGGTGACCGGAATGCATTTAAAATGCCAAATATTCCCAACTGCACAGCTGCTGGAGGTCTTGGAAAGCATAAAGGGAAATGAGAAATGAAATAGAAACAGTTTCCATCACAGGATAAATAACTTGGAGAAAAGGTTATTTGAGAATTACGCTCAAAAACATCAAACTAGACCTGCGAATGTAAATTTACTTTTAATCCACTATGACCAGTTTAAAATTTCTTGCACTGAGTTGTTTCAGCTTCCCGTCACCTGCTTGCACTGTTACAAGATTAATTTCTTAATCCTTCCTAATACTTTCACTTGCAGGCATTTTTAAGACGGGCAAGTGGCTTGCCCACTGCATGGCTGTTCCAATATTAATTGACTGCTGACAACTTTTTCTCATTGATGTAATGGATTCTCCAGATTGACTGTGAGCAGACTCATGATACCATGTAAACTATATTGTAAAGGCTGGGGAATTAACCGTGACGTATATGACCCCAATTAGTACTTATCACCATTACTTTGAGCACTGCAATCCTGTGAGGAGGATTTAAAACGATCATTGTCAGTCAGTTTGAGGGAAGTTGAAAAATGACACTGTCTCCTGCCCATCAGTTGGTCAACTTTAGCTGTAAGAGATATGGTGGGAAAAAAATGCATCGGAAGAAAATGTGGTGTTAGTGCGAAAGGATAAGTCAGCATTTTCTTTCACTGTGCTGTGGCTTAATAACGTTGAGCTGCTGCGGCTGAGGGTGATGATTAGATGCAAAGGTGAAAATCTAAGATGGTGGAAAAACTAACAAACCAATATATATTCATGAGGTTAATTAGAGGATGTGCTATAATGATGCCTTTTTGTTATTGGGTTCTTTGTCAAATGGAAACTGGCACTGGAAAGTGTCAGATTGCAAATCAATGCCAATTATATCAATATATTATGAGTCAATAATATTTTTTGGTTGGTTTGTGATGTTGCTGAACTGCTGTGAATTAAAGATAACATGAGTCGTGGTGGCAGCTTTTGGGTAAATATGCACTAATTCATATTGTTGGCTGTCAGTTGTGGATCGCTTTCCAGCGGCGACCAAGACAAAGAAGTTTTCATGATAAAAAGCATAATAACAATAGAAAGAGTTCATTTCTGTTAGTAAATCGTTCACATAATGAGTACTTACAAGAAAACAAAGCACATTTTAACCATCACGAAACCCTAATCATCGCTCACGGAGCACAGTGTTGCTGCTAAAACGGTGTATTAATATCATGGATATCAGATTTTGTGAAGTGATTTAATTGTAAGTAAATAAATACAACATTAACATTTAAGTCAGCATTTCGACGTATTTGATTATATTCATCACGCAGTAAATAAAACGGCGATACTTTTTTCTGTAGCTTTTTCTTTAAGCATCTCTGATTCCTCGCAGATGTTAAATTAAGCCATTAATCAGATATGTTTCTGGTGGAGGTGGGAATTTTAAAATAAATAAAACACACACTGATTGCTCACTGATTTACTATTGTGTTTCACAATTGGTGTTGTTATATCACTTTCAACCATCAAGTGGCTTGTAAACCAGCTCATGCCCAAATCATGAACACGAGCAGCATTTCAGGGCTGTATAATCACCTTGCTTATTATTCAGAGTAGTCTATCCAGTGTTGATTAATGCTTCTGAGCAAATATGTACAGAGGGCCTGGTTAATCTGCAGGACTGTTTTAATCAAGTGGACCTTTGTTTGTGTCCAGCCGTCTAGTTTGTCCACCAGCCGTGGGCTCTCACATGGTCGTTACATATCGATCACAGCAGAGAATTTCTGCAGAGTAGAATTTTTGTTTGGCTTGACTGCTTTCTACTTCCACCCACTCTCCTCTGTAACATCACCCTTTACCTCTTCCCTTACTCATCTGTCTGTATGTTTCCTCCCTCCTCCGTTCGGAGACTAGCCACTAATCCTCGGAGCGTTTTATCATGCAGTGGTGACAGTGGGTACTCCTGTCAGCTGACCTGACCCCAGCGGACCTCTGCCGCTATCGACCAAGTGACCCAGTGTACTGCTGAGGGAAAACAACATTTCCTGCAACTGCAGAGGGGTCCCCGAGCAGCGAGAGAGGAGCCGGCAATGTGACTGACACAGGGTGACAAACACTTTGAACTCAGACAACAGGAAATTAATGCATGGAGCGCCGCTCAAGGCACAGCACATTGCATGCGGCACACTTAAATTGACACGTCTATCCAGATGACACATGTTGATACTGTGGCTGTGGCCTTGGTTTCACTTGTGAGTCTCTGCATCTGGTTCTCCTCCAATACTGCTGGCACACTGGCCACATAAAGACAGGCCCTGCAGATACTGGAGCCGCCCTGTGAATACAAATGTAAGTGGCTTAGTCTTTTTTTATTTTTTTGCATCCAAAAACAAATCTCAATATGGCATCAGCAACTTGAAACTTAATGTGAAAATAGGATTGGCATTTGTGCTACTAAATGACCCCATTTAAAATCACTGAATGCAGGGGTTGCAGTTAGCTTGTGTGGGCAGTGATGGTATCTGTTATTTTAGCCTGGGGGGGGCCTCTGGAATTTAAGTGCTTAATCTTGTCTGCCTACTGAACCAAAAAGAAAAGCTGTTTGTTAGACTACATCTATGTGATGGTGTCTATTTTTTAAACTGCAGGTTTTGTGTGGAAGCCACTTGTGTCCTGTTGTAGGTTGTTTCAGTGGCGACATTGGCCATCAATGAAACAAGAAGGTATAAATAGATACATCTCACCTTCTTCCCCCTATTTCAGTTGAGCCATTGAGAACACTGGGTATCAAAGTCAAAACATGGTTATTATGTCCACTAGTTTTCATGACTTCATAGCCACACAGTATCCGATCTCCAGTGGCCAAGCTAACGTAAAAGGGCAGAGACTCATTTTACTGTTGGACACAAAACAAACAGAGACATTTCCCGCAATTCCTGAAAAGGGACACCAAAGGTTCCGCCCAAAGTGCAACTGTGTTAAGAGTATATAGGGTTTTTGCATAGAAGCCTGCATTTTTTTGTAATTTTACACCAAGTGCTTTTTTTTGTCATACATGCATTAAAATGATGAAACCCATCCACCTGAGAAAGCAAGTTTAGAATAAGTTGTTGTTAGACCTGCTATTGCTGTATATAAATGCAAAGAGGCACTGCCCTATACCAGTAAGCTTTTATGCATTCGATTACCTAAATTTACTGTGTGCCATGCCCACGCCACTGTTTTAGATAACTGGTGTCAGAGCTATGTCGTATGAACATACCTTTACTCTTTTCCACATGATTTCTTCTTCCTGATCTTAATCTCAATAGTGCACTGCTGACATACATAAATATTTGATTTTTTTTAACGTAGTTTCTTTCAAGTTGCACCAACCTGACTGCATTTAAAGCACAAAAAATTCAGCCATCCAGCTGTTCTTCCTTTATCAGCCAAAGAACCGACTTCACCGAGCTACCCAGTCACAGCTGTGAGCCATAACGTCGAAGAGAGTCGTAATGTGGTTCATACTTGATATCACCTTCAAGCTGAAAAGCCCTGATGTACTCAAGACAACACAACCATCGAGCATCTGTCGGAATCCCCCAGGCTCTGCTTTAACTTAGTTGACGAGTACATGTGCAGCGAGGAAATATTGCATTTCCCCAAAAGCCAGACAGCAAAATGAACATTTGCCATAATGATTGCATTACAGTGTAGGCTTATGCATTTAATTACAACATCAGACCTGAGTCGCTTATTAAAATGATATGAAAGTTAGGACCTTTGCAGCCAGGCTGTACACAAAGGGTGAAACTAATCAATCAGGTGGAGGCACGAGCGTATTCCATTACACTTATTGAAATACATTCATAATAAAAGTCTATTTCCAGGGCTTTTGCTAGAACATGTAATAGGCACCATTCATAGAGCTGAGTGTCAATACTATGATTATCACAAATAAGCGCAAAGTAATTTACCCTTCTGAATTAACAGAGAAATGACTTGGAAGGCGGAAGCGTGCCTGACATTAGACCATCTGATCATTTATGATTGTTGGGGATATGAAACCCCAGCTCAGATATCATTAATTGCTTGTCCTCCCTTTTTCAGTCAACATAATGCTTTTCTCTGTTCCTATCTGCAATGTGATCCATTGAATCTGAGATGTAATTTACATGATTGACAAGACATTTTATTGTCGTTTCAGACATAAGAAGTTTAAAGAGAAGGCTTTAAAGGTCATGTCAGTAATTTCATCAGCTAAGAAATGTACTGTGGATAGATTTCAGGGCTTTCCTCTAAGGATGAAACAATGGCACTGCATAATAATAGCACCATCCAGCCACTTACAAAAGTAATGTGTCGGGCTTGGTTTAAAGTACAGAAACGACTCGGACACCCTTTATTTATATTCTTGTACAATGATGACGATTGAAAAATTTCACCAGTGCGGCCGTGCCATTCTAAACTGTGGCCCTTTAGTTTAAGGTGTATTTACACACAGCCAGCCAACAAAGTAGCTCCGAGTGCCGTTATTGGCCAAGAGTAAAACGAAAAAAACAAAAGATGTTGATATGAATCAGAGAAGTGCGATGGATTCCTAGAACTGCATTCTCATTTTAATAAAATGAAATCAGATTAGATCTCACAACACTTCACTCATGCTATATTGAAACTGACCTACAGTTCAGTAGACATTAAATTATAGAGCATACTGTATATTAATTTTCTCTGATGGCTTTATTTGTTCTTGTTTTATTGCTTTAGGTCTGGCTATTCTGCATTTGAACACATGAACTAACTGATTATTCATTAATAAAACAAGTGACCTGAACCCAAATCGTTTCATAAACAACAAAATCTCTTTGCTTTTTCAACACTTGTTGGACATACTCGGAAAAATACAGGCTGCTTTGCTTGTATGGAAAATCCTTTCTCTTTCTGTTCTCTCTCACAGTGAAGAGAAGTGGAGCAAGCTGTGCATTTTGCTCTTATAACCAGATATTTGACTAAGACAAACTACTACACAAATAGGACAATGACAACACAAAGGCAATCCAAGTAATATGACAAAGATCACAGACGAAAAAAAAAATGTTCTTCAAGATTATGCTCGCGCACAGTTCCTGGGACCCTGTGGGACCACTTGCCCAGGATTAGCATGACAAGGTTCCATTGCAAAGGCCCCTCTGAATCTTAATGAGAAACTACAATCCAACAGAGACATTCATAATATATTTTATATCTTCTCTTCATAGCCTCCTTGCACATTTGCCACCAGCAAGGAAACTCAAAATCAATATTCAGCTGGAATGCACACCAATGCCCAAGGTTACCCCCCCCCGCCTTTCTGTTTATCAATTATAAATATAGTAATGAGCCTCAAAAATGTAATGCATATTTTACAAAAAGATTCCAACAGTTACAATTTGTGTATTAACACGTATGTAATGTTTTCATCAGTACTGCATTACATTACCATGCAGTTAGGAATGTAGTTATTATTGCTATTATTATTATTATCTGCTCAGATCTTTGATTATGATGGCATTGAATATTTTTCTCTGTGCAAACACGAGTACTTTATGGCTGCAGTGTTTTTAAGTGTTACCATTTTTTCTGAAGGCTCCTTGGGTCTCTGTTGTTTTATATTTTGCTTTAGATATCCGAGTTGTCTGACTCACTCTGATTTAAGTTGCAGGAAAATGTGCTTTGTTATGTCTCTGTGAATATCCTGATTAGAATGAAAGCAATGCAAAGATTGCAGTAGCTATCCCGCCATATCATATTTCCTTCTTAAATGTCCTTTAGAAACAAGCAGGCTAGGCGAGTGGACATTAACTGGTTACATATTCCTTCTCCTCTTGTCAAATAATGAATAAAGATGTTGCTGCTGTGTGAATACAGCACTATAATGGATTATTTTACATGAGACACGGCATACAGTAGGTGTCTTGTGAGTGGGAGTTATCTGTATTGGCCTGCAGAAGCTTGTACACAGCAGGAGATCCTGTAGTTATTGCTTGAGGCTTCCCTCCGGCAAGTGCCAATGAGT
Source organism: Oreochromis niloticus (assembly GCF_001858045.2). Lineage (NCBI taxonomy): Eukaryota > Metazoa > Chordata > Actinopteri > Cichliformes > Cichlidae > Oreochromis > Oreochromis niloticus. The sequence goes on along the minus strand of NC_031980.2, from coordinate 36,666,747 downwards.
TTATCAGACGAATATTAGATTTACTGATAAGATGGAGTCTCTCTGCTGTGAAGGACCTGAACACAAGATTTAAAGAATGCATCATTCCTGATTACTAAAAACTATGTGATAACTCATGTAATTACGTAAGAAAATTGTGTTATACAATTTATTAAACTCTGTGGGAACTGGACATGTGCAATGTGTTACGCACTGCATATATTAGTCAGAAACAGTCCAGATGAAATGATACAGTACTGGTACTACCACACCCACCAGTACAAATATTATATTTTATTTCCTTTCTCTTCGTAGGAGTGTTAAGTTTCCTTCAGTTTTTCTGCTTGGTTGATCGATCACTTTAATTATTGTGTGTTTTCTCTTATTTGTGGTTAACAGTACACTGGTTCCATCATTGCATGTTTATAATGTGACAGTTAAGTTTATTTGTACTCCTTTCGATTGTTTATGTCTGTGTTAAGGGCGCACTAATCCAACACGGTTGCTTTGTGAGGCTCACAGTTTTTAATGTTCACAGACCTGGAGGCACGAGTATTGAGACTGAAGGACCTGCACTAAGAGTGAAGCAAGACACAGCAGGTCTCTGACAAATTCAGAAGTCTGGGGATGAATGGTTTATTTTGCTCTCTGTTTGTGAAAGGCTGGAACAGCATCTACAATGACTTTTAATGAGATCGCAAGATAATTTATGAAACTGCTTTAATTTTTTTTTCACAGTTTAAATGCAATCAAGAAACTTCATACAAATAAGTTAATCGCCATGTATCGCACCTCACTGCAGTCTGTTGTTTAGTTGTTTCATCAGGAGACGCCAAGCAAGTCAGAAGGAAGGGATGTTTTAAGACTTAAAGCCCTTCAGAAGTACACATTTACACCACTGGAGACTCCAAAGCGCTCACACTGGCACTGTTTTGATATATTTCAATAAGCTAGACATTGATGTCTAAATGCATAATTGTCTGGCCAGTCTATCCATTAATCTCAATGACTAGTTCATGATCCTTACTCACCTCATGTTTGTGCTTAGGATTTGTCTTATTCTGATTACAAGGACTTTGTGGGTTTCACCTTCAAATTCAGTCATAGGAAATAGCTGTTCCTCCTTGAGGTAAATGGGAACTCTGTATACTGGCAGGGAATGGCTTATTTCATCTTTTTTTTTCTGAGCCAGTCGCTCTCATCCTTTTTTCATTTGAAATCCTGCATCTAGTAATTTCATAATTATGGGAGGGGATTATAACGAAGGCAGCTGGAGCTGCAGGTTAATTGGATTTTTCACCTCGACGGGACCGGATCTAAGTCGCCCATGGGCCGCAAATCTGCACATTTGAAGTTGGGGACAGGACAAAGGAGGCTGGGGGAAGAAAAGAGTAAGCAGTTAAAGGGTCCCCTTTGACTTCAAGAGTTTGGGAAGTTACTTTTGCGCTGCCAGTTACTGTTTGTGGTTTCAGAGGTTTTCCTTTGCTTGTACACAATTGCCTTCATCCACGCTGATGGCATCTATAATTGGCAGTGTTTTCCGTTCACAGGAGTTACTGCTGCAGTAGCTATTGCAGCAGCTATTGATAACCTCAGAGAAATACCCCAAGGGTTTGAAAATGAACTTCTTAAACAAACTTTCAACAAATACATGAATGCATACTACTTGCAAGAACAGTCACACTGTGCTCTGTTTTTGAAAGAAATACCAAATTGATTGGATTGATCACCGGTGGTGCAGTGGTTAACAGTGTCACAGCAACAAGGTCCTGAGTTTGAATCCACCGGCTTCCTTTCATGTGTGGAGTTTGTTCTCCCCATGCCTGCTGGGATTCTTTGGCTTCTCTGGCTTCCTCCTACAGTGCAAAGACATGCGTGTTAGGTGAATTTGTGATTCTAAATTGGTTCGTAGGTATGATTGTGAATGGTTGTCTTTTCTCTCTGTGATAGATTAGTGACCTGTACCCCACCTCTTGCCCTGTGACAGCAGTGACGGGCTTTAACCCGACAACTACCCTGAATTTACTGAAGAAAATGGGTGGATGGCTCATAAAATGCATTTAAGCACTTGATTAAAGTAAAAGAATTGGCGTGAATTTATTTTAAAAATGATTATAACATCTCAGTCGATCTTAAACAGAGGATTAGTTAAATAAATAGCTTTTTAAATGTCTCTTTTAAATCTGCTTTCTGCAAAAGATTGATTGTTTTACGTCTCCTGGAGAGGGAAAAATGATGCTGGAGACCTTCACTGCACTCTGGAAACGCACATTAAATCTTTTCATCGACAGGAAAATGTCTTTCATGCAATTTCATCATATCCTACAGAAATCCTTAGATCCTGAAAATGATCTCAGACTTGACAATCAGACAGTCACAGCTATGTTTGGTCAGATATTACTCCTGTGCTTCTTTCAGTCAATAACCCATTCGTCTTAAATAGTTTCACTCTGATTCTGCTGACAGTATTCTCTACTTCTGTTTCCAGAGGCTGACTTGTTCCTCCGTGGGAGGAACCAAGCTCTCAGCCCCTCGGCTCCTGGCCTACTTCTGAATCAATGTTTGACAAAGGGCGAGTCTCTCCCTCAGCAAAAGGCAGGGAATTAGAGAAGATCTTGAATGGTGAGAAGGCCACACGCAAAGCTAGAGGCTGTATAGTCCACATTCTCTCTCAGAGACAAACAGTCAGTGCGAGCTCATATTTCCCTGTCCTCAATAATGAAAATAAACCTGCTTACACACCAAGTTTATCCACGTCGAAGGTCACCGTGTCGGGATAAACAAACTGCAGTTAGAGAGAGGGGTGAAGAAAGGGTTGGCAAATATTTGTTTGCCTGTATTTTATGAAGACCTGACTGACACCACTGAAACGTGAGCTTCGGCTGTTAAAATGAACTTTATTTTACAATTTGTACATAATCTTGCACTGGAGTTTTTTTTTTTGTTTCAGGTAAACAGATAAATCGGGTGAATGGTGCTTCTGAGTGAGATTTATCCTAACAAAAACAATGAGCAAAGACAAACCTGCAGGTCTGACAATGGAGCATTGCTTTCAGTGTTAACTGTGGTGGAAGTTCTGAGGTTTAACACATTGTTCTGCACTCAAAAAGGCATATTTTCCCTCTAAGTGTGGGTTAGCCACTTCTTTTTAATACGCATTGTCAGTTTAGCATTACTTTTTGTGACTTTTACGGCACATATTTTGTCATTCCGCTGTCAAAAAGACTATCAATTCGTTATAATATTTATATTTGTCATTCTTAAGACTAATTTTATGCTTTCAAATTATGTGTACGCTATCAAACGTTAAGGGATGTTAAACACAGATAAAATGGCGCTGCATGTTTTACAATGCAGGAAATCAATATGCTTTTTTTCTCATTATTATGCATGTCATTATGCCTGCCATTTCAACAGTCAACAATCACCACAACACTTGATTCCAAACTGACATTCAAGGGGTCTGTACAAGAGATCACAAAAAAAGGAACATAATTCTTCTATGACAATTTGAAGCCTCAGATAATTGCACAAAATGTCACATAATTGTTGAAAAAGTCAAAACAACACACAGCCCACACAGCCTTATGTGCACTGACATAAAGTGCATTTTTGCTAAGTTCTGAGTCATTTCCTTCAATGCCAAATGGTAAACAGTGCAATTTCCAGCAACCCTGCTGAGAGCTGTCACTCTGCCTCAACTGGTGTTATATTAAAATGCTTCAGAAATTAGCACTACCTGAGGCATAAACCACCCAAGAACTGACTGTGGGCTCCAGCAGAAGCAGACATTAATTAGAGCAAATATGTGTCATAGCTGGACATATTATGTATAATATATTTCTACAGCTGCAGCCAAGTGTTACATTGACCCCTTGTTAGGTCTGTGGACACATTTCCACTCCCACACGGCATTTTAAGCCAACATCTTACTACAAGACTTCCGTACTGCCAGACCCTTTAATGGCGCTCAGTCTAGTGCTCATTTAAAAATATACTAAGTGGACAATGCTTTGAACCAGTGTCGGGGTTTTTTGTGTTTTTCTTAGCCTTTATTAGTGTCACAACCACACAGAGGAACATTTACAATGCAGTTTTCCTACCTGAGTTTCTCATCTTTGAATCACATGGAAAGATTTGGCTTCTCTGTAACACATACGCGCTCTCTAAACTCTGCAGTTAGCAAAGAAATAGCAGGAAAAGAAAGCAAATAAACACTCTAGAAAATAAATTCACTAATTTACCTGTCAAGGTGCTCGGGACTTAACTTGTAACCTGAGTCAAAAGTGTATTTTGTCCATAGCAAAATAATAAAAGCTGTTTTCTCAAATAGTACCAAAACCACAAACCATTAAAAAGCAACTGGCATTTGACAAAAAATCTCACATTTATTTTATTTGTTAAACAAGTGTTGAACTTTACATCAGTCTTAAGTGAAGAGCCCCTTGGTAACATGTTTACATAAAAAACATGAGCTACAGTACAGCATGTATACCAGTGCTGGAAAATATTCACACATTTCCCATTTATTTATTCTTTTTTTTGGAAAGATTTTAATAAATAAAATATCCAAACCCAAGCGGAAGAACTACATTTATGATAGGAACTTTATTGTTCAAAGTCGCTCGTTTCATTTGCGCTCGCCCACCACTCTGCCGTTACTTAAAAAGATCTATATCTGCCAGAATTACACAAAAAAACTGTGCAATGCATAAGTCACCTTAACTGGGGTTTTTGCATTCCCATTCTACCAAAGTAAATGGCAAAGTCAAATAAACATATTTAAACATGGGCGATATCGATGGAAGAAAAAAACACTGTTCACAAGTGGAAAAGGCGATAATGCATCTTTGTAATTAGTTGACTCGATCTCTCTTTTTATAAGCCTTAACGTTCAAACGCACTACCATGAATGAAGTGTTGGAACCATAAACACACTGAATAACATATGTGCAACTTCTACACAATAGTCTCTCAAACGTTAGATTTTGCAATTATAAGGTTTCTTCATATTTATGGTTTCCCATTGAATTTTTTTTATTTTACACTAGCAATACAACAAAATATATATTTTAGCCATTTTTCCTTGACAACAGTTCAAGTTACAGTTGAGAAAATATAAGGCCAGGGGCTTGATTGCTAGTGGTTATACAATCCAAACTTGATGGTGATGGAGACCGGTCAGGACCTTATATTCCTTTTCTAACAGTTTGATCAGGAACACTTTGCAAACATGTCCATGTCCTGGTCCAGGGGTACTGTTCTGTATACAATATTTAAAAAAACCCAACAAAAAAGAAAAAAAAACAGGCTTCAGCTAGGTTGTTGGGGAGTGTATGTACAGCCTTTTGACTGGGAGGTTGCTGATTGGATGTAGCCAGTACTGATTCTTTCTCGCTCTCTATTTTTTTTCCTTTTTCCTGTTTTTTCCTTTTTTTTCCTTTTTTTTTTTTTTACATTTTTAAATTTTCGTACCTTAAAATTTTCTCAATTAATCAACAGCAGCAGCACATTTAAATACATAGTTGGCTTGTCTCTTAAAATTGAAATTTGACTCTGCATTTTATGTACAGTCTCATTAAAACTCTGCACTGCCACAGCTGTGCTCCAAGTCTATTGGTCTGCAGGGAAGTTAGGAAGGGTGGCATGAGAAGAAGATGGCAATGGAGATGTAGGTTTGCAGATGGCTAAGTGTAAATGGCGGGGCTTTTAAGCTCTCTTCAAATAAACAAACAAACCCCAAACAAACAAACAAAAAACCCATTAAAAAAACGTAAAGAAAAATGCCTCCCTTCCCTTTTATAATGTCCTCCAAGAGTTCAGGGCTGCAGGAAGGCTGGGAAAGGTCTGGGGATGATTTAAATACATTTAAAGGCTTGTCACTAACTGCATCTGTCCTTCTCGTACGTCGCCTTCAGGGATGCTGTCCTCTTTAGTAATGGGAATAATGTAACCATCGCTGCTCCCTCGGCCTATCTGGTAATAGGCTTGGAGCTGCTGGCCACCCCCCAAGTTAGGCATACTCTTGTAGTAAACGTCCTCATTCTCGCTCCTCTTGGAGGGGGACAGGTCCTCCACAACATCAGGGCTGCTCTCGGGGTACGGAGAGTCTTTCAGATTAGGCATACTAGTGTACAGGGAGTCTCTGTTTGGGGACTGCAGACTATCATCGGGATTGGTGGGTGTCAGCTCGCTGACAAACGTATCGACTCCCCCATCGGTCCTCACCTTCTTCTGGGGTGCATACAGAAGCGAGTGAGTCCGCTGGGGGATGAGAGGTGCCTCCAGCTCCTGCTGATGGTGCAGCTCGAGGCCCACCGTGTCACCCACGTGGACCAAAGACGAAGCGTCAGCCACAATAGCGTCATCTTCGCTGCTGCTTCCACCTACCACCGTCACCTTGGGCGGAGCCCGCTCCGTGTGGTGGTGATGGTGGTACTGCGGTGGCTGCTGGTGGTGGGGTGGATGATGTAAACTGTGGTGCTGCTGCTGTTGCTGTTGGTGGCTTTTATTACAGGCACGCAGGTTGTTGTGTACTAGCTCGGAGATTATCATTTTCTCAAAGGCAGCATCGTCCAGACTCAGGCCGCAGTCTACTACCTGCACACTGTCGCCAAAGTCCCCATTACGGAGCGAGTAGCTATTATTAAAGTTACCATTTAGCGGTAGAGTATCCATTGCACTTGTGTCCCTCACCGCATTGTTCAGTGAGTGCCCTGCAAAGAAAGGCAAATAGAGGGGATGTCACATTAGTCAAACACCAATAACAGCAGGGGGAATAAAACAGAGCATTAATGCTGTTTAGGATGCAGTTTCACATGGAGGTCAAATAAAGCCATGCCGTAAATCTGTTAGTTAGGCACAATCCTCAGCATACGCAGGCATGCATCACTTGCATTGAGAAATCATTTTACTTTCTCACATATACATTTTCACTTTCCCTTTTAAAAAGTTGCTTTAAGAACAAACAGGAAGGGGTTTGTGCGCTTAGTTCTGCCACAAATGTGAAAAAGATCCCAAACAACATTAAGAAACAGACAGTAATCACCATCACAACACACCGGGCAAAAAGTGGATGTCCACATGTATGAAGCCACAGACGGGCAAGCTACGACACTTAAAGGTTTTCTAGCAACTAATAGGTTGGATGTGCTGAACTAAAGAAAAGGACAGAGATGGCAAAAGATGACATAAGACAGAAAAGGGAAAGTGGTCATGTATCGACATGGGACAGCCATCTTTGTTCTCACTACAAGGGGAGCCCACAAGCAGCACTCCACCATCACCACACACAGCAGGTGAAAGGACTCACTTTAGACAACTCACATCATGTCTGTCTGCTCAGGCTATCTGGTCTAAGAGCAGCTGATGTACAAAAGAAAGTAAAATGATTTATTGTAACATGAAGAATCACTCAAAAGAACAACAAAATGTAACGGTCTTAACTGCAACTTAGCAAGAGCAAGGGTTCAGCAAATGAAATAATTAAGCATCGGCTAGCTTTTAGTTTTCCGAGCTAACTGCCGGCAGCCGCTTTGTTGTCGATTTTTTTTTTTTTTTTAGTTGAGTTTGTGTCGGTACACTTGCTGTCCATTAGTTGGCAGCTTGTGTACCCAAAGCTGGCAAAGGTCAAAGCCTGCCCGCAGCTCGGCACTTGGCATCCGTCACAGTAACAGTTCCCAGTGAGACCCCGGTCACTAGCAGAACAGCTCAAGAAAAAAAACAGCTGCTGCTGAGGTCAGACTCAGTCATGTTAGGAATTTCTCAAAGCATGGAAGTCATGGAAAGCAGCAGAAAAATATATTTGTAATACCTCGACTGAGAAAGGAGATAAAGGAACTCTGCTATGGGTACTGCACCACTTTAATTATAACATTAATTCAATGTCCATGGCAATTCATTATGTCAATGTCCAGGAGGGGTGGACCGATTATGATTAAAGGGAAAGATTTTACAGAGATTCTGTGGAAATTTCAAAAAAAGTATGAATAACGAAAACTAAAGCTGAACAGCTGCAGCCATGACATCCATGTGTGTATGCCCGCTAGAAGGCAATTTAGTGTCCAGACAGGTGTTTCTGGGGGAAAACAGTGCGGGGAACACTACTGGACACTGAAACTGCTGTATGCCACACAAGGACAAACAACTGGAGAGAAAAGAAAAGACATGAAAAAAAAAGGTAGAAAGAAAAGAAAAAAGAAACCTTTGTGACAAAAGCTGTTCTGACGGGGAGAAAAAAAGCAACACATTTTGTTTTGGTTAAATCTCAAATTAAGCAAAAGAGACAATAGCAGAGTAATAAGCATTTAGAAGCTCTGGAAGAATATTTGATATTTTATTGTCTTTCGAATTTGGGTAGATAATTTTGTGAACCGCTTGCTCACTGAGTGTGTGTTAATGGCCTAAAGTGAACCAGTGATTGTGCCGGGGTTTTGTTGGGTTTTTTTAATAAGCATGCTGAAAAAAATTTACATTTGATAGGCAAAGTTAAGTTTTACTCCCATACTTGTCTCTCTGTAGGTCACTAGAAGGAAGCACAAGGGAAAAGCACAAAACATGACAAAGGAGGCCATTTCAGTTTCAAAATAGAATACATGTATAGATATATATAAAAATAATCACAGCACAGTCTTTACAGTGTGGTATATGCTCAAAAGTCATGACCAACTGTGTTACAGTAAAGCAAGTCTGTATGTGTATCCAGCTACTAATGCAACGCTGCATGATTTTTCTTGCAGTTTAATGTGTTTTGAAGGGGAAAATTCCCTCTGAAGCAAACAAAAACTAACAAATGACCTGTTCAGTTCAGGAGAATTCATCATAATAATCATGCAGTTTATACTGCGGCTGCACAGTTTGCATTATTTTAAGGCAGAACGTGTAGTATCTCTTTCCCATCTTAATCATCATGTCCCATGCAGAGTATGGATATTAGAAATACGAGAACACATATGAGACTCTATTGAGGCGAACCACAAAAATCTCTGGCGTGCATGAAAATGTGTGCATTTTCACACAGACACACACACACACACACACTCTCACACTAAGTAGTGTATCAAGCATTTGGGAGACAGTGATTCAGAAGGAAAGGTGATACTGCCGAACATCCTGCTTTTCTTTTAGCGTGCTGTACACTCAAGTCAGATACAAAAGAGGCAGAGAGAGAGCAGGTAAAGACAGAACAGGCAGAATGCAGGTGAAAGTATCAAGTAAGCACACCTGGTGAATTAAACACTGGAGCTGTGGGAGTGTTACATACGACTGTCTCAGCCAGTAAGGTGTTATAAGGGTTGTTAGTGCCTTGTGGTCGCAGGAGAGGATTTGTTAGTAGATAGTTCCCGGTCATTCCTGGAGCAGCAGGACAGAAGAGGAGCATTGAGAAAAAGAGATCAAGGAAATTAGCAGCAGTTTGTCGAGAGAGGCGTGTGGTGTCACTTTGCTTTTTACGCAAAATCTGAAACGTTGTGATTGTACAGAGTAAAGTTTGAGTAGCAACCGGGGAAATGAAAAAAATATTCAACTTTGTGCTGTCCTTCTACAGTTATTTAGTTCATTACGTGTGTTGAAAGGCATTTATAACCCATTTATTTACCAACTAACATTTGAAACAGCTGTGCTCATTACTGCAATTTTTCACACTTCTCGCATTTTTTAAGTCAAGCTCGGTTATTAGTATTATTTTTCTCCCAAAAACAGCACCCTGTTATTGTGCAGAGGTTTTGCTGCTGGACCAGGTCCAAACATAAGTGCTCACAAGAGACCAAGACGAACACGTCCAAGTCAAAGTTATTATTAAGTCTTAATTTTTTGCCACTTGCTTCCAAAAGCTCATCTTCTTTCCATTTCTCCCCCTCAGCTTGCAGTGTGTTTTAAGGATCTGAGGTATTTCGGCTGCCATTTATCACCTGTGTTAAATGCCATCTGTCATGTTGAGAAGTCTCCAGGGATGTTTTTAATGACAGGGAAGTGCTTCTAGGAGATAGAGCCATCCTTCAGTGCACTGTCTCTCCAGGGTAACGAGGCAGCTACACCCCAGAGTGATCAATATCCAACCTTTACATTAACATCTCCAGGAAATTATACTGATGGCCCAAAAAAAAGACTTCTATTTTGATGCTGATGTATCAGCAAGCCAAAATGTGTTTTAAAGCCCTAGGTGTAATGTTGTAATTTGTGACAAGTGACAGCAAAATAAAAAAAAGTGACCGCAAAGAGAAGCAGAGACAGGAGTCAAGAGGAGGGGAGAGGAGTTAAGCTACCTTGGTGTAAACCCTCTTTCCCTTCGCATGCTTGGAAAGCCATTTCAGAGAGCAGCAGAAAGCCTAACAACACACTAAGCACTCCAGGTCAGCCAGAGTTGAACATCATCTTCTCATCATCATATTTGTGCTCAAGCTAAATAATAAATGACAGTTTTTTTTCTCCCTCTCCCTCCCTTATAAATCCCACTGTAAAGTAAGAGAGGTCACCTTACATGCCAGGCTACAAACCGCCTTTTTAAAGCAATGTTAAGATTTTCCGAAAATAAAACTTTGCCACTCCACCCCCTTCCCCGCCTTTTAAGTTTTGTCTATGTTTCCCCTGAGCTTTGGTATGAACTTTGGACAGCCAGCACTTAAATTAAAAAAAGTTCTTCCAGCCTTGCCCCAATTTAAGACTGACATTACTGGCCAGAATGACAGCTCACAGAGTATTTGAGGATGGATTTTTGTAATCCTTTGCTGGCAGAACAGGGAGACTACACTAAAGACCTAAATCTTCTTTTTTTTTACCGTACTGCTCTGTCTTTTCAAGCTGAATCATTTATTACGATTACCAGAGTAGGACCCTAGACGGTGTTGGTGAGATCATTGGAACTTGGAGGTATTTTAGCTGGATGATGAAATGTGTGCATAGGTGTGCATGTGCAGAGAAATGAGGTGTGAACTGACCTTGGTTAAGGGTGGAGGTGCTGTTGATGTCACCTGAGATAAAGGAGGACTCAGATTGCTTTCTTACGGTGTCATTCCACATTCTCCTGATACGACTCTGTCAGGTCAACAAGGGACAGTCATTAGGACTTTAAACAAGCCCGTTCACCTTTCAGATCAACTTTCATTCGATTTCCCCCTACATGCTACGGACTATACCACAAACCCACTAATATGCAGCGAGGCAGGGGCAGTAGTAACCGCTCAATCCCTCTGTATGAGTTTTTCAAAAACTAATTTTATGTAAGTCAACTTCTGAACAACTTCAGCTCCAGTTATGACTCTTTAAAATAGGCTGGAGGTTATACTGAGACGGGGATGCTTCTCTATAAGCACATTACATCTGGAGGTATTGTCTGCTAAGGTCTATTAGCCTTTAATAAGAACCGGATAAGGCGAGGACAAAGTTGTTGTTTTCTTCTTTGTAATTTTGGCTCTCCCTGTAGTAAAAAGTGCCTGCAATGCTTTTTAAACAGTGCAATATTTCCTTCCCATGCACATGGCGTTAGTGAAAAAGGATAAAAGCAAGAGCTAAAGGGGCCAGAACAGAAGAAAGGTACTCATGCAGTACAGGAGATGCTGCTTGTAAAAAAGTGGGATAATGTTGGTGTCTTCTCATCTACCTCTGAGGTTAAGATGCAGAATGTGCTTTTTTTACATTTTCAAGTACATTTTCCTGATGAATCGTTTAAACAGTGGGGTTATTAACAATGTAAGAGAGCTGTACGATGAGTCCAGGATACGCCGCGCTCTCATCTTATCCTGGCACGTGGCGAGACTCTCGCTGTGCAAAATTGGCGGTGTACCTGTGTGCCAGAGGAGTAGCGTGCGCTGGTCCGTGTGGTGGAAGTCTTCGCAGAACCGTGCGAGCTCTCAGTCGGCAGCCCTCCGCAGCAGTACGTGTGGCGGAAGCACTTGCTGTACTCTTTGCGGACCTACGCAGGCAAACAGCCAAGTGTTTAAATACAATGTTGACTTTACATATGACTTGGGCGAGAACCAGAATGAGGCAGTGTTTGTTCTTTATATCAGCATCTGTGAATTCAGCTGAAGGTTTGGCCTTGACTGCTCAAAAGCCATCTGCCTTTCACCTTGAAAGAGAAAAACCGTACGCAGTGCAGAGGCAGAGTGACAACTTACCTTTTTCTGGAGAAGGCAGTGGAAAATGAAGATAAACATTCCTTGGAAGGTGTTGAATATGGTGAAGAGGTACGCCATAACAATGGAGGCCTCGCTGATGAAGAAGAGCCCAAAAGACCAGGTGAGACCGAGCAGGCACAGCAGAGCAAAAGCACCCATGACCCAGGATCTGAGGGACGACAAACAAGACACAGGACGAATCCAACGTGAGGGAGGTTCTGTGACAGAACAGTGACTGGAATATGTAATCACCCGGTTCCACTATGAAATATGTAGAAAAGGCTGAAAACCAGGTGGGAGGAAAACAATAAAATGAAAAAGAAAATACACACACACACATATCATCACAACCCCTTCCCCGCTGTCCCCACCCCTCCATCCTCACACACGTGCAGATTCTGCCCTCAGACAAGGCAAGAAATAAGGAAAAGCTTGACCCGCTTTTCTCTTTATACCTCTCTATTTATTAAAACACACCAACCTCTATAACAAGACAGCACGACATGTTTAAAAATAACTCAACAAAAGCAACAAACACTATCATATTCAACTACTGAGTGCGCTATCAGAACTGGAGGAGCTACGCAGACGTGGAAAGAGTTCAAGGAAAACTCCCTGCTTCGTGTGTGAAGGTCCTGCGGAGCCTTCGCACACCAACAGTGGTCACGGTTCAATGATCAAACACAACAGTAACGACAGTAACGACAACAAAACTGGATTTCAAAAATGATGGACGTGGTGGAAGTGACCGGTCACAAAGACAGTGGATGAGAAGCTTAGAAGCTGCAGTTTGTGAAAGGAAATGATAGAAAGAGGAACAAAAAAAAGGCACGGAGGAACAACGTGGGATAGAGAGAATAAACTAGAAGCTGAGGAGACGACTTCTGGGCAGTATGTTCTTACTTGATAAACCGTTTATTATCTTCATAGCTAGAGAGCATGATAGGCAGGAAGAGAGAAACACAATTAGATTAGAGCGCATAACAGCTTGGGTTAGTCGGCATTTGAGTAAGATATCGTCAACTTTGATTCCAGGGAAATCACGGGAGGCAATGAAATAAAGGATCTAACAAGAACTGAGACTTGTATATTTTGCTGCTGATGATTCAATTACAAAAATCCCATGTAGAACATTCGGTGTGAGCACGCTGTCTGTAGCTGAATTTGCATTTATGCTCCTTTACACGTGGGTGGTGTTGTGTGGGTAAAATTATCTGAGGTGCGTAGTAGAAGCTTACCCAGGCAAATCTGTATTATAGTAGCCGTCACAAACGCGATAATTACTGGTGTGGATTGCAGAACAGAGACAGGAGAGAGGAATGACAGAAGAAAAAGAAAGGAGAGGGTGTGCGTTAACTTTGGCTTCACATGCAACATGCAGCGACCATTGTCTGACTTCAACATCAAACTTTGGCACGAAAAACAGCGACAACAGGAAACAAATGATCACAGAGGAAACGGCTATTAGGCAAACGGTGCATTTCAGTACAAACAAGCTTAAAAGAAATCATTTCTAACATCCGACATCAAAATGCGCAACAATCTGAACGCCACCAAGTTCAGTAAATACTTTCTGTAGTGGTTTCCTTAAAAGGGAGTAGTCCATCTCAAATGAAGCTAGAATACTAAGTAAGGCTTTTTTGTGACTGTTCTCTCTGATTGCGGTTTTACCACAGAGCTGTGTTGTTGCACGCATTCATTAAGCAAAGATGAAGAATAACAAACACTGGACGGGGGGAAAAAAAGAAAGCAGCAAGCGCCGCTCCCGCACAGCGTGGTGGAGGTTGAAACACACACTAATATAATGTAAATAATGCAAAATGGCATGAGACTGCAGGACTGTAACCAACAAGGCCCTGGAGTAAACAGCAATAAATATATATTTATATCATTTTTCTTCATACAATAAATGTGCACAAACAACAGCAGCAAACAATTAGCGTTTTGGAAAACACTGAGCTAAACGCTGAGGTGACTCAGCAGTGGCTACAAGAGGAAAGGCTGAGTGTGGCGGTGTTGGGATGGTGGCAGATGTGCTAGGAATTTTTTTTTCTTTTTAGGATTAGAAGCTGGCATCTCTCTCGCTCTCTCTATATATTTATATAAATATGAAAAAGCTTTGACATTTTCCAGTCTCAAACACACATGGTAGCTGCTCGGCTGCGCCCCACCCTGCCAGAGCTAACGCTGAATGGTTACACGGCATCCTTACAGTGATGCGTGTCATGCCAGAGCAGTTCTGTGGCTACAGGTTTGCAGTAAAACACCAAAGCATGAAAAATATGAGTCACAGAATATGTGTAGTCATCATCACAGATTATACACAACATGTTGATGCAAAAAAAAAAAGTAATTTCAGTGCAAATATTAAAGTCCCCTTGAATCATTTTAAAATTTTGCCTAAAAATAAATAAATAAAAAGAATTCACATAGAGGTGGAGAAAGTAAAAAAACAACAACTTAACACTAAAAGAGGCTTGTGTGGTTTTTCCGGGGGAAGTGGCAGAATAGCGCCGGTGTTAGATCGCTCATAAGCGGGAGGACTGTGCGGGCGTTCTGCATATGATGACGCTTCACTTACTTTATATTCTCCAGTCGGCTAGAGTCTGGTTTCAGGGTGGTGGAGTGCTTCACCATTTTGTACATTGTGATCACCAGGAAGATGAGATTGAGCTGTCAAAACAGAGTAATGGCAGTGTTAATACATGAAGATGTATGACTGAAGATATAGCACACAGAGAAAAAAACTGTTAATTTGCCCATAAGTATTAAAAGAGGAGAGCCTTCAACTCTGCATGTCCACAGACTAATCCAATAAACATCTATCGTTCCAGCTAGTCTCAGACGGGGCTGACTGGCGCCAAATTTAGTGTCATTCTATATCAATAAGAGCATGGAAATGCATTAAAATCCATCACTGTAAGGAAAAAAAGAGAAAAGGGGGGAGCAGCCACACAGCAGCATTCTGGCAATGTCAGAGGGGAATGAAAAGTAGCAGAAGAAATGAGAGCCTCTTGGTGTACAAAACAACTGCATATCATTTTATGCACATAGTGAAATATTATAAGGTATAACCAGCTACAGAAGGCTTGAGGGAACGTGGTGTATTTTGTTCGATTCCTGTTTGTGGCCACATGAAAAGAGCGAGAGAAGGAAGGGGGGACGTGCGGAGGCTGTTGCTTGCTTGTTTTAATGTATTAAATCTTTAGAGAACCAGTGGCACATATCAGGTTGAGACAGGGATACTATGTGCTGTGTTTCTGAGCACATTTATTTGCTACCTTTAAAAAAAAATCAATACTGTGATTTAGAGACACAAAGGCTGCATGGTCCAGCAACGAGCCCTTCCAAATAATTTACCTCAAAAACATTTATTCTGGGGCAAACTAGTACCTGACACAGTATGTACATGTACTCACTCAGACAAACCCAAGTGCATTTGTGCTGAAAGCCAGGCATGTATAAATAATGTCAAGGAATATCTTACAAAGGGAAATTGAGATGTGAGTCTCCAATAGAGCAAATAAGAGGATCAAACAAACAGAAACACGGCAGACAAATTTATGTGTACGCCTGCGTCAGCACCATGTGAGTAACAAAAAAGCTCCAGAACATGCAAGTAAGGACATTTGTAGGGACGAAAACCAAACGGTGCATTTTGGTGTTCGCATGTTGTCTTTAGAGCACCGCAGCACTGGCAAAAGAAAAATGGAGCTGGACTGCCAATGCAAGGGACCTTTGTGAGCTGGACTCAGACCACAGCCATTCAGTCTCGCACAGAATTTCTCAGTGTTCTGGTGCACACGCTGCTATCAAAGGACTACCTGTGATCAATACATCACCCCTCCACATGCAATCAACTCACAATAAGCCCGACTGTAAAAAAAGAAAAAGGGATGGCTTGGGAAAGAAAAAAGAGCGAGAGAGAAAGAGGAAAAAAATGCCAACCTTCTTTTATATCACAGACGGCACTGAAACTATGTTTTGTTTCACAGTTATCAGCCATTATTCCTGTCTGCATGAGTCAGACAGTGGGTGTGGGGGGACACGAGGACGAGGACTTTTGAAAAACCCTTTCACACAGCCTGGAGTGGTGACATGGATCCAATGAGACAGAGGAGAGGGACACAGTACTTTAAAGTAACCTAGCAGCATGGCACATGTTCCCACCCCCACCGACATGCTTTCGCAGCCCTTCCCGGGGGATCCCTCTTGCTAGAGCGGAGCTGTCTTGCCTCTATCCTTCACTCTGTCTCTGAATCATCACTGCAAGCCATGCAGAAGCACCTTGCCACACTGGGACTGAGGAGAAAGCTTTTTCTGAAGCGAACTGTGTGTGTACACACTGAACTCCAAATGAACTGCTGGGGATAAAATATTAAAGGTGCAGATGGAGCTGTCCAGATGATAAGAACTGCTCGCGACATGTCATGATCCAAAAGGCCTTGTGTTGAAGTTATCTCAAGCATGCTAATGGCTCCCCCCACCACTCATTACTTCCATGTTCCTCCTTTCATGGAGCTAATACCCCCTGTGCCCGGAAGCAGGGCAACCTCTGCCTAAGAACAAGGATCTAAATGCCTTCTCTCAGCTTTTGTTTTCAGTCAGTATTTAGGAAGCGTTTCATCCGGCAGCAAAAACAACAGAAGAAATGAGGGAAAAAGCACAAGGCTGAGAAAAAACAAACCAAAACATGACCACCCTAGGTCAAAACTGGTGTTACTTGGCACAAACATGGTCTGGGTGACACGTGGGGATCCAGACATAAGCCAAAGCAGCACTGTTTTCTCTCCCTTTCTCCTGTTCATGTGCCTTTTCGCCTTCTAACTCTCTCTTTCATTGACAAGGACAAAGCCAATTTGTTGAGAAACCAGGGTCACGGATGGTGCAGACAAACCTTGCTCCTGCACGCTCCCCCGAGATGCCCCTTTCCACAGTACTTTGTCTTTTTGAGTCAATTGTTGCACAGAATCAGAGGAGCGGTGTGCGAGACCCGACCCAGTGCAGCAAAACCTCATTCCTGTCACATATTAGCTCTGCTACAATACATTAGCTCCTCACAGGGTCATGATTCTATCTCTCCGGTCATCACCACCGGGATCCCGATCATCATTTCCACTGCAGAAATATTTTTCATGCAAATCATTATGAGAGCAACACTCGATTGGAAAACAATGAGGGCCCAATTTAGGGAAAGGAAACATATTCCAGTGTGGCTGACAGAGCATTTGCTGAGACAGGGAGAAATGTATGTTTGCTTTAATACAATGTTAGCTTTTCCTCAATTATAAGCTCACACATTCAAAGCAGGGAGGCAGAGAGCAGGAAAGAAAAAAGACAAGAAAATCACTGAAAACAAGAAAAAGTCATTTCAGCATTTACTCCGAGACATTTCACCCAGCACAGACCCTTTTCGGGTCTTCTGTGCACCATTTCTTCCATTCCTAAGCGTGCCGATGCCGGTTTGTGAGAAAGCTGTGAAATGCAGTCCAGTGTGCAGATTTGCCTTTTACTTATTCTGCTGCCACACAGACAAAGAGTACGGCTACTGCATCTTTACTTTGAAAACTCCGAGCAGTCTGCCAATAGTGCGCAGGGACTCGATGGAATTTGACACGGCTGACCCTTTTCTCTAGTATATTTTCAGTGTCAGCTTGATGTTCAGCAGAGGTCACTGCATCTGTAGATACAGTACCAACCATTAGCTTGGATAATGAACACAGTACTGAACAAATACCACCCATCCTCCCTGCACAGCAGCAAGACGAGCCTGCAGAGCTTCCTTATCCCTCGGTGTGCACGAGGGCAAAGCAATACATGATGTGGGAAGCTGAGAGGATATATGTGAGGCACACCACCTGCTATTTCTTTTTTTTTTTCCTGCGCAGGGAAGTAAGACTCCCGAAGGTCTTATTCTTCTGAGCCTCTCTGATGGAGCGAGAGATAATAATGTCATGACCAGTAAATAATTGCATGCCTCAGTGGGACATATGTCAATATTATATGCTATATGTCCTTCACCCTTGGCGGACCCTGACCAAACAGAAGGGATGCCTTTGCTCTCCGTCTTCCCGACAAAGTCGTCCGCTATTTACAGGCAGACAAATACAAAAAAGAGCTATAAACATTACCCTGGCTTGCAATGTGTGCTGTAAAATGGGCCATTTGAGCCAATTGTTAACATTATTTTTTCCCTTCATCACATAACTTTGAAGGTCAGCAGGTAATATCTGTGATATGAGACTTCCTGAAATTGTCTAAAAGTGAGGTTAAAGTACACCATCAAGGCCTGATCCTTGTCAGGTGGTGAGAGGCAGAGGGGAACGTCGGACGCCTCGAAATCTGTCTGTGGCGCAAAATTAACCTGTCATCACCGGGAAGGCTTGGAGCAGAAATCCTGCTGACTTTTCCCTTCAGTTCAACCATCTTACTCCCTTTATCTTTCTCCTGCATCTCTTTCATCTCACCCTCTCGGTCCCTTCCTCACTCTGTCAGTCTGAGTATTCAAAGGAAAAGAAAACAGCTTACCATGATGATACAGGTGACAGGTCCTATAAAACTCCATATGAAATGATTATCCACACTTAGCCAGCACCTATGTCAGAGAAACACATAAATCAGCTCCGGGCAGTAAACACCACAAAAACGACATCATGCTCCTGTGGCTAAAAATGGAAAGAAATCATTTTTGGTTATTTGGGCTGATGTATTTTATTATCAGCGTTTAACTTAAAGCTCTTTCACAAAACGAGCAGGAAGACCGCTGGACACAACAGGAGAAGAAGCAAACCGAGCATCCCCTCTTAATAGCGTCGTCTTAGCTGTGATATAGCCATTAATCTATGTAAAAGGCTTTTTTTCCCCTGCACTGCGCTCTCCTCTTTAAGACAGCATTTACAAACAAGAGGTCACAGGAGGGTCTTTGAACAGAAAGGCATTAATGTAGCTGCAGCCTCCCCTGAAACCACAGTGTTGAGTCTGTCAGCCACTTTCAAATGACATAAAAAATTGAACAGCTGCCCATCCCTGGCAAAAGGCGCTCAAATGTTTTGGTGTAGTCTCCGGGGATGCACACAAGGTGCTGGCAGAAATGACGAGCGGATTTCTTTTCAAAATCTGCCACACGCAGACACAGCAGGTAAGCCCACACAGTGCAGCATCCAGCATGTCTGCTCTGCATTTCCAAGAATGTTTTCAGAGAGAGAAAAAAAGAAGCTGCACTCACGCTTTCTTGGTCCCGTAGCTCCTGTAGTCAATAGCTGCTGAGACGCCGACAACGATGGCGGGGAAGAGGTAACCAGACACGTAGTAGTACTTTTTCCGCGAGTATTCGCTCTCAAAGACTTCTACCAGCATGAGGTACAGCTGGACTCCCTCAAGACACATCCAGGAGAAGGAAGCTAGGAAGAAGAAGTGCAGGATCCCCGCAATGATGGCACAGCCAATCTGAGAACGACAGAAAAACAACTGATTCAGACAAGAAACGAAGGAGACGCAGTGACATTTATTAAATAATCTTTCGACATCAAGATGACACGTGTCGTTTCCACCAGACTTTTGTTGTTGTTGCTGTTCTTTTAGTGAAAATCGTACATCGTGTACCCCATCTTTTATTGAAGCTCCCTGAAAAGACGGCGTTCGTCGTTTCAGGCCGCCTCGTTCAACAGCAGAGAAAAACAATGAATATTCATTCACCACATGGGCTCTGACTAAGCACAGGTTTAGCTTTCCATCAGCACAGTACAAATTTAAATGCCATTAGTATTGTGGGGTTAGAGTTAGGAGATTTAATTATTTGGAGCTGTGAAAAAAGACAGAAAAAAGCAGCCGTTGCTCAGCCATCGTCGCTGCAGCTTCAAAGGAAAGAGGGAAAAAGACCCATCAAGAGGAAGACATGTCCCTTTAGTAATCTATATTAATGGTGCTGTTCCACTCGTGTCATGTCAGGGACAAGTGGGGAAGGCTAGAAACAAACAATGCTTAAAGTCTTATCCATTTTACTCTGGAAGGGTCTTTTGTGTGAGGGGTGAGAGGCGATAAGGAGAGAGAGGATGAATCAAAACCAAATCGATAGGGTGAAATCATTCCGGCTTACCCTGGGTTCCGTCATATCGATACCAATTAGGAATATTAACTCTGCAATGAAGAGATTAATGCACAAGTTCTTGTGGATGGTGTTCCGATCGCTCTGCAGGCCCCGGAAGAAGCAGAAGGTGAAGATGCTGATCATGAGGCAGACGAGGGACACCACGATGCCGACGCGAGTGATGACGGTCAGGAGCAGCTCGTGCACTTCGCTGCTGGCCTGAAGCGAAAGAGGGAAATGACAAAGAGGGGCGTGTGAAGCTCTGAGGGAAAGGATCACTAGCCTCCCCTTTAGATTTGATAGTTGAGGACTAAAAACAAGAAATAACTGGTAACATTTACATTCCAGCATAATGAGATAAATCGGGAGCAACAAAAGGACACACAGTAACCAATTTCATATTTTAGGGCTACATCACTCTCCCATGACATATCTGCGGGCACCATGGTGATGATATTGATTAAAAAAATCTTTCTCTTTCAATAATTGTGGTTATTTCATTATCGTTTGCTTCTGGGTGTAAAATTAGCATTACGTGTTGGGAGAAGATGCACTCAAATCAAGCTGAAAGACGAAAAAAATATGGTAAAAACAACCCAGTACGCACAGATCGACTCATTAAACCGCACCGTGATAGCTGCAGTCTTTAGCTGCGTCAATATTCAAGCCTAGAAACTAAAATGTTAGGATTTAATCAAAAATCCTCCAATGCTACGGGTGGGCATGAAAGAAAACTGGACATACAGAGGTTTCACGGTGTGCCATGAGGATGGCAAAGTTGGTGAGATGGCTGCATGAGCAGGTGGTGTGTGTTTTATTGGAGTCCAGGAGTTTGCAGCCTTGGGTGGACCAGTAGCCCATCATGCTTCTCTCAGAGTAATTCCAGAAGGAGCAATTGGAGTTGAAGTAGTGCTCCATCTGCAGATAACAAGAGATATGGTTAAGTGTCCAAATAATTGACTTCCTGAAATTGAAGCACATGTAGAACACAGAGGCCATTTACCCCCTACTCATAGAAAGTATTTTTCTGCACTGATATGGATGAGGATTTTTCACTTCACAGCTCTTATGAAGCAATTCATATGTTGTATCTCATTTGGCACATGCTTGCCAAATCAACCGAAGCATGGTCGCGTATACGAGGCCTTAATAACAGAGAAGCATAATTGTTTGACGGCATGTCTTTGGAATTGCACAATTTCTCTGATAAAGAATGGAGTCACGCGTGGCCCTCTGGGAACTCTAGTGACAACTTTAAAAGACGAAAGATAATTGGTGCTCCAGTAATTTCATCCTAGATTGTAGGGCTAATCTAGGAGTTAATTTCCCCCACTATAAAAGAAAATGGGTATCATTTATATCCCAATGTTGATTAAAGAATTAGTTTTCATTAAGAATTCACTTAGGTTCTAAAGACTCCTTTAATTTGATGTTCAATGACTTAAATAAACTGCCAACTGACCTAGCCAGACATTTACAATTCAAATTGCACATCTCCGTCTACTCTAGATCTTCCCTCCTGGTGTTTTTAATATGGCCCGTCCATTCGTTCCTGCAGGCGGACTTACATCAATGTGCTCCAGGGTAAAAATCACGGGGTCATTAATGAACACGCGGCTGGACTCTTTGTTGATTGAGGCGGCGATGATGTCCGAGTTGACGGCTACCGAGACGTTGCGGCTGTAAGCGTCGTTGTCCATCTTGATGGTGGCGTTTTCTGTGCTGAGGAACTGGCTCAGGTTTTTGTAGAGCATGAAAACCAGTTTGGCAACTCCTGCGGGGCGAAAGATTTAAAGAAACACGAGATTAGGGAAAGAGCGACGCAATTAAAACAATAGGGGGCTAAAAGAAGTGAAGGGACAAAATATGCAGAAGACCAGAGGACAAGAAAGCCTTAAAACCGACTCCATTTATTTCAATGTAGCTGAATTTAAATTATTCAAGCAATTATCTGCATGGATGAGAGAAGTGAGATATATTCGCTGCAAACTTGTACAAATGGCCTTATTTTTAGGTTTAAAATTCGCAGAGCTTTGGAGTTTTTGAGATAAACTGCACTCAGTCTCTTGAAAATGAATCCATTTCACAGTTTCTCCTACGCTAAAGAATCACTTTTGTTTGTCTCCGAGTTACCAGAGTTAACTTTGACCGAGCTTCTCTCGTTGCTTTTTTAACTCACCATTCCGACTGTTGAGCTTAACAGTATTGGCTGAGAGCTGGATTGAGATCCCGCTTTTGCCGATCTGTGGAAATTTGAAATCCTGGACCTGGCCATCCGTGCTGAGAACATACACTTCCAGGACTGCCAAGAGCAGAGAGGCAGGGGACGAGTTAGAGAACAACAAAAAAACAGAAAATCGGTCAATTCAGACCGTTTCAAAGAGACAAGAAAGAAAAAAAGCAGAAGGGAAGACGATTCACGCCGGAGCTTTCTTCCTGACATTTCTACACAAGCTGTTTGAGTATGCACACCAGAGGACACATGATCATCTCGTGCGAACACTAAATGTTAGTGACAGTGCGCCACGCAATAAAAGCGTCACTCACACAGTGATTGTTTCATCCCAGCGGTGCTCCCACTAATATGAATAAAACGGTGCTGAGAGAAACAAAAGGACTCTCTCGTACGGTCTATCAGCTGAAGAAAATGAGCGAAGGAAGAGGAGCTTTGGATAAACAATGTCCTTTTCTCTGACTGCACAGCAGGCTAATGTTCACATTAGTGTATAGAGTTACAAGGTCTAGACGCACACATTTATAAAGTAAGCGTGCGCAATCAGAGAATCCAGTCTATTTAATTGTCTGATATTCATCACTTTGTCAGTAAGCGACTTGTTAAACCTAATACGCGTTGTTTTTCACTTCCCCCGAGGTTTAAACCCTTATTATGAAAACAAAGTCCTTTTTTATGAGGCGGCCTTGTTTTGCTATCACAGGAGTTACTCTTTCAATGAACTGAGCGTAATCAAATTAGCCGAGGCACACATCAATCACGGACGCTTGTCATTTGCTTACTGCAAACTCGGCTTTACTCACTTATATTATCTGCTGGAACTTTGACAATAGCCGGTTCCATGAGGTTGTCGGCGAGGACGAAGGCCCCTTCCTCCAAAGTATCCAGTAACATGGTGGCTGCGTGAGTTTGCTCGGTGCTGTTCATGTCCTGCCAGGACTTGAGCGCCTCTGGTCGCAGAAGGTTATCCACCGTGTCCACGATGGCCTGTATTAAAGCAGATAACCGAAACAAATCCACAGAAAACAAAGATTCTTGAGTGTCTGGAAACAAATGACTTTTTCTGCGGATGAGCTGTGACATGCAGACGCTGATGTGAGTTAGTGAAATGCTGTGCTGGAGTGTCGTTAGGAGTGAAATGGACAAAAGTGAGGAAGCCGAAAGGACTTCTATTTTTCAGGTGTATATGTAATGTAAACATATACTTGCAACACATTTCAAAATAACATAAAATAAGAACAATAAAAAAATGTTTGTAATGTGATGTTAATGAAGGAAGAACTGCTAAAAGAGCGGAGGAGAAGAGGCGCTTCAGCGATGGTCGGTTTCTTTTTCAAGGATGTTGCGTCGATGCTCTGGGTCACAGTGTACTGAGCCTATCACGTCTGTCTGATAACAGGATATTAAGAGATGGCCTGGTGAAAGCCAAAGTCTCCGTGGCTGATCTCAATTAAAGCTCTCTAATTGGAAAGTTCAGTGGGCAGCAACTTTCCTTTTCTTCAAACACTTTACTGTGGAACAAGTAATTAAGCCGCCCTGCAAAGGCACTCAAAAAGTCAACCTAAAGTGTGCAGTTTGCTGTTTGTCCCGTGAACGCAAACCTTTTTTTTTTCAACCTTAAAATCTTTTTGGTCATCTAAAAGCTCAGGAAACACAGAGCATAAATTGGGCATAAATGATGGAGGGGTTTTCTTCGGGAAATAATAAAATCAATGCGTCTAATCAGGTAATCAATGCTGGCGATGGCTGGAGGAAAGGGTGGGGTGTGTGTGGGGGGGGCTAATGTGAAGTTGCGTCAGATGTCAGATACTGATGACTCAACAATCCCTGTCCCTGATCCTCTCTCATGCTGCTGCAATTTACATCGACATAACCTCTCGGAAGTCAAATCGAAATGTTTTGACTTTAAGAAGCGAAACGATGATGCGACACGGCGGGGGCGATATGACGTATGTGCTTTTTGCTTTTTTCCAGTTTCCCTGCCTCCTTTACGAGCACACGGCCGTTGACTGGCTAATTAGCTTGATCCATTTTAACACCCTCCCGAAGGAGAGATGGATTGAGGGGGGTGACTTTGGTGGCAGGTGGAGGACACTGATGTCCCTGATGGTGGGGAGATATATATACAGCCAAAATACTTTGATGTGCGAACCCAACGCTGTGAAAGCATTTGGGGAAGAAAGGGGAAAAAAAAGCGTTTGACCCTCACTAACCCTATTAACCAGCTCGAGCTATAGATTTGTACCTTTAATTTATGAAACGCATTACTTTAATGACCTCAAACCTGCGCCCTTGTGGATTTTCCTTTTGCAGGCTGTGAATGATCAGGAAATGATCCTTAGAAAGGGTTTTGATACATCACTACAAAGCAGCAAATCCTTCATCAAATGAATAATGAGGGGGATGTAAGAAGAGGATGTCTGCTTGAGTTGTGCCGTTATTCATGTAGGCGTGCAGTCTTGAGTAAACACAGAAAATAATAACAGGGAAAAACGGAAGAAACAACAAAATACACCATAGCTGTCAATGCATACAGGAGAGAAAAAAAAACAAGACACGTACACAGTTACAAAAAGAAGCCACCTAAGTAATTGGAGATGACTTCTCTTTGACTTAGGAAGCACTTTGAATACAACTGTGTTTTTGTGTGAAGCAATTACTCAAAAAAGCAGGAAGCACAGGGAGGAGGGTGTACACGACAGTGGAGAGGGTGCATGCTGCTGAACTTGGGCTAGGGCATATACAGTACGGTAGTACAGGAATAGAGGGGACAGCAGCTGCAAGCAGAGTGGGCAGAAGCTTTGCTTCAGTACCTTCATGTATGCCCTGCATGTCCTTTCTCGCTTTTGGAGCTTTTTTTGTTTGAGAAGGAAAAGAACAGATACAAAATAGAGACATGTAATTTGCACAAGTTCACGAGCTTGAGTAAAGAATTCGTAGAAATAATAAAGGGCTGAGCGCTGGATGGAAAAACCAACTGATAAAACGACCAGTCTCAAATGCCACCAGTCTGAAGCACGAAAGCACCGTGGATCACACTCATGACACTGAATACACATCTGCTCAAAAATCAGAACTGCTTTTCTGTCTTTGTTTTGCCAGCTCGGCTGAACTTGAAGTGAAAAGCACAGAAACGCAGACTGCTGACGTAATTTGGTGAAAAAAATCAAATAAAACGCAGCTATTGTATTAAAGAAGTATTAAGTTATCAGTAAAGCATAAAAGCTATGTAAATTATGCAGAGTCATTCAGTAAGAGGGAACTGGGGAGAAACTTGAGGTAATATTTTTTAATACCCTGCTAATATGCGGAGGATCTGGTTACCTTATTGAAGCTCCGTCCTGCGGAATCCTTCTCGCTGGGTCTGAGCTCCTGCAGCTGCGCATCCAGGATGTCCACCAGCTGCTCCATCAGGCGCACTGAGGAGCTGACGTCTCCGGCAAAGATGGGTCCTTTGGTGTGCTTGGCTAATTCATTGGCCAAGTTAGCCGCGTTTTCACCGCTGCGGATCTGCATGGGGAGAGAGTGAGTAATGCTTATGAGAATACGAAAAGACAGACTTGGAGGGCTCTTTACGGCTCTGTTTCTAACATAAAAATCACACTTGAATGAGTCTTTGAAATACCAGTTATGAAAAGAGGGTTTAATGTTTTCTTCTTCAGTTTTTTCTTTTTTTATTGTGTGGTACGGCAGAAGAAAAAACAAGTCTACAAAGAGTGGTTTGCAAAATAAGAGTATGGTGCAGATTATACAGAAGGTAAAAAAACAATGAAAGGCTTTTAATGTCAGGTACTTTTGTCCCTTATTTCCGAGTCGGGTGCCAAAGCAAATGAATCCACGGGGTGGATTTGGAACAGATTATATGTCGGATGTTCTTCCTGATACAACCGTCCTATTTCTGGGCCAGCTTCTGACCTCCCAGTTTCAAACTGGGTGAATGTGTTAACCACTAACAAAGTGTAAAATCAAAATAACTAAAATGTAAATACACAGTTATACATACTACAGCTGTATGGTGCCTTTCCTACTCTCCCTCTTTTTAATGCAGTTTGTGTGATTTTTTTTTTTTGTTAACACAAAATTTGGATCGTTTTAACTCAGATATTTCATTTTTTTCTTTTTTTGTAGTCGTCTTCTAAAAAAACCAAAAATATAGGACACATCAGCCCTTTTTGTCATCCTGCTTTTGAGTTAATCTGACCCAGATTTGCTGCCATGTTTATATTTTTTTTCAGTGAATAATTTACTTTTGCAATTGAGTCCTTTACAGAAACACATTATTTTTGTCTACTCCTTATTTTAAGAAAAACACTTAGATGGAAAACAGCGAGGCAGAGCTCATACAAACCTTCTGGGCTACTTGGTTGACCCAGTGGGAGGTGCAGTTGCTGAGATCAGGGCCCTTTGGGTGCCAGTCCCCAGTGGAAAGGACACATAAATAAGATGCTGTGCCTGACAGAAAAAAAACCAAGAAAACAAACAAGAGGAGAACAGTCAAGTTGAATCAACTCGAATCAAATACATATTTTTTATGAGGCTGCTCGCTGAACAACAAAGGCAGAAACAGAGATCAAAGGAAGAAATTGCACACAAGCAACACAATCATGCAAATTGAGTATTTATATGTATAACATATATGAATCCAAAAGTTTTTTGTGCACATGAAAATATGAGCCTGAGCAGATGTTTCTTTTTAGTTTTTCCCCACTTTGTCTATCGAGACAATGTACAGAAATCTAATTTTGTTAGCCTGTTATTGCTACAAAGTGACATGATTTCATATACAATGAGGAACGCACATTTCCACACAAACAGCTGAGCCTCAGTCAGTCAGAGACGGCTTAAGTTAACACGGCCACTGCTGATTCCTTTAAGCTAAAGCTATTTATAATTAGAGAAAAAAGAAAGGACTATCTAACAAACACGGGGATGTTCTCTCGAGAGGTGTCGGGTCATACTGAAGACAGCGAGCAGTCGGCCCTGAGATGAGAGAGAGAGAAGGAAAGACGGCCCTGTTTACCTCGTGTTCCCTTGGGACAAGGTCGCTCAACAAGCATGCCCCTCTGGGTCTGAGGCCACATTATGTCTCTTTTCTCAGTTGCCTTGCAGAAGCGTTCAGGTAAAGGGAAGGACTCCAGGGGCGGAGGGGAAGTAGTCTGTGGGATTACAGGACGTGGCCTGGGCGTTCCCCTGCTGCGCTCCTTGTACCCTGTGGTGGTGGTATTGTTGTCCACACCCCAGTGCACTGTGGTTGTTGTTGTGGTGGTTGTCGTTTTCGTAGGCGGAGTCGTGGTGACTTCTGAAAACGGCGGTGCTGTGCAACGGGAGAGAAAAAACACAAGTCAATATTTGGGTGGAGCGCTGCTGTGTGATCTGCGCTGGGTTGGATCGGGTTGGGGGACAACACGATGAGTCTGGATCTCACTGGGATACATTTAGTATTTATCAGCCTTCGAAAACACGATGCAGTGCTGTGAATAAAAATAATAACCAAATGGTAAGTTGACCTGCGGTTGCTGTGTGAGGTCAGCTCATTAGTGTGGCACCCCTGTTGTGCAAAACACATAATACCGAGGATTTTCTAAGGATATTCAACCTGGCAGCTTTTCAAAGCTTGACCTTCTGGTGGGCAGAAGTCTTCATGTACCACTAAACCTTAACAGTGCCCCCTGTAAGCAACATTCCCATTTTTTTCCCTCAACACGTTCGACGCTGTAATGCTTATACATCCAAGTACCCTGTTGTGTAAATTGCCACTAAGTGCTTTGTGCAACAAGCGTATTTGCTTTCCCGTTGACTATGGCTTATCCAAGGCACTCAGTCTGAAGCGAACAAGACAATAATTACAGTAACATCCTCCTGCCTGGCAATCATTCTTGCCTGGAAGATTTTGTGGCATGACTGATTAAATTTCACTAGAGCAACACGGAACCTGTATGTGCAGCCATGGTGCCAGAACATTCATTTTACAGTTGTTTCTCCCTACAACTCATACTCTGATAAAACAGGTGTGCAGTAACTCTTCCAATGCCCCAGGCAAAAACAATATGTTTCAGTCCCAGGAAAGGAGAAAAATAGTGCAGTCCTTACATTTAACATGAGCCACTAAGGAAAAACTATGGAGACATTTTTCATGTGATACACCGGAGGAGTGAGAGTAACGCTGTAATTACATTTCATAAAAGTTGAACATAAGGGAGCTTTATAGATGAAATGTTGATAAACACTGACTATTTGATATAAATCTGCAAGTGCAAAAAGAAAGCAGAAGAGCCACCTCGGAAAAAAAATATTTGTTGGTTGAATTTAACAGAAAAAGGCCGAATCAATCAAAAGGAGCTCTGAACAGAATGCGATCTAATCGCATTTGAGTACTTTGATTTCCTCCATTAGGCTGCCTATAGAGCATGCAGAAAATGCAAAGAGGTGCTGTTACACTGCCGGGGTTGAGCACAGTTGCTGTCGGTGCTGCAACACCTTGTGAAATAACAGGCGAAGGTAGAGACGAGGCAGAAAGTGAGAACGAGGAGATAATCTGAGGTAGAAGGGGTGAGGCAAGAGGAGCGGAGAAACAGAGGGCGATGATGGGAAAATTCAATAAGAGTGGGGTCAAGAAGAAGACATTTTCGGTGTTCTGGTGAACCCCTGGCAACGACATCTCCATATCTATCGCCTCTTATCTGACACAACCCTCACACACACACCCCAATTCTTCCATCACCAAAGGCCCCATCGTGTGGATCAGAAGCTTCAACACAGTGGAGCTGAAGGGAAATCGTCTTTGAGGCTGGCTGCCACCTGTGGAGAATTAGGCTCTATTGACCAGAGGAGATGACTCTCTGTGCTCCCTCCTGTTAAGGGAGGCTATAGGACAGCATACACACAAACACACATGCACAAGCAGGTGACATGAAGGTGTACACAGCTGACTGGCTGTTTTGACACTGAGCTGAAGGCAGATTTGGCTGGCTGGTCGGCTGGCTTCACCTCAGCATCCCCCCTTCTCTTGTCCCTTCTCCCCTACCTGTATCCTTTTACTCAACAGTGAAATTCTTGGCTGCACAGCCTGTCACAGCAGTTGAGAGACAACCTGTGCTTAGTGTCCTTTCAGCACCAGCATTTAGCTGGCTGGGAGAAATGTCTGTCTCTATTCTGCACCAATACCCTTTTATTGCTATAGCCCTTGTTTCTATTTTTTTTAAGACTCACTGAGAAGAATCAGAGACGTGAAAACAAGTTTTGCAAATTTCTGGTTGACTTTACAAGCTGTGGCAATCAATGTTGCGGCTCGGTCTAAAGGAAACGAATGTGTGTCGGCGCAGTGTTAAAATGATTATCGTTGTTTCTTCATAAATGTCTGGGTCAGAGTTGCTTGGCAAACTTCCAGAAGACTCCCAAGAAACTGTGGGGCCCCTTTATGGGTTTCTCATTTCCAAAGTATGAAAGATGATAAGGCTAAAAATCCCAGTCTCTGTGGGTGGGAGGTTTAGGATCCAGACAGAAATAAAATGAAAATGAATTGCTGTTCGGCAGCGTGATTCGAGATAAAGGGCTCACCACTACAGCCAATAAATCAAAGAGGCATCTGCTGTAATCCAAGCACATTCCTTTTGCATGTCAACTAACAACTGTATCTTGTCTATACTCTCATTCAACAGGACTACTTGTAAAAAATCGCTGTGATGTTGGGGTTTACGCGCTAGTTAAAACGCCCGCAATTAAATCTTTTTATTCTTTGATGGTGCCTGCTGTCAACAGCAAAGCTGGGAATATAATTAATGTTGGACTCTTGTTGATATAGAGCTACAACTAAGGGGTTTCCATTTGAGAGGGACTACCCTGTGGCTTACGGAAAGGGCTGCAGGGTGGATTAAAAAAAAAAAGAATCAGTTAGCTGCGAAAACACCCCCCCCCCCCCCCAAAAACCAAAAAACTTTTGCTGCTCTGATTGGACGCCATCAGAGCTTCATTAATGAGCAGTACTGGGAAGAAAACACATTATTTAAAATGGCTCAATTAATCCAGTTTAGAGGTTTCATGTCATGTTTATGATGCAAACTAATCCGCTTTCCAGTGTGAAAACGAGGCTAATGTGAATGTAGGCTATACTTCCCACAGAGATCCGTGCATAAACAATGCAGCCCCTCTGACCACTGCTGCTCCCGTCTACGTAGCTTGTCATCCCGTAATCCTACCAGAAACACAATAATCTCATTACCATTATGCCATAGACTGGTTTAATTTAATCCAATGAACGCTAGGCGGAATTAACCCAAAGGCATTAAAATGGACACTCTTCTCAGGTAGTCACTTCTTCACAGAGATGTCTAAGTGGATCGGTTTTATAAGCAGAGCAAGCAGAGCAGAGTGAGGGATGGCTATCGATCTGCGGTGCTGCAGCAGGCCTTTCCATACCTTTTCAGATTCATAACATTAAGCAAATAGTTCTGTTTTCCATTGTGGCAACACATGCTTTGACACTCCTGAACTTTCCCTGTGCGACGTTCCTTTGATTATGACAAAAGAAGCAAATCCCACGTTTGGGCTATATATCGAATCCAGGATAGGATCCTTGATTATTATGTCTATGCTGCACTCAGCCCAAGGGGAAGCTTCAATTAGCTGTCATACAGTGGGAGCGCACAGAGTGATATTCTCCAAAGCACTGCCACTAGTCAGGGCAGACTTATTCATAACCTCTTTGTGAGATTCGACACCCACACATTGTTGCACTTGAATGTATCTTGGTGGTTCGGTTATTACCACAGGGGTTACAGGCCCCGGATTGATGACAGACAATAAGATGGGAATCCAGGAGAGGAGCATGTCAAGTTTTGAGCCAGTGCAAAGCATATGCACAGACACAAGCGTTCAGGAACACACACACACACAGAGGCCAGATGAGACTTTACCAGGACTCGGTATTCACGGCGAGGTGACAAATGAAAACCGACAGCGTGTGTGTCTTTTATATTATGTTTAATGGCTTCACTTTCAGTAGGCACCGCATGGTTGTTCATCAGGGTAATGTTTCATACACATTATCAGGTGCTGTTTATCTTGTGAGGGAAGGGAAAGTGGTAAGAGAGCGCACATTTAGCATTCGTTTCAGCTAATTTGCCACATAAAAAGCTAAAATAATTATTGGATGTCACTTATCACCTCCTCTATCCCCTGCTTTGTCATGGAATAATCACATGATGGGAAGCGAAGCTGCTTAGGAGATTTACTGTACCGCTTGTACCTACTGTACCATTTTTGAGGGAGGGAAAAAAACAACCTTTTTGTGCTACAGTGAAAGGCTTGTGGTAATCACACGCCCATGAAAGGGGAAAAAGTTAACGAGCCCATGAAACCACAAAACAGTTCCAGGTCTGTTTCTGCCATCAATAGCGGCCCGTGATAGGCTTTTGGGAAGGGGACCAACGAACAACCCATCGGCTTTAAAGCCGCTCGACACTGAGCGCAGGCTAATTGAAATAAGGCGCTGAAGTGTGAGAAAAACTGTAAATAATTCTCTGTGCTAATACTGCTGATGCGTCCCTGTTTCCAACGCGCACAGCGCTCGTTCCTCTCCGGGTCCCGCCTTGCATCGAAGTTCATATGGAAATGGAGCTGTTCTTGAGTACGAAACAGCGTGATGATTTATAATATGTTTGTGATGCATTTTGATATCTACCAATAATAACAATAATACACAAAGGAAATTGGATTACACGTCTTTCACTCTACAGCACGTTTGTAGCTGTGGAGGGAACACAGCGTATGATTGCTTGTGTATCAGCAGTAAATATTAAGAAAGGCGAGTGAAAATTCATATAATTTCCCATGAGTCATGTCCTTGTGAGGTGTGTACAGTACACATCTATGTCTTAGGGAACAAAACCTAATAGTTGGATTATGTTATTTTCTGTTGTCTCCAGTGTTTCTGTTTCACACAGCAGCACTGGAGGCAACACACACACACACACACACACACACACACACACACACACACACACACACACACACACTCTCTGAAGGAAGCAGAGACATACATATACACATTTACACATTCATATACACTCTCACACACAAAATGACACCTAAGTATGGAGAACAGACTTAGCAGCTGCCAGGCTGCCGCCTGTTTTCTTTTTTTTCTTCCTTGCAGCTTTCTGAACTGTACGTGCCTCAAATTTCAAGCATTAACTCAAAGTGTGCCAGGCAGACTGATATGCAACGCTGTGCACAGGAGAGGGTATCTATTTTGGGGCAGTCACATGCACGTGCACGAGCGCACGGAGATGCACACCCAAGCGACTGCGTGCGCATCTGTGAGCACGGGAGCTGCAAAACGCAGAAATCCATGCAAACCCGCAGATTAGAGAAACACAGACTCCCATAGACACAATAATCACGCCTGTGTGAAATAAATCTCCTCAAAGGCGTGTGTCAGGGAGTGATGGGGGACCATTGTGATGTCTGAGTAATAATTCTTTTAATACGCCTTGTTTCACAGTCAGACTGTAATCAAACAAGAGACTGTGGATCCCCTTGGCTATAGGACTCAGTGTAACTATAATCACCCCCTCCTCCCCTTTATGTAAAACAACTCTTTGTGACATTCTAAATCATAACCCCGGGTTTGCTATTGCCCACATCTTGTGTGCTGTCAGTGGAGATTATTTGGCCATGTTGTTTATACGAACGTAACATCAGCTTGTAAGGCTGTAGTGAAGTTACAACTAGCAGGTCGGGACTGTGGGATAAGCTCTGAAATGGTATTCTTTATCCAGTAGCCAGTGGAGTAACAGCAAAGATCGTGATCATATTTCAGAGGAAACAGGTGACCTCCTAACCTGATGTGTAATAGCCTTTATTGCCACCAGATACTGGATGGTTCGGTATTATCCCACAAAGTAATATCTGAGACGCTGTGAATAATAGTCCAAATCCCCATTGTGGAATTTCCCTTTTTCATCAGCCTAGTTAAATTCACTCCTATATCATAACCAAAAAGGAGAACAGCGGTGTTATGATGTAGACAGAATAACTAAATTGTGTTTAAAAAGATACGGGGGAGGAATAAAGAGCTGAAGCAGGCGGACAGATATTAGAGAGTTTTGCATTCTAAAAGCAACAATGGAGACATTTAGCTAACAAAATTCGAAATATCATGCACCTGGGCAGAAAAATATGAGATTTAGGGACGTATTTAAGCCGCTCAACAAAATATTAAACTTGCTGAATTTACCTGTTCCAACCAAGAAGGCCTGCCAAGAGGTCAGCTCGCTGTGGGGGGATTTTTATATAGACGTGCTGCAGATTGTGCAGTGAGGTGTTTCATTTGGTTGAGCCTTGGCTGGCCGGGCTTGTGCGGTCAGAATTAGAGTCACCTTGACAGAGGCGAATAGTTACTTACCAAGAATTTATCAGTAGAAAATGCAACTAAAAACAGATGGGAAATATTGGATTTTACTTTTTTTATAATGAAAATATTGATCCTTAAAAAAACAAAACAGTGGAAATGACTTCTTAATGACAGCGAGCAGTGTGTGAGCCCGCGTGCTCATGTTATGACGGCCATCTTTGCCCTGTTGTGTGTGTGCAGTTTCCCATGAGGCAGAGCTAAGGATTTGCTCAAATCCACTCATTTAGTGTGCACTGCTCTCACTAGGCATTATTTGAGCAGTCTGACTTAGGCATTAGCCCGACTTCAGCAGAGAAGTCAAACAGATGCCTATGGGTGACGACATGCTTGCAAAATGCAAACATGTGGATCAAAGTCGCAGCTCGTGTACATTCACAGAGAAGGAGGACTTGAAAGAAAAAAATTGCTAGTTTGGATCAGCTGGAGGGCAAAGCAGAAACGAGGCACTGATGTGATTGGTGGTTAATGTTACACCGTGATTACACTTGCTTGCGGAGGCGCCGACGGACAGCTGTGGACACCATGGATGAGTAGTTGTTCTTATTAAAATGGTCTTCTGGGACGACGCGTGCTTGTAAATCTGCACAGGCAAATTTGAAGGCGCGCCATGGCAGCGTGTAGCTTCGGTTTCACTGATGACAAAATTGACATCGCTGTGACCAAAGGTGACGATCGTGCATTCACGGATGTGAAAATACTAATACATGCTTTACGGTAGATATGTGGATTTGGTTGAGTTATAGTGGGTTTTCTCTGATGGCATCAGGCACCATCCAAGACAATGAGTGTCTGCAAGTCAGAAATAAATAAAAAAAAAAGGCTAAAGCAGCACAACCGAATGCAACAGAAACAACGACGGCGAGAAACTTATGTGACTGAAACAGACAGAAAAGAAAACATGAAGACAAAAACAGAAAGGGTGATTTTCCACATCGATACCCTCCACATTCACACCGCTGTGTCCACTCTTGATTGTTGTCAAGGCAAACATGTTTTTAGCCCATCCTGAACCATGATCCTGTACCACAGCGAGCAGGTAGAAGACACAAAGTTCTTACCACTCACACCCATTTTCAAAACTGCACAAACTGGCTAAAAAAAACAAGGAAAAAAAAAGATGGTTTTGAACATTGTGGCTAATTTATATGTTTTTTAAGGGTGTGGCTGCTTCGAGATGTTGTTCTCTCTCGTTCAGTGTCGTACTAAACGAAACTGTCAGGACTGCACATGTTGTAGCTAGCTAAAAGTAGCATCCCTTTTAATAAGCCTGGGAAGTGGCACCTCCTTATCCAAGCCAGCTACTCGACAATCGTAGTACCTTAAAAAATAATAAAGAACAAATTCAAACTCGAGGACACATAAACATCCATACTCTATAGGTTTTAGCGGAGCAGCTTAGATGGCTGCGAAAGCTTAATGATGATGTTGAGAGTGTCCATCTTTTTACCCCCCTTCTCCTTGTTTTCTCTCTAAATGTTGCCACGCACAAGTTGACCTCCATGTAAGCACCACAGAAGACAGAAATGAATCATAGTGGTGCTTATTAGAGAGCTGTATATTTATCAGACTATAAGAGGTAAGCTCTCTGGGGTGACTGCTAATGCATATGAGTCACAAGCATCTGTTAATGGCTGAACAGTTTTGCACTGTAAAGCACTTTCATAACACACCAACTACAGGGCATTGTTTTGACCACATGCAGACTTTTGTAAGCTAATTGGCAACTCGCGTCAGTGAACCGTACCTTATAATTTTAGACAAATTGGGTCATTTTCTTTCTTACGATCCCTACTTGCGAATGTTGTAATTTGACTGTGCAGCCCAAAGATTGAAACTGTATGCAAATGTATTGACATTTGAACAATTAAAGAGGCAGTTTTGATTTGCGTGGGTGTTAACTGCAGCACTGGGGGCTTTTACAGTAGTGATTTTGCAGTGCGGGATAAAATAAAAGGTTTCCAAGGCTCACCTGTGTCCCATCCTGAAAATGTCACAGCTTGTTTTTGCCCACTTTGGGTATAAAAGGCTTTTGAGATGCTTACTCGGTGGTTTGAGGCCACATATCAGAGCTTGGCATGAATACATTCTCCATAGAAATGGGTGCATAATGAGTTCTCTTTGGGAATACCTCATTCAAATCAATGTAATCATCTCACTTAAAAAATGCAACAAAGGAATGTGCCTTTTGCATTGGCTGCTATTTGCAAGAAGGGAAACATGCAAGGAGTGATGTTAAAACGACTTGATTATATTGATGTTGGTCAAAGCCACGAGAGGGACTTACTGACCCATATAGCGTCCACTTCCAGTGGAGCTGCTTGTTGAATCTGAGCCCATCCACTCCCACATAATCCTACAAGAGATGATCTTGTCTCTACACGAGCAACGCTATTGGACTTGACAAGAACCCAAATGTTTGTCGCATAAAGTCTCAGCATCACTTTGATGCTTAGCATTCCATGACGGATCAAATCAAGTGACTGAGTTGTTTGTGCATTGAGAAATACAATGGCAATAGAGCAGAAAGTGCAGTAAAAGTAAAGTTTTGGTCTTGCTCCTACCAATTCCATCAGCATCTATTCATTCTCTGAAATACCCTTTAAAAATAGAACGACCTGCAGAAATTAGTCAAAAGTGTAACACAGCCCTATAAATACTGAAAGCGTGGAACTATTTTGCCTGTTTGATTCTTAGGGCTAAACACTGTGCACCATGTGGTGAATCGACAAATAGAAAAAGTAAGAAACCATTACTTTGCTGCTTAAATCCTCTTGTTACAAGGTAAATAACTATTGGATTGTTTGTCTGACTGATAATGGGCCAAACTCATTCATCATTCAGCAGCAGAATTTGCATGTTTGGGCCAGTTACTGCTACACTCATACACAAACACACCTTTCTGCATGTGCATGTAGTCTAGGCTTTAGTGCATGAGACTATTCGAATGTTCTTTTACTTTTAGTTTCCTTCTTTTTTCTTTGTCGCTGCTGCTAAAAACGTATAGGTTCAACTTTTAACACCACAAAAGCATTCTGATGGCTTGTTTCAGTGCCCAGTGATGCAGGCACTGAAACGAGCATAAAGATATCAAAGAGAGGGCGTCCTGTGACAGCCAGAAAAAATTGCCATCATTTATGTGTCAACATCAGCCATGTGGGAGGACAAGTTTATTGACATCTTGATGATCATCCTGGACCATTCTGCCTTGCTCTCATCGACTGCAACTCAACATACATTAGTCAGCAACAGGGCCAGGCTCATGTCTCATTTGTCAAGGGGAGAGAACCGAGTCCTTGTAGACATTAAAATAAAGATGAGAGAATAAGGAAACCCTAAGGAGAAGGAAATGCAGGATGTCAGAGACTGTATATTTCTTAACGTACTAGACAGGAAGTGATGTGGGCTCTTTTTGATGCTTGAGAGGTATCTGTGTGAATAAACAAGCTAGCATAGTGTGATTTAAGACACACAGACAACTGGAGTGTATTCTTATATCAGGGCAGATCCTTTTAAAGCCTCTTATTTTGCTATCGGTGATCAGTGTCCATTTAACAAATGAAAAAGTTGATTGAGCATGCAGTGTGTGTATAAACAGCTTATTACGGGAAGCCATATCAGTTAATCTGGAAAGACAATGCTGACTGCTTCATAGTCAGTTTGCTGGTTATGAACACATGATGGCATGAAAACCGTGCACTAATTGATTCTCATTTGTTAGGAGAAAAAAATAACACGACCGCTTTTACAGTGACTGTCGGGAAATTTAAGGGAATGGTGCAAAATCAGCTTGTTTTTGATTTCTTCAAATGAGTACGTGAATGTATGTTCAGGCATGACTAAAATAAGGTAACGGATTCTGACTGCAGCATACGCCTCAATTGTTCAAAATTTTTAAGTAAAACTCGATATATTGATAAAGTATTTAGTGGAAGAACTTTAAGCAAGTTATAAAGATAATTTTTTAATTGTATCTGGCCAGTGAACCCTGTGCATTTTACCTCAGACCTGGTTTGCATTCGTTTGCCGAGGCTGATGCTGTTCCACTTGCTGAACCCAATCTAGCAGCCCTAGGCCGTGCCCTATCAATACCAAAGTGGACGAGCGAACGCATTAATAAATATTGAGCTCTTGGATAATCTGTGAAAAAGTTGCTTGACCTCTGTGGCTCATCACTAACTATGCTGAGCATTACGTGGACTTAGGGTTCTGGGTGTGGAGGGATTAAGATAATTACCGTTATTATATTCTCAGTGTAAGGACGATTGCAAGCCTTGGCTAGTCTCCGCTCAGCTCTTGACAGCTAAATTAAAAACACATGCTGGCGATGTGACCCTGGATGATTGATCCTTCTCTTTTGTGTCTGCATCCCCTTCTGTCTTAAGGAGAACCTTGAATCCTTACACTTCAGCTAGAGACTGTAAAATGAAGTGGGGGGGTTTCTCTCGCTTTTTTTCACTTTTTAATGGCCAACAGAGATTTCAAGTTTCGGCATCACTGGGGGAATTATCTAACCTTGCCCCAGGCCAGACTTTGCACCTGTCCAGACATGTATGTTTCCAGAGGTGAGAGTATCTCTCTCTCTTCCTGTATTACTCACTCTGAAAAAAAAGGGAATATGCTAGCAGGGGTCCCTGGAGCCTTAGCACCAGGGACTCAGGGAACGCCCGGATGGTAAACCTCCCAAATCCCCATGATACTGATCCCTTATGATATGGTAACTGGCTTCGAGGTGTTGTTTACCACAGAGCCCCGCTCACTTCAATGCTTTCCTACACTCCAAAGCTTCCCATAACATATCTAGCACATATTAGATTCTAAATTAAAAATCAGTCAGCTGTGACACTTGATACATAGATGGGGATAGCAGAGGAATATAAACGTGCACTTGACAGGAACTAAAATCACAATCTCAGCAAT
This sequence comes from Oreochromis niloticus, assembly GCF_001858045.2. Lineage (NCBI taxonomy): Eukaryota > Metazoa > Chordata > Actinopteri > Cichliformes > Cichlidae > Oreochromis > Oreochromis niloticus. Next base: position 36,628,006 of record NC_031980.2, on the reverse strand, counting down.
GCAATTTAACACTATTGTCTGCAGGAGAAATTATTGGGGCGACAGTTTCTTACCATGTGCCGGATCAGGCAGGCCAAACTCCAAGTTGTACCTCAGGATGTAAAAGTTATTCCACACATAGAGCTGGTTATCTCGCGGATTATAATCCACAGCTGCAATGTACTGGTACTGGTTGGGAAAGTGGATATCAACGTATTCCCCACGGTTCTGTTTGGTATTGTAAATATAATCAATCAGGCTCTTGCTGACTTCACTTTCATTGTCTTCGTAGGTGGAGCGGACCACATAGAGTACTCCACAGACCATGAAGGCGTTGGAGGCTGAGCGCTTATCATAGGTCGTTTCCCAGGTAGCTTCAAATCGTAGTGTGTAGGGGTTGAGCTGGCTGATCACCATCATACCATTGTTCTGCTCTGTGGCATAAATCACCCACAGCCCGTTCTCATCCACCGCCAGGTCAATGTCTGTTTTTCCTCCCCACTTGTAGGGCGACGTGTCGTGGTAGTTGGCGTTGTTGATGATCGCCTCGCCGCTTTTGATTCGAGTCCGCAGGTCAAACTTCACGATGTTTCGGGTACGCTCCTTGTTGAAAAACACCGCCCCGTCGTAGACCACAAATCCAGTCCCGTCCACCCGGTGCGGCAGCTTGTAGGTGATGGTTTGACGGGCATTTTGAAAGTCATCCAAGGAGGAGTACTCGATTAGAGTGTCTGTTCGGTATGGAGTCCAAGGCATGAAGTAGATTTTGTCGCCGGCTTGCAGTGGGTCTTTGCACCAGGCTCCAGCTTGCTGCTCCGCTTCAAATATAAAGGAAGGTTCACCGACAGCTTTCAGAGTCCCGGGACAAAGAAAAACTAGCAATGGAGAAAGAGTAGAATGAGAAGCAGAAAGGTTAAAATGTGAAAAGCACATACATATATATATATACGCTTAAATAGCTGATTTAATAGCTAATTTCTTCATTTTGTTTTACAGGTTGTCCAATAAGAGTGGGGACAAACACATATCAACGAGTGGCCAAAACACAACTAACATCTATAGCCAATATAAGGACGATTTGTGCATAGAAAGAAAAAATACAAAGAAATAGAAAAGTTATTAAGCATAATGTTTAAATATGTAGTAGTCGGAAACAAAAAGAAGACTGGCCTCATAGACATTAACTGTTGAGTAAAACACAAATGAGGGGAAAACATAACAGAAACAAAACTTAACATAACAATTGGTCCTGTAAATAAAAGTATGCAGCCAACTAAAGTCACTTGGCAACAGACGGGAGAGGTTATGACAGAGCAGGAGTCAGCGGAGTCTGCAAAATGTGTATACTCTGATGTCTCAGTTACACCACCTATTCTAATGGTATATACCTGAGAGGCTTGTCATTACGAAGTGGTGCAAATGTCACAATCATTCAAATTAAAAAGTAATAAAAAATGTTTGGGTTTTTTTCTTTGAAAGGGTCTCTTGAGGTGTTTTTGGTTGTTGTCTGAGGTATAGGAGGCATAAGAATCAACGGAGAAAAGAGCAGCAAGTGGTCTGGTGAGAATAATGGGGAAAACAGTGAGAAGGGTAGGGATCTTGAAGAGAAAAGGGACAGTTGATAGCAAAAGCTTGAAAAGAAGGCCAGGAAACACTGTTACCATGGCATGCTATGGAAAAGGGTTTAGAAGCCAGGCAATATGAGATTCTGCTGAGTAGCAAAGCACCCAGGGAGAATGAGAAGAGGATGCCCCTATGGACTGCAGCCAATATTCCCCCATTTACATCTTTTGGCTGCTTGTGTACCGTCTTTATATGGCCAGCTTTACTTCCCTCGTAGCACTACACTGGCTGCTAACCTTACAGTTGGGGGGGTGCGGAGGTTCTGACGATAACGTCTGCAATGGGTTTCTAGAGGCCACCATGGGAAAATAGGTAACTGACAACTAGATGCCACAAAACAAGGAGCTAGGGTTTGGGTCGTGTCTGTTATTTACCTTTTTGCTCCACTTCTATTTTAAGCGTTGGAAGAGAGAATGAAAGGGGTGCAAGGGAAAAAAACAGATTAATATGAATTAAGTGTCATCGCCACGATTACATATGCAGAAACACGTTATGAGACATGGAACAAGACGGGTACACCTATTAGAAACAGGAAAGTTGTGAGAAAGATGACACACAGACGTCAAAGTCCTGTCTCAGAAAAAGGGTTAGATTAGAGCACCAAAAACTGTGTGGTCACATTTGGCGTCATGACTAGTTGTCAAAGTAGTTTTGTAGCAAAGTGGCAAAGTGGTGGGTGGATTTTTTTTCACTGGCAAGTTAGAAAATTGTTATTAACATACTTTCAGTCCAGTTTTATATCCACGACTCTATACAATTCCAAAAGTTCTCTTTAGTTAGAAAAATGGTAAAAATTTGCATAAAGTAAAAGTCACATTTTCTGTCACTCAAAGAAGCTGAAACCCTGTCTTACAGATGGACACATCACACTAAATCACACTATACTCTCTAGAGTGTAGTGTGACTTGTCATTCAGTTAAATCCACTCACCACCAAAACTCAATCAAGATTAAGTATTTCCTTTTTCTTAGTGGAAAGTTGTACAAATACACTGCTCAAAAAAAGGTAAAATTTAGGGAGCAATCTGGGAGCAATCTATTTCACCTGCTTTGGTGCAATGAAAGCTACAACAGGCACACTGGAGAGGCAACAACATGACATCAGTTTAGCAGGTGGTGGCCACAGACCATTACTCTCCATGTCCTTCCTGAACCACGTTTCTCTACTTTTGCTTTTGCTAGCGTCCTTGTCGACACTGTTATCACGAGACGCTCCCTGCAGCACATTCAGGTTCCTGTAGGATCTCATGCTATAAGAACTGGACAGGGCTGTAGAAAGGCCTCCCCAATCCCAGCCCTACAAAATGACGCCAGTGGGCTATTAATACGAATACCAAACGGTCACACACCATGAAGACGGGACTAGGGGCTGACGTCCTTTAGCACAGTGCAGCTCGATTGGCATTCACCAGTGAACATCAGAATTGGCGTGTTCTCCGCTGACACGCCATTCTCTACACAGATGAGAGCAGCTTCACACTGAGTACAAGTTACAGGCGTGAAAGAATCTGGAGATGCCTTGGTCAGTGTTATGCTGCCTGCAGTAGCACTGAGCATGAGTGCTTAGCAGTGGGTCAGTGATGGACTGGGGAGGCATATCCTTGGACAGTCGCACAGACCTCCACATGCTAAACAGCTGATCACTGTTAGGTACTAGGATGAAATCCTCGGACCCACTGTTAGACCTTATGCTGTTGCAGTGGGTTCTTCTAGTGTATAGGTAATTCCTGGATAACAGAGGCATTGATGCCATTGACTGGCCTTCACTTCCCCAGACCTGAATCCAACTGAGAACCTCTGGGAGCACCCAGACTGTTCCGGATGTCACTGATGAAATGATCCAGGTCTAGAAGGAGATCTGCCAAGGCACCGTCTGCTATCTCACCCGGAGCACACTCAGGTATTATCAGAAGTGCATACAGACACACAGTGGCTGCACACAAAGTGAGCCACACTATGACACCAGTTGAAGCAGCCTCTAATTTCAATTTTAAACTTTGATTGGTGGTATAATTTTGAACCTCGCCTGCAAAGGGTTTATGAATTACACATTTTATATCAAAAAAGCTTTTCTATGTGCGATTTAAGTGGGGTTTTTTGAGCAGTGTAATTGATTACATCGTGTTATTCAATTAAAGCAGGTTTTAATATAATAAAGATCCAATTTTAATGTTGTGGGAAAAATACAATGCAAAAGTCTCCATGTAACATTTTTATCATTATTTTCACTTTTAAAAAGGTGAAGCCATGCACAAATAAGTTCATTGCAGACCAAGGGAGCAGGTAATCACTGTAAATTGTTGGAGCAAAATGCATTAATATACCTCTCGTGCACTCACTGTGGAAAAATGTATTTAATTTTATGTTCCATAAGAGCGTGCGCAATCTGAATAGATGTTTTTGTGTCCATACAAGTCTGCTATAAATTAGCCATCATGAGCGCATTCAAACAAGGCACTCTGAATGCACTTGTGCTAAGAAGCATTATTCAGTCCATTAAACTGAGATGTCAATAGCCGATAAAACATTTCACATTTCACTAAAACTTAAAAAAAAAAAGAATTCCATATGCATTGCAAGTGAGCGGCTTCTAATTCTGAACTGCAACAATACAATAATATAATATGTATATATATATATATATATATATATATATATATATATATATATATATATATATATATATATATATATATATATATATATGTAGAGAGAGAGAGAGAGAGAGAGAGAGAGAGAGAGAGAGAGCAGTATATAAACAAGGTACATCTAAAGCCTAGATCAGACTGCACAATTCAGGACAGTACGGCAGTAACCTGTGTGTGTTGAATGTACACTGTTTAAGAGGTAACAACGTTACAGAAAGGGAAATCCAGTCAGTGGTATTTGTATATGAACAAGAGAAAAACTATGAGTGAGATATCAAAAAAATTCTGCCACTCTGCCCATAAAAGGCAAAAACCTGATTTAAATTTGGCTGATCTGAAATTCAAGGTAAAGAAAATTTTATTTTAACTGCTTCTTCACATCATGAGCTGTGACCAAGAGACCGAGCAGCTTATAGAGTCCGAGCACACGGTTTCAGGTGAACAGTTTTCTGTGTTGTTTTGTTTTTTAAATTGTGTTTTGGACCTTAATTTATCCTCCAAGATCAGACTTCAAATTCAGCGCTCACTATTATGTCCTGATGTGTCAAGTAGTTAGAATGAGACCCCAAAACTTCAGCAGCTCTCAGAGAACAAAGAGAAAACCTTGAAGTGGAAATCAGCAAAATTTAAATTAGGTGTGTCTTTGGCTTTTTTGGGTGGAGTTAAGGAACCTCGTATTTGTCAAATGGTACTCTTATTTAAGCGAGATTTATTTCTTTTAATTTGAACTTTTATGAAGCATCAACAACAAAGTAATATCTATGTGTGGAGTGTTTGAAGCGCACTAGTACTTCACTGATTCTTTCGACGATTATTTCTGCACACCTCTGATCTTGTGCCCTTCAATCTGCATTCCTATTCGTTTGTGACTGTCTGTTTTTCACAAAAAGCGTTAGCGTGATCATACATTTTTATCCGAGGCCTGCAACACTCCTTTTGTATACATGTTCACATTAAAATTTGAATCCGTCACAAATTGTTAAGTCTGATCTTGGCTTCTGTGGCAAAAAAGAAAAAAAAAAATCAATGAAACTTGAGATTCAAAAGGATCCACAAATGAATGCACTCCATTCTGCAGAAGAAATTCAAGTGTGCCGCACCTAACTAAGAGATCTCACATGGATAGGAATCAAACAAACTAACAAGAGTTCTCAGAAGCTGCCTCAGCCACACAAAATAGAAGAGCTGAGAAGCAGACAGAGAGACATGGGGTGAAGGAAATCTGGAAAGAAAGGGAGAACACATGACCGAAGACCTGATGATGTAAGTAGAAATGTAAAAATAGAAATAGCAATCAGTGTGATCAGAAATCGGTCAGTGGATGAAGAGAGTGAGTCAGATACCCAGGAGGTTTCCTGCAGATTGCACAGGGGAAGGGAAGAAATTAAGTCAGTTTATATACAGCAACATTAAAACAAGCATGAGACACATTCGAATCCACATTTAACCCAGGAAACTACATTCTTTTCTTTTCTAGGGAATTCTTGCTTTTTAAGAAGTACTTGTAATTAAATAACCCCGGTTAATAATCTGGCTTTCTATTAATTTGTGAACACATGTCTGCTGTCAACTCAGTTAGGTATGCCGGTGTTGAATTGAAGCATTACATTAAATATACTCAAGAAAAAGGAAGGGGGTGGGAGGTGTGAGGGGGCTAAACAAAACAGTCAAAGAGGACTCGATGCTCATGCTGTTAGAGGTGTATTCTTTCATCCTTTTTTCCTATTCTGGCCAACACTGTCACTCGGAGCTGAGGGGTTTACCTGTACTAACATGTGATGAAAATGAAAATATTAGCATATTAGGCCTGCTTATGCCAACTGGCACGGCTCTGCAGTTTTACAAGTAAGAACAGAGAAGGAATCATTCTCTTTTTTTCCCACCGTTTCGAAATTGCTTGCATAGAACAATCTTAATAAAGAAACATCGTGGCTTTTATGTTGCCTGATTCAAGCAATTACTGGAGCCAATTCAAAGGGTGACTCAGTGCCAGGTGAAGACAAAATTTACATCCTTGGCTGGAATATGAAGCTAATGCTACTAATGAGGGCAGTTCATGACAAGAACCAAATTATAAAGCCAAAGGATGAAAATGGTTGGAATGTAGGTAAGTTATTGCACAGAAGTGTAATTATGCAAAGACTTGGAAAATAGACCGAATGAATTAAATACATTCAGCTGGTGAGAAAAAAAACATTTTAAGTCTTCTGTTGTGTAACTGCTACTTGCGTTTCTTGGGGATAGTGAGATTTTGAGGGGCGGTAGTTACCGGGCTAAACGAGGACACTGTCTTTGGTCCCCTTGCTGATCAGCTTAATGGGGATTTAAAGCGTTCTCTTGAAAAACATCTACTCAAGTCTTGTATCCCTGCAAATCCGGGGGTTCCTAAGCTTCTGGACTGCTGAAGTGTTGTTAAACATGAACCTCTCTATTTGGCATATGATCTATTCAATCTGCATTAGTCTGACTCTACAAAATGAGGTGCATGGATTATTTATTTATTTTCTTGCTGAGGGCTGAGGAGACAGAGGATTGGTTACAGGAGAACAACAAAACAGGCAACTTGCCTATAAAGCAAAATCTATCACTGTTTACAGTAGGGGTTGAATAGGAAAGGCTGGACTGGGCTTGTGTGGACTGAATCAGACTGGGAGAACACTATACACTTACCAGGGCAGTTGCGATAGGATACATTCTGTGTTCTTGGTCCTATTCTGGTTGGGCATGGACCTTGAGAAGCAAAAAGATGGGGCTACAGACATGCATGTTTGAAACTGTTTAGAGTGAAGTGAGGACTTGTTTTTATTTTCATTTGTTAGACAGACTTTGCTAGGGCTGAGAGTCCTTGGTCAGAAGTTTATTTTTCACCACCACACTAGCAGCCTAGACTGTTTCCTCTGTGAGATGTGAAGGCAAAAGACAATCATAACAGTGGGTGGACACGAGTGCACCTTGAGGTTAATCCTACTATTAAAGTTTGCGGTATCACAGCAAGACGTAGAATCAATACGTTGCTTGACTATAAGGTGAGCTCCCCCTAACCTCTCTAACCCCCCCCCAAAACAAGTTGTAAAGAAACAAGGTAACAGTTGAGTGCAGTCTGAGGTAGGACCTCTAGGATTCGTCTTTCCTCAGTAAGTTGGACTCGAATGCCCATTACTGCTTATTCCATGTTTAATTACAGGTCCTCAAAGCCTCAGAGAGGTTAACCTTTAAGTTGTAATGAGTTTCACCATCTAATGATGTTCACTAATGCATTCCAATTCAACACTAAGGGGAACAGCTTAAGCAGGTTTACTGGTAATGAGCAGCGTTGAACAGATGTGTTAAAGAGAAACAGAATACAGGTGTTTTATTTAGATTCCAGCTTCATTTCTGTTTTGAGTTGAATCAAGACTGCAACACATCTAAAGACATCAGTGTGCAAAATACTCATTTGGATCTACAAGAGCTGCCAAATACTATTGTCCCATCACCCCGACTCTAATTATTTCAGTTCCACCTGATTAGTGATTCTGGCAATTCATCTAAATCTTTGTCATTAATCAGTTTGTAAAGGTTACACGGGGGAATTTCCTTCACGAATTGCAAATGAACATGGCAGCTTAAAGGACAAAGGAGAATTTTAATACAAAGGGCAATCTAAAGATTGTTTGGAAGCTGAATGGCAATGAATATTTTAACATCAGAGGAACAGACAAAATGTTAACGCTATCTCTTTAGATGAAATATTAGCTTGATGACTTATGAGTGGAGCTATTTTGTTCTGTTACATAATGAAACATCTGTTAACATATTTCAACACCTGTTGTGTGAATGTATATTAAGCCATCAAGGTGAGCTGTGCTTATGCCTGATAGACTTCTCCGTACAAGACTTGAGTAATGAAACACTGTCTTGCTATTAAGGAGAGTCAGCATGACTTCCTCTGCCCTCCCTCTAGTCTGCTACCTCATAACCAGGCTTGTCGATCTGCTGGAAACACAGTGAGCACATCAATAATAAGGGCCGTGTGGAAGAGGACCAAAGGGTTTTACAGGTCATATTTCATGAAAAGTTCATGGTGTGACACAGATGGAAGAAGAGAAGGAGAAATAGGGTGTTGGAAGGTGTTGCAGACAAAGAAAGGAGACTGTCTGGAAGAAATGGGACAGAATATGGTACAACACAGGAGGAGAGACAGAGGGCAAGGAGGAAGGGGGGAAACGATGGGGAAGGGGTGTCGGGAGAGAGAAAAGGGAGAGTTTACAATTCATGACAGGAGGGCCATACTTACTGTAGGGAACACACTCATACTGGACCTCCAGGTATTTGTAGGTCCCTGGGCAGGGGTCGGGGAAGACATCTGAACCCGTGATTACAATGCACTGGGTCCGATTGTTGCATCTGACGAGAGAAAACACAGGAAAGAAACATTAACTGCTTTGTTCAAATTCACCCAGTCTCGAGCAAACTCGGCAACTGAAAGAAATCCCAGAAAGTTGACTGTGTTCATCTGGATGTACCGTTCTCAGTTTGACAGGGACAGAATCAGCTGTCTGGGATTTCCTTCCCTGGGTGATTAAGCATGTATCGAGACAAACTGAAGGAAATAAAAGCTTAAATATTAAAACGCCGTGTGCTGGTTCAGGCTGGGAAATATTCAAATTCCACCAACAAAGAAGTAAAAAGAGTAACGCTCAGCAAGATGTAGCCATGCTATTGAATCTGCGAGCAATAAAGATATGACCAGTTCCATTGCTTTTCACTTTGTACATGCCTGTTGGATCTTTGCCATCAGGTTCATATAAAAGAGGTCTTTTGTGCTTTGTGCTGTATTTCTTTTAGAGAGTGGATAATCTGTCTGAATGTGTATATGTCAAGGAAAAAATCCAGAAGGCCTCGCTTATATTTTTAGTCCCTTAACATAACACAGCATTACCTGTCTGGTAAATAGCTGGACAACACTGAACTAAATACCGAGTTCCCCTTCGGACTCAGTACAACACATACAGTATGAGATATCATGCCCCCGCATCACATGTCCTGGTTGAAGACATCTCTCTTTGCGCCTTTAAGGCAGATGACCTATGATAACACGAGGCCCCGTCTGCACATGCACACCTTTTTATAAACACCTCTAGCTAGCTACAGCTTGTTAGCCATGCTGTCCGTCAACTTGAAGTCATCTTAACTCCCCCGTTTGTGTTACGCTGCCAACAGAGTGCAAAGTTTGGAGGGAGTTGTCATCATACTTAAATTCAAACAAACTTCTGCATGTGTTGCGGTTTGTTAAATGTCATGTTGAAACTTTGTGGGAGGAAAAAAAGCAACAAATTATTGTAACATTGTCAGATGCAGCTATCAGCCAAAAAAATGAAAAAACTAAATGGTAGGTAAATACAATTAACAATACAATGATCAACTTTACAGTCCTTGCATTGCATTGCTGGTATGTGTCAAAGTCAATATCCATGACACATACCAGCAATGCATTGCAAGGACTGGCTTTGACACATACCAGACATAAAAACGTTGTTAGGATGTCACCATAGCAACAGAACTCCCTTAGACAAAATGTGCTACATCACACCGCAAAATTGCTCAGTTGCAGCTCGAGGAACATGACAACAACCCTCGGGGATCATTGGACCACAGAAGTCCCCGGTAACAGCTCGGGGAACATGCTTACTTAATAACAACTGTTTCTTGATTTGATTCATCTTGTCTAATGACCAAATATGTGTCTGTCAGGTTTAAATAGTTGTGTGTGTTTTGTGAACGGATGCCAAATGCTATCATTTTGCTGTAAAGCATATTTACCTACGGGTATAAATAAAGTAACCTTGAATGCTCAGTAATGGCTCTGGGAACATGACCCATGGGAGCAACACTGCCTTCATATCCTCCAGATCCCAATCCAGTGCACCACAACAAGCCCAATCCAAGGACGTCCCATTGTAGAACCCACGGGATCCGAAGATCCGGATCCCACAGGATAGCCCTGTGATTCCAGCTGCACTGGACCCTGGGGTCTGTTTTGTTAGCAGAAGAGGGAACCGCACATTATGTGGCACTAGTTTTAATGTTGTAGCTGACTGTGGCTCACTGTAAATACAGTACTGGACTACAACTGCACAGGAACCTCATGTGATCTTGGAATTTACCCTCCACACTGGTCTTTGGTGGGGTGAGTTTTGCACAGGATAAACAGTCTGTGTGTGTTTCACTCAAATGTCCTGACTTATTGATTAAGCTTCCTCTGAATGGGCCTACATGCTGAGTAGCTTTATGAGGCACCCAAAATGCCATCAAAGGTCTCATTAATAATAACTGCAGCATCTGAAATTGTAGCATCCCACAAGACCAGACAATATGAAACGTTTCACTTCTTAAAAAAAATATTAGACATCTTGTTTATCATTTCAACAGCCCTTACAGTAGTGTCAGAAGTACATTTCAGTCACTGCCTTTAACATCTGGAGATGATGTTCTGAGGTTCAGGGAGTTGTAGGAGACCACCATCTTGCTACACTGAAATCATGATAATGACATCAATACCCCGAGCTAGCCGTCTTTGCTTCCAAGGGGAATTAAAATTCTATTGGCAATGTGGGGAGCCGGATCGATAACCCTGTTCTGCTGATTTAGCAGAGACCAGAGATAATATTTGTTTCTTCTTATCACAGACCAGTGCGCCCATTTACAGCAGATCATTGGAAAATGTATTACTGGTTGCACTGTATTGTGCTTTGGGTTTTGCTTTTGTTTTGGGCTGGAGACGTAATCGCTGCTCTGTGTCCAAATGTTATTAATATATTATTAGGCATCTCAGTGGAACAGGGCAGAGTTGGTTACTGTTGAGGTGCACAGTGATGAATTGACGTAGGACCTGGAAACTGGTGCCGCTTTAGTTTTTGCTTAAAAACAAACCTACAGAGTTTTAGCTGAGTATCAGGAAAGCATGCAGGGCACTGGGACTGAGATTTACAACACAAAACTGTGTCCTGACCAGAAAGTCGTAACAACAGAAGGCAACATAATTAGACATCGCTCATTCATGTTCCTTATGTTCCTCTGCATTTCTAAAAATCAGCATGCATGCTGACTGAAAGAGTTCATAAATGTTTGTAAATGTTTTTGATAGAGAACACCTTCTTATTTTGGCTGAGAAGCACAAATGGTTTTTTTTTTTCCTTTCTTTTCTTTTCCTTTTGGCAATTTTAATACAGCACATTTTATTACAGAGCAAATCAGCATAAACACACATTTGTTTCCGCATCTGTGTGCATCTGTGTTTAGTGCAGATTTCAAGGGGCATTTCACTTTATTAATGACCTCCGCGAGTGATAACAGATGAAAATATCAGCATATTATAGTTGTATTTATGGAAATGAATGACTGTTTTGAAATTAAAACATGCACCTCATGCTGGGACCATAATATGCTGCTTGTTTTTGTGGCTAATATTTCTCGAGTCTGTAGCAGTTTCCATATATTATATGGTCACTTTGACGATTGTTTTTCCTTTGCTCATGCATAAGCATCTCATGCAGGAGCAATATAAATCACTGTGCTTTATCTATCAGATACCAATGAGACTGGGAAATGAATGCATACTTTATGTTACGGGTATGAAAGAGAATTAATTCAAAAATAAAATTTGTGACACTAATGAGACACAGGCCTGCCATCATCACTCAGGCAAATGCATGAAACAACAGGACATAAACACAAAAAATTCTCATATTTCTTATGAAACAATGTTGACATAAGTGTTGATGGCTCTTTCTGATATATTGCCCTCATTTTAGAGCAGCGGAGCAGGGGGCTCCCTCGTCTATGGGATTGTGTGACTGTGATGTCTGTCTCATCTGTGAAACCTCAGGCCTCCCCTGAGACCAATTGAGAAAAAAACCCTAATGACTTGTGCTGTGCGTAGTTCTAACCCTCATTTTGAGAGAGAGCATGTAATTGAAATTCCTCCCATACAAAAGTTCAGCATTTTGGATTTGGTGGGGCGCAGGTCTCAAAGTGCACACTAATTAAATGCATGTACAGTATGATCTTTTGCTAGTCTTAGGCTATATAGTAATTAATCATGTACATAATGATTATTAAGTCAAAGGAAGCATTCCTCTGCTTTCTTTGAGAATTTTAAACTTTCTATGAATATCTTGATTGCTCAGCAGGATTTCACTGGAACAAAAGTGAAGAGGCTACCAATTTATGTTTTAGCTTTTAAAAAGACTTAAAGAAGTTAATAGTAAATATACTATTTTGGAGGCAAAATTATTATCATCATCATTATTATCATTATTATTATTATTATTATTATTACTACTCATTTTTGGGGGTTGTCTGTTCCTGCTGTGCCTATACAGAGGAGTGTATGTGATGCAGTAAGATTTTAGGAAACTTTTATATCAAACATGGGTTGGCCGAGAATAAGTAAGTAAGTACATAATTAGATTAGTAAGTAAGTAAAGTAATTAGTAAATAATACATTTCAAAGTGTATAAAAGGCTGAAGAGATAAAAAAGTCTTAGAGGTCACAGACTCAAATAAGAACTAGCTCTTTCTCTGCCTCTTCAGGGTGTTTCTCACAGATACTTTGAATGTGATAATATCTAGAATATATATACATGTATATAAATTTGTTCCAGAATGAATGAATCAATAAATTTCAAAGCAAAGCCAAGTCTGAAGAGATAAAAGAAGTAGAGGTCAGAAGCTTAAATCAAAAAGTTATATCTTTCTCTACTTATTTGTGGTATTTTCTTACAAATTATTTGAATTTGAAAATGTCTCGAAAATATGTATTTAAATTAGTCTGAGAATGTAAAATCAGATCACCATTTTTCTTGACGTAAAACTGAAACGACTGCAGGATAGAGCATGATTCTGCTTTGATTGCCTCCATTTCTCCCACCGGCCTTTTAATCACACTGAAGTGTTCCAAATGTAATCCCATCACATCTCTGACCTTTTGGGAGAGGCAGACATCAGTACAATTAGAGTGTGCTGCTTGGATTTCATGTAAATCTCTTTTAAATATGAGCTCCATCTCAGGGCAGTGGGAAAGAACGCAATAAGATACCAACAAGGTGAACTGCCAGTACTCGTGATACCATGTATCCACCATATTTAACCTTTTGCTATGACATCATAAAGCATGTCAGAGGAATAATGGGCCATGAGGATAATATGTTCATTTAATAATAAATCATTATAACATACAAAAACAAACAGAGTGGGAGGTCTTCTTAAATCCTAACAGATTTCATGCCTGTTTTTTACAACTGTGTCATTTTAATAAACTATGCTTTGGGTCATGTCAAGCTTTCAGTTTATAAATTTATATTCCGGTTTTACTTTTATGACAAATATGTGGAAATATACTGCATAATTAGAAATTTGGGGATTTTGTCATCACACATTTCATCATCAGATTAATCACAACCACCACGAGGTAATACCAAAGATAAACCTTTAAATATTTAATAATAATAAAAGAAACTACAAAAAATGTGTATTTAGACTGTGTATGAATGAAGAAATTTGGTTTAAAAGAGAAAAAAAAAACAGATGACCGGTGAGAAAGCCCTGAAAAGTGTTGAAATATTTTAATTATATTCAATTTTGAATCAGAAAAATTGCAAACTGATTTAAAGGGAAACTAAACTAAATTAAAAACTTTTAAAAGCAATGTAGAAAATAAATCTTTCATTACCAATTTTGCATCTGTCACATCAAGTGCCGGTCATGTGACTGGTTTATTTTAGACTACTGGTAAGATGTCCCTTAATTGCTTAATCTCAGATCATTTGTACCCACTTCTTGATTTTCTATCCTTCAACTCACTGAAAGCCAAAGCAGCTATTTGTAATTCACAATAAAAAAAATAAAATAAGAAAAATACAGCAGCAGTAGCAAAAACAATCGCTGTGTAACTGGAGGAGAAAAGCGACATGAGTGAGGGGAGCACATTACAGAAAAAGGCACAATCTACTTCCTGGTGCTCCCAGTTTGAATTTCAATCAAATTAGCATCTCTTAAACTCAAAGTGACCCGTCTAGCTCCATTTCATCTGAAATGCTGATGAGGTTCATGGCACAATTATCAAGGCAGACATCTCTCTCAAGAGGCAAGCCTGTTGATAGCAGACAGGCCATTGAAAAATTAAATCATTTCCAAGGCCAGAGAATAGCAGCAAAGGAAAAAAAAATCTGGTGCGAACAGGACACAAAACACACACACACACACACACACACACACACACACACGTGTGTGTACAGTATAGTTTTTATAAGTATAATCAGCTCCAGTATCAGTATATATAGAGCAGTTTATAAGGGGGTGGCCCAATGATGCTGCAGGAAATAGGTTGTTAGAAATTAACCATTAGCATCGCTTTCATCTTGCAATCCAGCCCAATATCCGGGTGAGACATCCCAGAAACTTATAATTACTGTCATATGCTTGTGTTTGTGCTATATTTATGGAGCTCACCCGGGGGATTCCAGGCTCTTAAAGAGTCAGGGGGAAGGCTGTCTGACTCACATCCATCCATCTATTGATTTTTAAACCAGAAAAGGTATATCGCCATGCCACTCAAGTCAATAGAAATACTACTGTGACATTCTGCTGGTCAAAATGTGACCTTTACAAGATGACAGAATGCGAAGCTAGAACACCCAAGTATAAAGACAACAATTCAGGAAAGCTTCAGAAACAACAATATTAATGTCCTCCTTTGGCCAAATATGACCCTCTCAGTGCCGGCTCTGTCTTCTAGTCAATGAAAGGAATTTAACTCTGTTCATTCTCAAGCTTGATCAGTTTTGTAAAGAAGAGATGGGAACTCAAAGCTTTACTAGCTACTAAAAAGGAAAAGCTGATGCTTTTTTTGTCAATGAATTTCAAACTGATACCCAGGAAAATAATACATTTTTAATATAACAGGGGATCATTTTTTATATATATAAAAATTACAAACAATATAAAAGAATATTTCTGTGACAGAGTGCAAAGTTCTCTGACATCATGCAAAAAAAAAAAAATCCAGTTAATTTCTGCAACAATATATTTATTGAGTTTTTAGAACACATAAAATACATGTCAAATCCAGTTAATATAACTAAGTATGACTGCATGACCAATACTTTAAGATTTTGTTTGCAGAGCAAAATCACAAAAACCCCAGAACATTTTTAGATTTTCTGTGGTAGCGTTGTGCTTCTGGTGACTTCTGTTATTGATCGAATACAGTCGGTAAGGTAGGCTGCCTCTATGTCTGTCTAGTTGTTAATAGACGTTTTTCAGCTCCAACCTTCAGAAGAATTATTGTACTTTTTACACACAAATAATTGTGTCATCCCGTCATACTGATACAATTTGCTACCTACTCCCAACACTAATGTTATCATTTTAATATTAGCCATAGTTACGATCCACTACCTTAATGATAGCCACACTAGCGGTCTGTGAAGTTATCTTTAATGTGTGTGCAGGTCATAACTGTTTAATACTTCAGAGCGTTCCTGACTGCTTAAAATTCCTCATAGAGAGTTGTTCAGTGTTTCTGTGTTAATTGTTTTTTTGTTTTGTTTTTTACAGAAGTGTTATTGTGTTAGTGATCAAATTTATCTGAAAAACTGGAAACATTTCCAAACTGTGAGAAAATGTATCAATTTAAAAACTGTGGTGAATCTACGTGCATATCATATGTACTTTACTACTATTAATATCAACAGTAGTAGGCCTCACTTGCTGCATTGCCCAGATTCTCCAATACATACTCCAGACTTCACACGTGGGAAACCAGCGTGTTGCCCCACCCATCTAACATGATGTGACATGTGTGTTGGTAAATCTATTTCTCTACTTACATTTCATGTAATTCAACACTGGTATTAGCAGTTGTTAGCCTAATGAGATGACTGTTCCTACACTTTATTTTTTGAGTCGAGAGCAGTTTCATGGCTCATGAACTTTTGAACATCCCTGTGAAACGTCCAAGCGGAATCTGGATCTTTATGAAATCTTAATCGGCTGTGCTTTAAATAAACACTAACGTCGTACATACAGAGAGGAAGAACAAGGCACTGTGCTGTCAGGCGGCAACAATGGAGCTCCTCGGAGAGCCTCGCGAGCCGCCCTGACATTGATATAAATAGTGTAAGCGGCATCATTTAGTCTCCAGAACTGCTTCACATTCATTGACAGCAAGTTCAAAGATGCAGCTAATTGCATGTTAATGTTTTTACAACATGTTATATTTGTAAAAATCTGCTGCATTTAATATGTCATTATGAAATACAACATTTCAAATACACGGTTGTTGACTGGTAATAATAATAATTGTCGTGATAATTATTAATTAATAATCAGCTCTGTGTAACTCATGCTGTCCCCTAATCCTGCTGATGGATTTAATCTTCTCTGTTAGAGAGCTATCTGCACTGATCAGTTTCATCAATGATACGCTCTTTAAAAAAAAAATACGATGCACAGGCACCAATCATGTTATGTTACAGCAATCAATGACCTTGTTATCTAATACTTACAATGAACCTCATTAGTCAAAGAGAAATCAATAGATGTAAGCTGCTCATATTGTATATCCTTTTTTTTTTTTTTTTGAGGAGATGATTAGTCGAGGTGCTTCACTGTCATGTTTTCTTATTCCTTGAACTGTGATGGAGACTGATGGACAGATTTAGATCAGTAACATCTAAGCACCAGATGGTTGTTGCATGCACAAGTAAACGCACTACAGAATAATATTCAAATGCACTTAAATTACAGTTTTAATTTAGTAGATGTTATCTGTGTGGCGAGAATGTGTTTGTAGTCATTATCATTATCATCAGCGTAGATGAGGAAATGTAATCATTAACAACTAAAATCCTGAAAAGAAAGAAAAAAAACACATCACTGAATATTATTACCAATGAATTAATTATTTCAAACTGTACTGCCATGCAGTTTCACATCTGCTGGGGAGGTGTCCACATGAAAAATTCCTGTACAGATTATCACCCACTTGAGTCGACTAATTGCTTGCAGCTGAATGTTCTAATTGAGCCACAACAGTCCTAAGGCTATTTTCATAAAATCATTGTGCTCATGAATATAATATGCCAGCCAGATATAAAAACAACTTGGAGTGCCAACAGGATCTATCAAACTCAGTGAAGCCTCAATCCAATTCTCCACACTTCGGGGCCACATCAATTTCGGATGTTTAAAAGTGAACACAGTTTTCCACACACGAGTACTAATGTGATTTCCCCCCACACACTTAAATTAGTAGACCAGAGTAATTATGGCAACAAATATTTTTGGTTCTTGAATCCCTTTATTGATGTAGGCTGTACAGTAGGAAATACTATTTTCCTTTTTTTTTCCACATACAGTGTGTGTGCAGGGGAGTGTTCAACAAAGGGAATGTTTTCAGCTGAGCTAGCCTCAGCAGGAGCCAGACAGCAGAGCAGAGTTTAGACTCGGGGAGGAACGGAGGGCTCAGACCTCATGCCAATGAAACAAACACTGCATTCCAAACAGGCAAAACAATCACCACGTTCCTTTTTTTCCCATTTGAGGATAATTATTTTTGGCAGCAGGGGCAATCTTTCATTACATTTGCTTCCTATTTCAGTCTATTGCTGTAAATAAACGGGCAAGAGAAAAAGAATGTGTAATTAGTCCCATATGCAGTCTTGGACATTTGTCAAGTTGTCCTTGAATCTATTTTCATGTCAGTGTACTCTTTTTGCTTTTTATGATACGGACTACATAAAAACTCCAATCCATGCTTTCCACTCGTATAAATAATGACTCACTAATCTGTTCTCACATTTCCATGGTGATCTCAAAAGAACTTTATGTGTGTTTTGTCAGACGTAGGTCTTGTAAAGTACCTGTTTTGTGGATTTTGAACTTGTGTCCCTCGCAGAGACCTCTTTTATGACAGTTTTTTCTCTCTCTCTCTCTCTCTTTGAACGCTACAACACCGACATCACGGTGCTAAAAACACATTTAAAACAACATCTGAAGTACAGCCTCTGGCACTCTCAGGATGTGAGCAATGAACCCCAGTCCTACAGACATCAGCGTCTGAACTAGAGACACTGGTAGAGAGCGTTTTTGGGATTTGTTGTCAGCCTCCTGCTGGGTCGGTATTTGTGCTTCAGTTTACTGTTTACTGTTGTGTACGAGCGAGGCTGAGGCCAGCGTAATACATATGGCCACAAGCGGAGAGAAGGCAGGCTGCAGCCTTTCAGGACAGACAATGTGAGTCAGCTATCTGACTTCATCAAATAGGACTTGACAATAACCCCCCTGAATACAAGGGCTCTACTTTTTTATTTCATTATTTTTTTTTATTTCCCAAGGCGGCGTGCCAGAGTTGCTGACGCTCTCATACCGTCCAATATCTCTCTCTGTGGCAGTCATATGTCATTCCATCCTGTGCACTTTGGCTCCAGTGGCATCCCTGTGTGACAACTGGTCTCGTGTATTAGGTCTCATGTATGCAGCGTTCCTGGTTAGACCAAGTTTGCAAGTGTGTGTGCACGTCAGTGAACGTGTAGATAGCTTTGCATTTAATGACAGCTACAGAGATGGTTTCAAGCTTGCACTGTGGCACATCAGTGTGGTGTTAATTGATTAAACTGTCCATTAGCAACCTTTTTTTAATAATGGAAATTAAACAAAAAGTAGGCAAAAAGAAATGTTTCCATGAGAGCGATACAAATAAAAGCTAAATGAAAATGTGCAGGCTCACAATAAAATGTTTATTTTTTCAATGTAAAGTTTTATTCATGTGCTTACAGTAAGTCTGGAATCAGTAGAATTATCTGCCATAATTTTATCTGACGTCTTGGACTGAAATACATTTACGAGCTAAATTCCTTGAGAAATTTCCTTTTATCCTTGGTGACATAACGCGGTCAGAGTTACGTAATAATAAGATGAACTGGAATTACTGACTTGGTCTGCAGTGTTAGCATTGTGACACTGCAAATAATGAATAATCTGCAAAATTGGAATTAAATATTTTTAGTGTTTGTTGTCTCATAAAAGCCTAAAATTCAGTTGGACTGAAGTCAGACTGGTAATGAAAATGTTCTCATTGTATTGTTGGTGCGTTAGTGTTTGTTAAAGCAATATTTGCACACTCTGCAAACCTGCAATGTGATAAATGTGAATATCATTAAAATGCATATTTTATGTATTTCATGTTGACTTTTTAAAGCTCCGGCCCAAAACAGCTTTGGTGCGTGTTGCCTTTCACTTCCTTAGGAACACTAACGACTGCCCTCAGATGTTCTCGTGTTCTTCTAGTATTGCAAATAAATGAACAGGAGTGGAGAAACTTCTCTCCCTCAGACCACACCGCTGTTGTTCTTGGAACTGCAAAATGGTTAACACATGACTTTATGCCATTAGACTTTGGCAGCTGGTGGTGAATTGACAAATGCAAAACTTAGTGAGTTGAATTGTATATTTCATTTTAAAACTGTCAACCCCAAATTTTGCGGTCTGAGTGGAAAACTCAATACAGATACATATGCAGTAAGGTCAGCTGCAGAAAAATAACTGTATCCATGCACTTTTCATTGAGTGCATTTATTCAATTCTGACACAATTTTTGGTGCCACTCTAAAGCAATACTGGGTGCCAAAGTTAACACTATCAATCAGAGTGTGAATATCAGATATGGAGCATCTTTGAATCATGCTAACAGCCTGCTCTTAAACTTACCAGCAGGAATTTAGACATGAGATCAGTATGATTTAGGAAGTTTAGGAAATTCAGATAGTAGAAGTAGTGTTTTGAACATTTAGCAAAGTAATACACATCATACTGTAGAAATACTCCAGCATTTTAATCTTCATCATAATCAATATTTATCATATACATTTTTTTCATTTGTATTTATTTGTATCACATAAATGCAGATATTAAATGTATGTATATAAGAGCAGAAGTGGGCAGCAGTGTGGATGGGAAGCTTTGTTACTGTACTCTGTGACTTTGGCTGTGTTGCTGTGTTTTAATCTGCTCTCCCTGGGCTGTTTGCCCAAATTGATTTAAAATTCCAAGTTCTGATGAAATTTCTAATTCTCTTCTGCTCGGTTTCGGCTGTCTCAGTAGTGCAATCTTATTACACACTCATATTCCGTTTTTCTGTTTTTATGCAACTGACAGCAACACTGTTATTGTTCTGGGTGACTTTTACTCCAAAGCCAAAGGATACGGAGGATTTTGTTTCTCAACACAGGATGCCAACAGGGGCAACCATGCAAAATGAAATGGTCAACAGCGGTCTACGACAAAGAAAATGTTATCATGCTTATCAATAATTTCCCTTCTGTGACAGTGGAAAGTACCTTTAGATTTATTTATTATTATTACTGTGATTATTTGGAGGTGTCTGCAGTGTTACCTTTGTGACATGATCTTGTAGGCGTCTGGAAGATAGCAGTTTATGTTCTCCATCTGGAAAGGGTCGGCATCGCAGATCTTGTCGTCCGTTCGGCCATAGTTGGCGCTTTCGATCATTATGACATCACTTCCTGGACACCGCAAATCAATGGGGTAACCCTCACAAGACAGCTCTCTCCGCACTAAGCCAAATGGCAGGGCAGCTCGACTAAACCCTGAGGGAGAAGAGAGGGAGAAGGAGCTCTATCAGTGCGGATCGAAGCATGAAGCTGCGCCGACTTAGAGGAAGAGGGAGGCAGGAGACAAAAGAGATCAGAGGTGGATATACACAAAGGAAGCATCTTCAAACATCGCTTTCTCTTATTTTATTCAGAAGATATAACTTTTCATCAATATAAATGAGAAATCTAAAGAGTAAAAGCCAGACTGGACTGCAACTCTGACATACATCAGTATGCCGAGTGAACATTTCAGATCTAAACCGCACCAGGGAGCTAATGGTGTTAGTATGTCATCCACGTGCCTTAACTGCTACTAAAAAAAAAAGAGAAATCAATATTTGTCATTAAAGTCTAGTTTGTCAGCTTAAATGTCTGGAGCCTTGTTTCCCCCTGTGACCATCTACATAAGCATGCCGACACAAGAACAACCTTTAAAGGCGGATGTCACGTTAACATAAACAATTAAATAAATACATTTTTAACCATCTTTGTCTTCTCCGCTGTTGTCGTGTGTTTCACTTCAATACGGGAACTCACTGACATTGCAGAGTCTATCACTGGAGACTTGCGGTTTACTTGCAATGCTCATTTTTCTATCCAAAATGAAAAAGAACAACAAGCATGACAACATGAGTGTAATTTAATCCACTTCAGTGCTGACAATCGAAGGCAAGGCTATTGGGAGGCTGAAAAAAAGAAAAAAGGGTTTATGAATGTGTGTGTGTGTGTGTGTGTGTGTGTGTGTGTGTGTGTGTCGGGGAGGGTGAGGGGGTAGGAAAAATAGAAAAGAAATCAATATTGTGGCTCGGCGAATACGAACAATGCCAAAAGCCATATTTAAACTAAAAGTGAACTACCTGCATAAACTATACCGGTCTGCATACTGCATGTCTTTTTGGCGAGGGCAGCTTCCTACAGCTATGTCATGTCAGATATCAAAGAAACCTGGCACGGAGCTAAAAATGATTTTCAGATGCTTCTCTGCAGACTCTGACTGAATCACGGCTGAATAAAAACTACAGTTTATCTGCATCTCAGTCACCTTTATAGTGCTTTAAACATCACTGTTAATGCAACTTGGTTGATGGCTTTGTTTCCGAAGAACGCGTTTCCTTAATGAGCTTTATTCACAGTCGCAGAAGAAAATAAAGCACGCCGCCGCCGCCACTTCTAATGCACTAATTCATTTGGCTCCTGGACAAGTCAGGGCGATCCATATGTGCAGTTGTTTGGAATTATGAAGCACTTTATTACTTCACGAGGCATTGTGTGACATGTTCTTTTGTGGCAGCTGTTTACTTAAAGCCACCGAGTAAATTGGTCAAGAAAGGCTAAGTTCATTGTACCCTACTGAATGATTCATCAATTAATTACCAATACAATTATCTTAGTGTGATTTAAACGCAAAGCTACAGTGGCAGGGGATTAGCATTCTGCTTTTTATGCTTTGCCTGGAAATGCTCCTGTGGTATTTTACAAAGTAAGATAAATGTCAGCTTGTATTGCCAGATCCACCGTTTGTGAGCCAATCAGGTGAAAGGCCTGTTTCTGAAGGTGCTCGGTGAGGAGCTCGGGGTAAACAAAGGATATATCTGTATGGATGAGGGCAGCTGCCCTGGCCTATCACTAAAAGACTTTTATTTGTTTGGGAGCATAAAATCATCAGGGAAGGATCTTTTTTCCTCCACTTGCACTTTTTGACAGCAAACTTTCTCATGTGACCAATAGACATGAAAAAGTAAAGGCTTTCAAATATGATAGGTTTCGGCTGTATTTCATTTTTGCAGCCCCTTTCTCTCTCGAGTCAAAAAGAACGCTTAAGGTGATAAACAATATATCAGAGATGTTGGCTTGAGAGGAAAAAAAAACCCAAGTGAAAAACCCCCTGAAAACACAGCATGTTAAGAACAGGACTTGACAGCCAATCTTGAGTTCGTGTCAATGTACTCCAGCTTTGTCAAAAGACTGAAATATGATGTGTAGAGCCTATGTAAAACATCACTCAAACCCGTATCGCAATTTTTACGCTTAAATCATGTCATAAGTGGTAGATGTGTAATGGAAACTCATCTATTGCTTTTCTGTCAACTGTTGTCACATCAAATGAAGAAATGACAGCTTTCACTTTTTTTCTGCATATGAGGAATAAAAATCATTTTAAAACGTGTGATTTCAATAACTGAAGCTAGCATTTTTGCTACCCTGCCCTAATATAAAGGTGACTGGGCAGCAGATAAGCATGACTGGGTGGGATACGTTAAACTTGGCCTACTTTGTGGCTCCGAGTGATCTGTTTTTTTGGCCGTGTGTAAGACCTCTGAGTTTGATCTCCAAATCCACAGCCAAACCCACTGATGCTCTGCGTTTCTGCATCACTGTTAAAACACTTAAATCACTCTGCAGGGCCTTTACAATCTCCACTTCTGGTTTTTTATGATTTAGAGCTGATGCAGTCTCTGCGCTTAAGTAGGAAAACAGCGGCCGGAGCAATGAGGAGATAAATGCAGGCTCAAGAGTACGGTACGACTTCTACAAAAACGCACTGGCAACGCTGTGAAATAATTTTCTTGTTCATATTCCTGGTTCTCAGACAAAATTGCTGTCCTCTAAACTCATTTCATTCACCAGCTGGGCTTGTGCATCATGGACCAAAAGCAGCATCGTAAACAACCTCCAAAAGCCTCTCTCAATTGATTAGGCCTGAGGCTGATTTTTTTCCTCTCTCTGGTGTCAGATGGTATTTTTAGTTCATGGGGAGATGGGTGACAAAGATAAATCAATATGGGGCGACAAACAATAGTTCTGTAAACAAATGTCAGTGGAATAGATGGGAGTCCTTATTTCTCAATTAAGTTAGTAATGTTGTATTGTTTGTACAAGTATTTCATTTCATTTATTCAGTTTTGGATGAGATCCTCAGAAAATCTGTCCTCTTCACATACGCATTTGTCACTGTTTCACTTAAATAAGTATTGACCAAGATCGGCCCCACAAAAAAAGAAAAAGAGAAAAAATCATTTATTCTCTGCAATGCCGAGAGACTAAAATGTGCACTTTGAATAATGTTTGCTTAGGTTCTTTTATATTGTATAATAGAGGCTTTGTGCGACTCCTGAAAATAAATCCTCTTTGTCTGTTTTCATATAGATAGTATGAAGGAACCAAAACACCATCGATCACGCATCGTAATTACAAGAGAATAATATGATCACACTGAATCCAACATAAACAAATCCAATGCTTACTGTCTCACTTAACTAAATGATTTCATTATTCAAATGAGCCAGAAAAGTAATCATTATTTTGCTCATGGGGCCATTAGCATAACTATTCAGTGAATGCATGATATGAAAATTATTTACTTTCCATACGGTGACAGTAAAACATGTCAAGAATATCAATACGTGGTGGATGCTAAAATATTGACTACGTAAACCATCTATTTTGGTTTTCCTGCGCACTCTTGCTGATGTTCTAAAAACCCATCCAGACAGAGCTCACCAGTTAATTGGAGGAGCCGAGGGCACTTGTTGCTATATTATGTTTCAGGAACCTCTTTACCTCGGAGCTTTCTACAAAGAGGCTGCTGAGCAGACAAAATGGCGCCACCCAAGTGTACGCTGATGGTTCACGGACAGAAAAACATAATCACAAGTCTGTGCCTGGAAAGAGTTTTTAGACGTGCTGGTTTTCTCGTGTCTTGTCCGAGCTATGCGGCCACGTGCTCATAAAAGAAGCCCCATCTTCACTGATAGCACGCACTTCAGAGATCTTAAAATACGAGATGCTATTTTACTAGCTTTGATGTGCTTTCACTTTAAGATGCACTCGAATGTATACAAGCTCTTAAAAGATAGATTTATATCAATCAAGCACAGAGAAGGAGAATCTTTTGAAACATTCTCTGCATTAATTAAACAGCAGGGAGTGAAAGTTTAAGACACAGACAAAAAAAAAGATATAATATGAAAGCTCAGTCCTGTCACCATGGCAACATGATGGGAGCAGAGACATTATTGGCCAGGCCCTTATCGCGGCCCTGTTGACACTCTTTCTAATCAGAAATTCTGTTCAGCCATCAACCCCACCCCACCACCACCACCACAAGGAGACCACTCCGGCTCATCGTCATCGGCTGTCACGGTGCAGAGCGAGGATCACTGACATCATCGTCCCGTAAAGCATTCAGTTAGGGCTCTACTCTTTCTTTAACGTGATGCGATTCCATAGTAAACCTTAAAAAACAGCGTGCATTTCCCAGTCAACAAGTGAACACTATAAAACATCTGTTTGCTTTAAAAAAATAAATCTGGGCACTTAACCTTTTGACACGTGTTTGTAAACGCTGTAAATGGTGTTGGAACAGGCTAGTAATTGACTCTGATTGGTGTATAGCACCTCTATTTCCATGGGTTATAGCACTTTATTAAGCCAGTGACAAACCTCTATTTAAAGCTTTCCACTCCAGCTTTTACTACCCAGACTAACCTTTGCGATGACATTAAGCACGTACAGAAGCTGAGGCTGAAGAACTGTGAGAAACCTCCCATATGTAAGGTGGGCCGATTAAGCGCCGTCTCGTTGCCGTAATGTTTTAATTCATTTTTCTCACAGATGAGCCAAATCAATCGGAAAGTGACCATCTGTTAGGATATGAGTGTCATTGAAGCAGAGGTAATGACGAAAATGTCTTCCTATTTCACAGAAATGAGGAGACATTAGGATCTTTTTCAGCCATGTAGAGACTCTGTAGTCCCATCAAGCCGGATAACAGACATAAAGAACATGCAGTCAAAACGGCTGCATTTAATCAGTACACCAAACTTACTATCTTTCTATGAAATACAGTTTTTTTTTCAGTATTTCTTTGCTCCGACCTTAATGCATAAATGAGAGGAGAAGCAGTCTGCTTTTCATCACAGCTATATTGCATCCAGCAAATGGTTTTTAAATCAAAATGACTCTCTGCAACTCCAGTTATACTTTTTCCAGAGTTAGTCCAGGGGCAAGGCAGAGGTTGATCAAAAGGTCTATTCAGTCATCATTGTGCCCCGAGCACAAAAGAGGACTCGAGATTATTTTGATGTCACACCAGATAATTTTTCTGTCGAGAGCCAATGAGAAGTGTGACGGGGACGCTCCCGATGCTTGTCGTCTGCCGTTAACGCAGCCCTTTGATTTTCCTCGCTGCTCTGATGAGAGCTAAACAGCTGCTTGTAAATGAGCTAGCATCGCTGCTCGGCCAGCTATTATTCTGCACTCCTGAGCCGACAAGGTCGCTTGCTGGGGGGATTTTGGGTGAAAGGAAAGTGTGGCCTATAGCATTAGCTTGGAGCCACAGGAGACACAGCTTGACTCCCCCAGGTTCTGGCACCCCCGAGCCCCCTTCCTTTTTCCTTCGAGTTTGCGAAGGAAAAGAAACCTTTAAGTCAAAACTCTTCCCACAGTGCTGATTCTATAATCCAGAGATATCCTTTACAACAGCATGCATTCTTAAGAAGTCAGGTCCATGCAGGGGAGGAGAAGAAAGAAAATATTGCATATATCCTGCAAACAGCAGGATATGGTAGACTGCAGATTCTGTGTGGCCATTGTAAAGAAGAATTGCACTACTGGCTTGACAGATATTAACGTTCTTTGGAATTCCTTCATATTAACTTTAGCTTATTTTGGAGCAAACAGCAGTTACACATGTAGACGTTTCATCTGTAATTCAGCCCAAAACATCTGTATATAATTAAAGCGTTTGAAATTATCATATATATATATATATATATATATATATATATATATATATATATATATATATATATATATATATATATATATATATATATGTCTTTAAAACCTACTTGCACATAGGGAGGGAGACAGGATCAGAGAAGGATATTGGGAGAAGAACAAGAGGCAAAGAGCAGCAGGAGAATGAGCATTCCAACCTCATTTGTATTCTCCACCATCCAGTTCACTCCAGTTCATTTACATCTCTGCTACTTCCATAGCAACAGCAGGGGGGCTATCAGGAGCATCTTTGATATAGGTACATGACTCTGAAAAAGATCTTGTCATTTTTCTCTGAATAGGTACTGTGAGAAAAAAAAAATCATTTTCCATCCTTTTGGTTTGGGTGGGCCTCCTTAAACAGAATTTTAACCTGTCACAGACTTTTTTTGCCCCCCGTTTAGTTTTTTCCTCATCTCCAACCAGCGCCTGTAGACATATGTCTACACTAGAAATACCATCATTGCATAGGAAGGAAATATAATCCTGTGGAAACCAAGCACCCGAGCAAGGCCCGTGTATTTAGACTTTTGCATCGAGTCAGACAGAATCAAAATGCACAACAATGGCAGGAAAACACAACCTCATCAAGCTGCATGTACACTTGTATGTAAATCAACCTTTCGGCCTAATTAAGCTCTATGGGGCTCATCAAGGTCATAAATCCCATTTTTTCATAAAGCATTATTGACTTCACATTATCTGCACATGTCGGCTGACTGAGCTCGCACAAGCACACAGTGTCATCTCACTGTCTAATATCGGATAGCCCTGAGGCCAGGCAGTGTGTGTGCGTGCCCGTGTGTGTGTTTGTATTTGTGGGAGAGAGAAATGGGGAGTGCTTTTTAGGTCACACACAAAAAAGCAAGGACATCTTCCGGTAATGAAATGGCTGCGATGACCATCAAATAGTAAATTTTGTTTCATGGTCCCTAACAAATGGTCACTGCCAGACTTGAATTTTAAATCGCTATACATTTAGAGATTATCAAAGAGAGGTCAAGGCTTCTCGCCTCGTGTTAGTGTGATACCAGGCACAGTGTGGAGGGTTTACTGCAAGGATTCAAAAGGTAAAATATTCCAAATTGTGACACAATTTTTACATTTTTTTAGCAAAATAAACTGTGATTATTATTTAACTTTAAAGTGAACATGCTGCATGCTTTGTTTTATTAGTAGTGGCCTGATCCCACGAGCCAGTCCTAAAGAGCTTGATGTGGGGCAGTCCCTGTTAGGGCTGTGTGGCACAGTCATAATTCTGTGATCATGATTATTTAACATGACGGCTCACTGACTTCTGTGGCCTTTGCTGAAACTCTGCTAACTCTCTGAATCCAAACAGCTGAAACAACCAGAAATAAACCTCCAGTAGCCACCAAGCAAGTTTAAAGGTGGGAGCAAAGAGTATCAGTGTAAAGGAAACGAGTGAGCTGAAACCGAGAATGCGAGCGTGAGACACACAATGTTAAGTACAAATCTGATTACCAGCCCCAGTTCCTCCAAACAAGGGCAAAGCATCTTAGTGACAGCAGGTCTGTCAGAACACACTGAAAATATTTAGCATGTTTTTAAATGCGATGAGTTTTTTGCAAAACACCAGTCAGACTTGTTTGTGTTTGTCACGTCCATACCATTTTCACAGTTTCCATTACAAAGAATGTAAAAATTGGACTGAGATGCATTGGGTAGCACAGACTTCCTTCTCTGCTCCAATGAAGCGTTTGATGCTCCTCAATTCAGTAAAGAAGCATTTCCCAATGGGTCACCACCAGTGGCAGTACACACAAATGAGAAGGATCCATCTGCTGCATGTTTGCCTTCCCAAAGTGCACTTCTTCAAGCAGGCCACAGCAGTGGTTCCTTTCCCCGAGACTCAGCCCTCATGTGTATGCATTTGTGCCACATTATTCAGCTAGTGCTTCAACTGACCCCCACCTGGCATTTAAATTCCCTGACCAACACGCTAGTCATGCCCTGATGACACGACTACTGCTCCAACTGAATTCTTTATGCAGCTCTTACTCAGACTAGACTGCAGACTCGCTGTCTTCTAGGTTCGGCAGATTGTTATGTGACAAAACACTGTTTTAATCTGATACAATGGCCTCATCCAAGGTTATGCACAACTCCAGAGTACTTATCTGACAAAGACAGAGCAACAGTTGTTTGGTTTGATT
Source organism: Oreochromis niloticus (assembly GCF_001858045.2). Lineage (NCBI taxonomy): Eukaryota > Metazoa > Chordata > Actinopteri > Cichliformes > Cichlidae > Oreochromis > Oreochromis niloticus. The sequence continues at coordinate 36,599,144 of NC_031980.2, read as the reverse complement.
TGATGTTTTTGATGAAGGATTTTCTTCTTTTTCTTTTTTTTTTTAATCATGGGACAGTTATCTTAAGATTCCCTTTGGTTCAAGGATTCCAGCTCATAACTCTTGAATAGAAAGTTGAAATTGAATTTAACTCAGTTTATCAGGGATTTATTTGGCACTATTCAGTATAATCCAGAGGCTAAGGCTTACCTTGATGGCCTTCCATGTTACGTGTGTTTTTCCCCCAGGTAAATCATCTTACCTTTGAAAAGAAGGTCCGCACCAGCATTTGTATGTGTGTGTCTGCTTGAAAGTTTTACTTCTGGAATAACCTCGTCTGAATCACGTCTGGTGCCCAAAATTCTCACTCCTCCATCTGTTTCCAGCCCTCACACATGTCACAGCAGGGGCACTTTGAAGTTCTCATTTGAGAATTTATCAGATGTCGCTCATGGTTATCAACCTTATTTACTGCATGCTGGCTATTTTAAATAATGGTGGTGGTACTGGTGTGTTTGGAGGGGGCTGTCTTGAAATTAAGGTACAAAACCGAATAAGAGGCATGGGTAAGTAATATAAAAATGCACTAAGAGGGGTTTGGGGTTGAGTTGATATCACTTATTTCATTTGATAGTCCTTTATAAGATGTCTTTCATTACAGTTTTCCTTCCGCCCATCATTTATCCAAGAGTGGGGCTTAAAAGCAGGAGCCAAAGCCCCTGACATACAAACACACTCAGGGGTCATTCTGACTCACAAAGTCACACGAGGTCAAGTCATAGCGATTTTACAAGCGCATAAACGCCCTGAGCTAGCATGTGTGAAGCCTGCCGGCAACTAAACCAACATGTCGTGACATCTTCATTCTAACTAAGCAGTTTCATTATTTACTGCAACCTGCTTTGGCACGATTTGGTCACGTAGCCAAGAAGCACAAAAACACAGAAGAAAGTACAAATACTAACTATAGAGAAAAGCTGTAAGTTAACAAAGCTTCATAAAAGGGCATTCAGACTTACTTCAAAAGGTCGTGGCTCTAAATTCAGTATATTTATGGGTGTAGTTTCACCACCCCTCAAATACAGGAGCCTCTTCAGGATTTATAGCTGCTCTAAATCAGGAATGAAGAACAGGACTCCAGTAAGGGCAAGCAGGGATATATTACATGTGACTCTTGAGAGCGAACTGTAAAATCTGTGAAATCATAAGGCTCTAGATATATTACGCTCTCTTAACAGAAGCTGTCATTACATGTCCTGCAATCAGTTTTCTTTGCATGACATTCAAACCATACCTGCACTTTCCTGCGAGCGCGTCTTTCGGCAGTGGCCCTCACAATGAAAATGTGATTACGTCCTCTTTAAACACCTGCAGATTGTTGCTGTTTACGGATTTCAGCTGTTGAAACGAGTCGATGGTTTCATAAACAGCAGTTCAGGACCACTTCACTGCCTTAGTTGCTCTTGTTGTTGAAATCAGAAGGTGCGGCAGAGCTAAACTGCTCGCGCTGATAAATACGTGTAATTCACTCTATGAAGGAAAACGGCATAGAGTGCACAGTAAAATCCATTCATGAGGATTTCCTCCATCTCTGATTTTGCAGAAGGAGCTGAAAAGCGAATATGGACACGCTGCGACCCATGTGACCTGAACTCTGCGGTCTAATCACCTTAATATTCCTCATCATTACAGCAAAAGAAAAAAACCCAACATTTGCCTTTTGACCAGCTGAGCTAGTTCATTTGTGTGGCACAAGGTGTTCACGCTGGTTCTTGTTTGAAATACTATCGACACCGGATAATCAAAAACATTCGACTCATCCTCCCCTTGCAGACAACACTTCATCAGTAGTCCTTGCATGAGGTCTGTCTGTAGTCCTTGATGTCCACTACACAGGCTGTAGCAACATAAGAGCCTGTGCTATTTCTGCTATCATGCGAGGAGGTTTAGGTCTTTTGTTTTTGTTTCTGCTGGATATACCGAAACCTTTAACATCAAATCTTGCAGCAAACCCGGGTTTCAGGCACAGCAAGTAGCAAATATGGAACACGAGGGCAAACACAGACACAACTTTTAAAATGGAGGCATATCTGTGACAAATTAAAGCCTGCTCAAACCAAGATGCTCACATACCTCTAGTCACATCTGCCACGGTCACATTAGAGACTACCAACAAAAGCACAAAACAATAAATTTTCCATGAACAATAGTCTCTGGTTATAGACCACTGCACTGGAGAGTGATAAGATAGATTTGTTTTCCCATATTTGGGATTTAGAGAAAAGACTTGATAAGGTTATCAGAACATGTTGTGTAGATTGTTTGGGATATACCTGCATGATTCTACCAGGGCAAGAACAAAGCGAGACAAAGCATGACGGTAAAACAGAAGACAGACAGAGACATGTGGGTAAATGACTAATCTAAGGGTGCCTGAGATACGACCGAGCAGAGAGCTCGTGGGACCCGTGTGAATTCCCGTTATCCAGAAAGATCAGCCCAGAGAATGATGGGACAAGGTAGGTTTCACACTAAGTCTGAGGCTCTGTCATGCTGAACCACTCTCTCAGACAGGCCTGAAACCCAATTAAAGACCATATTAGAGGTTGAGCAGCACATCAAGAAACACAGTCTTGTTGTTTTGTAGCACAGGACTGGAACACTCGTGGCTTAATTAAAGCAGTAACTGTATTTGCAACAGGAACCTCTTTGCTTCGGTTTAGAAAGAAAGAAAAAATTACCACAGAAAGCTTGTGGAAATGTGTGAGAAATTTGGGGGCAAATTGCTTTATGAAAGACACTGACTGACATGGCATTGTATCTGCTGTCTGAACTGCCGCATCTGTGTCGTGGCCCCAGATCTGGGCACGACTTATGGATGGTGACAGCAAACAACAAACTAATGATGCTTTCCAAGGTTATCTCCGCATAAATAGCCTTTAAGAAGAATGCTGACGCAGCAGTCCAAATCCACTAACGCAGGCTACTAGGAAGCTGTTAAAAACCTTTAGCAAGGGCAACGAGTTAGCAATCACAGATTTTGGGTTAGTGGAACATCCTTAAACTGCCTCAGTAGCCAGGTGAAAGGAATGTCAGTGTTTGGGTGGGAGAAAGGAGAGTGCCAAGATGTCAGCGCTTCACCATGCTTGTGCATGACAAACACCAACCTGGAGCCAGCTGTGACAAAGCCCTAATCCAGAAAATCCCTCCTTCCTTTGCTGAAAATCCTAATGAGGATTTGAAGTACTCGGCAGGGAGGAGACCCGGGGGCTGTGGTTACACCTTGCCACTGCTTGCTCTCCCAGTCATTGTCTCCTTATCTCCTTATTGGCCAAGCCTGGCTGGCGATGAAAGAGACATGACAGCATGGTGGGCCTTCGTACACAGGCCCCACGCCTGCCTGGCTCCGCGGGGAGCCAGATTCCACAAACAAGCAGTCTGCCACAAAAAACCAGGATGACATCACACAGGAGGTAGAAAGACAAAACCAACAGAGGTTGGTTTAGACACACGAGATAAAAGGAAATTTTAAAAAATCCAGCCCTTTAGCCTTTACCGTTTTGCTTCAACAATAAGCAAATTGGAAAGTATGAAAACTTAGCATTTCAGAAAGTAATTATGCAAAAACTGATTTGTCTCTGTTAACAAATTAGGTATGGGCCAATGTTTTCAAAGGCTGGCTCATAGCTAAATGCCAAATTAAGTGATCAGGGGACTGGAGCATGGCGGCACAGCGGGGTGCTATTCTTTTTCCACGGACACAAACGAGTATTCAAAAAGGGAAAAAATGGTTTACTCATTTAACAGAGTATTCTCTTTTTATTTTTAAGACAACTTAGAAAGAGGCATCTGGCACTGGGCAGAATGAATGGCTAATGATTAGTCTGAGATACAGTATGTGTGCCTTTAAAGGCCGGGCTTATGATAACAGGATTTATAGTTTACCTGATTGGATTTACCTGTTAGATAGTTATCTTCTTATCTTCTTGCCCTAATGCTGGTCAGTAAGACACTGGGGCAGAAAAAAGGGAACAACTTGGAAAATAAAAAGATAGCAGCCTGCCATCTTAATGAAGTTATAAAAACAGGCTTTTATGGTTACAAGAAAAGGCTAAATGGGTCAAATAGGTGGTGCCAGAGCACTGGGAGGAGTCGGGTCCTGCCCTTGCAGGTCCTGGTTCACATTATGCCGCGGGCTTTTACTTCTAGCAATTACATTTTCAAAACACCTTGATTATTTCTCTCCACTGACTTTGGTGTGACAGCTTTTAAAACCCTTCTCTTTTCATTTCACGCGGTACAATAACAGGCCCTTTCTTGCTGCCCTTGAGAAATCTCAAGTACTTCAAACATTTTAAGCATCGAGGAGAAACTAGCGTGGTTCCAGGGTCTGTGACAGAAACGGGAATTCTCAAGCTTGTTTTCCACTTTTGCCACTGAACAAACAGCTTTTATTATAGTGCAATGGAAGAGAAAATAACCGAAGTTTAATTTTTGTTGCATAAGGTCGACATGACCTACTTGAGATTGTTTTTCGTATGTTTGCTTATACATCTACAAAACATGATCTGTAACATCTGTACACTGTTTAGTTTTATTTTCGCAGTTTCACAAACTTCCCAAAAAGCTCCCAGGAAAGGGAATTTCCTGATTAACTGTTGATAATAATTTCAAACCAACAATGGCGTATGAAGAACAGTGTGGGGACAGGCGAGTGTGTTGCAACTTTCGCCCTCCACCCTCCCATCGCATTTCTAAAACAGAGTCCCTGCTCTTCAGTTCGGCCCCGTGTAATTCCAACAATCATCGGGAAACCTTTGAAGAGAGCGTGCGGCTGAGCTAGGTGTGAATTGTTATTCTGTCACTGATACATACAAATCCTTTCAACCCCACCAGAATTCACTAAATTATTTTGAAAGATATGTGAGCCAATTTAATCATGTATTGCACGGGTAAATCACGACTGGTTTTTTTTGTTTTGTTTTTTTGCAAAAAAATATTATTACTTCGTAAATTACACCTTCACCTCATTTTAGGTGGGTTGTCATGGTGATATCCACAGGGAAAGCCAATGGGACAAAAGGAAATAAACCCGATACTTTAAAGAAGACCACTGTGAACGTGAATGTTGTGCTGATGCAAAACAATATGACAAACAGACAGAAATACACAGACAGACAGACAGATAGATAGATAGCTAGATCAAATGAATGCTATTAATCACTGTGTTTAGATCGCCCTCGCTCTGTTTCACAAGGTAAATTAAAGACTGTAAACATAATTAATTAGTGGAAGGCAAAACATGCGTCGAGCATTGTGAATATTAATGTGTGAAGCCTGACGCTCACCTATAAGCTGAAACCAGTGCTGCTGGTGTCTATGGCAGAATTCCTACGAGCTCTTTCTATTTTAAAAGGGCATTCCCACACTTCAGTATTTCACTTCCATGAATTTAGGGGGAATTCAAAAGGTCAAAATTAATTCACCAGAGGCCAAGATATTTTTGTCAAGTCTTTCCGTCTTAATTTTTTTCCCACTTTTTCCAGTCGCTCTCCTTTTGAACTGTCTTAATGGATTGAGTACTAGTTCTTATGCTAAATAATTTTCACCTGATGTCTCTCTCTCTAATAAAGGTGAAGCTAAATTATAGACGGAGAGCAAAAAAAAAGAAAAAAAGTCTATATTATAACCAGCACTGGTCTCATATCATCGTGAGTGATCGTAGTATCTATGTCCTAACGATGCCCGTGTGGGCTTTTGTGCAGTATTGTCTGAAACGTATGTAACAAATCAATTTTGGAAATTAATGCTGCAAAATAGGCTGAGGAGGGTGCAAGTCTGAGAGGTGAGGATGTGAAGGGGAAAAGAAAAAAAACAACAGGGGGGAGAAACGAGCCCAGGAAACACGGTGAGTCAGAGGAGCAAATACAGATATTCATGAAGAAGGAAACGTGAAGGAATGAGACAGATGGTCAGTATCAGGATTGGCTGTGTGTATGAGTCTTTCTTTAGATACAACAAAAAAAGAAAAACTGGAAAACTAACTTTAAACTATTTACAGCACTGCACTAACCCATTTAATTCAATTATAAAAATGCATTAAAAAGATATTAGGGGTAGACGCAGTTTAATGAAGCATGTTTACTTGAGGATATTGTTTGTAATGAACTGTTTCTGGGCTGAGATGGGAAAAAGGAGAAGGTGGGTGGGGGGCTCGGGGGAGGAGGCTAACCAGCAAGAGGAAAAAGGTGAATGACAAATGCCATGTTATTAATAAACGGGGCTATTTATTTGTTTTAGAGCCCGTTCTCCTCCCCGATTCTGGACACATTGTCATGTCTGTCTCTTCTGCCAGAGTGGACTCACGCAGCACATGCAGTTCACTCCTTTGCACTGTTGTAGCAGATGTATCTTAAAAAATCATTAGTCTATCAACAAGATTTATTGCAAACCCTGCTGACTGAATTTTACAGAGCACCCGGTAAACACCAGAGGCAATGCAACATGGAAAGGAAAACCTCTGAGGTTTTCCTAAATAGATTAACGTATATATACACGGGTCTGGTAATTGCTCTTTGCCTGAGGTTCAGAATTGGGGTTTAGTAAAGTGCCAATATTTGAGGAAAACATATAGATTTGTATGTGCGTGCATGTAAAGACAGTGCAATCATTTCCCCGACTGTTTCCCATACGGTTTCACATTTCTTACATGAACTGAACCCAGGTGATACATGAGAAGACCATATGGTAAAGCACATCGTGCCAGTGTGACCCGCTACAGTGTAAATGAAGGATCTTGAGAAATCATTACCTTGAAAACTTGAATGAGTAATCCTACATTATTAAGTTTTTTAAGAAGTAATAAAGCAGGTATAGCGAGCAGTTGGCGAGATCTTAAAACAGTTGGCAGCAGTGAACCAAAATCTGTAAAGACTCATCTTATACCGCACTAAAAAGATGCCAACCTTGGTTTATTTTAAATCCAATAATCAAACGTCTAAAGTAAAGCACCTCTAGTCTTGCGATTAAACACTAATAAGTAGAGGATACAGTTTATGAGATAAGGCTTGGACGCATAAATCTTGTAATTACGATACAGCTGAGAGTGATTTAATCAAAACTTAATGCAGTATGATTAAAACACATTCAAGCTTTATATTTTTTGAGGTGTGAAATCTGTGTGCCTGCCTGCCATGAGACAGAACATTTTAGTGAGGAATTTAAAAATGGATCCAGCTCTGATGCCACTGGGAACAACTGACGCTTTCAAGCAGAAAATCTCAGACAAATCACAATTTACCAACTAATGAAACCACTCAAGATTATCCCCCATCCGCCTGTGCCCACTGTCCTCCAAGCTGCATTACTTACACAAGCAGTGACTGCACTCAGAGAGCAGATTTGGCTTCAGTCACAATGTAACTGCTTATGCTATATGCAATAGAAAACAATAGCATTAAAAAAATAAGAAGTTTTTTATGTGAGCCTGAAAAAAAACAACAACACACTTTTTCAAAAGACACTATTAAAAGAAAAAAACACTAGCAGTATGTTTTTGACGAAAGCGAGAGGAGCTACTTACCCTCTGTGGAGTGTACTTGGGCTAGAGTGATGAGAAACCAGCAGAAAGTGGGTAGTTTCCACAGGGAGCAAGACATGGTGCCAGGTGTTGATGTTGTGTGGCAGATTTGTGTTGTGACTAACAGCTTCTGATTAGAAAAGTCCAAGCCAAGTGGTCTCAGAGATGCTCATCATTGATCCTCTAACCTGCAGAGAAGACAAAAAAAAAAGACATTCCCTTCAGCAGTGATAATAATTCAACGTGCGAGCTCTGTCCTTGTGTGATTTCACAGTGGAATTCATCCTGTAACACTCATGTCACAAGGCACTTGATGCTGCATATACATCCCAGTGCAGAAATGTGACAACTGTGAAATGCCACAAACCCCGTGCAAGCCACTAAAATAAGCCCAGAAGTTCAATAATCCTGCAAAGGGAAATCCCTTGATGGCAGCTCAATGCTAACCATTTCCCCGGCAGGGAAGGATGGGGGTGAATCGTTGTGTGTGTGTAGGTCGAGGGGGGGCTGAGTGGGATCAGCACCATGATCAAACAGACAGATCCCGCCCTGTCCACCTTCCACCTTCTCAAGACCTTTAGCCAAGTGATGCTAACCTAATCAAAGCTGTGTCAACTTGTATTTTTCTGTTCCTGTTTCAAAGAATACATTCATGCCTTTTGAACATTGTTTAAACCCCTTTAAATTACCTATTTTTTTTGTTGGGCCACTGTCTCACGGCACAAGTGACATCACTTTGATGTGCTGAAACGTCGCACTTTTATCTTCCTTCGCTCTCCGCTGTGCACCAAAAGCATCTCGCCGACCGAGTAAAAAATCTGTTGACTCCTCCTGACCAGCTGTAAACTGACACGGAGTAAAACGCTAAAGCCATGTGGTGGAAATGCTAAAGTAACTGACAGTAACATTTAGTGCTAGAAATATTAATGATAATAGCCCGGATAGCATCAGCCAAAAAGCTTTCCATGCAGCTCCAATCGCATTGGTTTGCATTGTCATTGTTGTTGTTGTCCATTTCAGAGGTGGTTTTCTTAGATATGGGAGCTGTTTTCACATCCGGTTATTTTTAGGAGGGTTGCACATGTAATGAAACGATCAGCAACGCGCATTTTAGGTAAAAATGTAGAAGTAATGAAGCTACTTTTGGCCGGGGATGCACTACTGGAATTTCACTTGTATCCAAGCGGGGCTCTACTTCTGTTTGAGTGATATTTTATGACTCTTCCCCCCCCCGACAAACAAACAAACACTACCAAGCAAATGGTCACTTCTCTGTGTTGTGACTGACCACAAACCACCTTATCTCTCCACCCCCGCCCCATCCCTTACATCTCTCCAAACCAAAATTCCTGTCTCCCCAGCCCATCCATACCTGTCTCTGCTGTACGAGTCTGAATGTTTGTTTTTGCTCTCTTTCGCTACAAAAGCAAATGGCCTCCTCCCCGCCACAGATACAGCGTTGAAGCTGTGTAGGGTGAAACCTAATGCCTACCTGCGCGCCCAGGCATGCGTTTCACAGAACTAACGGCTCCCTTTTGTCTGTGTGTTTACACTGCTGGGCTAAGCTCAATCCTCTCACTCCCATGGACCATTAGCACATTCACCATGGGATATGGCATCACTCTGGCAACAAGGCTCATAGGACCCCATTAGAAACAGGTTTTTTTTTCTTTTTTAGCACATTCAAAAACACAGTTCCATTTTTTTCTGTCCGAGACTTCAGCCTGCAATTGTTAGTTAAGATTCAAAGGACTGAATGTTATCCGTTATACTTGCAGCTAACAAGAAAAGACCGTGAGGAATTTTGTTTGTCATGTACAGTCAGAACTGCAAAAATCGGCTTCAGCTGCCTCCTCCACACTGGAGAATATCCGCGGCCCGAAGGGTCTTTGATCTATTTTGTCTGAGTTCTCAGACAGTGTAATAATTTATCACTGAGAAAACATGCAGAGCGCACACATTAGCCAACAAAGTTATAATTAAACCTGCCATAATCAGCTCATCTAGTATGACATTGTGCCTCACCTGAGACCTCTAATTTTAGAGCCATTTAAAAGAGGTTAACAGGAGCAGAACACACACAGCCACCGGGTATTTAGTTTCAATGGAATAATATGCAGTCATGAGGCTTAACAAATGAAAGTTGATCAAACATGTTGGATTCCAATAAAACTCTGACCCTTTTTTTTCTTTTAGTTTTTTTAAATCAGTTCACGCGGCAAAAATTCAATTTATCAGCGAGTGGCGACACATAATCAGCCTATAAACTCAAGGTCCAAACGTACGGCCTCATCAGATCTTGAGCTGATCGTCTAACAACAAAGCTGGTGGATAGTGACCATATTAGCTTCATCTTAGCCTCATCGCTTACTGTTTTGTCCACTTTTGCCAAAACTCACAGAGACATCTACGTGTGTTGAGCGGTGGATGATGGTAATCAGTCCTTAAAACTAATACACTATGAACACTCAGATGAAATTAACAGTTTAACAAAATTAGGCTCCTTAACAGGATCATTCATAATTTACTCTTGTGTTTTAGCGTTTAATAGCGAAATATATTTCAAGAGGAATATGTGCACATGGAGAAGGCGACATTCAGGCGCTAACCCTGGAGGCGTTAGCTGTAAAAAATGAAATCTGTTAAAAATTTGTTTTATTACACGAAAGCGCTTCCGCACTTGTCACCAAATGCCATTGTCAACAAATGTAGTCTCACTTTGCACCAGGTTCACTCTGTGACCTCTGTGTGGGCACCAGGCTCGGGAAACAGAAGCTTCTGGATGTACAGTATGTGCCGCGTGCAGTTTCAAAGACTGGCACTAGTCCTGCTCAGCTTACATCCTTGACAAGACGCTGCGACCTACTTGATGTGTTCATTCCGATAACCGGTCTATTGGCTTCCTATGGTGAATTAGTAATTTTTCCCTTTACAGTCGCTTTATTAGCTGATGCACCAACAAACGTATCGAGTGATCGTTTAAGTCAAATCAGGTCTAAATAAACTGTTATAGCTCGAGTTGACACTTTATGCCAAACTTTATGGTCAAAATAGGTTAAAACATGCATTTTGGTGGATCCGTGTCTTCTTCATGTAAACAGGCTGCTCTCAATGATTTATTCTTACTTCCTTGTCATCATTGCTTAGTGTAAAAAAGGGAGACGGCGCGCTCACACCCCCTGTGTCAGAATGCTAAGACAAAGACGGGGTGCCTTTAAACACTTTGCCTTGAAGGCAGCGTAGACCCCCTGCCACAAAAGGAAAAGAAAAAAAGGACGACTGTAGATCCGCGGTACACGGGGACGGGTGTTCTGTAAATCGACGATAACAGTCCTATACTTTAATATATTTTGTATCATGCTGTGAGTGTTTAACATGCTGAGACACCAAAGGCGCAGGCTGCAGGAAGACTGCCTGGCTGCCGTTCTCCTCATTAAACATGCTGAGGTCTCCCCTCTCAGCTGGGGGTTTCTTTTCTCTCTCTTCGCCTTGTAACGGAAACTGCCGGTGATCTCATTTTGACCGTTTTCTCAAATAGCCCTTGACTCCGGTGTGATCTCAGAGCAGGTTTGAGCATCCCTATAACGCCGCCGCTGCGTCGTGCTGGAAGTTTGGACTCGATACTCAGGGATGCACAGATGACGAGCGCCGCTGTCGACGCGGGTCCTTCGACTTCACGAAACGCATGACCGTAGCAGTCTTCTGTGATTGTTAAGCACAGATTGCTAAAATGTCAACAAGCATCGCACTGCTTGGGCTAAATGTGAAGCCACTGCAGACAGATGTTTAAGTACTCTGAAAAATGTAGAAGCCACAGGGGCGTGAGCCCAGAGGCTTTAAACATATGTGTGCTTGATATACTGGCAATACAACAGAATGCTTTATAATCAACAACTGTGTGACAAAATTAGGAATTGCAGGAGCAGTTGGTCCTCTTAGGAAAAAAAAGAAATAAAAGGGCTTAGTGACTGGGAGGAAGGGGGTTATTAGAAGGGAGGGAGAGAGGATTGATTGAAAAGGACAGTTTGAAATTTAAATGCAGTGGGGGTCTGAAAACAAGAGGCAGATGTGAAAGAATGCTGGGCTTCTTAGACAAAGCTCCTGGTTGTCCCTCTCTAGCTGTTAGATGGCCACAGGAGAATAGAAGAAGAGTTGGGCCATTCTACAAAACGAGGTCTGGGAGAATGGAGGGGGGAGCCAGAATAAAGAACCTGAGTGGGGGAGTGGGACACGAGTTACAATGAGAGACTGACAGCTTGCAAGTCTTGCTTGACCCTTGAATTAGCCCCTGAGCTTTCAACAAACCTCGAGAAAGAGTTGGGATGTTAATTGTCACAGAACATCACAGGGATGCAAAGGAAGGGAAACGCAGGGCCAGATATTCACTGAAATGGAAATCAGAATCAACAGACCACCACATGTTGAATGCAGGGAAACACATTTGGTTTCTATTGGGCTTTCCCAAAAGTATCCTCATACATTAATTCATATATACTATAAGAACCCTGTTATCTGTTTCTCCTGCACAGTTCGAAAAAAAGACCAAAAAACCTGAAACATGGGGCTCAGTCAGAGAAAACTCAAGTCTCAAATGTGGAAGAAATGTCTTCTCAAAAGTGACTGTGTCCCTGCTTTGACACTGCTGAAACTTACATTTTGCAAGCGTAGAGATTGGGCTGGTGAGCAGATGAGTCTGGAGCCCCCCACTGAGTCGGATATAGGCCAGGAAGGAATCAAGGCTGACCTCTCTGCTGAGGGAATGATTGAGAGCAGAACAGGACCAGAGGAGCCGAGTGACACCCGACCAAACGCCGTGCGACTGCTGGTGCCCCGAACACGAGACTCGACCCTGACACGAGCTAAGCCAGTGAAATACCGGGTCAAACACGCATGCTGTGCGACAGGACTCCTCAGCAGCAGAGATGGTTAATGGAGCAGGGAGCGCAAAGCATAAGGGTGGAGAAAAACTGCATGGAAGATTATTTTTATTTTATTATTACTCTGCATAGTAATATAGCTGGAGATGTCTTGATTAGGACCTCTAGGACTTTTAGTCACACTGTCTCTGGGAGGCTAGCTTACTTGAAACTTTCATGTATTATCTTATGCATTTCATCATCTGAGAGCACATAAAACCAACAGTTTTTAGAATTTGTTGATCACAGCATTCGGATTAAACGAATCATTAGCCGGCTCTGATGCAAGCCACGCTGCACGGAAAAGGCAGTAGCATGCAAGAGGAGCAGAGAGTGTGACATAAGCGTGGTACTTGTCATGCTCACTGCTCTTAGTGTTTGCACCATTCATCATTTTTATGAGCCACTCAATTAATCGATTAGGGTACTCCCCACTGGTTAGGACATATGGCTACTAAATAAAGCAATCATGAGCCAAGCCCTGAAACACTCCAGCACTTCAATACATTCAAAAATAAATGGATCGTCTAGGAGAAAGAAAAGAAAGCAATGTTTTATTTTCATTTCCCTCCTTCGATGTTTTACTTGACAATATGAAAAACAAACAAACAAACAAACAAAAAAGTATTTCTGGTCTGCCGTAGTCTTATAAGTCGAGAAGCGCCATTTTTATCAGTAAAGATTCCCTAATTTAAAAATGTCAACATACGATATGTTTCAATGAGTTCACATGGCACTTTTCCTCTGCATTTCTACACACTCAGTGTTATCGCCCCCTCTGCTTGAATATATATTAAATCCATAGCCTCATAATCACTTTAGCAATGCAAGAAAAATCCTATTAGCGCTGAAAGATACCTACACCTGTCTGTCCACATGGATTATAGGCAGGTGATTTGCCACGGTAACAAAGTTTTAATACGGGTTCCATACATTTTTTTTGTTCTAATTTTGATGTTTTACTGGGAAGTGAAGTGGATTATCTCGAATGAAATTTCAAAATGTCATTTCCACTTGCTGATAGCACAAAACTATTCCTTTCAGGTCTGCAGAGATAAGAATGATTCAGCCAGGGCTGTTAAACGGTGTCTTTGCCAAATGTTCCTCCGCTTAGGAATTAATAGGCTGACATTAATACAGCAAGATAAATAGGCAGGTCAGGTAAGTGAGCCCTGCCATTATATGGGCATCTCATGGTGATAGTACCTGCCAATCAAGTCCAATAAGTCCTTGACAAGGTGTGATTCACCTTGAAATACAGAGAATGCATGCAGTATGTAGTGTATAGTCCCCTGTTGAGAAACCTGATCCAATTAGTGTGTGCATATAGATACTTTGGAGGGTTGACGCCCTGAGAGCACATCAGGACACCATAAAAGATACATTTGTTGTGGTACTCAACGTGCGATGGCAGAATGAGTCAGACAAATGGAGGCGTAAAGAAAACGTGCTTCGGATTCAGCTCAGACACTTTTCAAAACCCTTTTTTTCCCCCCATTTCGTCACTACTTCGTCTGTGCAAATATAATATTAATAATAATACAAATAATAATGCAGTGTAGTGAATCCAAATATACACACACAACTGTTGGAGTAAATCATTCGTGTCGCACGAACAAATAAATGCACAAAAAGGTCAAAAATGTACTCGTTGGGTTAACGTCCGCTAAACACAACCAAAAGAGTTTGTGCACCTTTTTTTCTACGTATGAGTCACCTCTCATCTAAAACAACACGACCGTTTGCAAAAGAGGGACCAAGACCTTTTGGAAGCACAAGGCCTGGTTTTTAGTCTATGATAATAATGCGCTGTATTTACACGGATATGCACCAGTAAGCAGCTTTTGTGATCCTCTCCCCCCCTCCAAACTGAGCAGCTGAATGGGTAAAACCTTCGCTTCATCCTTCTATTAAGGACTCACCATCAATAATGCACTGTGATCGTGAGGCGTTATTAAACAGGATGATTAATTTTTAAGGCAGTGGGCAGCAACACAAAACACGAAGAAAGTAACGGAGACGACGACTTGTGAGAGACGCGTTTTCAATGGAGCAGCGTGAGCGTGAAAATAAGCCACTTATTTGCGACTTTTTTCATCTAGGCGACGAGGAGCACCAGAGAAACTGAAAAACGAAGGAATGTTTTCAATGCACCTCGACTGACGGATATGTCATTAAGTAAATACTTGGCATACGCTGAATTTACATTCCGGACAGTCTGCATCATCTTCTCCTTTGTGGCTTTTATGTTTAACAATGTCTTAATAGAAGCTTTTACTTGGAGTCAACTCACTGTAGTGCCCCTAATACAATTTCTCTGTATTTGTTGATGCATCAGAGGCAAAAATTGCATCAAATCCTGTAAAACTAGTTATTTTGTTACTGTGGAAATGTATATATTTTTGAAGAATGTTAATTCTCTCAGATTAGAGGCACTGTGCTTAATGTCTAATTAATGCTTTTAACCTTTCTGTGGCTCAGGGGAAGGACAAAGCCAAAACCAAAAGGGCCACTGCATCATCTCAGTCATCAGCTAAATAGGAAAAGAAGCAATACTGCACGAATTATTTCAGCAGTGGAGTGGATGTACAGTAGTGTACTTCATCCGAGCGCATTTCTATCCCACTACTGCCGAAATCTATTTTCAATCTAAAAGATGGCATGAATGCCTTTGTCAGACAGGGGGAGCGGCGTATGTCAAGCTAAAACAAGGTATAGCGCTGTGTCTCGTCAGGAAGCTTAGACAAAAGAAGTGGGTGTAGTCTTTCCTGAATGCAATCACTTGTCAGCCCTAAATCTTCCCTCAGTACTGCCGTGACAGGTAATGGTGCTTTTTAAACTGATGAATGTATATTGGCCTTTTTTTTTTTAAAGATACAGAAAATGTCTAAAAGGCATTTTGCTGCCGCTCACAAATGAATGTTTTACACACTCTGCTGCACAATAACACGAAACATATTTTCATTAAAAGAATGAAAAAGAGGTGAGACTTCATAGTTTGTTTTTTTTTTAAAGAAAAGAAGCATCTAATATGGCATTTATACACAGCAGCACGACATAAGCCAGTAATTTGGGTTGCTTTGAATTTTTTGGGAGGCTGCTTCATTAGATTTCCTCGTGCCGTTCCAGTGTCACTACTCCTTGCCCTCTCCCCACCTTCAGCTGTGAAAGGGAGAGGACAGTTTCGGGGCTGAGCTTTCTCTACCGTCCTCATTTGCATAACATCAGCAGCGCGAGGGGGATTGTGATGCAAACAAGCCAAGATTGGCTCGTTCCATCTCCCCCAATTTTAATAACTAAGGTGTTATAGGTTCTCACTCCTGCCTGCTCACTGTACAATGGATCAGCCTTCTTTGAGACTGAGAGAGAGATTCGATTTTTTAAAATAGGTGGAAAAGTTTCAACGGCAGTTTGGATGATTAAAGAAAAGTTGCGTGCAGTTGACGTAAGAGCGGCGCTGCTGCTGTTGCACTTTGCCCGAATCTAAACACGTGGCACAGGAGAATAAAAAAAAATCTTCATTATGGGCAAAAACATCTCTTTTCACCAATGTTCCTCATTTCCCAACTGACCATGATTTGGGCTTGACATGAATAAAAAAAAAAATATGTAAATGAATCCGTGGCTTATGTTATCGTCCCCTGCCACCCACAGTAGGACAGCAGATACAGCAATCACTGCTTCTGCACCTTGTGTATGTTTAATATGTGTTTGTTCCTTTGTGATAACAAAAAAAGGAGGGGGGGGGGATAAACAGGGCTTTCTTTTGTTGTTGTTTTTTTTTCTCCTTCGAATAACTGGACCAAAGTCAGGGAATCCAAAGACACAAGGAGAAAGAGACAGCAGACAAATACAGGAGACTGTCAAGCGGACTGCGATAAAACATTCACTGTGAAATTATCTCCCTGTCATAAGGTCCTCCTGTTTTGAATACCAAAGGGATTCAAATTCCCAAACAAACTATGAGAGGTTGACCAATTTTGTGCTCTGCTAAACGATAGCGGTTTGCAGGGCAGGTTGTAGCTTTGAACCACCGCGGTTTGAGGTAGCAGGAAGCCGAGATTTTAATCTCCGCATGTCTGCATAGGTAATCCATTGAAGTGTAATTGCTACAGTTCTAAGTTATACAGAATAATGACAGAAGAATGAGACTCACTATGAATATGAAGTGAGTGAGAAAACAAAGTCCCCACAGCGGCAGAGAAGGCAACACTTTGACAAGGGCTCTTGCTGAGGAGGAAAACTATCCTCTGAAGAACAACAAGCGCCAATATGGAGGCTGATTTTTTATTTTATTTTTTATTTTAACAAGACGCACCATTCGGAGACACACAATGAAGCGATCCGCGCAGATGAAATGTTAGGATTTATTCGGCTAAAGCGGCTAGCTAAGATGAACCTGTCCCTGTTAGCAACAGCATTTCATCTTCATGGATACCAAGGAGGTGAAAAAGAGGTGAATTTACAAAAGAGGAAACAGTTACGCATTTATGAAATTAATTAAAATACAGCTGAATGTGGAGCATGCAAACTTTCTGGAATTCCCACATTAAATATAAGAGATGCTACTTGCAACCTTTTGCTTTCGTGGCCTTTTTGCAGAAGTGTGTTTTCTTTTAATATAACTCTTTGCAAAAACATGCAAATCCAGGAAGCTTGAAAAGACTGGAAGGTGCAACCTAATACTGACTGTGGGTAACTCGTATATGTTTTTTAACACTGAAAACAAATGAGTATATGAAGGACTTAATGTTGTAAAAGGTAACTACAGAACAAAATCAATACATTTAGCAGCAATGTCATCCTCCTGGGTTTTTTTTACACCAAAACGTCTGCAGCAACATTTAGCATGTTTTGAGCCTACTGCTGCGTGCTCCAATTGTATGAATTGTGTCTTTGTGCAAAACGTCTAAATTCACTTATTTAAATATCAAGCATGCACCTGAGAAAGTCTTATGGGCAGTGACTTTCAGAAAACGTCCCCAAGTAATGCTTGCACAATCCTGCTTTTTCCACACTGCTTCCACGGGAGCCTCGAGCCTTTTCAGGTGAGAGAATAAAAGATCCCTTTTTTTTCTTCTTTTTTTTGGCCCTTGCAGTAAACTGTAAAATGAGTAGGCGTTGCAGCGTCTGCAACATTCACCATCTCTCGCTGATTGTTAAAGCTCGGCTTTGGTGTCTGGAACCCACATTTCAACACCACCGTTTACGGAGCAAATGTTCGTCTTAGGTAGACCTTTAAAAAATAAATAAAAACAAGCTAAACATTTAGGCAAAAACATACTACCTCACCCTGATGCCCAGAGAGATGTTTTCAGGGAGCACAGAGAAACTTTTCCATCCTTTAGGCACGTCTCTGCCTTCTTGGAGTTGAGGCTTCTTGCCTACCCCCGGGCCGGGCTGATGGTAATGGCTGCAGGAGCCGCTTCCTGTCAGCTCACTCCAGACTCACTAGTAATCAGCTCGAGTTGATGAATGACAGAAATGCCACTGGCTCCACTTTTTGCAACGACAAAAAAAAAAAAGCACCAGTTTCTGCCCCCCCACCCACCCATTTGACTGTCCTCTTTACACAGCTTTTTTCCCCCATTTCCATCAACTACTACAAAATAGCACTCATCACATTGGTTCAGCTGCTGATGCTGAAGCTAAAAATGAAACATGTGTTGCCGGGCACAGATGCAGTACTTGAGAATTTGTAGAGCTTGCTCAGAGCTTTCTGTCTGGTCATCATTTAACCTTGCTTTCATTTTATCACTGGGTGATTTATAAGGACGTGAACACATGTTCGCTTTAATGGTCCCAGTACAAAAACAGAGCTATAAAGTAGATAAAACTACTTTTTTTTTCCCTGCTTTGGCTTATCTGTGTTTATTTCTTAGCAGGTCATGGCACTTTTTGGCCTCATTTATCTCTTTTCATGCCACACACACACACACACACACACACACACGAAATATCCACCACACAAAACCTGACCTATTTTTTTTTTCTTGAACAAACTAAAATTACACCTTTAAATTTTTTGTTTATCCAGCAATAAATATGCTGCTTTTTACACACCTCAAATTATTATTAATTTTTTTGAGTTATTAAAGAAAAAACGCAAAGCGATAAAACTCTTAACTTGCACTATAAAGAGAAATCCACATATCGTTCAATTTTAATTTCTGAAATAATCAAAAATAATATATATAAAAATGTAGCAGCTTAAAAAAATGCATTATAACACAACAAAGAAGAACATTTTCGCCACCTACGGAGATACTGGACATTTGGCCGGTAATGAAATTTTAGCCTTAAATATTTATTACATGCTGTTATTGTTTGCGCTTATTGCAAAGAATCTATACGGTGAGCGTCCTCAGTTTTATTGCAGTTGTGCAACTAATAGCATTTCTCCTGCTTCTGCACGTCCTGCTCACAGTCACAACATAACAGATGTGAAGTATAAGCTGCAGTTCTCACACTCATCTTAATTACTTAAACCAGTTTGCTGGGGACTGAATTAGACAAACCGGTCGCTCTAATGGATAAAGCAGTCAGGGTATGTGTGATTTATAACAGAATTCACACCAGCAGAGCTGCCTCACACCTCATTTAGAAGGAGGCACGATGAATTATTAGGGCAGCCTGTATATGTATTTTTCCTGTGCAAATGCCAAAAAGATCAAATCGGTACAGAGACGCAGTGAGGTGTCAATATTAAGCACTCCAAATTTCATTATAAATACATGAATAATTTGACGTCTCCATCTACACACACACACACACACATTCAGGAGCAACTTCTCTGCAGTATTTAAGATGTTCATTACCTCACCCCCACGGCAGTGGAGGAGGAGTTGGATCCAACAGGCAGCAGTGAATGCCAGGCCTGGCACAGCTGTACAAGCAAAGCTGTAAAGAGAAGTCACCGGCCACTGTCGCTCAATCTTCCCCTGCGTTAATCCCACACTATCTGCATTCACGTCAGACCCATTCCTCACGTCCTTGCATTGCTTTTCACACCCCTAAGTTCAATTTGGCAGGAAAGTGGACACGTTGCATCACTTCTCCTGGCTGAAAATTCTCTCGGCATTGTTCCCCTCCAATAATCTTGTTTCTGAGACAGCATGATGGCTGTGTTATCATGTACAATCGATTCGCTAGTCATTTTCTGCAAAATATTTTCTTGCGTTCTCTTTCAGGTACTCACTGAAGCGTGTAAAGTGAACGCACAAACCTGAGTTTTACTTGTGCGTTTCTACACCAGAGCCCGGCTTTGTGACTTTTAACAGCGGCGCAGCAAATATGTGTACATATGAGATTTAAAAGCCTTTAATGCCCCTGAATCTCTTCGTAGCTGATCAGATCATCTTCTGAATGGCCTCGATACACAAACATGCGGCGTGTGTGTACAGAAGAGTCGGCTCCATTTATCTGCATTCATCCTTCACATTATCATGGAGAGACAGCTTGCTGTCATATCAAACCCCAGACTGTTCCTGTGGCTGGACAAATGTGCTGAAAAATGGACCCTCAAGTGTTGGCCACGTTTTACTAAACCAGCCCCACTATGTTTTACAGACATACAGAATTTCATACCCGAGCTCCAGCAGAACCAAATCCCGGCCTTCAGGGCAGAAACTTTATTTTAACATCTCTCTCTTTTTTTGGGAGGACTGACATTTTGTCCTCTGTCTTCAAAATGTTTTCCCAAGAAGCTTCTCTTCAGTTGACCTAAGCGGAGACTATTGCCTCTGGCTTGTCACAGGGAAAAGAGTGATGCGGTTCTATGGGTAACAGAGAGGGAGGCTCTGTACTGAGACAGCAGCAGGTGCAGCTGTGACAGTTGCCGTGTTGTTGCTAGCCCCACACTGTAGTCAAGATGAGGTTCACAGATGTAGCCACTCAGTGCAGTGGTTTATTGGCTGCCTGAAACAATGCATCTCTGTCAAGAACAACTCCTCCTAAGGCCATTTCAGCCTAACAGTGCTGCGTATGAAACAAGGCGTAGAAAAAGCTCATTCTGACACACAAGGTCAATTCAGCTCCACAGCAACACAATCAAAGCTCCCCTCGCTGTGCCAAAAAGCAAAACAAATACCAACCCGGAGCAATCACGCTCAAACGTGGAGGCTTCAGCCACATTTTCATTTTCGGCGATGTGCATAATAATAATAATAATAATAACAATAAAAATATCAATAATAATTCCAGTGGCACCTTGAGATTTATGCTATGAGCATTATCACCATTTATCAAAGCATATTTGTGACTAATTATTAGCAGTGCTTCCCAAGTCAGCACAGTGCTACCTGAGGCTGCACTTTAGCCCACATGCACTGAGTAAAGTAATGGCACCCATTTTCCCGCGGCCCTTTTCATTTTTTTTTTTTTCTCCCCTTGGACAAGAGAAAGCAAACCTGATTCTTTTCTTCAATTCAGATGCGAAGCAGTCCACAAAGTCCAGTCCAACCTTGTGTTTTGTTGAATCTGAGTAGTAGAGATCTGAGATAATATGACTATTGTTTTCCTGTAAAGCACCCAGTCTCTGCTTGTTCAATTACTGGAAGGAGCCTCAACGAGGGCGGTTAAATCATTTGCAGAGACATTATCTACGCAGAGAGAGAAAGACGGAGAAAGAGAGGGAGGGTGTGTGGCGGGGAGGGGGTGGGGGAGGAGGGGAGAGCCGGCATAGGGGCCAAACTTTAGTTTGGAGAGGAAATAGAAACATTTTTGTGGACCACACATGGAGGGTGCTGCGAGGATAAAAGCAGCAGGATTCATGATTCACTGCAGGAAATTAATAGACTAATACAGTTCTCTGTTTCACTGCCAAAAACCACATAATAAGATAAAATTGTTTTCATTACAGGTGATGATGGATATCTATGTAGATTATTAAAATGTACACGCAATTTATGAGCGTGAGAGAGGCCGCAAAATTTCCTTCTTCCTCACATATGTCGCCTACAAACAAAAACCGACTCACGAGCACTCATCTGTCAGCGTGAGCAATCATTAAGAGATAATTTGATTGTTTTTTCAACCTCGGCTGTGTTTGATGTCTCTGGCATGGTAGCAATTGAACAGACAATTATTTTGTTGATTAGCTTAGTTTTTAGCAACTTACCATGCCTGTGATATTCCTCTGAAACTCCCAGACCAGACGCTCAACTCCATCTGACTTGGCAGCTACGTTACAAGAACAAAGCTTCTGCACTCCCTAACTACATACTGTAAAATAAAATATCATGAAAGAAAACCACCGACTTAACCAAATAAACGTATAGAATAAAATATGCAACGTTAGGGACGGTAAAAAACAAAACAAAAAACATGTTATGTATTTGGCAGGACTTTAGCTGCAAATAAGGAAGTGCACCGTTTATGGGAGTGGATTTACTTGCAGGTCACTTTTAACACTGGAAACACTGCTGTGTGTTTTTAATGCATTCCAAAATGCTTCAATGTATAGTTTTCTGAATCATCTCCCAGTAGATCAATATCCAAACACTTAAGAACCAAACGTTCTCACATCCTCTTGTTCGCTCGACTACTGCTTTTTTAGATATATACATATATATGTATTGGTTTTAGTTCAGTGTTTCTGTTTCCTACAGATTTCTTTAAGAGGGTCCCGGTTCACTAGACTGCTAAACAGTAAGTCAACAAACAGGTACATAAATAATTTGGTATATTTAAAATGCAGCCCCAGAAGCAAACACAAATAAAAGCGCTGCCACTTGAACAAAGTAAAATTATATTGAAATGTTAAACACGACTTACCATTTTTGTTCGCTGCAAGAATGTCGGGCTGAATGTACTGAAGAACATCCATATCCCATTGTGAGATTATTTTTGAAAAAAAAATAAAAGCAACTTTTCTTACTTGCAATGAGTCACAATTGTCAAGGACAACAGCAGCCTATATGGAGGAAATATATTGCTCTGGCGTGTTTACCCACACCATCCCTAAATAACAGCCCTGTCTTGTTGGAAAAGGGGCTTTTAAATGTGGATGTGCTTCGCTCGCCTATAATCCAGCCGAGACATTACTCCTTCCCCTGGCAGACGTCCGCAGATCCCCCCTCTCTCCCAGCCAGGCCTTGCTCTCCGCTGCTATGGCAGAGCCGCAATAACTGCTGTTTGCTTAGAGCCTTGCCTCCCAAGTTCTCCTCTGTCACACTGAAATTGAATATTTTCCCAAATAGTGTTGCAGCTGTGCACAGATAAGGACAAGTCCTGTTCACATAGCACAAAAATGAGACTGTGTGTGTGTGTGTGTGTGTGTGTGTGTGTGTGTGTGTGTGTGTGTGTGTGTCGTCTTCAAATTACAATAGGAATAAATGTAACAACTTATATATAAAAGCATCAAAAATAACCACAATGTCAGGTCTGAAAATTAAGAAATAATATTTTTGAATGATTTTAAAAACAAACAAACATATAATTTATTTGCAATCTCCACTTTTTATATCTCTAAAGATTAATATAAAAAAATTTTTTTTTTAAATCACAATTTGTCGATCAAATTTCCACCCAGTGATCTCTTGGCAGAATTTTCTTTCACTTCTCTCTTTGAGTGACCTAAACACACATTGCTAATACGAGCAGTGTTTTGAACACATTGTAAAAAAGGCAAACAGAACAGCGTGCTACGCCCAGTCATCTTGTGACCACAGGACACACAAAAAAGGAGATTTTATGACCCAGTTTTGCACTTTGCACGGCCTTATCTCCAAATACCTTTCATAAAAAGAGATGCCAGATAAGCTAAGGGAGACTGCCACTTAGCCAGTGCAGACAAACCATCGTGACATCTATCGGCTAACGCTCATGCTGTTTCTTGTCATCAGACTTTGAATGGAGCCCTACTTTCCACTCGCAGAGTAATGTTCTGCTAGGAAATTATTTAGGCAAGCAGAAAGTTTCACCTGCCATTTCAGGGGCACCGAATCCCCCCGCTGCACCAGAGGCCTTTGGCAAGTGGAAACAAATGTTTCACAAAATGGCAGGGAGGGGAACACACTAGCGCACTAGCGTTTTACTGATTGCCAATCGTAAAATAAAATCAGTCATGAAAGGGGAGGTACACTGGCCCACCAAAGCCCTGCACGTTACATCAAATTTGCCATAGCTTTCTTTTACAGCCTTGTTTATTCCCTTTAATGGCAAGCAGTTATCCGCACAGTATGACTCCATGTAGGTGGTTAAGGCAACAGAAAAGATTGCATCTGAAAACACAAACCCACAATTTACACGCCAAATAAGCAATGGGATGTAAATCTAAACGCTCTAACTCCCTGCAATCCTCTTCTGCTGACACACTCAAAGCCTCCATCATTTTTTTTTATTATTTGGGGGGGTGGATTATGCTGTGGAGCAGCTAGCAAAGCATTTGTAACAACAACTACACTTTTAAATTGGTCTTTGTTCCTTAGCTAACAAAGACTCTGATGCTCAGGAAGGACAGCAAAGATGGGCTCACACGAACGAACAGCATCCTGACAGTGCGAGGCTGGCACGAGCTATCCATTCAGCCACAAAGCAACCTTTAAATCAGTCATAGTGGCTCGCCAATCGCAGGCTCACATCCACACTCATGACAGAGAGAGACACAAAGCAAAGTGAGCAAATGCCACCACTGGTCAGCATGTGCAAGCTCACAGTGAATAAAATCGATAACAAATTACCTTAATAAAACCTGAGTGGAACAAGCCTGGCTTGTTGGGATATTTAAAAAATCTGGACAGGCAATGAAGGCTGCATCATATCTGTTTAATCCACACGTCAAATATCCAAAAAGCTCAGCTGCTGCTCTGAGGCGGGGACCATCCCAGCAGAAAATGGAGCTAGAGTCCATAATGTGGCAAATTTTGATGTGTTCACACCCACTCGCCCTTTCACACTCGCTCGAGAGCCTTGTGTTCTATGACAGCGTGGTATACCAAAGTTTAGTAAAGAGTGATATGTCTCCCTCAGACCCATACAGCAGTGTGCCGGGCTCTATTGATCCGCCAGTGGAGACGAACACGCAAGCGAATAGAGGCAATGTGGGGCTCTGGCACATCAAGAGCAGCTTCAGTTCTTTGAAACCAGACGCACTTCCATTCAAACGGGGCTACAGACTGAAAAAGGTGCTCTCATACTGGTAAACTACTCATAATGGCCGGGCTTAAGATATCAAGCAACGACATCTGAGAAGACAGTCTCCTTCTTTAGGACGCATTCCCAGGTAGATTACATTATTTCCACTGAGTGTAGATAGACCTGTATTTCTTTGCAGACTCCCACATGAAATCACACAATTTTATCACCACTTTAACCAAGAATCAAACATCGCCAGCATTTATACATTTTGAATTTCGTGTCATTTTCATCCCCCTTGTTTACCATAACTGACTCATGGTTACCTTGTGAGGATGCCATGGCACGTATGTTATATGCAAGATGTCAGAGGGACGTGTGCACGAGAAGAATGGAGAAAGAAACTTGAGTTTTACTAGCTCACACACTCACTCTGAAGCCTTTCAGGCTCAGCCAAAACCAGTGGCACAATATACGACTCCTTCAATTGTGCAAGGACCACTTTGATATGCTAATATGTTCCTTCCAAACTGCTGGAATTTGCACTCACATTAGCCTAATTTTACCTTTTTTTTATATACAAGTATGAGGAAATGGAATCATCATCACAATACTAAAAAAAAAAAAAAAAAAAAAAAAAAAAAAGTATTCAGGAAGCAGCAGCTATGCTTCTTATAAATTCCTTAAATTTCAACACTTTTTTATTGAGAGTATGGATTTGTGGAGAAGATGAGAAGATGAACAATCACTTTGCTATTGGGTTTATTTTGTTTCTCATTTGAAACATTATCTAAGAATATATGAGGCAGAAGGGGAAAAAAATCCTCTTTTACACTAACTCTATAATCCGCTATGGACAAGTACATATACGTGAGAACGTGTTGTGCAGATATATTAAAGATAGACATGAGGAAGAGTAATCCAGGCAGGAATTCGAAGGTCTGTCTCTCGCCTTCTTAAGATTAGTCCTGAACCCCCCAGAAAGAGAAGAAGATGAAGAAAAAAAAAAACTGTGGGCATGTGAAGTCTGCTGGAGCTAAATTTAACCCAATCCTCTGATCGATCACTGAAGATTGCTGCTCCGCTCCAGGCAGCCATGCATCACCGGCTGACCGCTGTGTGTTTCTCCAGCAAAAGGAGAGGCACGCACCGCACCGCATGTGCGCGTCTCCCGCCTCCTCTTTAACACATGGTTGACAAGACACGCTCGGAATCGGTGGGCCTAAATAATAAATGCGCAGTAAAAGGATCTAATTTTTACTGCCACTCTGCGCCCACTGGGTTTGAGTTAAGTGTAAGCAATCCAAATCAGTTCCTATTTTTTTTTATCGATGCTCTCGTCTTTTTATTTTTATTTCACCATTTAATTCCAACGTCACTTTCCACCCTCGGAGCCAACTGCATCACAGGCTAGCTCTGGGGCAAAACTAATTATTACATCTCTTGTTGAGGCTCGAATCATTTTCTTTCTGTTTTCTTTCTTTCGTTTTTTTTTTTCTTTTTGGACAAATAGCCTAACCCCAATTATAATGGATTAGCCCGTGAATGCTCTCCAGAAACAGGCAGACAACACTTCTCAGGTCACAGCTTCCAGCGTAAATCCCCATTCAAAGCTACAAGACCCATCAGTGGATTTAAAAAACCCTCAGTGGCCAATACCACCAGCAAAACTCCACCTCAACTTTGGAGGCATAAATCCCAATTAAATGACGCTTTACGTGTTCTGGTTCATAGAAATTGCGCTGCTGAACCCCCTTACACACACACACACACACACACTCACAAACACACACACGCACTTTAAAATTGTTTCAATTCAGACGTTCAGACTCGGCAGCCGAACAAATCAATCCACATCTGGTTATGTTTTGATTAAGCACTTTTCAATTAACCACGGTACCCGTCGGTACTCCACTGCAGACTGCGCTGCTCTGTTTTTTAAACATCGTTATTATTATTTTAGTCTCGCTAAACTTATGGTGCCTCTTTTATAATCCGAATTTCCTAAAACAACTACCTCAGACACAATGTCAAATCTGACTCGCCGTCTATCGTTTTCTAAACAAGTTCCGAAACGCGAGGTTCAGAAGTGACCGAGACAGAAGGTAAAAGTTACGATACTTTAGTTTGCTGTTTGGATGTTTCACAAGTTTTGATGGTATTAATGCGCAGAAGGAGAGTGGGGTCAAATAAAATCTACTCTTACCTTTCTCGAAAAGCAGCCACGCGGGGCTTGATTGAAGACAGTGAGTAGGAAACTGTGAGCTGTATAAAAAAGATTAGTTTAAAAAAATGTCAGATTGTGGAAAGGCAGTCTGATGTGAACTCCTCTGCAGCGAAGAGAGTGAGTCTGCAGGTCTCAGGCATGCTCGCCTTGTCTGGGACAGAGGCTGGCTTTCAAGCGGCAGGTCTCCCTTTCAGCCCGTACATTCCCCTGCACCGGGCGCACACTTCCATGGCACGCAAGGTGTTGCTCTGCGCTCAGTCCTAACTCATCAGCCACCTCATGCACACCTCTGAGCGGCTCATAGAGTCTCGGCTCTCCCTGTGCGTGCGCCCTCACTCCCCGACGCAGCAGCAGCAGCGGTATCAACAAGAGTCAAGAAAGAGAAGCGAAGCTCGGGGACCAAAAAACAAGGACTTGAGTGACTGAGAGGGACAGACAAGAGTGGGGCTTTTCAGTGTCTGGTGGAGGGGAGAAGACGAAGATCTCTCTCCGCTACTGTAGCCGCCGCCGGTGCTGCTCTCCTGGCTTCCCTGAATGATACTGTGTGGGGACTGGGCAAGTTTCAGCGGCTAGCCTCTGGAAAAGATCCCGCTCACAGTGTTGAGACACTTGGAGGAAGCAGCGCGGAGCGGGCTTCCAGTGAACAGCGCCAGTGCAGTTGATACCAGGCTGCCGACTGCAGGAGCTGTCTGAGCGCAGGTCTACACTAAAACCTGACATGGATTCTAGATCCACCACGGCTCGGAGTCTAGACGCATCACAGACTGTCCTCATCAACTTATCATCATGCCCGGCAGGACTGTGCTCAGCTTATTTTCATACAGAGGGGATATTCCACTGCATCATACAGAAAGTAAAGATTTATTACGAGTGCAGCTCCTTCATTTTTGGCCACTCTTTTTTTCTGCTTAAAGAAGCAACACTGCTTCCTTTTGGGTATGAGAGGCCCATATTCTGTCACAGTAGGCAGTCCGGCCTATTCAACCAATGACAGTGGAGTCATTCTACTGTAATACTAGCAAGCATCAAAAGAACACGGAGGTGCACACAGACGTTTTTCTCCCTCACTCAAACCAGCCCCATTTGGACAGCACTCTGGCCCGTGCAGCGCTGGTCAAGCTGCCGCTGGTGTGTAGAGCCAAGCGTGTGCGGAGCCAAGCAGTTTTTCAAACCAAGAACCTCTTCAGAGTTGTGAATGTATTTTTCCCCTTCTTTTTTTTCATCACTCCTCTTTTCCTTTACATGATTCATGACACCATTCAGCAGTCAATGGATTTCTTTTCAGGCTTGTGGGACTTTGACCCTGGCACTCCTTACTGCATGCAGTATGTTATATTGGTTTTCTACATTATACTCCACTGTGGGTAAAATGCAGATTATTATGCTTAATCGTGCACAGCATTTCTTTCTGTAATGAAGCTGAGCTCCGATATATGTTTTTTTTTCCTATTAAAACAAACAAATATATATATTTATGAAAGTTTGGAAATCTAATTATCGGCACAGCTGTTATTTGGCGTTCTTTATTAGGGCCACTTTCTTGGTTTCACAATATCTAAAAATAAACACAGCTGTTTTATGTTTATATTTGAGTCTTGCTAATACTTGGAGCGTGCTGTAATCTGGTTAAGGAATGGCGTTAAACATCAGGTAGAGCGCAGGCACACACCTGGCTTCAATATAAAAAACCCCACTGTCTTTCACCCACTATGGGGAAATGTGAAGTTGAGTCATGCTTGCCAGGTGAAGGTGAACGCAGGAGAGGGGCAGACTTATGTTTTCATAAGCATAATTTTACATAATAATACGGGCCGTTTTTGCAAGGGACAAAAAAAGAGAAAACAGATGTAATAAAAGGTCATCCAGTGACAGGCATCCATATCTGGGAGAGATGTTTATTCATAAGTCGGGACTAAAAACACATGTGGTCTCTCTGGCTGCAACAGCTTAAACTGCCATTTTGCATTTGGAGTCATTTGAATATGTTTCCTCGGATTGTCAACAGAGGGCATTAGACTTGTATTATTATTATTATGAATGTACTCAGTTCACTGAATTGTAAAATGCACAGCACTATAAATTACAAACAGGTGAAGACAAAGATATGATTTTTTTGCTTGTTTGTTTGTTAATGACAGTTTCTTGACCAGCGCATAAATTGTTCATGTGCAATTGTTAATGAATAACTGTGATGTAATCACATCCTGCAAAGGTAGCAGACTATTGCACGTAATCACTCACCAAATGGCGCATGATACCTGCTGGCTCTTACTCAACCCAGACACGCCGAGGTGAAAAACAACATCATAATTATCAAAGCCTTTTCAAATATCAAGTATATACTGTTAATCAACCAAAACTGAAAATGTTAATGTGTGTTTGCAGCATAGTAAATAAGTAACTACCGGTTCTTTTCCTGGCCTGGAGGAATAAACTTTCTGAGATAATGGAAAAACCTTTGGAGTCCCTTTGGCACGTGGCAGGAATTTCATACCCTCCTGGGTTTCAAAACAGGCCAACTCGTAATGTCAATCCTCATATTTTTAGTCCTTTTACTGAATGTAAAGTGGGATTAGGAAAGATATTAACATTGAATTATATACTAAATAACAGCACAAAATGTAACCATTTAAAGTATTCCCCGATCAAATAAGGCAACGGATTAAGTCGGTCGCTGGGACACTTGTTTGAAATACCTGAGAAATCCCTAATGGAAATCTATTTGTTTGACACAGACTGACTTCCACATGGGAATCATTTCATAAACAACAGCTTTATTAATAACCTCTCCAAAACAAAGAAGAAGCAAGGATCAGAGCTGGAGTCATTTCCACTAGGAAAAATTCAGGTTTTGTTGATATGCACCAAAAACAGACAAATTCAGTACAGGATGTAGTTTTCTCCTTATTGTCCAGTCAAGCTTAATGATTTGGTTGACAGAGATGTAGAATGTCTACCAGGACTCTGACATGTTCTGAAGCTCTCCAAAACACTTACTGCAACGATCACAAGATTGTCTGAAATCTCCAACTCTCGTATTAACTTTGATCTTGAAGTTTGAACATCGGGTGATGTCGGTTCAGTTAAAATGACTCATCATGAGGAGCTTATCCAGCTTGTAGGTTACGTAGGGGGAAAATGTATAATTAAATAGTAATCTTAAAAATTCCCTGCTTTGGAACGCCAGATCAATGAGCTTGCATCCTATGGAAAATTAGCATTCTTTGGCTGTATTTGGGCCATTTTAGTAAGATTTTTAAGACTGTTAATCAACAATGATACAACTATTTACATATAAATATTACTATATTATATATAAGGACTAAATTGTTTCAGTTTTTATCTGTTATGATGTATCTCATGGCACATGTATCACTATTGTATTTAGAATGATGGAACAAATGTAAGTAATCGGGGTTGTTTATTACTTTTGGTTCACAGGATAAAAAAGAGGATGCACAGCTAGTACAACTGTGAGGTTTTCATATCAGTGAAAATGACGTCAGACACTTCAGGCAGACCTAGATTATCCATGTTGAGAGCAAACATGTCATCCCGTCTCCCATGTGGTTCCTCGGCTGTTTCTTAACCTTCAATTTTCGCTTAACAAAGCTTATTGGTTCTTTCCCAAAATATTTGCACATGATTGGCACCTCAGGCACACATGACCAGTCACAGGACCGCTGCTGATTCCAACAAATCCGTGTCCTTTAATGATGATGGACAAAGACTTGGCCCAGCTACATGCTTCAGAGCACATCTACCCTTGATCATTTATGTTTTCAGTGTTCTTTTTATCTCATTTTATTAGATTTACTTGGACGACCCTGATTTACAGTCCTGTGCAAAACACTTTTAAGCATTTTGGATGTTTACATTTTTATTCAATCATGCAGGATCATCAAAGACGTGTCTGATCTGTTCCAAATTCATTCTGCGGCACGACAATGACCCCAAGCATCCAGCCGCAGTCGTTAAGTGACAAGAATAATTAGAGGTCTTGCAACAGAGTCCTGATGTCAACATCATGGAGTTAGTCTGGGATTACACGAAGAGACAAAAGACGCTGAGACAGCCTTAATCCACAGAAGAACTAAAGCGAGTTCTCCAAGATGCTCAGAACAGCCTACCTGCCAAGTGTGTCAGTGTGTGCCTACAGGAAAGGGAGCGTGTGTTAAAGGCAGTGGGTGGTCAAAGCAAATTTTGACTTGATTTGATTTCTCGTCTTTTTAACCGCACATCAAGCATGAATTGATAAACACTAACACTCACTAACCGTGAGTGTATTACATCAGAAGTCTCTATCAGAGCTTTGTGTCAAGACACTGGGATGTTGAGGTGACAAAAACAAGTTCCAATTAACTTCCTTCTGTAATTACGGCATCATTTAGACTTGCTCGTTTGCTTTTACCCAAATCGTTAGAGTGCGGATAAAAGAATCAGCTTTAGTAAACCAAAAGAGGTTTCCTTCCAATATCCTTTTTCTCACATCTCTTCCAACTACTACAGATGAGAAGTTCAAAGTGGAATTTTGGATACGTGAAATGTGAACTAGTGATGTTTCTTACCCCGATTCGTTTGCATGAATCTGTTCCAAATCAAGTGAAACTCCTCCTGACTCTCTGTATTCTCTCATCAATTTTGTAAAGCTGGCTTCAGTGGTCTCACTGGATATCAAACTCTTGGAGTAGACTCGTAATCAAAGAAGGCCTCCCTCCGCAGTGGAGTCTTGGTTAATATTTATGTAGCCATGGGCAACGGCGTAGCTTGGAGTTTTGACCTCACTTCTGCAGCACCTTGAGGTGTCTCCCTACGTCTGCTTGAACTGAGTGCAGAAGTGGGACTAAAAGGGATTCTCAAAATGCTGAAGTTAGATTGTTTAGCAGCTTTTACAAAGTGTGCGTTAGAATGTTGCAATATTAGACCTTTTCAAAGGCAGATTTTTCAATTGTAACAGAATGGAAAAGACTCCTGGGAATGAAAACGGGAATAAAGTAAACCAGAACACACAAGCATCCTTTGAATATAATGCAGCAGCCTTCATTAACAGACCTTCTACTAGTGTGAAAAATTAAAATATCTTTCTTTGAAATGGTTGGCAAATAGTTTAAAGCTCTCTACTGAAATTTGGTCCTTGCATGTATGGATTCAGCATGACTGGAAAGTGGAGCCACGCCTTCATTCAACAGGCTTTTTTTAGTGAGGGTCAAAGTCACCTTTTAAGATTGCCAATGTGATCTCAGCAGATGCTGTGAAGTTTTAAACAGAGCAATAATATTACTCACCATTATGTTCCTCAAACTAGAAAGTGCCGTGTGACACTCGGGCTTTATTTTGTTTTTACTTTGTGGTTTGGGTTAATTAAAAATGAATGGATTACCATACGTTAATGAAAGCTTGTTTTATGCCTTTTTAATTTGCCTGCTGACAGCTTTTGAGTGTTTTTCTCAAGGCTCATATTTTGTGTTAAGTACATTATCAGTGGGGTATTTACACCACCGTGCAACCGCGCCCGAGTCAATAATTAATAAAAGAGTATGACTGTTGTTTTAAATCAATACAGTTTTGTTTGTCTTTTGCGACTATTTTTTTCTTTTCATTAAACAAACCCAAGAAAGGCGCTCGAGAAATCTCTTAATAGAAGTCAACATGTTTGTGCTGAGAGCTGGCACACCTAGGACAAACTTATCAAGTCCCCATGAATGATCTCACCATTTTGCTCAAATTTCAGTTATTTAATTACTTTGTCTGTTAAAAAAAAAAATGCTGCTGAGGTTGCCTCCCTCCCCCAGCTCCCCCTTAAAGAGCCTAGGACTTATAATTGACCCAGTAGACAGGAAGCAATTAAAAAGAAGTCTAAAAAGAAGTCAAACACATGAGGGGCTTTGAGATCAAATTTTGACAAAGGGAAAAAGAAAATTCCCGTGTAAGCATGTTGGGGTCTGGCTTGCACAACTGTCACATGAGTTGACTTTTAAAAGACCACGTTACGTAAACAAATCATTTTAAAGCAAACTGTGTCACGGAGTAAACATTAAGGAATCGTAGCACCCCTCAAACTTTGTCCTGCTCTCAAACGGTCTAAAAAAATACACTTTTTTCATACAAAATAACTTTTGCTCTTTTTGAGGTTTGATATATGAGAGACCCGCTGGTTTAAACAAGCACATGGGAGCAACAGATATAGGTGAACAATCTCTATTCAAATGTTTTATATGGAATCCTAGCCAAGTGGAAACAGATGTGCTTCACTTGTGACCTATAAAAAATGATATATGGTCACCAGTAATATAGTTCAGCAGAGGCCAGCAGTTCCAATTTGCTTCACTTTGCTGCATGGTACTCTGCGTTCTGTAAATGTGGACATATTTTTTAAACAAAAGTTGCAGGGTTTTGAGCTGGGAACCTAAAAAAAAGAAGAAATGACTCAGCTGAATGAAAAATCCATTTATTCGTGATTGCAAAGCCTTCGAAGCTAACGTTTATTTTTTGCTATGCCCAATTTCTGTTTTCACAATCACAATTCATCAAGTTTCATTATTATCATTTAAAAACATTTCTTTTTTCACCTTTGAAATTTTCAGGGAAGGCTACAGTACTTTTGTATTGTAGCCCAGCTATTCTTCAGTTGCCTCCTGTAAAGTTTTTGAATATATGCGAAATACTCACACAGCGATAAAGACCCCAAATGTGTTTTGAACAATACAAAAAACAAACAGATCTGGAAGAAAGTTTGGCAAGTAAATAAATAAAAGTTATTCATTTTCACACATTTCCAGAAGCTACTTTGCTTAGTCTGGGTTCTGTTACCACTGGCTAAAGAGCAACAGCAACATAGCGATCCACATACAGACACAAAGATGATCTTCCTGTGGCTGCTGAGAGGACAACAAAGTCTAAAAAGTCCCGATGAAGAGGGACAGGTCAGTGTGACAGGAGACAATGCTTCAAAATCTCCATTTACCTGGACAGACAATAATAGAAATCAACTTTATTAGTGAACTGTGCAGAGGATAATCTGTTGGCGTTAATACCCTCTAGCATGAGCAGGAAACGCCCGCAATTGTTCTCTCTAATTAAGATGAATACCACCCTACAAAGACAGAGGAAAATAAGTGACCTCACCAGTATCTTTAGAGGTCAATAATCTTTCAGAATAATTGCCTGAAATTTTAATTGAAGCAAAATCTTACTTAAGCATTCATCATTGTGGACAGACATTCCTCCCTTCAATTTTGCATTCTTATTAATTCAGCTAATTTAAAAGTAACCGCTTTGTGCCAGTATAAAGGAACACAATTATAAGTTTTAAATACATATAGCTTATTTCCATAAAACATTACTGTTCTAAATACAGAGGCTGCTCACCAAGGCATAAAAGATGGCCAAATTTATGCTGGCTATTGCCTCAGATGCTTAAACTTATTACTAAGTCAACAACCAGTGTCGAAGGTTTTTCAATTTGCCAAAACTTGCACATATGACTAAACAAATTGCTCTTGAGGGCTGATTACTTTTTAAAGGTGGGCTCCCAGTCACACGCTTCAAGAAACACATGCTGTGTGCAAATGCGCAAGGTCGTATGTAAATGCAACAAAATCGTATCCTTTAATACACGTTTCCTAATAGGTCTGGAACGGCACCAGTCGCAGCCATTCGACACAACTGTTTATTAAGCCAAATTAGTCCGAATGAAATCTTTCCAAGCCGATCAAATAGTTTGCTTGATTAGTAGTGTGTTCATCCTGGCACAGTGAAGAACAGATGAATCCAATAGGGGGAAAAGACGAGGAAAGGCAACTCTAATTTCTGAGGACAATGAACTAAATTGTTCTGTCCCAATTTCTCAAGAGATACTTTGTAATCATGGTAAATTATTGTTGCATGGTAAAGTGGGAAAAGAACAATAGCGGTTGTTCCAGACTTTCTGCGTGTTTGCACAAATAAAGAGATATTTCAAAGATTTTAAAAATAAAAGTTCCATTACAGCACACACGAGACTGTTGGGAAATGACAATCTGCATGGAAATGTTGGGTTTTTTCCTTTTATGCACTGGCAAACAACAACACATCATCATTATCATCACAGATCCACTAATGGCTGATTGCAGTTGTAGTTGGTCAACACTGCTCTTGTTTTTTGTGTGTGTCATCTATCAAATTATTATATGCCTATAAAATGTTAATATATCAACATCAATGTAATATGTCCGTGTGGGATGCTGATATAAAGGATACTGAAAGTTAAATACAGATTGTGCCTGTAGACTTTAACACAATAGCTCTGTGGCAGAAGAGATAAAATTATCCCCATTTTTTCTTTTTATAATTATGAGTTTCTGTCTATCTGATGCAAAAGGAAAAGCTAAAGGTCTCAGCATCTGTGCAGCCTCTTACCTATTGTGCTTTGACCTGCCTGATGCATTGAATTCTCTCTTGTGAGCCTGTGTTACAAACTCTGTGTGGGTGTGTTTTTTTCACAAATGTTCTCAATAGCAAACCTCACAGACGTAACCTTCAGAAACATGCTACTTCATACCGCTTCCTTTTAAGCCACCTCGAATTTGTCTGCATTAGGGTTCGCCAAAGAGGAGAAATTAGTCAGTGATGTCAGGACTAACATAAATACTTCTCACGAAAGAAGCAGAATAAATAGGGGTCAGCATAATAAATGCAATAAATGTTCCACAGGCAAGAGGAAATGGAAAAATGGAAATGTGCAATGGATCCCATCCATATTTCAGGCGATGGGATAGGCTTGCCATGTTTAACCTAACGCTGGGATATTTGATTAACTGTGTTAATCATTTCCCATCTGCACTGGGCCCCTGTCTCTGCCTTTTGATTAAATTCCGACTAGTCTTGCATTGTTCATTATGTGTACTTGTCAAATAATTGACTGCTTGCAGGCAAAAAAGGAATGTACGGCTTTCAATCTTGATGAGGAAGTGCTTTAATATCATGTCATTCACTTTGCATGTCCAGGAGATGAGTGGAAGGCACAGGAACATGTGCATCCCCAGTGGAACCTCAGGGGTAGAAAGGTTATCAGGAATTTGGCCCAGCTGGCTTTCAACACGTTTTTTGCCCCTAAGGGTCGCGTCCAGGGTCAAACACACACAGACTTTTCTGTGAGTTATCTGTCTCAGTATGTATGGAGAACGCATGACAGGAATTCAGTTCTCAGCGTGATCTCCGATGACGGGGGTGTGATACGCAATGGGTAATGTTAATTAAAACATCTTTAAAAGGTAATTATGTGTGCTGGTTGGCGTGCTGTTTGTGTAATATATTAGCTTTTTTTCAGCATATGCAGACTGATTATTGACGTGTTCCATATAGATTTCCTGAATGGAGACATGAATAATGCCATTTCAGGTGTCGCCTTTTTATATTCAAGACTTTCTAATGCAACCCTCCTTTTTAATTACTTCACAGCACTAGTGAATCAAATCATAAAGCTGTCAGCCTCCACTAAGAACGCAGACCTGCTGCGATAATGATACCTGACTCAAATGACAGCTCCGTGCTGTGTTATTCCTGGGGTTAAGGGTGTGTAACTCCAGGCTCTTCAGCATTGTCTTTGCTCCCAGTCTTAATACAGCCTTGTTTCTGTCGCCCTTAAGAACGAGGCGTACCCCTCTCTATGCATATGCAGCGAGCTGACAGCCGCTCTTTTTCCTCCTCAAGGATAAACTCATAGCGACCACTCGACGCCATTAGCCTTGTAACATAAGTAAAACTCTGCTGAAGCGAATGGGAGGAATAAAAGACAGTGGGAAGGGGTTATGGTCATGTAAGGCCATTTTGCAATCCTGTTATGAGCCACATCTGTGTGAATAATTTATTCCTAAAACGCTTGTTTCCAGCAGTCTCAGTCAAATCACTTCATTGTGGAAGTTAAATGAATTTACTTGCATGGCTCCACAAGAACTGTCTAATGATAGACTTTTAATATTATGCCCCTATTGTTGTCACACTATTCACTGTCAAATCTACAAAAGGGACGGGATTTAATTAAACAACTACTTGTGGATTTCATCTCGATAGCTATGGCAACATCCTAACATCCCTTGCCAGACTGCAGGTTTGTTCTGCATCACGTTTCATTCAGCTCCACTCAAACTGCTGCTGCAGAGATCACAGAGAAGCCGGTTTCAGTTAGAAGTTAGCGCATTTATGTGGCTAATGATATGCTGCTGACAGCTAAGAAGTTCATCCTCGTTATTGTGTCCACGTTAAAGAAGCGTTGGGCTTCAGATGCTGCTGGCTCTCCAAATGAAGCCAACAGCGTTTGCGAATCTTCTGAGGATAAAGAGAAGAAGAAAGATTAGTAAATATGTCTGTGTGTGCGGGAGGTTCTCCACAAATTACTAGAGTGAACCTATAGGTCACCGCTTTGCCATGGTAAACATAAGCCGCTAGAATTGAGCTCAGGAGCTTTCCCACCATCTCTCCGAGGTGGCAAAGGCTCAGCCACTGCTGCATTCTTGTGTGTCTTACCATTAAAACCCAGTGAATACCCCGGCG
Organism: Oreochromis niloticus; assembly: GCF_001858045.2. Lineage (NCBI taxonomy): Eukaryota > Metazoa > Chordata > Actinopteri > Cichliformes > Cichlidae > Oreochromis > Oreochromis niloticus. The sequence continues at coordinate 36,561,838 of NC_031980.2, read as the reverse complement.
ACAATGGTCATGTGGTCAATGTGGAGGCGGCGGAGCAAGCGGCTCAGACTTGGGCAAAGGGTGATCACTGGAATGGACTCATTAAGTCACAGCTGTTGTGTTTTGAACAATGAGGCGAGGGTGCTTCTCAAACCTCTCCAGCACCCAAACATTGAAACCTCAGCTGAGGATGTTCTGCAGAGTGGGGGGAGAGTCGACAATAGGGGGAGGCCTGAGTAAAAGCAATTGCATCTTTGTCTCTGAGAGCTTAGTAAATATTTATGTGTTTTCTGTCCATTCTGTGTCTGGAAACGAGTGTGAGGACATAGGAAGGTCTTATTTGAATAGGCTTCCACTTGTGTGTCCTTGTTCACAGGCACCGAAATAACACGACGACCATCAATGGAAGAAAGCCTGCTCAAACAAAATGAAATATTTTATTTATTAGTCCCATTCTCTGTGCGGATATCTCATCTGGCTCAAAGTAAGAGTTGCCTTTGAATACCCGGTGACAGTTCATCTGATGCCGCATGTCGCCACAGTAAGAGGAAGCCAGAAAAGCAAAGGCAGTGACCTCTGTAAGGTTTGGGGGTCTCAAAACTATAACACCCTTCCTCTCCTAACAAAGCAGTCCCCTGCTGCTGCAGCCCTAGTAGTGAGGTGCCAGCACCATTGCAGTAGATTGGATTAGAGAGATGGCTAACTGTGAGATGGAGCCTAAGCTCACCACCAGTCCCATTTCTCATGTAAATGCCACAACAGTTCATGGCGCTCGATATAATAGAATGGATACAACACGGTTAAAAGTTCCTTTGTCTGAAAAATTACTAGCTGTGACATCGGTCGGCCAAGATCTTTTTCTTTTTTAAGTTCTCCACTCTGATGCACTGGGAGTGCCTGGGAAATAACCAGAGAAATGATCCTCGACTCATGTCATACTGTATTACTCTGCCAGCGGTTTTCATGGAGTAGAGAACTCTTGATTTGTTCTGTGTTTCCTTTTCCCTTTCGTTGGAGTCGGCAGTGTTTGTTTTGGAGCTGACAGCTGACGTTTTAGGATTCCGGAAGCGAGCCCACCAGCAGTCATGAAATCTTAACCTGTAACAACAAAGTTACTTCAACACAGCATTTATACTACTGGCAACAATGACAGTTAAAAACACGCTGGCAAGTTTAAGTGTAAACTTCTGTTTTATTCTAGCCTCTCACGTACGGTTGAAAGGATGAGACGTGGAAAGCAAATAGTGAAAAAGAGGCTACATAAACAGAGAGAGTGGGTGCTGGAAGAGCCAGAGAGGCTCAGGTTCAGGTCACCAAATCAAAGAATTCACACCCTGTCACCTCGGAAGCATGAGTAAAGAAACCGAGCCTCCAGATGACAGAGGAGCTAACTTCCACTTAAATATTTATTTGTGTTTAGCGGATACCCTCTGCTTCTTCCCAGGTGAGATCTGGCGTGTGAGATCCCCACTGCACGTCTTCACATGACCTCTCTTCACTCAAGATCTGTCTCATATTTTCCCGAGTTCGACCTGGATCCAATCACCAGAAGCCGGCAGAGCGGTTAGTCCTGTGAAAAAAATAATTAAACTCAGGGGTTTCACATGTAATTGTCAAAACAAATTAAGGGGCCTTGTGCGTCTGACTATGTTATTTAAAAAAAAAGCGACAGAGAGCGAGACCATTGTGTGTGCTCTTTCTTTTCTAACTTTCTTTAAAACAAAACCGGATCGCTCTTTTTGTTGTTTTTTTTAAGTAATTGCAAATATTCTCCACCACATGCCTTCGTGCTTCCTCATATTCCCATGCTGAAGCCTTTCTAAATCCCCTCAAACTTGTAGTTTGTTTAAAGTGAGGAGCAATGTGATAAGACCTCTCCTGAGAGGCGAGAGCCATTTCAGTCAGCTGCCGTTTCAGTTAGGTGCACTGGTGTGTATTGGTTAAGCTGGTATTGGACCATCTCAAATTTGCCCCTTGGTGTCAGATAAGCGCACGCCCCCTTCTACCCACTCTCTGGACTGATCCCCCCACTCAACCCCCTGCCAATCCAACCCTTGTACACAGACACGAAGGCACGCATGCACACTCACACACACGCACTTCCCACACAGCTGTTTCCCTCCTCTGGGGGACTGTCAGGGCCAACTGTGCAGCCACTGAAATGAGCTGCTAATCCCTGTACAGACTCCCGAGCATATTACAATGCGCCAAGCCATCGGTGCATTCGCCACTGTGTGAGCACGAGCGATTAGTCGCTATGCATGCATGTATACGTTTAGGCGTGTGTCAATCTGTTTGAGTGCCAGCTGCATGAAGCAGCGTTTCTTCACGAGAGGCTGAAAATTATTGTTGTTCTTCTCCTATGTGACCTTGGTAATAGCTATATATCTGCTTGCCGCAGTCTCTAAGAGCACAACCAATTGCCATTTCAGGAAGAAGATTCCACTTCTTCCCAACAAGTGTTTCAGCCTCCCCTCTTTCCCTTTCATTGGAGCAAAGTCATTATTGGTGCTTATGAAAGTGAAATGAATGCGAGCGTAAGGGGATGGATGTGAGGTCATGGCCTCAGGGTCTGTGGGGAGTGAGGATGCATAAACTCATCACCTCGCGCTGATGGAAGACCGCTCACCTCAAACAACACGTTTGTTCCTCTCCGCTCATCACTTCTTTTGGTTTTTGGCCTCACCACACACCCGAGCGCAAAAGTATGAGCAATCTAGCCTCAAATGGTGTTCACAAAAAGCCATAAATAGAACATTTGAAGAAAATTCAGTGTGATTACCTGAAATCAATATTATAAGGAAGTGGAAACGCAGTCTGAATATCAAAGGCCAGAACAGCATGCCTTCCCTTTAACATTTCTCGGGTTTAATTGCAAAGGTGAACATTTCTTTGAATCTGTTAACATTGTTATCGTGGAACTTTTGTGAAATCATGCATTTTTAAAAAGGAGAGCTGATTTAAATCCCCAAATAAGAACTGAAATATTCATCAGTTTGATTATGCTTGCCCTTCGATGAGCTAATCAAACTGATAGACTGAGGAGTCTAAGGAGCCTCTGCATTAACTCCATAGGTGCAGATATTTTACATCAAACTGGCCAAGCTTCGTGGATCTTTGATTCACTGTCCTGTACCAAAAATGTTACAAGAAGAATCTCAAAAATATTACATGCATGATTACATTAACGATATCACTTATCGTTTCGATTCCCTATTGATTCTCTTACAGATTCTGACTGGCTCCACTTTGACTTTGTCCAAATTAATCCCATGCTGTGTGGTCAAATGTTTGAGCTAAGGTATTTCCCCTCTTATTTGAAAAAAGCAGTTATGATACATGCTACACACTTAAAAGTAATCCAGTACATTACTTCATTACTCCCGGGAGAAAGTAATTAGTTGCACTACTTGTTACATTACTTTCGTGTTACTTCGTAAAATAACACAAAGCAAATTGTCTTATAATTACCAGTTAATGATGTAAACCTGTAGGCTACAGCCCCACACACCGTCACAAATCCCGTACCCAATGAGGACACATATATGGTCTTTCTTTCTTTAGTAGTTGGACATAAACACAAAGCACAAAACACAAAACCAGCGCTAAGAGACTTTAAACCGATCGCCATGGTGATTCTGCCGTAGAAACATGAACAGGTAGAGATGGAGGCTGCAGCCCGACAGCTCATCAGTTTGTTACCTGTTGAAGTTCAGGTTGTGGCTGCTGGCCTGAGGTCAGCATTAACTCAGCTTTCATGTCACTCTGGGGTCTTGATCAGCTGAGCATTAGCACGCTGTACAGCTTGCAAAGAAGTTGTTTTAGCAGTGTAAAGACTGCACCATTATATTGTATATGACTGACATCATATACAAACATCAACGTTTCTTCAGTCTAAATGGATTTTCAGACATTTTTTCAAAATTATCTCCCAAACTTCAGGTGCTACTTTTCTCACTCAAAAAATTAAAAAAAAATTGGTCTGCTAGTGGAGAGTAACACTAGATTCCACTAGACTGGAGACTAGTATTACTAGTAGTGGATTAAATAAAAATAAATTGCTGTACACCCAACTTTACCTGACATATTACACATTACACAATTTTCCAGTATATTAACAGGACGTTGACCCTTTTCTTTCAGTCGTCTCCATGACTTTCATCCTCTCACTGCTCACTCAGACTGACCAGCACAGATTCAGACTGAGGCTGCTGGCTTGTGGTTGGCTCTGACTTTAATCACTTAACCTTTGTTAGCTTATTTCGATTATCTATATTCAGCAGGGCGATGGTCATTTAAGTGTCTGATTATGTATGTTAGGAACGTTTTTGTGATGGTCCCCTCGCGGTTTATGTTGTGAACTTTGTGTCTTCGTGGAACGAAGACACACTAGCATGTGTTTGTGTGTATTCTTTATTGTCTGTATTTCATGACAACCCCTCCGCATCCTATGGTGGTGTTTTGCTACATCCTGCAATGAAGAAACAAAAGAAAGAGAAGTAACAGTCATTTGAAAATTTGATAAAAAGCAAAAAAATAATACGGAAAACAACATTTTGTGACATTTCTTTGTGAAACGAATACTTTTTTGCACTTGTGATGAACTTAGTTAATCACACTTTTGCTGTTAGACTTGGTCAGAGGTGGGAAGTAACAAAGTACAAATACTTTGTTACTGTACTTATGTAGAACTTTCAGGTACATTTGTATATATAAGAAAAGATACATTTGATAAATTATGTATTTTCATATTGTGAAACTTCCTGCAAATCCAACTAAGCTAAACTAATTTTGTATTATTCAAATGTTGCACTGGGTAGTTTTGCCCAGTATAAACAGGTTAGTTTGCACTAATGTGGAGAATTCCCAGTAAAGCACTGTGTTGGTCTGGTGCACAGTGACTGTGGTGCTCATGGTCAGATTTAGGTTAGATTCAAACTCAGCACATTCATTAGAATTAGAATTTAAATTTGAATAGTATTTCTGTTCTAATGTATTAATATCATTTTATTATTATATTAATAAAGCAAAAGGTTCAATTGCATTTGTAATTTTCAGTTTTACTGGAGTAAAAAAGTTGCTTCAGCACTTCAACTTTTACTGGAGTATTTTTAACGCTGGTATTTGTATTTTTACTTAAGTAAAGAAAGTCTGTATTTTTGCCACCTCTGGATTTGGTTTGTGTTCATCAGCAACGTGCACAAAATACGTCCTTTCTTATTTAATGTAAGGGTCTCTGCAGCGTCCTACAAATCATCGAGTAAAATGACTCCAGTACTTTAATTTTATTGGACAGGAAATCTTCAGTTCTGACTTTTCCCAATAAACAAAATGTAAAATTCAATGTAATGTCGGTTCTACACATTTTAAAAATGTTTCAGGGGGAAAGCATTCAACTTAACATAGAAATAAAACCGTAACCAGGTGTTATTGTGCTAATTCCCTGACAGTTACAATATTAACCCTTCAAACAGAAAAAATAAAGAATGAACACAATACTTTTGTTACTTCCACTGAGGACAGACTGTCAAACTACCTCGAAGGAATTTCAGTATTTTGAATTCCACAGATAGCAGACTGTCTACAGGCATAACAAGTGCAATTTTTCACAGCTACCTGCCTGTAACACATTGTCCACTTATCCATCGTCAGGCCTCAAAACAAAAGCATTCAAGTTTCCACCCTGCGCCTGTGACGTCCGGCCAGCCATGACTCATGTAATCCTTTCCTCTATAAGACAAGGAAGGGTACAAATGTTATAAATATTATACATTCGACTGCTTTAATCACATCTTCAATCCAAAAAAAGAGAAGAAAATCCACATTAGTGGACAAAGACATACTCTGTTCGAGAAGCAAAAGATCCCTAACAATCGTTACAAATTTAAGAAAACCTACTTGTAGATTGATATGTGTCTGGCAGACGTAGGTGAGAAAATTGTGTGTGTAATCGGCAATTACTCTAATAACAGTGCTGACATGCACTGGAGGGTAGGGTTTGGGAGCTGTGTGTCAAGCGGTTGGTGAGGGGAGAAGAGCCAGTAAGGTCTGCTGAAAGCCCTGTCAGGGTTTCCAAGTGATGGTTTGTCAACGAAGCACTCCTGTTTCAGACAGCGTCAAGGCTCAGGTGGCTCCAGTGGGCCTTTCTACCTCCACATGGTGTGTCTCAGGTCACGGCTGTCCAGAGTGCTGGCCTTTTTCCACCCTTCCTCCATCTGCAGGACATTCCTTCTTCTCCCTGTGTTTACTAAGCTTTTTAGTCTGCTTACTTTACCACCTGAACTCCCGAGCTGTATTATTTTCCTTGAAACATTCCTGAATAAATTTCAAATATGACTACCCAATTCTTCCCTTTAGCTTGTTGGTTACACTTCCTCCATTACACAGCTATGCTGGGTTATATTTAGTTGTGGGTAAAGGACTCCAGCCCTTTACTGGAGGAGCAATAACAAAGGAAAAATAAAAGGAAATCATTAGCAAATGTTTCCAGAGGTTCAAAAGCAATACAGACACTGAGGTTTCTGTGTCATCTTTTTTTCCATATGGAAGATGAGATATTTACAGATGCATCAATATGTATGTACCTCACTGTAGCGAGGCTTCAGCAATGCAACTGTATAGTTAGGATCAGTGGTTTCTCACGTAGGGGTCGTTCCCTCCTCAAGAGGTCATGAGATATGTCTGTCATCTCAGTCATGAAAGGATTAATGGGGTGGGAGGAAAGAAAAACCAAGTTCTTGTATACAAATCTGTGTCTGAGTTTTTTAATGTTTGCTTTTTGTGAGAAATGTTTAGCAGTTTGACCTCTTTGATCCTGAAGAATATTAGTTATATTTTAAGTTCAGATTAATGTAGTGGAATAAAACCTCCAATATTTTCCCATGAAACACAGTGGAATAGAAAATGGAATAATGACTTTTAACCAGCAGATGTATTTACTTTTGGTTTTTTTCACCAAAGGTAGTTTGGGAGAAGTTTGCCTTCAGGGTTTACTGAGACACACTTAATACGAGATCCACAGTGATAAAAAAAAAAGTTAGCAGAACTGGTCCCGTGTCTGTCTCAGATTTATCGGATTTTTCTCAGGGCATCTTTTCATGCACCTAAAGGACAAAAGTACTGGGTCCCCTGCATATTATAGTTGATGGACTTTTGTTCATGTGTATTTTTTATGTATTAAGGAACAAGGATCTAACAGGAAGTGTACCAAACACCACAGCCTTTATAGCCCAGGCTACTGTACACTAGATGGATAAAAACACTGTGACACACCTCTTAGTTTTTGAATTCAAGTCTTTTATGCCTCTGTTGCCACAGAGGTATAAAGCACCCAGCCGTACAGTCTGCCTTTACAAGCATTTGTAAAAGAAAGAGTCGCTTTCAGTGAATCAGATTTCAACAAATCAGTTTGTGAAGTTTTTTTTCTAGATATTCCACAATCAGCTGTAAGTTGTATTATTGGAAAGTGGAAGCATTTAGGAACCAAAGTGTTTCACCCAGGAAGTGGCAGAGCACGTAATGTTGCAGAGCGGGGTCCCCGAGTGCTGAGGCGAACAGTCGCCAACACTCTGCTGAATCAATAACCGCAGAGCTACAAGCCTCCTCTGGCGTTAACATCAGCACAAAAACCGTGCACTGTAAACTTTATGGCATGGGTCTCCATGGTTGAGCAGCTCCTCTAGGTGCAATGTGTAGATGGCTCAGGACTGTTTTCATGTTGTGTAATTTGCAATGTCAGTTTCAGCTAGTGAAAGAGGACTGAAAGGGACTTCCAATGAACAATTTAAAAATAGCAGCCACAGGCACCAAAAAACAACCTTGAAGGAAAAACTGGTTAACTTCAAACCAGGAAATTGTCTTTTTGAGCTTCTGAATCTTTTTGATCACAGCTCAGATATTAGTACAAATAATGACACGTTATGCCCTAAAATACACAGAGATTTGTAGAAACTCCCACCCTTATCAATAAACTGACCTTCTGAGTCTATACTCACCTGACTTTGTTAAGCTTAATGCCAAAAAGTCATTTGTGGAAGACAAATCTGCATTTTCCTTGTGTGTAGGAGGGATATGTCACATAGACAAGAAGAAAAGAGCAAGACTTTAATGCTGATGAGTCACATCCTGTGGGATTTGGTTGCTGTAAGGTGACAAATGCACTTTGATTTACATCTGGATGATGTTGATGATGTTTTTCTTTTGTTAAATGGTAATAAAGTGCACGTTTTGCACAGTACTTGAAGCTACTATTATTATTTTTCATATTTAATCAAGGTCACAGAATTTTCCAATCCTTAACCAGGTGCTGAGTACTGAAACGTAACCATGAAAACATTTAATCAATCTTTGGCTGGAGGAAAAAAAGTTTAAGACCGTTCTCATTTGTTGTCTTCTTCTTTCACATAGAATGTAAAAGTTGTGTGAAAACTAAAGCTTGTTAAAATACGTTTTACTAGAGCTACACTGTAATTTTTTAAAGCATTTTCTCACTCGAACTTCATCTACTGCAGAAGTAGCTGCAAGACTTACTTAAAAATGTTGTGAAAGAAACAAAAACTGGAAAAAGATCTCACTTATTGCTGATACTTGGCGCGCGTTAATGTGAATCAAACGCTCTCCGCTAATCATATCGTTAAGCACATACATATAAAAACACAACATGCGAGAGCTCTGTTGGCCATTATATGCACTTGACAGCTTAAGCATAACTATTATTATACGGGCATGTACGAAGCAGTCGTTCCAATTAGTACATGTAAATGAAAGGGCCTAATAACCGCCTATGAATAATTCAGATGTAACACTGGTGTCACATTGATTTGTTCATACGAAGACTTGTGTTAAAAACAGCCTCTTCATTATAAATGACCACTGAATTACTCATTTGTGTCATGGCCTGAAGAGTGATGTGGGTTTCAGCATAGTAAGTGCTCATCAAATTATATTCAGTAGGGCAGAGGCTGAAGTTTATTTACTACCTGACAAGAGAAATATTTGAATATCAAACAAAAAAATCCCTGACTGTATGCTTTCAAGTAGATGCAATGTGCTTTGTTAAACATACAAGCAATCTTTTGAGCTGTGCATACTCATAAGCTCATCCTACTGTGCATGCATTCATGTCACCTTTGGAAAAATAAGAATAGGTTTGTGGTTGTTTGCCTAGCTTTATGCTCATTGCATTTCATATTGAATTTAACCTGCTGAGTTGGAGCCCATTCAAAAATGCAGTGTGCTGTGCTGCAACTGGAAAGAGGCGATATTGAACCAAGCTAATGTGCATTTCTATTGGCAAACCAATGCACTGTAGAAGTCTCTGACTTGATAACATCATTCTTCTTTCAGTGTTACACAAAAGAATCTGCATGCTTCAAGGTACCCAATCCAAGAAGATCATTCTTTAGAGATGGTGTTAGCCAGGCAGAACCCGGGTGAAAAAACGGATGAGTTGTTTAACACAAAATGATGTCATCACCAAATTCCCCCTGTCACTTTAAAAAAAAGAAATATTCAGCCGCTGCTTATTCTGCTGTCTCACAAAGATGTCTCTCTGTGCTGATGTGTGTAAGCAGTGCCTATGGGAGGGAAGCTGTCAAGCTTTGATTGTGACAGAATTTAAATAACAGTTGTTGCTGACCTAATTATGGTACTTCTGCATTTGAGGTAATGTGCCTGAACCAGTTGAATGATAAATTAGGAGTCTGTGCATTGAAAATCTATCGCGCCTGAAAGCAAACCGAGAAAGTGACGCTGGTCCAAACAGCGCCGGCTTTGTTAACTTGTCTGTGCGTTTCAGTTAAAAGCAAAAAACACTTGTGGATCACCCAAGACAGGGCAATGTGTTTGACTGTGCAACTTTCAAACCTGGAAAAAAAGAGGATGAAATTGGAATAAAAACCAGCAAACACAATGACCGACAGGCGGAAATAAACAAAAACAAACAGCCAACATCAATTCAGCAAAAAAAGAGACAGACCAGAGGTGAGAACTGAAGAGAGAGGAATACAATGAGAAGGGGAGCAAGCCTCAGCAAAACCTTCCAGCATGAAAGACCCTAACCACTATATCTCCTCCCTGATAAGACTCCAGAAGCTTATCAGCCAATGGGTAATTTCAATTAAAAGGGGTTTTGCAAGACAAGTGGTTAAATACCTCAGAGGGAACCTGTCACCACAGGAGAGGTGGCAGGCTGCCTTCACTAGACAGTGAAAGAGTAGGAGAGGAAGAAGAACAGAGTGCTGCATGAATGGCTGGACTTGGCCCCGGTAGCGGCACGTGATGAGCGTTATTGCATTAGCTCCTCGCCAATCACATAATGAACTCTCTGTCAGACGAGACAAAAGTCCGGCCACACCCCTGCAGCACAGCAAAAAGCTAGAAGAATGTGATCGGTAGGATTAACAATGAAGGAACCCTGAAGGGAGGCAGAGAGAGGCCTTTTGCCAGGGAGAGATAGGAAGATTCAGGAGCTTAGTGTTGTCAAATGTTTTATTCAGCCATGACCGTGAGTGCTGCCAAACAGATTAGCCTGTTTACCAAAGGTTCTCATTTAAGAGATAAATCTTTAAATGTTGGATTTGGTGGTGGTGGTGGTTGTGTGGGAGATGGGGAGGGGCAGCATCTATGTCACACTAAGTGGGGGTGGGTGGGTGGCTTGGGGTGGGGGAAGGACATCTAACGCGAGCGAGTAACAAAGCAACTGAGAGGTAGAAATAAAACTTCTCATTAAGCTCCGAGTTGTCTGAATTAATGACAGCTGTAAGGAGACTATGATCAATATGCCTCAGAATATCTCTCTCCCCGGGTAAGATGAGGATCGAGCTATCTTCACACCAAGCAGGTTGAATGGCTGATGTAGATGGTGTGCTGGGATGGGTGGGGTGGGGGTGGTGGTGGTAAAGATTTGACTGTTTTCTTTGTTGTAGCTCAGTGGAATTCTTGCCTCTCTCCTCTCCTTCCCTCTTCACTCCTTTTGTTCTTGTCTATTACAGCGGGGGTGATGAGGCTCCCCTGGGCGTGTTCAGCTACAGAAGCCCAATCTCAGAGGATAATCATCTTCAAGATACATCAACAGGGCAGTTGTAATTTTGAATGACTGGGAAAAAGAGAAGCAGAAAAACGGCAAAGACAAAGGAAAAGATCAGAAAGGAAAAAAACAACAACACGACTTTGCTACCGTAGGTAGAATTAAAGCACCTTTCCTATGGAAAATGCTCCCCATGTTTTATCTACATGGCACACTCCCATCACATTTGCTTTCCTCCCTACTGGTTCTGTGCTGAACGCACCCACAGTTTGGCTGCGAAAGCTTCAGTTCTCAGTCAACTTGTTAGAAAAGGACCATGCCAAGCATTCCACTCCATTTCCAATTAATGATGCTGCTCTTGGCAGGAAAGTAGTAAATGACTACCAAGAGGGTTGTTTTATTTCCCAAGATGAAGTATACACAGCTTCCGTTTCTCAGTCAAGAATTGATAACTACCTAGATCCTATATGACCCACTTTCTTACTAATGAGAGGTCATCACACACTGGGTATAAATGTCAGGGGAAAATGTTGTCATTTCTGTTGGGCAATTCTTTAGTGCTTTATTGACCTTAAGGGACAGGCCAGGTATTCCTGGCAAGTGGCAGGTGTGTGAGTTAGGGACCGAAAAGGACAAACTACTGTAGGGCAACTTTTAATGGAACCAATGGGACCTATGTGTGTTTTTGTGAATGTGAGAATGCTATGGCCCCTCCATGTGCACACACACACACACACACACACACACACACACACACGCATTACAATATAAGTGAGCTGGCATTTGGCTAACGATAACAACGTGATGGACGTTTGGTAATAGATTGCAGTGCTGAGGAGCTGCTGACCATTATATTTCAGAATATTCAAGTATCGTCTGTCATTTCTCCACTGACACACGAGAAATGGAGCCAACTCTATCTGCGTGCAATGTGACAGCTTTCTCTGGAAATCTCATTGGCCACCTGGCTATCTCGTTCAAATCAATAACAACTCAGCCTACCACAGCTGTAGAGTGAGCCACCCTCCAAAATGGCAGCCATATGTCCAGTAAAAGCAAATAAATAACTTGCTTAAATCTACACCAAACACTGGATGTTATTCAATAAGTCTTGCACAGCACAATATTTTCTGTTCTGAAGGCTACAGTTGTCAAACTGGCTCTAAGAGTGCTCAAAATTCGAGGTAGTGTAGTTACAGAGTTTCAAGTAGGTTCAAATGTGCAAATCTGCGAATTAACATAGGTCTTGACATGGAATAGCGGGGAGTTGTCATAGAGGATCATGAATATTCAAGCTTGTGACCTAGTTTGAAATGCTAGAGCAGGACAGTGGGGTGCAGGGTAAAAATCCATCTGAACTCAAATGTACCACAGCAATGTGGTAATAGGAATCAATGTGGGAGGGATTTAATCGTAATTACTCAATCAACTGTTGAGCTACCTTCTGCTTTACAAAAAGAGAGGTTTACTCTCCTCTCACGTCTTTGTGATGCGAGCGTGGCGTAAAAAGCAGGAAAGTAACACGCTTAAAATAAATATTTCGATTCAACAATCGAGCCACAAGACACTGAGCCTCTCACGCTGGTACCCCATCACAGATCCCTCCAAGACAAAGTGTGAACACCCTTCCTCTGAATCATGAAGCAACATACTGAAGTACACAAATGAAAAGTGTTTCATTCTTCCCAGACCATAAGTTAATAAAAAATCCACTCTGTTGGCACCAGACTGTCTGACACAAACTCAAATTGATTCATAATTGAGTTTGTATAGATTTTTATCCAGCTTTTGCTGGTTACATTAGGGCTTGACTAGTCTCATTTTGCAGTGGAGTGTAGAGCAAATGCAACCCATGCTCTGGGCTCACTGTGCACCGTGCATTGCAATAACTTGCTCAAATAATAACGGCCTTTGAAGGACAATTTTGCTTCTCTCTACTCACCAGCGTGCAGCCACTGAAAGATGTATTTAGGGTCATCTTTTTCCCCTGACACAAGGCTGTTTTATTCCTATTAAGGTTTACATTTTGCATTTTGTTAAATGGAGCGTATAATAACATAAGGATTTTTACATCAAATCCAATTCTTGAAAACAAATTAGCGCAGCTGTCAAAAGCACGTTTGCATCATCAAAGGTAGATGAGCCATCTGAATCGGTGACAGCTGTGAGGTCACACATCAAACACGAGAGCCTACGGTCCTATCTGAACACCATCACGTGACATGTGACATTCGTCCTGAGATGACGATGACGCTGATGATTATGCTGAGCAGAATGAGTGACAGGCTCCGCCCACTGATTGCTTAGCAACTGGGAGAGGACCTCAAAAATGGGAGCACTTCTGATCAGAGCGACTTCAAACTTGACACTGACATACTCAGGTCCCCAGCAATACACCCACCAAGTCTGAAGTAGATCAGATGATGCTGATGAGACAGATGAAGGACACGCAGACAGGCATAAAGAGGCTGCTGGTTTTATTAGTGACATGTTTATTATTGTCTAACACAAAAGGTGCTTACAGAAAAGGTTTGAAGAGCAACCCTTTTAGTTCTCTTGGGTTTAGATTTTTAGTTTTTTGCTTTTACTGGATTTGTGGGGTCGGTTCAAACTGTAGAGGGTACTGGCACAGAAGCTGAGCAAATACTGCTTTGCAGGAAAATATATTTTAACCATTTCCACCTACAAATTTGCAGTATCACTTGCATACAAGTATTTTACCTCGCTTTCCAATAGAGAGCGTACACATCTATGCTCTCCTGAAAACTGCTGCTCCTTTGATGAAAACAGTCATTTTACTTCACAGAACAAGGGAGCTGCTGGTCTGCCGCTGCCTCAAATGGTTAGTCTGTTTGTGTTATTGTGTAACTTTGGTGTTTAAAGGGTTAGCTTAGAACGTGTTAAAACACCAAAGGAGTCTGGTGGCTTTGAAGAGGGCAATATAATGGCTTCAGTTCCCTTTAGAAAAGAGCCGGTCTGACAGCAAGATAAATATTTTAAGTGTACGCTTGACTGATACAGATAAAATAAATGTTGTTGCTAACAGTGTCCACAGCAATACATTGCTTAGATCTGCGATCTATAGACTGTGACTAAGTGGCTCATACAAACCCACAGTAGGGACCCTGCTACAATCTGTAGCAATAAAGAGATTAATAATAATAAAAATGTCTTTTTTGGTTCTTTTGTACCTCCATCTGCTTTACTTCCCTTTCTCCCACCTTCTCCTCGAAGACCTCCTCGAGTGTTGTTATAGATTGCAAGAGGGAAGACTGTTCCTGGTGCCACTAGCTTCTTTGATAATTCAGGATCTCTAGTGCCTGGATTACAAGCCCATTGACTAAGCAACACCACTCATTAAAGAAGTCTTACACAGATAAACCAAACAAACGTAACCAAAGACACACTGAGATCCCTGAAATTGCCCAGTACAACCACACTTGCCTTTGTTGAAGTCTTACTTGTAGTGAGTGCTTTGTGATTAAGAAAGAGGCAGGCCATTCATCAGACACTGCTGTCCATTCAGTCCTCAGTGGGGCCTGTCATATAGGTCTCTATCCAGCCCTGAGACATGGTCAATCTTCAGCCAGACAGCCACCTCCCACTGCGATAAAAAAAAAGACTAAGTTTGGGATTTATGGCCGATCTGCCACAGGCCTCAACATCTCCTTAGGGAGGACATAAAACACTGAAGAAAACAGAATGTAAGCAGTAACACACACATTTGTCTTTATGGCTCGATGTACTGATAATGATGTTTGATTTTCCATTATGTTCCAATGAAAGGTGAGAGAAATCAAGCCCGGTGTCTTGATCTCCTGACCCACGACGGTAAAAGTTCACGTCCGTAATGTAAACCTTTCCTGCCATTTCCGATGGGATTAGGCACCAAGGTGCTCGTTACGTGCGCCTGCTGAACAATATCATGATAATAAAAAGCATGCCCCGAATCTCGCTTATATGCAGTGAGGTTGTTTTTCTCATAAGGAGGGACCCAAGGTGGCTCAAAGCAGCTCTTCAGTTGTAAAAGGAAAGTCAGCTGCCATCACTTACCCATCCTTTGTATAATATGTCTTTGAAGGATCTTGTGCATATTTAAATAAGGGTATATGTGGTGTGCATTGACAGTGCTTCATTAAAAGACTGAAATATTCCCATTTCATTTGGCAGAATCCCCAGTGCCGTATTTATTGGTTGTCCCTGGCAATACCGTGGAACATTAATAAAGCACACCAATATTATTCAGCTTGGGGGATAATTAGGCACCCCATCCAAGAAGATGGTATATGGCACATAAATTCTATTAATAAGCCATATATTGGTTTAAGATCTAGAGGTCCTGGATCTAAACTTGTCATGAGAATAGCAGAACATTATAGCACCTTGGTTCTGCCGGGACAAGGACTAATGGATTTTGTCCTCAATTAAAGCTGAGATAGGTAAACATTCCCCTCCTCGCTGCTTCATTAGACCACTACTATTTGTTTATGAAAGAAAATAGATGACTTCTTTAATATTGATTAAACTTTGCAACGTTTAGCTGGGTTTTCTTTAATTGCAACTAAATGCAAAATAAGTCACTGATAGAAGATTCTTGGTGTGATTTGGTTAAATTTAAGAAAAGAAGGGTGCTTTTCCCTCCCAGATATTTGCCTGTTTTTGCACTTTTTTCAGTTATTTGCTGCTCTGCCTGCACGTCCACCACAAACCTCACCATCCACTTCTCACATAAAAATGCATAAACTCTAAATATTAATGTATGGATATAAATCACAACAAAACGTACATTTCCATAATACCCTCAGGCTAAGCGCACAAATCATAATTTGTGACATTTTCAAGTCAGTTAATTTAGCTATGATTTATCAAAAGAAATACATGAACAACTTTACATTCATATTTCCAGTTCATGAAAAGTATCTCTTAGAATAACTGCTCAATGATGCGCTTGTTTCTTTTTACTAATTGTTTTGGGACTAGGCAAGGAAACATTTTGCCTGCATAAATAAATAAAAACATAAACAAATCCATCCATACATGAAAATACAGAAAAAACACACCTCAAGTTTTAAGCATTACAAGTTTCATGAAATTCTAAATGGTTATTCTAAACATGTGTGTTTAAACGTGAAATTTTAGGGTGACAGCAAAGCTCATTTTTGGGGTGGTTCCATTGTTTGATCACATGAAGATGAATGAATGAAAGAATGAATGAAAGAATGAATGAATGAATGAATGAATGACGTTTGCCCCTGCAGTACTGACTCTCTCCAAACCTCTGCTTATTGAGGATGGCAGTAGAACTGGAGCAGAGGAATATAGACACGCCCATGCAAGACCACACAATCCGACTCAATGTCCGTTCTTTATTTTACCACCTAAATTCGTGTTATGTTGCTTATTTGCTATGCAGACATTTGCATGTATTGTGTGGCTGTGATTGACTTTCTAAACATCGGTCCCTGGACCAATAATCCTCCAATCTGCAGCCTACACAGAACCAAACTAATCATAGTGGCAAACAGTCCTGCTTTACTCACACTGTTGCTTATAAACAGGGGCTGCCCACAAATTGTTAAGCAAACACTGTGCTGATTTTCTGAATGCCTCGACTGCATCCTCAAAGGAAACTGCTGCCACTTCCAGGAAAAATTGCAAAACTCTATTGATTAGTGGTCACTGGTTGAAAATAAGTGGGAATTAAAATGAGATGTACTGAGATGCTAGATTGAGGGTGTAAACCAGGCGAGTAGTTCAGGACATTATTGTCTTCAGAATGCATCCATGTGAAATACAGCCTTCAAATACAGCTCATCTTAATCTATCTACCACATTTTGATCATTTCATGATTTATATCATGGGACACACACATGTATGTTTTACAACCTGGCCACATTCAGTTTTTATATTATCCATGTCATTATTTTTTCCAGCTAATTTCTGGTAAATTAAAAAAAACAAATCATTCATTCTGCTCCGTCTTTGGAGTTGAGCAATGTTCTGTTTATAGCAGATGTGATTATGTCACAAATAACAGCCTATCAACACTGAAGGCTAGATGAGTGCACGGTAGCACATGTGCAGACTGGATCACCTCTGGAGAGCGAGCAGAGCCGTGTTTCAAAAGTAACAGATATCACTGAAGATGCAGCAAACACCACAACACAACAGCAGGTCTGCTTTCATGGGCACGATCATGCTCAGTTTTCCAGTTTCCCTGAAAACAATTGCAGGAATAAATAGATAAATATAATTTAAAAGAGATCATTTATTTGGTGATAGGATAGATAAAGAAAAGGTATATTAAAAGGAAAGTTGGGCCTGGGCCCATCTGTTATTCTAAATTTTGACAAGAAGACTTTATTTATTTTGTAAAATTAGCAACATTTACTGTGAAAGATCAAAAGGACAAAAACTAAAAGCATACAACTAATTTCCACACTGTCAGATTTACACACTTTAATTCACTGAGATCTATAAGAATAAGATTTGAATGATCTGAGTCATCCTTTACCTTTACAGTATTTGCTGGATGGATCTTGCATGCATGCGATTTGCATGAGAGAACTGCAGACATCACATCCAATTATTAATATTACTTCTGTTTCTACTACTGTTTCACACTTTATTAAGTAACACTGACTTTATCATAATGGGTTCAAAGAGAAAGTTTATTTTATATACTTGTCAGGTCCACTTAATCCTGAATAGCTAGGAGAAATTAAAAATGCATCCCAAACACGAGCTCGGGTCTCAGGAGGTTAAATTGATTAACAACAATCAGTGATATGTTACGCATACTGATAATCCTGTCAGAGAGTGAATGATATGCTTTATCTATGACCCACTTATACTTTAGCAAGATTTAGCTTTTAGCGAATAGCTATTGATGTCTTGTCGGCTTATTAGCCACAAACTGGCACATATCTGGGCAGAAATTACAAGTATGGTAGCAAAACTCATCCTTTTTGTGTCAGATTGAGAGATGATATATGCTGACTTATGGGATATCAAAATAATCTAATTATACCTGAAAACACTACTGGTGTGTATTCAGGTTTGGTGTAATGCTCGGGTATCTGAGAGAGCCATACTTCTATTTAAATGTTTAGTCTGGTTGCATTTAATACGTAGGAATTTGATCCATTAAAATTCTTTGTTATCTGTGCCTCATTACAGAGTACAGATTCTTTTAGCTAAATTTGGTACAGTATATGTACTTCATATTGCTCTTGCTGAATAAATAAAATCCAAAGATTTGATTGCATAAAAAGGCAAGTTTCTATATTCTGCACTTTATGTTGTAGTGGATCCATTTATTTACAATTTTTAGAAATCTACACGCAGGATTGGAGCAAATACACGAGGGGAATCTGGGGGGATTACGCTGACAGTTTTGTTTTATGAAAGACTTTGTCTACAGTGACAGCGACAGCTCCCTGCAACAGCCAGAGAGCCCTGTTGCACTGTCCTTCACTGAAGCCTTTTATATTATGAGTATGCAGCGTTCCCAATAATCATACCTTTTGATCCCTGTTTGAAAAGAATGGATCTAAGTGAGAGACGGGTTTTATCTCTTTGAATACGGCGAATGAGGCGCTCACATAACATTCCTAAAATGACTGCAATAAAGTTCGCAATGACTGGATTTGCTTACTCCATCCACCTAAGCCCACCACCAGACAGCTGAGTCATGCCTGGCTGCCAAATGGGTCCCTATCAGCAACAGTGAAGTGGCAGGACCCACTTAAACACAGGCTGAGCCAAGAAACCGATCTCCTGTGAGAAGAATGCCTGGCTCTTCCCGTGTCATGTAGTGGTGCTGATGGGCTGATAAAGGTTTTGCCAACTTGATTCTTCGCTTCCTGTGACACTTATGATCAGTCAAAGGTCCCGGAGATGCCATTTTTTTCCCCAATGTGGACCCAAAGGATCTAAAGGGTAATTGTGACAAGCTGCTGACCCCTGTGCTCGGGTCAAATGTCTTCAGGAAACAAACAGTGAGGAATCAAAACTATTTTGGCTCCTTAACACTATCTAAGGACTCGTTCCCATAAGACTTATTTTCTTATCCGTTTCCTCAGTCAGATAAATGCCACACATAAGTAAACTGTGATGGGTCTTACTGACAGCCAGTGATATGGCAGGATGTGCTCCTTAGAGATTTGTTTGCTGATCTTCATGTTGTTAAGACGTTTTTCATACTATTGGAAGACAGTTACTGCTCTAAATGAGAATTTTAACTACGGCTTTATGGCAATGTCAAGCTCAAACGGGTCCTATCAAATCAGGAAATGAGGAGGTAAATGAGAGATCATTTACTGCAAAACTATTTCCGCAGTCGTGTAGTAGATGAAGAATACAGGCATATTTGGCAGAGAACAAACTGCTTTCCTTAAACAGTTAAGAATAATGATGGTCACCGATTGATTTAACAGCAGAGTGCCCTCTGACACTAACTACGCAAATACATTCTTACCAAACTCATTAAGTTAACAGATGATTTCCCATGGAACTGTTTGTTTATGGGTCTAATTTATCTGAGATATGTCAACAGCTAGTTTCTCATGTCTGCAGCGTTGTATATTTAAACTTTTTCACACCTTTGATTGATACGAGCGATGAGGGAAATGCGAAGCTTTAATATATGTAGTCTTTATTTCAGATGTCAAAACACACAGATTTCTACAGCGCATGTGGAACATAAGATGGCCTGTAGAAAAATATAAATATATACAGAGGAAAAAAGCAACTTTTTCCAGCATAATAAGTTATTTGCACCGTAATTAGTATTCGTTTTAGTCAGTCTTTCTGCTCTTCACACAAATGTAACTTTCCCACTCTCATTTTAAAGTTGATTTCCACAAAATATTCTCACGGTGGAACTGCAGCGATGACCTGGCCTGCTGGTTGGCACAGAAGGGGTGAAAGCAATTTTACACTTGTCCCACAGTCTAGTCTTTTATTTAAAAAATCTTCTTCTTCTTCTTGTTATTATTATTGCTCCATCCATTTGAAAAAGCACACGGTGCTCTGTTGATTGTGCCACAGATCGTGCATCTTAAGGTAGTTCCATTTTCAGGGAGTTAGTGTACAATGACGTGCTAATGGGAGGATAGCACCGGCACTGTCCACAGCTGAATTTATAGTCTATATACATGATGGGCATAGCCAGTGTGATGTAACCAAGTCATGTGACTTTATTTCTATAGCAGATTTAAACAGACGCTGACCAAATTAATTTAATAATTAATAAAGTGTTTTTTTGGACTGCACCACACAGCAAGCTGCATTACTTGTCATCAACACACGTCCCTCTTTTTGCAGGACTGCACAACATTTCTATCCCTTGTCCCCCCGTCCTACGTGTTGAGACAGTGCTCTACATTTTGACTGGCTCTGCAAGACAAAGACTTTTCTGAAATTTGTCTTTTATTCAATACATGTGAAGGGAATGCTTTTTTTATCCCATAAGTTACAAGCTTTGTAGATTTTGTTGAACATGATGGTAACTACCACAAAGGGTGGGCTTATTTTTCAATTTCACACAGGAGAAAATATGGTGACACAGAGAAATGATCGGATATACCTCAAAGATGAGCACACATATATAAAGACTATCACATGAGACCATAAGCATAAACTTCAGCTTCTTTTTAATTCCTACAGTATTCACTTAGCAATGAATAATGCTTGCTAAGTGATTGCTAATTAATCCCACTTAGTCCCATGGAAATATTGCCCCACATTTAGTTTGTCTGGACTTGGTCACCCTACCCACAGCTCAAAGAGGTCCAGTTCAGTGACTCCATTTAGCAAAGGTGAGGTCTAGCAGACACTAATCAGCTACACATCTATTAATCAATGCAGGGTAAACCCTAACTTCACTGTCCAGATGGATGAGTAAGTCCTCCGGAGTTTTTATGAAGCAAAAAATGATCCACACAAGCTTAATGCAGTGACGTTGGGCACATTATATGCTAAAACAAGTCTGCCCACATGTACACAGGTATTTTGGAGCACTAGCTTTTTCTATGCATTTTCTACACATAAATGACATTTTAGGTCAGTGAAAAAAGAGCTCCTGAAAAACTCATTGGAGAGTTCAGACCTTCCTTTTCATTTGGAAAAGAAAAACAAAGATTTAGTGTACCTTTATTCTTCTTTATTCTTTTTTGTCATGAGGCTATTGATTATTGTGTGCATTTGGCATTTTTCTTCAATATCAGATATAAACAAAATATTATTGCTGTTAATCTTACTATTTGCAATTTTTACTTGATTACATGTACACAAACAGCTAGCTTTATTTACAAAGACTGAGAAATCGGAGTGAGCTTCAGAACATTCAGGAACATTTTCTCCCTCTTCTGATTGGCTAATATTTCAGTAAGGTTAGGCTTATATCACCACCTGTTACTTTACTCTTGACAGCATGGCCAGATATTTTTCAAAAATGATGCTCATGTGGATGTGGTTTTGTACAAAAAAAAAGCCCATCCATCCATCCATCCATCCAATTCAGGCTGCAGTTAAGCTGGAGCCTATCCCAGCTATCATAGTGCAGGAGGCATGGTACTCCCTGGGCACGTCGCCAGTCTCAGGGCTGGCAAAACCTCCTCTTTAAAAAATGCCTGTGTTTGTGTCGACACACAGAGGTGGTTGCTTGGTCAAACCCCACATTAACCGGTACGGCCATAACCATGTGTAACTAGTTACCTAGCTGTGTAACCTGGAAGAAGGTGTAGTCTGTATGTCCACCTTGAATTAAGTCTGTAGCATATTAGGCATAAATGCCAAACACACAAAGCTTCTCCTTTCACTGATGAATAGCACTACAGGCCTGCGTGGTCTCTCTCAGATAAAGTCTAGGCTGCTGGTGTTATGATTGTAAGTGTGGCGTAATTTAAATATTGCATTAACTAGTTGAATGTTTGATGTTTCATATTACTTTTGTATACAGCACATCATAAAAGAATTCCTCATGCTGGATGCAGGCCATGAGTGTAATGTGCAGCTAAGGTAACCCTTTTTTATACTTTGTGTATTTGTGCTGGTGACTAATTGTGGCAGATGGTAAAACACATCTTTCTACTGCTGCAGTGGTGTCACTACGGCTTTGAACGTCTTGGTGTATTTACAGTTTCTCTGTTTGTCTCATTGCATTTTGATTTTTTTACAGTACCAATGCTTCCTTCTTTTATTTTAATCTTTGGATTTGTAGTTGTTTTATTGTCAGCTGCGTATTTTTCTAAAGTTTATAAAAACACTGAACACAATATAACACCTAGTGTTTGTCAGTTTGCGCCACGGCTGGATATTTCAACAAGACAACGACCCTAAACACTGCTCAAAATCTGCTAAGGCATTCATGCAGAGGAACAAGTACAACTTTCCGGAAAGGCCATCTCAGTCCCCACACCTGAATATTATTGTAAATCTATGGTGTAATTTAAAGCGGGCTGTCCATGCTTGGAAACCATCAAACCTGACTGAACTGGAGACGAAAGGTCCAAAATACCTTCAACCAGAATCCAGACTCTCATTGGAAGCTATAGGAAGTGTTTGGAGGCTGTTATTTCTGCAAAAGGAGGATCTACTAAATGTTGATGTAATTTTTCTGTTGGGGTGCCCAAATTTATGCACCTGCCTAATTTAGTTTAAGTAACTATTGCACGCTTTCTGTAAATCCTATAAACTTCATTTCACTTCTCAAACATCATTGTGTTCATCTACTATATGATATATTTAAATGAAATTGC
Source organism: Oreochromis niloticus (assembly GCF_001858045.2). Taxonomy (NCBI): domain Eukaryota; kingdom Metazoa; phylum Chordata; class Actinopteri; order Cichliformes; family Cichlidae; genus Oreochromis; species Oreochromis niloticus. The sequence goes on along the minus strand of NC_031980.2, from coordinate 36,539,070 downwards.
TGATCCAAACAACCAATGATTTATGAAAATCATGAAAATTGTCAAGGGTGCCCAAACTTTTGCATACCACTGTATAATACAGCACAGTCACCATAGACCTAATTATGTATGGTGTGTATAGGAGTGTAGTTGGATGGATGTTCACACGCACAGGCAGAAAACAAACAGGAGAGTCACGTCTGAATTGAAGCTTGCTCAGGTGCCCAGTTGCTCCAGTGCATCACACACTTGGGCCTTATTACAGCTATTTTGTAGATTATTTAGAACACGATTAATCTTTAAAGTCTTTGAAGGATTATTAAATAATTCACAGACAGGCCTGCATAAATGTAACAACACAACAAATTTTAAAGTCACAGTAAAATAATAATTACTGGAACAGAATATGTGGGTGAGAAATACAGTTGTTATAAATACAATGTTATGAATGTACAAAACACAACATTTTAAAAAACTTGAATGTAATAAAGTTGACTCCAATTTTCAATCAGAAGTGGACACAGAATCTGTCCTGAAGATGAATGATTCTTGCCATACATTTATTTACAACCCTAAACAATGAGGACATGTTATAGAGAATTTTCTTCATTAACAAGAGCAGCAAAATATCCAACAGATGATGGGACCGTACAGTACGGTTCTCAGACAGACAATGTAAGAGCACATCTGAAGCAGATCTTTCAAGATGTTAAAACATGTACGTGCAAATTGCTTTACTTAAGCAGTAAAGCAAAAAAGAAAAAAAACCCTTACTTTTTCATGTTTTTGTAAAATTATGTGTGTGCAATTTCTTTAGTTAATTAATACCAAGATGTATATAAAATGAACAACAAGGACCTTCAAATTCAGAATTATTCTGGAACAAAAATACAGTGAAACACAACTACACTGAAAATGATCAAATATTTAATCCAAGAAGGCAGAGCAAAATGAAATGTGATGAAAAATGAACATGTAGTAGACCACAGTGTTCTTGGATTTGCTGCTTGTTAAAGCTCGCACTGAGGATTAGATTTTTTCTTTTTTTAAAGATGGTTGTTTGTACGTTTTCTAAAACTTGAGTCAGTGCAAACACAAAGCCCTTCTCCTAAACATTTGAAGCAGAACAGATGGGCCTCAATCCAAAGGTCATGTTGTCATATCACAAATGGACTTATGATGCAGACATATGTGGCAGCTCTTTAGAGCTTATGAGTCATGTTGTCTGGGGTGGCAGCTAAACGCTAGCCTTGCTTGTAATCCACAGTGCTCAGCCTCCTTTGGGAGAAACTGCAAACAGTACCTTGTCAGAGCACATAAGCAGTAACCTCAGCCACACACAAAGCTTGTTAACTGTAATCTAAAGGAAACATATTCATACAACATGTGATTTAGAAAGAGAATTTATGCTGAGTGAAATCTATTCTTATGCTGAGCTGCATTTGTAAAGCTAACACACTTACACATTCAATATTCTTAAAGGAAAATTCCTGTGTAGGTACAGAGATTAAAGTTAATATTCTGTGCTTAGTTTTCATGTTTGATTAGTATTTACCAACTTTAACCTCAATAAGGAACGTTTAACACCCAGTATCAAAATGATCAAATACTGATTCATGTGAACTAATATTTCTGGCAGGGCGGGGCGGAGCGCTTTCCTGTATTTACCTCAAGTAGTTGTCACTTGTCCATATGTCATATATATGTTTTGCATGTAAAATTCACAAAGTGCCACAGAAGCTTTCTCTATAAAATGCACCATTTTTTCACTGACTCCCAACATGAGCCTCTTTGGGCCCAACCTCTTTCTGAGCATCTAAAATTCAGGGTTTAATCATAGTCTACAAATATCCTTAATCCCTTTCACAAGATCATTCTATAATCTGCAAAAGAAGGACAAAAAGTCTACTTCAAGATGAATTCAGTTGTAATCCTCGCATATTGTGATGTATTAGAACATAGCATCAGACAAAATATTTGTTCCTTATTACGTAAAGCCCCCCTCTTCCCTTCTTATCAATAATAAAATGCAACTTTAGAGTAAATATAACTGAAAGCCACTTTTTGGGTCTTTTGATTTTAATGAATGAGCTCCACCCTGAATGTTTCCTTACACGTGGCCTCTTACTCTTCCTTTTCCATCTAACTGTTGCACCTTTTTTTAGGCAGGCATTAACAAATCCCATAATTTGTGCATAAGCACAGACTCTCAGTGTGCTCTGCAGAGCTGCTGCTGTAAAATATCAGCATTAGCCTGGATTTCACTGGGGAAGCCACAGGGTTTAGTACCACTGTCCCTTTATAGCAGAGAGGTTCACATATTTGTCCCCGTGTCTGTGCATATTTCCTCCAGGTGCTCCAGTTTCTCCCCACAGTCCAAAGACATGCAGCTCAGGTTAACTGGAGACAATAAACTGCCTGTAGCACAAATGTGGATCTGTCTACTGCAGGGTAGCACAGTGATGGATTGGCAGGTGCTTTTTGCCTTTCATCCAGGGACAGGCTTCAGCCTTTCCACAAAATAGGAATTAGGCACATAGTGGATGACTTTCAATAGCAAGTGTTGTTTGACACATGATGGTATAACGGTGTAAGTCAGGTGTAATAAGAATTGGGCTCAGGACAAAACCTTTGCATGTTGTACTTTGTGTTTTTTATGTGGACACAAAAAACTATAAAGATAAATGTTTAATGAGTTGAATAAATTAAAGGTTTGGTTAGAATCCTTCCTACTATATTCTGAAGTAAAAGATCTGCTCATGTTGTGTAGCTACACATTTTTTTTAAGTATGCTTGTAGGAAACAAAGCGCACAACACAAACAACACAAAGAAGAAAATATCTTCCTGCTTGTAATTGGACTGACTGTTTTGGAAACTTTCTGCTCCCAAGAGTAATGTCGATTTTATTTCAAACAATTTTTTGAGCACCCTGGATTCATGTTTTTCATAATAATGGATAGTATGTGTATTCCTCGTGTACATGTTTCAAACTATTTGGTTTGTTAATTTATGCTGATTAACTGTTTCCTCGGTAATTATGCTCAAGTAATTACAACATAAATCTTTTGTGTGTGAATTCCCTGCACAAAACTTCAAGCGCAGATTCAGTGACAAAGATGACACGTTAAAAAAAACAGATGAATAATGTTTAATTTTAGGCAGTACATGTAAATCAGAAATGTTTCTGGGCAACAGGAACATGATGGGTTGAAAAAAGGCCTCACCCTCTCTTGAACCGGCTATGATGAGGAGCTCAGATGGTCATTTTTAGAGCAAGGATAAAGGGTCCCGTTGGGGGTCTGAGTGCACAAGAACCCATCTGCAGGTCTATCAGAAAAAAAAAAAATGGCAAAAAGGAGTCTGCTGAGGTGGGCTCATCTACATTCCCCTGACACTGTGCAGGACCCCTGGAGGACTGGCCAGGACATAGGAAGTCATAAATGATTTTCTTACCACCGCAGGTCCTTACTGTTTCAAGAAAATGACCAGAACGTATGAGATAAAAAGGAAACGTGTTTTGAAGCCCCAAGAGTCAGGAGAACGTGCACGACAATGCAGAGCACAAAAAGCAACCACAAAGAAGTTATAAGTGCAATTATTGTAGTTCTTGTTATTCTTTCTCGGTGTCTGAAAGCTTATGTTACCCATGAAGCTATACAGTTCTCTATTGAAAAATTACCAAACTGCTTTTTGTAATTTTGGTGTTAATTATTAACCCAGGTCATCGGCCTATTACTTTGCAAGGTATTGACAAAGCCTGCTGCGCGCCCCCTCCCCCTTCTATCCCAACAAACCCAAATTGAAGAATCATTGAACAAACTTTTTCATGTAATCATATGCATATTTTATTCATGTAATGATATGCTATAATAGCTAAATCTTTCCGTGTCAGCAGTTCCTGTATGCATGGCCCAAACAGAGTTTCCTGTAACAGAATAGATAAACAGCGTTTGCCAATAAATATCAGAATAAGTGGCTTAATTTAGGACGCTCAAAAATGCACATTTCCCCTTAGTTAAATCCACGGTGCATTTCCACCAACTTAATTACACAGAATCCTGTGCCCTACTTATATCTACACACTATGGTTTTTCTCACAGGGGGGGGGTCCCAAGCAGCCAGTTGTAATAAATATCAGACTCCCCGTGAAAAACAGCTTACCCAACTTTGAAGGCAGTAGCTCCAAGATGGCTAAGCTGCTCCCAGAACAGTAAAAGCTGTCACGTATGACTTGTGTGTGGTGATGAATCAGCTGGAAACTAAATCAGAACTGCTAAAAAAGAAAAATTCACATCCACTGTATCATATTCTAATAAACCACATTCCCTACCAGTTGGGGGGGATTATGACTGTCCATTTGTCTAGGCCAGGCCACCACTGTTAGGGAGGAATTCTCTCTTTGTGTCTGCACCATGCGAAGTTAAAAGCGACAGTGGTGACTGCTGTAAGTCATTTGTCTCTGGTAACACTGGTTTGTAGGAAGCAGGGACCTCAGCTCTAGTGGATGATACATTATTGCTATCACTTGGCCTTGTTTAATTACATCCATGCATGGGGTCTGGTATCATATTCTTCAAAGCATATCAATCATGGGAAACTTTAACCAAGGTCCAAGTTATTGTGTCATATAATCCGGTGTTTGACAGAATATGTGAAAGAATATTTCAGCAATAACTTAAGAAACAGTATGGTATCTCGACAGCTAATCCATTAATACGGTTTATCGCAGCCACAGAATATAAAATGAATTCTCTGGCTTTTTCTTGAACTGCAAATGAATAATGAACAGCACATGAATGTAGATATTCCTTGAAAAGCCTTTGAAGAACATCTACTTTTTCTTCGAGTGTGTGGTTTTATTTTAGCCTCGTGTTGTTTGTTAATCACACTTCGTTTTACAGTTAATTTCGCTGCACGGCATTTATGTAAAAAACAAAAATTGCATTAAAACCCCTGTAGATACATCCCAAAGACATGATGCCAGAATTGTTACAGCCATATATGTTAAATTAGGACAGTAACTTCAAATAGATGTATGAGCTTTAAAAATTGATAGATTTAAGTACATTCTTAATTTTGACACACAGACATATATATATATATCTATATATATATATATATATATATATATATATATATATATATATATCTATATATATGTACATACACACAAAAACCTGCAAAGAAAAATTCTCCTTGTACTTACCAATTAATACTTAATTAGTACTTGTAGAGATTTTATTTATAGTGATTTTTTGTGCAGTGGACCTAAATTCCCTGCTGTGCTTTACAGCACAAAGTGTGGCTCATCACATTGCTAGCTATGTAATTATTTTGTATTTACTCAACCTTTGTGCCTTTATATTTATATATATAATATTTGCAGGTTAAATGCATTATAATTGCTGTGATGGCATCCAAATATGACTTTACTGGGATCAGATGACAGTCTCAAAGCAATTCTTCAAACTGAATTTGCCAAACTGTGTTGTACAGCCATTTGTGTTTGTGCTTATTTTGCCCCCTGTAGCCAATCCAGAAACACATAAACAAACTGAAATGAGCTCTGCATGGAGGCTGATACGTCTCGCTATAACCCAACGCTACACAACAACTTAATGGGTATTTGATAGACTTAATAGACTCATATCTGGTCTGAATTTATGACTAATGTGTTGTAGCTTCATTACTAAGTTTGCTGAAGAAAAGCTGAAACTCGGATCAAACCAAATATTTTTCTGACATGGCAACACTCTGGGGAACAGCCGGTGTGTGATTGTTGGCTTCTCTGTAGTTTACATATTGTAAATCTAAGCAATTCAAGCATCTCCCTCTGTTAACACAGTGTGCAGTTATGTTGGGAGAGTTGTCCTGCAAATGTTTCCTGCTATTCGGGCGGGCCATTTTTCATACGCGACGAGATCCTTGTGTATTCGTGCAACAGTTCTCTTCTCTACATTCGGCAGCTGCAATCTTAAGTCAATGATTTTTTTCTCTTTCTTTCCCCAGTTGATGAAATGAATAGGAAAATCCCTCTATGTTTATCCAAGGAGAATATCTCTCAGAGTGGCAAAAATGCAACAAATCCACAATGAAAAGTAAACCGATTCAATCTTTCCCTAATCTCTGCTTGAGAGTAAAATAAAAACTAGATTTTGAGTCTACCTCCTAAGTCAATCGCTCCCCGGATGACTAATGTGTTGCTGGGATAGAAGCTTTGCAATGTGCGATGAAATCTCGCAGAGCCTTTGTGGCTCTCACTTGCTGGACATCCCCATTGAGACAGTAAAGAATAGGTGGTCACAAGGTATGGGCACAATGAAACAGAACTCGGGGACTAGAACAATTGCTTAAGCTGTCAGAGGGTGACAGAAACTGTAATTAATGATATTTTCTATTTTCACGGAAGAGAATGAGCAGCTGACAGAAGCATTATTAATGAGAGCTGCCTTGTTGAAGGGAATAATGGCAGTTTATTAGAAGCAAGACAGATTTAACGGATCTCTCTCAAACAAAGGGTTTAGACACATTGAAAAATGGAGACAATCTGCCTTAAAGATCTAATGGGAGAAAATGTTCAATACAACAGAAATGTCTGTATTGTGATCATATTCTTTTTCCCCTCGAAACCATCTGTTAGGCACGTCGAGAATAAAAGAATTCATTTTTGTTTTTTTGCCTTGATTTTAAAAGAAGTCGCTTATAGCAAAGTCTAACAAAAGTATTTTAGTTTTACTATCCCTGCAATTAATCTACAGAAACAATAGCTTGACAGGTACATAGATGGATATTCTTAGCTTTAAATGCAAAACTATAGATCAATCTCTAGTGAAACTGTCACCTATTAAATCAGAATTATGCTGTTGGAGTGGTTTCCACTCTATATCGAGGATTTCTAACATGATTTAGTATCAACAACTTTGTAAACATATACTGCAGAATTTATACACGTGACACAAAGGTATCGCACTTTAGGAAGATTTATTGCGTTCTATTGAATAACATTAGGTTTCTGTTTTTTCTATTTAGACAGATGTTGTTTAATAGACTGATACAAGTAGGGCAATAGTTTCTATTCACCAATCCAACCGATCACTTTGAGAAAGCATGATGATCCCATTATTCCTCACAGTGTCTCGCGGATTTAGGCAAGATATAAGTATTTTTGAAGTAAAGCAGATAATGGCAATATTACCACGGGGTGAAAAAGATTTGTGTAACATATTCTGGCAGTGTTTCAACAGATACTCCACTGCTTCCTTCATTTCACTGGACTGAAATATGGCTTCGCTGTGATACTACAGGCATATTCCACTGAATAGACGTATTAGATGATTTCCAGAAATGAAATGATATCTCCCCCCCGAACCTATATTCAGTTCATGTAATTGATTCTCATCCAGCAAGTTTGACTGTATTATGTTTGTTTGAAAAGTTAAAAGAATTCGGCTAATTTCTCCCCAACCAGGCAATACTTAACCAGATTAGAGTGGCCACTTCAAGCTTTGTTGATGCATCCAAGTGAGGCAGGGCAGCCCAGCTGCAAAAGCTGATCAAAAGAGAGAGGGGGAATGTGATATTAGCATCAAGTGCTTCAGCGAGTGACTCAGACAAAAACATTGAAAAAAACATCATTATTAGACACTTCCTTTACCCATGTTTGGAAGTGAATATATCTGTTTGTCAAGCAGCTGTGTGCATCCATACATGGCATTGATTCGTACTTTAACCAGCATTATAAGGCAATTCCTCTTTTCCCTTTTGCAACCCCTTATTGGTAATATGCTAATGACATCCGCTGTGATTAGTGATTTTCTTCTAATCTTTATTCCACGGTGGCCTGAGCAATCACAGAGGTAGAGCTTCGAGATTTCGAGCAGTGAGCTTCTTCTGACTGCTCTTCCCGTCTGCCCTGACTTGATTTAATCTGAATAATAACTAAAAATTTGGATTCAAAGGCCACTGTAGTGCACCGATGCGCTTTTGCTTATTCAGGAAACACACTCAGAGGGAGACACTTTTTGGCTGTCTACCCAACCTGTTCTGAGTAAAAGGTGTTTAAAAGAGGAAATCCTGATATATTGCTACAATAATGCTTAAAAGGCAATGTGTGGCATTTAAAAAAAATCATTTGGGAAAAATTTATTAGACCTTCTTTTCATCCTACAGCCCACGTGTCAAAGTATCCTTGGGCAAAATACTGAATCCCGAGCTGCCCAAGGAGTCTGTCAGAGAGTGAATGTTAGATAAAAGGGCTCAGGTACAGATGAAAGCGTTGCATGAGTGATAGGGTGAAGGAGACTTTTAGTAGAATGCACTTTAGGAAGCATAAAATAACCAGTCCATTTAAAGAAACGGTCAGTTAATTTTACACCGAGCACTAAATAGGAAACAAAAATAAACACTGCCTGGTAAGACATGTAACCACAGTAAACTTTAGTTATTTAAACTCAGAGACATCTGCACAGAGACATCATGAACGCAAGAAAAAAAGTCCCGTGGGGATTGTGGGGGTACTCTAAATATTTCTGTGGTCTCACACTGTTTCAGGCGTTTCAAGCCTTGTCCGTCAAGAACACAGAAAAAAAGGATTATATGAATTTTCCAGTTAACTCACACCGTTAACCAAAGAGAAAGTCAGTTTAAACTCCAGCTTAGAACATTTAGGAAGACATCATTACAAAGTTCACCCCTTCCCCAAAGCCAAGTATTGAAATGAGGTCTGTCATTTATTCTAGTAATTGAAATACTTTCAGAAGTTTCTGTTGAAGTCTACCTGTAATAAAGTGTCTTTGAATGGGAAAGACTACAGGGTGCACTTACCGGTGCGAGTTTGCATTGAAATGCACTTGGAAGCCCTCCCTAATTGGCAGCCATCTCATTTGGCTTTGATATTGCACACCATCATCTGCATGAGCAGAACAGGCCATTGTCTGGGGGATGAAGTACAGGTGAGTAACAGGCTAATCGTCAAAGACAGCGCAGGCGATGCTGGGTTCAACACGAAGCCATAAAGTAACTCCAAAGTAGTGTCAATTACAGCTTATATTCATAATAAACTGAACATCCCCGCGATGTTTCGACTTAGCTCGGAATGAACTGTGTTATATAAAGTGGTAATGTGGGCAGTAAAATGTGACTTTAGACAGCGAGATCCAAGGACCTTCTAATTAAGAGCGCCATCTTCCAGACATCATGTGGAGTGATCTAATGGTGAGTGGCCATGCATGCTTTTACCTGGAGTGTGCTTTATCTACCAGTGCCTCGCAACGGGACCTTAGACCAACCCGTCTCCTGCTTTAGTGCTGAGGTATGAACTGTACGGGTCCTAGCAGCCATTCAAGGACCATTACAACCTGAGTGAAACGAATGGGCAAAGTGTTTATGCCATGTAGTACAAACAGCATCGCCAGTATGAGCTATCATAGGTGTATCTCAGCTTTGGATACAGCCATGCTGCTCCAGAAGGTGTGGCGATAGAATTCACACCACCTGCAGGAGTGAAAAAGACCTCCTGCATCGTTTCGTGATAGGGTGAAAAGAAGCATTCATGCTATTACAGTCATGCAGGTTTCATCCTCTCTTTAGCAGTCAACTATAACCCATCTCAGAGACGCTAGGTGCTAATTACAAAAGGATGAACTTGGGAACTTGGAAAGAAAAAAGCAAACAACAGAATCCAAGATAGAGGTTTAACACAGGTGCCTAATCTTCTGTTTTGGATGTTTTGGGCTCGACAGGCTCAGAGCTGCACATCCTCCTACTTGTAGGTTTATACATTTCACTCTGAACCTGTTGCTAAAAGCAGTGATTAATCATTTAACTTTCCCACAGTCATCCTCGGAGCTTCGCAGTGTATGAAAAGGGAATTCTAAGCATTAAGAAAAGAGTCGCTGCTGGTGGGACGTGACAAAGCAACGGCCCACTGACTTAACTAAAATTAAATGGACAATTTAAAGCGAGCAGAAACAGAGGAGGAGACCGTGGATTGCTATTTTCATATTTTGATATAATTATTTTCAGTCCACTAGAGAATAAAAGCAGAGAAACCTAAATTAACTCAACGGTAAGCCCCTTTTCTATTCACCTTTAACCCCCTTATATTCCATGCTCTAAAATATCTCCGTAAACAGCTTTAAATAAACACTGCTTTATTATTTTCTCTGCAAAGGTTTGTCAGACATTTGCACAACTATGTATTGGTGTGTCATAACTCTACTGAGGGTTGAAAAATGGATTTAGTTAAGTGCAGGAAGTATTATGTTTAGCTCAGGGCAAAGTGTTCTGTTGAGTTATAGCAGCCGATTACCCACAGCTCTGGTCCGAGGACTACATGGGGTATTTGTTTACACCAAAGGAAATGAAACTATTTCCATTTAACTGCCCTGATTATTGGCCTCCTTTGCTTCATTCCTCAATACATGTGAAATGTTTCCTACTGTTACAATGGGTATCTTTGCTCTGACCACAGCAAATAGAGGAAAAAAGAAAACCCCTCTGAGCGAGGAAATAAAAAAGGTGTGTATTACGTGAAGCATTGCGGACGAATCCTGTTTTCCATTATGTCTTCATAACCGAATGAGTTTTTGTGCAGAGGTGCTGATGCAATTAGCTGTTCCCCTCCTCACCGTGTGCCAGATCGTGCTTCGGTTTCAAAGAGTCAAAGAAACACTATCTTGCTCCAATTTCTGGAGACCTGTGCTTAATTTGGCCTCCTTTATCTAGCAGAGTTTTTCTTTTTCAAACACCATGTGGTTTGCTTTTGGTTGAATCCAAATAATGGACCACAATGGCGAGCAACCGGGGGCTAAGAGACTGATGTTTTAACTGTGATACATCCACATTTTTATCTCCCACTTTAACAAGTATATCCTTAAGAAACCCCACTGCTGCAGAGACCATTATCTATGTTTCAGTTATGAATAGAAAAATATCAATGCTGGAAGCAGAGAGAAAAATAGAAATAGAAATGTGGCCCTCGGTTTTTGAAAAGAGCCGAGCGTTAGGTTGAGCTTCTGCGACGTACATTGAAACACATATTTTAGCCACGTTTATCTCCATTGCTTGACAAAAGTACTGACAAAAGCTCCATATCTTGATTTCCAAGTGCATATACAGTATTTCTCCGTCTACAGTGTCAGCATAATCCCTACCAGGAGTGAGTGCCGCACAGAGAGATAGAGGGAAGGTTGTGGGCAGTGGAAAAAACGATGAGGTTGATCCCTCGTAAGCTGGCCCATGGCCTCAACCCTCCAGCATTTATCTGAGCAGCAATGGTAGTGAATCCATCACCAATCGCACAGATAAAAAGACACCCCTGCTGTCCCTGATTCTACTGCCCCCTTGAGGAAACAAAATGACAAAGGTAATAAATGCATCCAAATGCATCATTACACTCTGCGTTCAAGGTGGTTGTAGGTATCAGTCATTTTTATGAGGCTCTTATAGAGCACATACTTCAGCTATAAGTGAAATGCTCTTCTCTGCTATTTTGCAACACAGATTATGTGACACAAGTAAAAAGGCAGGCACAGTTTATTCAAAGAAAACAGACCCTGTGCCTTTAATTTTACACACACAGTGAAGTAAAGATAGAAAAAGTGTGAGAAATACACGCCCGAAATCGGTGTTTTGTTTTTTATTGATGTGGCCATTGTCTTACAGCTTCAGAACAAATCTGTGGAGCAAATCTACAATCTACTGTCTCCTCAATATTAAATTGTTACCCACCAATTACGCGAAGCACAGATGCTTCATCCAATCGGCAGCTGGTGTGCTGTATATTTCCGTTAATATTTCACATTAGCCTGTAGCGCTACATAATACCAGATGATTGCTTGTCTGTTATGGTATACGATGAGAAGTGTTCAGGGCTGCTAATGTGAGACGTCTCTGTTTACCACTTTGATGGATGGCCTCCCTGATAGGACCTGAGTTACGTTCAGGGGTGTCACAGGAAAAAGATGACAGATGGGCCCAGCTGTTTAAGATATCGACACTTTGACCAGACCATGAAGACATTAATCACAGCATGACTAAGCAGCACGGTGGGAGAACGGGTGACTTCTCTTATTAAGACACAAGTCGTGATGGTGGGAAAACCCTGTATAACACACCGTTCAGTGATCAGAAGTTATAAATATTACGGCGAAGACAATGCAGAAGCGACCCAAGGAACTTGTAACATGATTAACCGTCACCAGAGATTAGGGGCCAGTAATAAAGATAAACGGGGGGGCTGTTGATGCTGTAATATGATATCAAGGGATGGCAGATATCCAAGAAGTCAGTGTCACAATGAAAAAGAGGGCACTAATGGCTCTTTGGGATCTGAAGACTCACTCGCACCACGTTGTGTCGTTGATAACACACAACTGGTAGTAGTCGCGCCCGGAAAAGATGCTGCCATGTTATTTCTATATTGTGCCTCTCCATTAAATATTTATCCACCTTGAGCGCATCACCTTGTAGTTTATTTCAAAGACATTTATCCCTGCTACGGTGATTTCTGTGATGATCCTCTTTGATACTGACAATTATTTGAGACGCTAGTGCTGATGTTTCTTTGTTGATAAGCTTCTTATACATGTGGTAATTGCAAGACAATGATTGGCTGTGTTTTGGCTTAATATTAAGATGCACAAGTCATATCTAAAGTTTATTTAAACTTAAAAATATTTTGGGATTATTTTACTGCAGATTGATTACAGTGCAAAACTTTTCTTCTGCTGTCATAATTGATGTTAATTTCAATGCCTCACAACCTGCACAAAAAAGTGACAGAAAAGACAACAGAAGTCTAGCTGACAAATTAGACTTGAAATCGTTCATTAACATAATGTCTAGAAGTTCATTAATAACCCCGTTTTAAATTATTCATGGTCTTGTTTCACTAGATACAGCATGTTTCCTCCTGCTGAGCTCCACATCTCAATTGGCTAAAAATGGTGTAAAAAAAAGAGATGTGAGAGAACGAGGGGATGAAAATAAAGAAAAAAAATGAGAGAGAGAGAGAGAGAGAGATCACAATGCACACAAAGACGGGTCATTATTTCAGCACTGCGGGGAAGACAGTTAGACACTACTTTGTTCTGTTCAATTTGACACAACATGCAACCACAAGCGTAAACCAGCTTATACCTTATTTCAAAAAAAGAAAAAAATTATGCATGTCATAAGTATGACTGTTTGACTACCCACCGAGCTGTGTATTTGCTGCACAGCTTGGTATACTATGGATATCCCACTGTTGTGATCAAATAGTTACTTGGCCAGCATTCGTGAAAATATGGTTTCACACCAGCTGTAGCGCCGTTTCAGACATGACAAACTTAGAAGCAGCTCCTAGCTGTTTGTGCTAGCCCACTTTCCTTTCACCTTGAATTCTCTCTCGCAGTGCTTTTTACATGAAATGAACATTCTCACTGGTGAATAATTGTGCACGTTTCACTTACCCAGAAAAGCACAACCCCCCCCAAAGTGATCAGTTTGCTCGGGTCTTACAAAAACTTCATTCTATAGAGAAGCACTTTAATGCTACAGAACCCAGTGTCATCAAGGACAGCAGTAACATAGTAAACAGCAAGAAACACAATGTTTCTTCCCTCTTCTCAAACTGGAATAAAAGGGATCTCATTTTTCTTACCATAAATATTATCTCTGGTAAGTAATTTTGTGACTACAATTTGATCAGACATGCTTAATATTCTATTGAAATGCCACAGGCTTTGGCAAGCGCCCACTCAACATACCTGTGCAAATGAAAGTCATCTTATATTTGAAATGCTGAATGGTTTTAGCCAATAGTGATGAATGAATGAAAAACATATCTGCATGATTTTTCCCTCAAACATCGTTTCATACCGGGTGCTTAGCAACATTGCAGCCGAGCAGATAAAGGGAGACGGCGAGAGAAATCCTCGCTGACAGCTGCTTTCTCCAAGCTTCTCCATGTTGTAAAGATGTACCCTCAGAACTGTATTGAAACAACTGACCCCATTGTTCCCAGTGTAATTAAAGAGACCACAGCTGAAGACGCTGGGCCACATGGCCAAAAGGGGCTTTCCACACTTTTTCAGCATGCTGTCCACTGTAACGTTATGAAGAGCGACGAACAAAAGCTTCTCGTGCCGATTACCAAATTTCATAATGTCTTCTTAAAATCAAAGACTCCATAATATTTTAATTTATACATTTATGACCTTTTGTTTTGATTTCAAATTCTGCTGCACGAAGAATGTCTCAATAAATTTGCACTTGGGACACTGTGGCAATTGAAAATGGCCAATTTTTCTAATCATAAGCACTGCATAAGACTGCTTGGTTTTTGTGTTTAGATTTCGTTTTAAAAATGCTAATGCAGACCTAAAGCAGATTACTTGTATTTTTCTCTTTTGTCAGGCTTAGGGAAATTTGGAAATTTGAATAAACAGTGAGCAACTCTTGCAACATACAAATTTGTGCTGCCATAAAGGCTCATTTTCAATTAAACTTCCAATCTCATTTATCATCGTGAAGGCATTTCTCCCTGATTTATCTGATAAATCTCAACAACTGTAACACAGCTGTGTTATGGTGCTGCACAAAATTTCAGTGCCTGCAATCACGTTCCACTCACTTGTCCATGAGCCTCTGTCTGCAGCAGCTGTAAATCGAGTAATTTCACAGTAGCATGAAAAGTTGAAGACAGGCTTAGCAACAATGTCAAGCGAGACACGGAATCACATTCATCTGCCGCTGTGACTATTTGATACATATCTGCTTATGCTTTGAAAACAGACACTATATTCCTTCTACAACCTGAAATACAGTATGTCCTCATTCTGTTAGCCAGATAATGACCCGTCCGACTTCAAAACAGTCTGTTCTAATTAAAGTCCTGGTCCAAAGCGACGCTACATTCCAGAGGCAGCAATCTGATGGAGCGCATGGATTCACATGAACCAGGCACCATTACAGCACTCTTTGATCTCCAAGGGATTCATTGGATGTCAGTCATTCAGCTAACCTGGTTTTGATTTTTGGTGCACATTTGTTTTTGGAAATTGTGAATGTTTTGTTATTTCCACTAAAGACAAACAGTATGGCATAAATTAGAAAGATACAAATTGTGCGTGTGTTTATTTGGAAAATTAAAATGAAACACTAAATATTTTGGCTTCACCAATGGGAAAAATGCTTTATTGCAAAAAGGCATTGATGAGATGATTCACATTGTTTCTGTTCCCATAAGCTTATAATAGTCTTTATTGGAGAACAGAGCTTTTATTGTTCTAGGGCTATGCATGAGGCACCTAATACAAATAACAAGTCTATAATCCAATAGCCACGCAATACATATTGTGAACAATACAAAGACCAATAAGAGTTGGAGTGACAGCACTTACAAAGGGCATGTACGTCCTTCCAGCTGTGGCCTAGCTGCAGCTACTGTTAGCATCTAATAGTAGTGGTTCTGGAATAGGAATGTAGCATCAGAAAGGCACACTGCACACTTGTCTCTCACATACTACAGTGGATTTGTCCTCCCGCTACTTTCAGTTTGAACTGACTTTTTACACTATTTGCAGATCACAGTGGTTTGTTCACCATTGGGACAATGGGGAAAATGATCCATTTCCATATAACTGAAATAATACCAGTGCCTTCAGTTATCATCGGCTGTTTCTCTCAAAGTGTGATTGACAGACAAAATAACACATGGGGCATCTTCAAGAGAACAGCAATAGCTTGCATTACTGTTTTGACTCCAAAGAAGTATGCTAGCATCGGGCTGTTTGAAAGACATATCACAATTTAGCGACTGTTTTTTTTTTTAACACTGTCAAAAAGAAGTTGACAGGTTTTTAGGATTCAGTTAAGGTTCTACAAAGAAAGACATTAAAGCCGAGAAAGTAAAAACAACAAATCTACATACCAAAAGCACATTTGCCAAAATGTTTGGACTTTGTTTTTGTTTGGGAATGTTTCACATGCCATTTTGCACATTATAAGAAAATTTGATGGAGGATTTGGTCATGAGTGAAAAGGGAATTACACCATTTTTGGTAAGGATCCGACTTCAAGACCACCGCAGATATGGCAGTTTAATTTCAGAATGTTCCAAATTACATTTTGCACATTAAAAGAAAATATGATGGAGAGTTTGGTCATGAGTGAAAACAGGTGCATAGTTTCTTGGATTTGGCTTCACCTCCGATGTGGGAGTTTAAGAAAACTTTACGCTTGGGATTTTAACCGCCATGGTAGTTTCAAGAGTATAATTGCAAAATCTGATAGCATTTTGCCAACATGATGCTTCTGCAATATAATAAAACGGTGATCAGTCTGACTTGAAATTTGGCACAACTCATCCATGTGCTTTTCCCAGGAAGGATAAAAGCAGCAATCAGCTGAGCAGGTGTGTGCTGATAAATATCTGGACCAGATGCAGTTTTCTAAATTTGTCCTGTTTAAATAAAATAATGAATTTAGAGGGCTGTGCTGTTTTGGTAGATGTATGTATTTTGGTTATTAAACTTGAGTTCATCTGCTGCTTTCGAACAAGTAAGGTGGCGCTGCTTAAAACCCATTATTGTCGGCCTGTATCTGCAGACACAGTGGTAAAAATGTTCTTTGTAAAGGCTTTTGCATACTCGAGCCCGTCGTCTTTCACTTCAAGGCAAGGCTATGAAAACAGCTTCATAAATGAGCAGTTAAGGTTCTTAACAGCTTTACAGCACACGTTAAGATGTTTGCCACATAATTACATACTGCGGTGATTTGAAAATAGTACACAGCAAAATTATAATTTTTATCGCCTGTCCCCTCCATTCCTCAGAGGGTTTGTCATTCCGTTGAAAGAAATGATACGAAATCCCTCCAGAAGAAAAACAACCGACTGTGAACCATTATCAGCCAAAAGTGATGCCAGAATTGCTTTGACCAGTGCATGAAACGCCACAAGTTTAGTCATCCTGTTTTCTGCACACACATACGTGCTCCTATGCAAACACCAGTTTGCCGCTCAGCACACTAAAATCTATATATTCCATAAATTAATGGAATATATAAAGATGAATGCTTCTGAAATTCTAATGACTGTTAAGAGTCTAAGAGGTGCTACTATTTTCTTTTGGGAGGTTTGAATCCCTAAAGCATAAAAAATGAACATAACTGCTTAAATGTGTTTTGTTGATTTTCAATGAATCAACCAGCTGTGCCTCTGTGCCCAACTCACCCAGATGCCAGAAACTGTTACGAGGTGGGCAATACTTCACTGTTCTGTGATTAGCCAATACATCAAAGTTTATAACCTAACACATCAATTTTACTTGGGTAGATTAAAAAAAAGGAAACTGACCAAAGCACATAGTTCCCACACATTTATGACATCTATTATAAATCAGCTACATTTTCATGTTCATTTATCTTTACTGGAACATTTTAGTTTTCCAAACCATATATTTCCCATTTTGTTATAATTAAACCATTCCTGTTTAATCATAAGTTGGTGTTTTCTCGTTGTTGTGTTTCTTGCACGTGGACAGAATGCATGGTGGGCCTTCATGTTTGTGTTCACCTCCAGCACCAGGTTAAGGACGCAAATCATACCCATCACATTATGGAAAACTGCTCTGAGCTAGTTTTGATCTTTCGATATTTAGCCAAGGTTATCTTTGGCCAAATGAGACTAAAGTGGAGACGCCACGTTCGGAGAAAACCAAATGCAGCATATCAGCACATCTCATAGTGGAGGGCCCATGATTTGGTCTTGTTTTGCACCCACAGGAGCTGCGCACTTTGCAGTCATTGATTTAACAGTCAACCATGAACTCCTCTATACCAAAGTATTCTAGAGTCACTGCGAGGCCATCTGTCCGGCAGCTAAAGCTTGGCCCGATTCGGGTCATGCAGCTGGACAGTGACCCCAAGCACAGCAGCAAATCTGCAACAGAATGCCTGAAAATAAAGAAATCAAGCAGTTGTAATGGCCCAAAGTCAAACTTTAAATTGGACAGGATGTTGTTATATTAACTGCATGATCACCAACGTACCTAGTTACACTTTAAGCCAAGCAATTTTGGACCCCCAACTAACCATCCAGTGATCTTTCAAAACCACGACGTGAACAGAATTGAACAATTGTGATTTTTTCACAAGATAAATCCTTCACTATCATCACACCTGTCCATGCGTTGTCATTTATTGTACTTATCATAAAAAAGTTGTATTAAATCTTTGTGTCACATTTTGTCTGACACTGACTTTTGCAGGTATTTGAATCATTGAATCAAATTTAAAGATGTGCCAGCAAGTGTGAAAAAATGTTTCTTCCAGTGTTGCCTCACTTTTGAAAAGTCCGTTTCAGCCACCTGACAACCTAAAGTACGTTTCTGTACAACAGCACACAGACAGGCTCTCATGTGTGTGACACAGACAGATATGTCTTAATATTAACACTAAGGAAGCCACCTTCACGATATGAACTCCCAGGTGCTAATGAGATCACTTCTTCCTGCCAAAACTCCAAATTATCACCGTGTCACTGCAATTGATTTGAAATAATGTTATCCATAATGTTACAGCAAAGATTGATAATTTCAGTAGGTAATAGACCACTGCTACAACAACCCACACATTTCATTATTTTTAATTAGACCCACCTTTTTAGTCCATTAGCACCAGCTGCTACACCAGTGTGTTCAACTTGTGAACCTCTTTCCTGCTGATTAACATTACCATCCTCAGACTAAAGGCCATCCTGTTTTTCAGCATTTTCCAATTCAGGAATAATCGAGAGATTTCAGCCTTTCTCCCCTTCACAGCATACTAGATGGGCTGCCAGTACACCAAGGGACTAATAGAGACACAATTCTGGGCAATTTGCAGTACCCCCTTACCTGAATCTTCGCAACAGGAAACAAAACTATAACTCCCAAGCAACTCCTAAACAGAGAACATTCATTGTCAACACAGTTGGGCTATGAGTCAACCAGGGACTATTTGCTGTAGGCCAGCTCTTGCCATCCAATAAGTGAGCATCGAGACCAAAATCACCTCTGCATTAAACAGTGCAAGGGGATCTGTTTTTATTTATTTATTTATTTTTTCCCACATGGTGAGAAAGTTGCTGAAAGGCTGTAAGAACAGACTCTGCTTTCAGTTTAAAAAAAAAAAGAAGATGGGAACTACAGACAATTATTGTGAAAATTCTGATAGTTTGTGATATAATCACAAAAAAAGGAATGTTTTCGTTCAAGCTTTGGACACAAAATCCCACATTTAGGAAATATTTTTGAGTCCAAAGCATGTACTTTTGAAGCGAAAGCAGGTAGGTGTCACCATAGCAACCAGAAAAGCAACATTTGTAACAGACTGGCAAACTCTGTAATTTTTTCCAAACCATATTTTTTCTAAACTAAACCAAGCAGCTGTTGATGGCGAAACCAAGCCAAGCAAGATCATAGAAATAGTGTAAAATGTATGATGTGTATGAATAGGGCTTGGGTCTGATGACTTGCTCCTCCGCCATCGCTCCAACCTCAAAAAACTTTTTCCTCGCTCTCTTGTCAATACATATTAAAGCAGGCTGATGGAAAGTTGTGTTCAGGGACATGAAATTCTGTTGGGAAATTCATGTCCAGCAACACAAATCAATAGATTAAAGGTTGAGACTATTTCACAAACTACCCCGAGGCGGGGTTACATACACAGTCGTAGCCTGGCCATCAACAGTTACTGATTCCCAAAACATTACAATGATTAGGCAAAAAAGCAAAATTAAACTACACAAAAAAACTCTGTAACACAGAGAGCTGTACTATGAAGCGGGGTTTAGGCTTAGTGAGGTAACGTTAGGGTTAACATCCTATCCTGCTGCGGCACAGGTTAATAGTGAATGGTGATCGGCTGATTTGAAACAGGTATGATTCATCAATTCTTTGGAAAATAGCTTCACCAATCCTGGAACATCTCTTGGGCTGCAGATAGGTGAAGATTTTAAATAGTGTTTAAATTCTTTATCTTTCCCTGATAACATTCATTGATTTTTTAAAAATCCTTTTTGTCCTTGGCTGACAACATGTTTAATGTTCTATAACCATTAATATGTGAGTGTAAAAACAGGCCACCATCAGGACGTAATATCAATAGGCTCTCCTACCCACATCTAAACATGAATTTAGTGGAATAAAAGTTATAATCCATCGTATTCTTCAGTGTCTTAATGATAAACCTGTAATACTATTCTGGTTTTAAAACGTTAACACTTTATTAATGTACTAGGTCTTTTCCAGTCTCATTGACCAAAAAACTTAAATTGTACACACATGCAGTACTTTTATTACTTTTCCTTTTTCCACAAACTCACATCGCTCCTTTGGCTTCAGCAGCAATTTAGCTTTCAGCCTTTGCTCTGTGTTTAACTTCTTCATATTTCTAGAATATTATAGTTTTGTCTTAGTAAAATCAGTTGGTCAGCTGCCACTGTACTAATCAGCATTTCCAGTTGGGCACTGCACACGAATGCATTTTTAGGTAGTTTTTAGATATCTTTTATTTTTCAAAAAAAATAAAACACAAAATAAAAAAAACTAATTTTACAGATTATATGTCGTCTACTGGACAGCATCTTTAGTTAAAAAAATCAGCTGTCAACTAGTTTTTGTTTTTTGTTTCTTTACAACATTTCATAAGCTGACACATGAGCCTGGTTATGGCATCGCATTTTCCCCTCACATCCGTACGTCTTGTGTTCCAAAGAAAACAGACATACATTTCTGGTTTTAGTCTAAACAAACTGATTTTAGAAGAATGTAAGCATTCATTGTCAAAAGTGGCATCTGTTTGCTGTAAGTTGGCTGTAAAAACCAATAGTGTGACTGCTGCTCTATGTCCGGGTGAGGTCAGTGGAACAATCAGCATCACCTCAGGGAACGGCCTGTCATCACCTGTGTAGTTTTTGCAGCACTAAGAAGCAAAGATGTTTTAACAGCAACTGCAGTGGGACGTATGGATCTGGCAGACAGCAGGTCACTGTGACTCTAAGGGAGGTGACAGACGGATTTCTGCGGTGCTGAATGGAGTATTTCCCCAAAACAAAAGCCACCACCGCTTCTATTGGAGCGAGTCTTGTAGTAGCAGCGTGTAATATCCTCAAGTTGTCTTTTTTCTTAGGCTTTCTCTGCTGTATTGTTTATTGCATTATTTCCAAGACAGTGATGACATTAATTTGCTTTTCTATTTGGCCCTGTGAAGTTAAGCAGTTTAATTTCTTTCCATTTTTAGGTCCGACCCTTCTTTCATCTTTGGAAAGCCCCCCAGGGAGATGTCTCTCTGCTACTGACCTCTCTCCACTCTTGAACATGAAAAATCTTTCTGCATACAGGCCTGATTATGCAAACACTGAGTCCGTTCCTCAAATGGGAGATGACTTGAACCTGCATAATTTCCTGAATGTGTATTTTTTTTTTTTTTTTTGGTTGGATGATGAATAGGGAAACATGTTGTTGCTCATACCTGCCCAACTGTAGCTCATCCTTCTTCCTGTTACCTTGGGCCTAATTTAATAACCAAAAACTCACTCAGCCAACTGTGATCCTACTGTGCACCCTGATGGCAGAAATATGTGTAAACACCTGCACTAATTACCTTCTCAGGCAGATTATTTATGAAATGCATTAAAGCATGTGTAAAACGATTCATTGGTCAGAATTCGGAGCAATTTTTCACTCGACCATCCAAATATCTTCCAGCCCAAGGGAGGCAGAGCACGTTTCCAATGAAACTAAACGGCATTATCGCTTCGTGACTGTTCATTTTCAGGATTGTTTGCGCTGCGGAGACTAAACAAGATTATCAAATAGACAAAGATGAGGATTGCTGTGTGCTTTAAATCAGACCACACTGATTGTTTATGTTAGATGCAATCTCCTTAATGTGTTTATCATCCTGTGGACATTGGAGGGTTTTTTCTTTTATGAATTTGACTAAATTCAGTTCAGACAATACCTGTTTCTTAGGATCTGTATCTCTCGTTAATAACCTTCGCCTAGATATGCTTCTTAAATATTTTCTTTCATGAAGTTTGTCAGACTGTATTGACTGCACTGCAGGTGCTGAGTAGAGGACAAAATTAGCACGGCACTCAGCCTTGAGTGTTCAGGAGGACTAATTGAGCCAAAACTTCTCTGAGATAGACATCTCTGATTACATTACATCAGTGAAATATTCTTGTCTCACAAGTGTGCTGATACTGGAACGACAATGAACGAGACAAACCTCCGTAATGATTAACAGTGGGTAATGATTTTACATATCTACTAATTTTGCATGTTTGGTTATCTTGTACCAGAAGTTACTGGGAGGCAGCCAAATTGATCGCAAAAATTTGTATTAATTTTCAACCGTAATGATGAATGAATCAAATTTGAAGAGTCTAGTCAAATCCATTACTATCTCATCAGTGGAAATGACAACAGATAATAGATTTTCAGACCCCGCCGTTCAAGTGGTGAATCATTTAATATAGTTTATACAGTTTAATGAGATCCACTGATAGCCTTTCAACAGACACAGAAAGGTGGCAAAATCTCGCATCACGCCCAGTTTAAAATTTAAAATCTCAAACGAGCGCTTCACTTAAGTTACTGAAGGTTTTGCTTTAATAGAAAAGGTTTAAAGACATTTGATGAAAAACAGACAAACCTCAACACAGCTTCCTAAAAGGAAGGAGATTTAGCCACGGTGGTTTGATAATACAATCTAAGCCTCTGACTGCAAAGATGGTGGCGAGACTCAAGAAGTTTAATGCCACTGTGCAAGAAACACTTTTTATTTCTTCAGTGGGATGAAAAGAGCCGGTTATCTCAAGCCGGGCTACGGGATTGAGATCAGATCGATTCACATACTTTTTCTGGTGCATGATATCAGCACACTTCCAATCAGTTTATGATAGGCTACTTTGTTTGCCATGTGCACCAACCCACTGTTGTGCATCCCTAAATGCTGGAGCCACACTGCTAAGAACTGCTGAGCATTCAAAACAAATAAACAGCAGCCGGCAGTTTCGGTTAATGATATGACAGCACGCTTTAGCAAACCTTGTGAGCAGAGTCGCGTTGAGTTTAAAAAAAAATTGTGCTCTATTTTTTTTACATTTGAATATCAGTGCTGATTGAACAACAAACTGATGTTTCGCTCAACTGATAAAATCAGAAAACTGCAAAATCAAAAAGTCCTGTGACAACTGAGTCGCTCTGATATGTGCCAAATATATTTAAATTGCTCTACTTATTTTAATGTTGGTCTACTTTATGCTAAGAGCTCGGTGCTGTGTGTAGGGGGGGGGGAAGGGGGGATTTTAAAGTATTGGGTCAGCCTTGGTTGTGGTAGATACTTTGGTAGAGTGCTAATGGACTGTGATCAGGATTGGGGGCAAAAGTTGGGCTGGGAAATCCCTAAAATCAATTTTATACTCAAGGGCAATCCAAAAATGTATGCAGCATCCAATTATTTAATATCTGAATGTTGTAGAATCTTAAAGTCCCATTTCCTGCTAAGGGCAGCAGTTACTGTACTGCAAATCATGGAAATGTGTTTGCCTTGACTTTGCATTTATTAGCTGGGTTTATTCGTGCTCTAGCAGGTGACAGCTAGTCGGATGTGACAGAGTGCAATATTATCCCTCAGACACAATCTCCGCAATTTCAGACAGCTACATCATGAGAGGATGATGTGTTTGAATTATTGATGCATTGTCAAGGTTGAGTGCATCATGCTTTTTAAGGGACTGCGAATACAAGGAAAGCGTTTTTTTTAAGAAAAGGAATACTTCAAAGTCTAATATCACACAATTAGAGAGATATTAGTACACTAGAGCTATATAATGATTACCCCCATCTGAGCACAGCAAGGCTAAGAGATGTAGCTTTTGATGACCACAGAGAGCAAAGAAAGGGACTTCTGACGGATCCTTCTATCTTCCCCTTGCAGTTGTAGCATTTGATTCATGAACGCTGCGACTCATGCACGGGAGAAGTGTTATAATTAACTATGAGGGATAAATGCATCACACGGCGATTATCCTAATTACTTGAGATATTCTGGAAGTTCACTATAGCATCAGAGCTCTTCTCAGTGTATTTGTTTCATATGGGTCCCTTGGAGACACTAAAACACAACAGCTGTTTTATTTAAATGCAGAGCACCTGAAGTTGAAGTAATTTATTGCCTCCACAACTTCAATTACAAGAGGAAAACATCAGTTTCTGCTTGCACAGTTTAAAGAGTTGTGTCACTTGGTGGAGACTCTGTTTTTAAAAAAATCTATCTAATTGCTCTCGCACAATTCGCCCTGTATTTTTAGCGCTTGTAACCCAATCGTCACTCCCTATTCACCTGGCCCGTAGACTAGCCTGCAGGCAAGAAGTCATTTGAAATGTGATTTAAAAATCTGTGAACTTATCCTTCAAAGTGACTCTTTATATTGAACTCACAACAACTCAAAGTTGCGAGCATAATGTGTCTGTGTTGTCAGCCATATTAACAAAGTGAACACACCATTAAACAATGTCATTAACCACCGACTCATGCTAATGTCTTCGTTTAACTATCAATGACGCTTAGCTTACTGGTCTGAAAGGGAAATCTGTTTTCTGGATTATTAGTCCAAAATAGAAATTCAGTGAGCACTTCGAATGTTGTTGTGGTGCTTGAGAGGGTGGGACACTGCAGTTAAATTGAATTGAAATAATTCAAATGGCAAGGATGGGCAGTGTAGGACTACTTGTGATTGTGTTTATTGATGTATTTGTGAGTGGTTAGCACGGAGTCAATGAATTGGGTGTTGCTTTTATACTATGTCCTTTGCAATATCCCATTTAGCATGCCCATCTAAATGCTAATAAGAAAAAGGCTGTTTTGGAATTGCTCAGTATAACTGATGTGCTAATTCACTGATTGCTAACTAACTGTAACTTTGTGGCAATTTAAACTTAACATGACACCTGTAACGTTTTGTTTTTATGAAGATAGTTTTGCAGCAACTATTATCAGTGTGTTTTGAGGCATATATCGCCCCAACAAGCTCAGACCAAAACTTTGTCATTCATCTCTTTTGAAGCTTCTCCACACTTCTTTCTCACCACATTGCACAGATACCATCCCACGGAGGCGACAAGATGCTCAACAAATATGACCCTGAAAGCACCCAAAGAATATTTTTAACACATTTTTGTTGGCACTGTAGTGACACATGTCATTATGACCTCAGGTCACGCTGTTCTTGCGCGTTCTTGACTCTACCCAGGTGAAGGATCAAAATCATAATGCTTAGTCGGAGGCCTTAAATCCTTCAGCTAGTTTAAAAAACATTGTTGTCGGCCCCTGTGACTTTAGTTTCTTTGTGACATTCTCATTCAGTGGCTATATTAATCAGCCTCAGCCCGTAGGCCCAAACAGATGGCTTTGATAACTCGCTTAAAGCGGTCCAAAACTCTGCAGATAGCGCTACAGTAAACTAAACATCCATCTTTGGCTCTACGCGTTCCATTCCCCATGCAAACAGAGTCATTATACTCACGGCTTGGGGGAAAGATTCCCTGTCACACAGCCTAACCCTCTTCTCTCAAGGATTTGGATCCTTGTCAGCTGTATTTCTTAAACTAGTCGAGTGGCACTAATGTTAAGTGAGCGTTACTGGCTCCAGCCACCTTGAATATACAGACATTTAACCCGACTTTTTTGTCATCTGTTCAAAGTGACATTAAAGCAAACTTTCAAAATCTGTTTCATTTATTCATTTATATTTTAAATTGTTTATTTCCTTTAAAGCGTCGTCTACCGGACTTGAATAATGATGCAGTGCTTTTTTACACCTCTGTCAGCCTACATTTATTTTAGACACGTTTGCTCAAGGTAAGAGGAAATACAATCACTGCATGGCACAAACTTTTTTCTTCTTTTCCTTTAGTCACAGCCTGTTTTATCTTGAAGAATTAGTGTAAAAATAGATACACAAAGTGAGCTCCTAATTAATTTAGGGGCTTTTTGGCTGTGTACTCCTCGTTCGTTGGGTTTCCACTGATGACTTTAAAGTACAGTCAGTTTAATTTAATGCTTTGCTCATCCATTTCATAAGAACAATTACACATCTATAGCACTTTTGATAGATAGCCATCTCATTTCAAGGTGACTCAAGTATTTGAGAAGTAATACAGTATTTAATGTAGCTTCACAAATGACACTTCCAAATTGCTAAAATTTATGCAGTGGCTTAAAACAGCCGGCAATCCTTAGTCACCGTGAAGTATGTCTTAAATTTAGCTAGCCCTGTATTCAAGGATAAAATTATTTTGGCATTTAGAAGCGAGTGGTTCTGCTCAGTGTTTTGTAGCATGTTTATTGTTATTTTTGTGTATTTTGAGAATGTGGGTAATGACTCAGCAGCCTGGAGCCCAGCTACAGTCAGTGCTGATTAAGTTTAGATTACTTCGTCGTACGTACACACTTGAATGTTTCCATCTGTAGGTTTAAGATTCACTGGAACATCTGCCTAAACTCTTTATGTGTCATTGCCTTCTCTTGGCTAACATTCATTTTCTTTGCTTAATAAACTGCAGTTGTTTATCACACTGATTCATTGTCATTCAAGTGCTATCCTGTGTAACATTCTTCGCTCAAAAAAAGTCTGTGATTCATTTATTTATCTCATTTTTAATAACTCTTTTTTTAAAGCTTGCATTGTTTCCTCTGTTTCCTGTAAAACACCCTTTATAAATAATTCTGGATGAACTTGAGTCGACCTTCTCGAAACACAGATTTACAGTGTACGGTACAAAGAACACGTTTCATCGTTACTCATTCCTCTTTGAAGAATCTGAATGTGAAACAAACAAAAATCACAATCAAAATGTAAAATCAGTGTAACGCTGCCACCACTGAGCACCAGGGTCTTCAACAGACCCTAACTGTCACAGCGTGTTAAACATGTGCACACCAGACACTTACGTGTCCTGTTACATTACAGCAAATTGTCTAAAACACAGGAGAGTAAAATATAATTAGTGATTTTACTTGTTTCTGAGGTTATGTTGCCAATATTTTGCAAAGTACTGTATTTTGTGAGTGTTGACTGTGTTTGTTCATGACAAATGATGCCATGTAATATTAAGTATAAAGAAATATAGTTGAGAGTGAGCATAACAAGAGAAGATGAGATGAAAGCATCCAGCCACCCCCAAGTCCTCATTTGACTTCATCAGTCTGTCTGCTTTTCTTACTTTTTGGTAAAAAGCAGCTTACACAACACAGTCTTTATGCACCATCTTTGTTTGGTCAGACTGGCATACAGTCTTGTGAAAAGGAAAATGCACCTTTTTCAGTTTCAGGGTTTTATATGTGTCAAATCTTCAA
Organism: Oreochromis niloticus; assembly: GCF_001858045.2. NCBI lineage: Eukaryota > Metazoa > Chordata > Actinopteri > Cichliformes > Cichlidae > Oreochromis > Oreochromis niloticus. The sequence continues at coordinate 36,511,697 of NC_031980.2, read as the reverse complement.
ACAACCTGAGTAGAACAACATATAACATATTACACTGTGTCATTATTCCTTTAACAAAAGCCAAACCAAACTGAAGAAGCAGTGTGTGAAAAACTAAGCATACCCCATGCTTCACGGGCACCTTTAGCACCAGTAACGCCAATAAATTTGCTGTATTACTTTATCAGTCTCTCACATCATTGTGGAGGAATTTTGGCCCGCTCTTCTTTACAGCCTTGCTCGAGCTCTCAGAAAGTACTGCTGCAGCATTTCAATCGGGTTGAGCTCTGCACTTTGAGCCATTGGAACACCTTGATTCTTTTCTTTTTCAGCCATTCTGTTGTAGATTTGCTGCTGTGCATGGGATTTATTGTCCCGTTGCATGACCCAATTTGGGCCAAGCTTTAGCTGTCGGACACATTTCACTCTGGAACACTTTGTTATACAGAGGAGTTCATGGTCGACTCTGACTGAAAGGGGCCCACGTTTTGTGGCTGCAAAACAAGCCTGAATCATCATCCCTCCACCACGACTGACAGTTGGTTTGAAGTGTTTGCACTGATATGCTGGGTTTGGTTTTTGCCTAATACAGAGCTGTGCATTATATGGTCTCCACATTGGTCTGTTATGTCCAAAGGACATTGTTCCAGAGGTCTTGTGGTTTGTTCAGATGCAACTTTGCAAACCTTAGCTATGCTGCCAGGTTCTTTTTGGAGAGAAGAGGCTTTCTCCTGGCACCTCTTCCAAACAAGCCATACTTTTTCAGTCTTTTTTATCTGTACTGTCATGAACTTAAACATTTAGCATGCTAACTGAGGCCTGCAGAGCCACAGTTGTAGCTCTTGGGTTTTTTTGCAATTTCTCTGAGTATTGCATGATCTGACCTTGGGATGAATTTGCTGTAATGCCTACTCCTGGGAAGATTGGCAACTGTCTTTAACATTTCTCACTTGTAAATAACCTTTTTTCACTTTCAGAACAGTGTAGTGGATTCCACATTTTACTAACAAACAAAAAATCCCAAGTTCGATCCCAGGAGGAGATGCAAATCCCTTTGTGGTTGCGTCAGGAAGGGTATGCAGAATAAAAAAAACTGCCAAACCAAACATGCATAGCAACCCACTGTGACGACCCGTTGTGAATGAGGGAGCAGCCAAAGGTAGCAGTGGGACTGTAGAAAAGGGGACTTCAGTTTGTTTAAAAATGGCCTCATAACCCTTCATGGGTTGATGGGCAGCAACAATTGCTCCTCTAAGATCAATGCTGACGTCTTTCCTCCTTGGCATTACATTAACACACAGCTGAATGCTCTGGACCCGAAAACCCAAAACTTCTCCTCTTACAGAGGCGCTCACACTTGCTGACGATCAGTTCATCAAGTGCATTTAAAACGTAGCAGCACCTGGTGGCCTGTTTATCCTCTGAATTCCTTACGGGTGTAATGCTTTGTACATTTTGGCTTAGTTTTTGTTGAATAAATGATGTCATGGTGTAAAATCTCAATACCTCATTTTAAGACCAGGTTATATCTTATTATATCCTGATATGTTAAAACGATCGAAATGAATGAGTGTGTACTTTCTCTTTCACGTGACTCTGTTGGTACACTATCAAATTCTCACAAAGACAGTGAAAAATTTGCACCTCAAAAACGTTCACAACCACAACCAACTTCAGGAAAAAACAGCGTTACAGTATTACAACAGGTACCAAAAAGATGTCCGACATAAAAGATTTGGCTGTGCACCTTTAAAAGCAATCGCTTTTTCTCTGTTGATTGTGAGGAGCCATGTCCAAATATACACCTATATAATAAAACTGCACTTACACCCATATTTTAAAACATTTTTACGTGCACAATTTGTTTTTCATGGCAAAAGCTGCAGCTATTAGGCCAGTATTCAAATGAGGCATTTGGCAAAAAACCCCATATTTCTCTCACAAGACACTAGCGTTGTTTTTCCCCGACCTAGCTGTATACAACTATTACAAGTACAAATTGGACACAGCTTCATGGAATCCTGAAAACTGGGCAGAGAGTGACTGGTGGGCAGATGGGCAGTGGATAAAGTCTTTTATTTCCACCATTGAGCAGCTCCACACCTTGGATAATAGGAGCCAATTCAGTTCAGCCCATAAAAAGGTTTATCAGTTCCTGTCAGCATGCCCTGCAGGGGTGAGGCGACAAATAACAAGGTAGTGAAAAAGAAAAGTGGTAGGAGTCCAGCTCCCTAACCTGTTCCCCCGTGCCAATGGCCATCTGCATTTTCAAAAAACTCTCATTTCCGCTTATGACTCGAGATAGAAGATTAGAGAGTTAAAAGTCATGTTTGAGCAGCATTAGAAGGCGATACTGAGGTCACGTGATGTGAAGATGCTGCACTCCGTGCATCTTAGCAACGTCACAAAATGTCAAGCACTTTGTAGGCTGCCTGGTAAAAGAGGACTCGCTGTGATTGTTACGTTTCACGGGATAGTCGATTTTAGAAAACGATTCGATTAAAATTAGCATCGTATTTACTGCTGTATACAAAAAATAAAGACACAGAGTTGCAAGTTGTGTATTTTAATCATTTGAAAAAAAAACTGCTTTGGCACCAAGGTTAATGTTCTTTTGATATTTATATTGCTAAAATAAAATTACCGTATTTAAAATGTTTTAATGATTCGGTCAATGAGGTACACACAGTCTTCTGCACTTCAGAATATCTATTTCTGGGAAAGGATTCAATTCAAGTGCAGGAGGATGAACAAACCGTGTCAAATTATAGCCCTCATCCTGATTTGACAAGCTTGTCAGATCCAAACTAAATTTCCGTCTCTACCTGTATATATATTTTTAAAGTGACCTTAAACCCAAATAAACCTGGAGGTTCTCTCCAAAAGCCAAAAATAAGGTTTCACTATAACAGACTAGATTTAAGGAATTACTGGACTCAGTTTGAAAATAGACAGACTTTTTTTTTCCTGTCAAAATACAGGCAACTTTCACATGATGCAAAACTTTGATGAGGAGGAAGAAGAAGAAACGAGACAAGGTTTTTTTTTTAAATTTCTACAGTGCATTTTATGCACAGAAAATAGTAATTATATATATATAGATATATATATATATCTATATATATATATTAATTGTATATATATCTGTAGATATAGATATATATATGTGTGTGTGTGTGAGAGAGTATTATTTTTTCCCCCCTTTTTGAGAAGTGTTGGGAGCACAGTCGTGAGAGCTCCTCCACTGCGTTTGCCTTATGCTTGCTGGAATAAATTGGTACCATATGGCACGATGACAGGATCACTCAATCTTCTGTGTACCTGAACACCACATTAATCATTTTTTGGGGGATATTCTTTCCCTTTCATCACACAGGAATTTCCAAATAGCCCCTGCCTTTATTTCTCTCACACATGTAGTGAATTTACATAAACAGAGTACACTCTGCCCTTGTTATAAGCCAGACTGTTTGACCAAGTTGGAGCAGGAGCAAAACAAAATGTTAAGGTTGGGTGTCAGGTGAGACTTTCTTCCTCCTAAACATCTTGACTTACTTTGATTGTGAAACGTTTAGAACTAGGCGCATTTTTTAAATAAATCTTTTCAGATAAAGCACAAAATTACCCACATGTGTGTATGCAAATAAATAACTGTGCAAATACACACAAATCTCACACATCACTGTTTTATACAAGTACATAAATAATAAGTGAATTTTTAAAACATTTCCACAGATGACCAAATGTTTGCACAGATTTTTTTTTTTTTTTTATCAAAGTAATATTCATAACTGTTACTTTAAATGTAATTATTTGCACCTACCTTTATTGAATTGCTATGATGAAATTCCACATGTATGAACATAAAGCTCCTTCCACTAATTCGGCCTAGGAGTTTATAGACAGAGAAAGGTGAAGTGAGTAAAAAAAGGGTGGAGTGGCCCAGAGGTGAGAGAGACGAGAGAGAGCGAGAGGAATGGAGAGAATGAAAGAGGGAGAAGTGGGACAAAAGAGAAAGAGTGGTCTTTATAGCAATGTCCGCTTGATGAATCAGACATGTCTTATTTGTTGGCTGCACTGCCAGGGAATTTGCATTGATTATTTTCCCCTCAACAGATACATTTAAATCAATGTGGCACAGCGCAGCCAGAATAGTGTGAGAAAATGTGCTAGGCACACAGTGAAGCCCGGAGCTTTAACCTTGGTCAGACAGGAGGAGCCACAGCTCCCCCTTCATGCCAAACAGATGAGATCAGGACTGAAAGCAACTCTGAGGACAGCACCATCTCTGATCTCCCAGTGAAAAAACAATCCCCCTCCTTCCACCCGTAATAACATTTCTACGGGCCAATATGTCTTCATTACACTGCAATTTTTCATATGCAGATGTGCCAACTAGTGTTTTCCCCTAGTTTTACACGTCACAGTTTTGCTTTGGTTCTGCTTATTTTCCTCTCTACACTTCTTAGAGGTTGCTTATAAAATTATGTTTTTATTGCTTTGTCTGTCTTTAGGCATGCTTTGTATTTATAGTTCAAGTTGATTTGGTTTTTTTTTTTCAAGAATACAAAGAGGTCAGTAAAATCTGTTTGTTGTCGTTTAACATTTACAGGAGGATCTGCTTTATTTAGCTCCGCATATCTATGTAACTGTATCTGCTTTGCAGTGGTAGGTATGAATGTGGTTTGACAAGTGCAAAAAAATATTTTCCAGGCTTTCCTTTTTTACAAGGTCCAGAATAAACTGTTGCATATTTTCTAAATGTTATATTAAATGTGAAATCCCATCTTTAAAACACAGTTCAGTAATGATTTGTACTGCAAGTATTTGTCTTTCCTGAAAAAAAAAGCACGGTGTCAAGACTTCTTGAAATACGCTGTCAAAGATGTACTTTTATTTGTAAAAATGAGCTTCTCAAAGACAACAAATGCTCTATTTTTATGAATAAATAAACAAGATTTGCATCATCATTTCACCACTCTATGGTGACAAATACACTGTTGCTCAGTAAATGTGTTTGATCATCTGGTATTTGCTAGCGAAAAGTAGGTTAGGTTATTATTTACTATCACAGATGCGCTGGCTTTAATGCAGACCCAGTGTGGATCACTGCTAATGCTCCATCACAGGGTTAGGCTTAAATAACACTTCGATTGAAGTTTTTTTTTGTCTCCTGTAATAAAGTCCTGTGCTGCTCTCTTGCAGTATGCTAAACTATGCGATTGCAGGGTGCCAGCAGCGTGACATTGTGAAATTAACATGTCGCAAAAGGCAACTTCTATTGTATGTTTCTAGTTTAAGAGAAAATCAGTTTTTCATTAATGTTGTGATTTTTTCTTTTTCTTTTTTTTTCCATTTTCCAGATTTGTAAGCTGTGGGCTCTAAATTATGAATTTCACATTCTAATTGGATTGGCTATTTTTAACACACATGCCCAAGACGCACACATAGCTCAGCACACCACAGACCACTCCTGCTGCCTCTCCTTTCCTGTCTCTCTCATTCCCCATCTCATTGATAATTTCTCCTGGAGCTTCAGCCTCTCACAGTGAGATCAAAGTGCCTGTCACACACTGCCAGTGGAGGATGGTTCAGGAGCATCACCCTACAATATATTATTCCTCTGTGGATGATGAAAGAGTGTGTACTGGGGTGGAGATGACGCTGTTACGAGGCAAATGCAGCAGGGGGCATGATATTAGGCAAACCGATCCACTCCTGGGCTGACCGTTACATTAGGGCTCTAAAGTTAAATTAACCTCTTGTCCTGAACGTGTTACTGGCAAATACGTCTCAGAGAGATTTACTGCAAGTGTAAATTTGCTGCTGCGTGCGCTGCTACAACAAGGACCTTCATTTTAGAAAAAGAACAGGAAGTGTAATGATTCCTATTTTGAGCCAGTTTTGATAACAACTGGTGGCAACAAATTATGCAAAGTTTGCTCACTATTTTTTTTCTTGCGTCAAGTTGTTTGTTTGATTTTTTTTCCTCTGCGAAGAAAAAAAGAAAAGAGAGGCTTTCCAATATCTCCTGACTGTCTCTCTTTTCTCTGAAAGGCACATCTTAAGTCTGACTAAAGCATACACTCGTCTCTCCCCTAGGGTGCAGTGGCAGCGGTGCAGAAAAAGTGAACTGCCGAGGACCCCACTGTTTAGCAAACACTCCTACTGAGGGGAGGAATTAATTATTCAGAGCCAAGGACCAAGGCAGCCCCATTTGATTGCACCACAAAAGAAAGGTCAGAGCTTTTCATATGAGGAACCTCCTGGTTGTGCATCCTGTCAGCTGAGGAGACGTGTGTAGGATATAGGGCTGAATGGCAGCTTGGCTAACGGCTCAATTAAAGGGACACGAATTTCTAGGTGAGTGTGTTCACCAGATATGTGGCAAACAACAGGTACAATGCAGTTTCACTAAAAAAAAAAAATGTGGATGGGATGGAGGATATGATTAGCAGCAGAAGAGAAATGGGTGATTTTGCCAACTCTACAGGAGCTGAAGCTAGAGAGAAAGAAATACGCCTATTTTTTTAGGGAAAAAAGAATGCTGCTGGTGAGAATGATTAAAAAGTTATGACCACTGAAATCAGTTTTTGTATAAATTTGAAAAAAAAAAATCATTTCATTTTCCTTCTTTGCAAGTTAGCAAATGATCCATTACCGTTTGAATTGTTAATAGGCAATAATGGACTTCACATTTAATTAATAACATATTATTTAATTTTCTGCAAAATGACCTTCTAAAGACTGAATTATTAGCTTTCAAATACTGCAAATACAGTGTGGACACTTGTGGCAATTAATTGAGTCGGTGAAAGTTTAGTGCCAGGCTCCCCATAGTGTGATCGTCTGCATAATCCGAACGAATTTCACCAAGAAAGGCACGTGTTTTTTTTCCCCAGTCATGGTAAAATGCCTGATTTTCATCGAGTCCCTTCTCTCCACTCTAAATTCACAATGCTTAGCTCACCGAACAGACCATGAATATAGCAGTGCCGCAAAATCCAGCTACAGCATCCTTGGGGTTTATGGAGTAAATCTGCTGTCAAAGTAGAATACTGTTGAGGCCTCTTGGTCCGTTACTGTAGGTTATAATCTCTAAAAACTATGGACTAGTGAGCCCCAGCAGGGTGGAGGATGGAGCCAGGAGAGCAAATTCTACAACCATGCAACAGGGGGTGCCTCTTCACTCACTATTGGTGAGTGTGCGCTCCACACCAGAAACCAAGCAATTCTATTGGCTCTCTTCAACACCCTGTGAGCCAATCATGTATGGCCCAGCTCAACCATTCCATAGAAACCAGGCCTGCACCAGTAATGACATCAACTACTCCATTGAGCTCCAGTCTTCACCCAGTAACTCACACTATAGTGCTCAGTGTGTCTGCAAAAGGTCAAAAAGTAAAATGACAAAAATGTGAGGAATGCAACCTCGCAAAATCAGCAAACATTTGCATGTTTTTAGAACATAAATATATAAATGTTGTGTAAGTTATTTATAAATAACACAGAAAAAAATATCAGTGGTCTTTAACTCTAATTGCAGGTAATCAATCAATAGGTTGTGTGTGCTAACTGTGGTGTCTTCACCTTAACAGTATGAATTAGCTCATTGATTTATGCTGCTGGAGCATTATGGCTGAACAGACAGATACAGATAGTAAAGGGGATAGGTCCTTTCTGGGATGATTTCTTGCAGATGGTTCAGCCATTACATCTTAGTCTCTCAGACCATTAATTTCCCAGGTAATAAACCCCTGTGTTGTTAGCAGGTCCCCTTCCCCCCTACAGCCTGTGCCGCGGGATGCAGCCGGGTGTAGCTTGTGAGTAGTTGCCAAATGGAGATGACAGTTTGCTCCATTGTTCATCAGTGAAACCATGGAGCCATGCTGAGTCTATAGCACATGGATGAAAAATTAAACTCAACACCAAAAAATTAACGCGTTGTAATACAGTGTGTTATTTCCCCCCACAGAGATTTCTATCACTGCTTCAGGTCCGCCTCAAACGTGTCCAATAGGGCTTGACAGATATAACATTTTGCAGACATATTTAATTTTGAAATTACAGACAGATGAGATTTTGCGTTAATATTCAAAATGTATCAGGACAGAGAGGCACATGAAAAAGTAATTAGACATCGGCCACCAAAGTCCTGGGTGAAGCCCTCATGTTCTAATTTAAAGTTTTTATTTCCACTTTTTAGATTTAGAGTTTCTCACTTACAGTAATCATGCAGTGTCAACGGAGATCTCTGTATCTGCTTAATTATTAACATACAGATTTTTCTTTTTCTTTTGCTTGTTTTTCTGCTCCGCTTCAATTTCTTCACAGAGGTGAGAGGAAATATTAAGCGACTTTTTCCCCTTTATTATGGGCTCACTAACTTCTGGATGCATTGCATGTTTCTATGAGGGATCGCAAACAGCACAGGGTCTAAACTTACAGTAAGCACCTACAAATTCAGCCGTATTGAAAAGTATTATATCCTTTCACTAAAGCTGAGCGGATTCGGTTCATGTTCTTTTCAGACAGATGTAGTGCAGCAAAGAAAGGCCAAAGTGAGAATTTATTCAGGATGGCCCAGGTATTATCTGCAATAGTGAGCGAGTGTAACCCTTATCAACTTTGAAGTCAGGGAAAATGCATGAGTCGGTGGGAATGTGAAAGCTTCTCTTCCTGATAGCACAAGTATTTCATCACATTTTACACCAGAATATACTGTACTGTTGGCTACTTTCAGTGCTCCAGCAATCCAAAGGCTAGCAATCGACTGTGCCAAAAAAAGAAAGAGAGAGGGGGGGAAAAACAATCTAACCTTGATTGTCAAACACTCCTTTGCTGTGCCAGCCTCATGAACTTCTATGAGGCAAAACAGCAACACAATCTACCCACTCATAACACAAGCGAGGATCTCTGGAGCAATAAACTGATTCTGAGAGCTCTCATCAATCTTTAATCCTTCCTCAGGCTCCGTGGGGCCGCAGTGAGTAAAAACCTCCCTGCAAAACCAGAACGAGGCCGGAATCTGGCACATTCAAGGTTCAAGCAAAGGCCTGGAAGACTTGTTCATGGGGCCAAATCAACTGAGGAGACCTTTTAATGCTTCATATCCAAAGGCTGAGACATGTGCCAATACTCATCACTTGTCTACAGCAAAGGTTTTAAGGGAAGGGTCATCGGAGCTTTGTGGTAGGTCATGGAAAAAAGATATGTTACGGGATTTTTAGAGGATGTATTTAACCTTGGTTATCTTCTCTGATACAAAGAAGATTACGTATATTCAGGCATTCAAGGCTTTTCACGTGAAAATCCAAAAATACAACCACAGGCAGTATTGAAATGAGTAAATACATTCACTTTGCAGTGCACTAAAACGAAATGGACCCGAGTACTGACAGCAAATAGTTAATCATTAGTTGGAAGGAGCATTAAAGTAAAGTAGCCTGGTGTTGTGTGGGCTTTGGCACTACATCCCAGCATCCAAAAGTCAAGGACACATTCTGAGCTGATACGAGAGAGGACAATCTAAACAACTATCTGTGTCATCGTACCAAAGCCACAAACATAGCAGCTGCGTGTAGCCTGTGAGTTGTTGCCAAAAGGATATGACAGTTCGCTCCACTGTAGATCAGTGAAACCAAGGAGCCTTGCTGAGTCTAGAGCACAACGATGAAAAATTAATTCAGACACCGAAAAAAATTAAGTGCCTCAGGAAGAGTGTGTAGTCTGTCCCCAGAGGTTGTTCTCTTCCCTATTCCGAGTGGTACGGGGCAGCTTGTAATGCGACCTAAGTAAGTGTCTGCTGACTGAAAGTCTGAGCTTTAGTCCCACCATATGTTTTCCCACCAGCATTTTACAACTCAGTATATCCAAGCAAGTGAATACAATGCAAACGCAGCGCATCAAGGTGGCCTCAAAGGTCTGCTGAAATTATCGCGTGCATGTCTGTTTAAGAGGAAGGCTCAAAGAAAAACGTCCTGCTTTCAGTACACACAAAAATATTGGTTGGACACCATTTGAAAAGTAAGGCCACGCAGTGAGTGGGCTTTGGCACTAGCATCCAGAATCTCAACGTCAAGGACACAAACGAACAGGATATGGCAGGGGCCAGTCTAACCATCTGTATCGTCACATTAAGCCACAAACAAACCTGTTTACTTTTCATATTAGACAAAACACCGAACTCTCTAGAGTAAAGCCAGACAACCTCCACTGGCCTTTCTAGCTAATTTGTATCTAAATTCGACTTGCCCCTACATAGTTTGGTTTTCTGTTGAGGCTTGTTTCATACAGATATAACAAGTGAGACTGGGGAGGCAGCGGGAGGGAGTCCACGCTAGTTCACCCACTGCAGAAGCAAAGCAGGTGGCCAAGTTGGTGACAATGAACAGACAGCATTGGTGGCCTAATTTCTTCATGTCAAACAACACCATATGGCTCCTCTGCTCCCCTGTACCTATTTAGAAACTGCGTCCGCATAAGTATGCAAGTATCATTGTCTTCACAATTAATTAAAAAAGGGAGGAAAGAGGATGCACTTCATTCTATATACTGTAAAAGATGTACAATTAAGGCGGGGGAAAAAAAAGAAAACGTATCCCCCCAGGTATTTAAGCTTTATGCATGCCACGTCCTTGAAAGCAGCAAAGTTTCAACAGACAGTGTTCTTTTTTTTACCCCCTCGACACATCCTCAAATTTTGCATAAAATTGAGACAAGGCCTCTTACAGTTGTAGAGCACTCGTATGGAAAAAAGTGGAATATATTCAATTAATCCCTCTGACCTCTGGTAAATGTTTCAGAAGATGACAAGAAATCCTTGCTTTCCAGTCGTCCGCTCTTGATCGCAACTTGAAATCGGTTTACAAAAAAAAAAGTTGTAAAATTTTTTTTCCGATCGCTACATTATGTAAAAACACACCGCTTTAGACACTGTAATAACAGTTATTAACGTTCAAGGATGAGTCAGCCTTCTCAGACTTGCATTTTCATAGATAATAGTTTGAAATACAGTGTCTTTGCTGCTGATGTCAACAGTCAGCCAGCTACACGAAAATGATATTTAAAACATATCACCAGAAAAGCTTTAATGATGTTGGCCAGTGATTCTGTGACAGCTCCGCTAACAGAAGTGAAAGGCTGCTGTTTATACCTAACCATGTGACTAATGGCAATGATTGCTGACACAAACTTTCTCAAAGCAGAGGTGGTGACAGGTAACAAGGTAAACTATGTGCACGCAGACAGGCCGACTCCTTAAGTGGCAGCAAAAGAATATAGCACCATATGGTTCCATATGTTGCACGCGGCACTGGAAAGTAGATCCGTTACAGTTTATATTCAATGCAAATTATTTCAAATGCCATACCAGAGTCTGCTGTTTTTGTTTTGGATCTTATCTATTTCATTAGGTTTCTAAAATTCATAAAAATTGGGCTTATACGCGAGTGGTCCCACTCTCATTTAATGTGTGTGCTGCACCATTTGTGGTGTTTCCATTTAATGTTTTATTCCACAAAAAATGCTCACTTATTCAGATGTGAGCATAAAAACCAAGAAAATATGAAATGAGAGACCTAATCAAAACATATCCAAAGTTGTAATAGTTATTATGCCTGTTATGATTATAGCATTTAATCCAGTTAATTTGAATTCCATTTATGTCGACCCCCTCGGGATTATTCCCAGGTGTCATCTTAACACAGAAATAAGACCGCAGACAATAGCAGAAAGTTTTTCAGTGAGAAAGAGTTGAAGGGCTCTTGTCACCCCCCATGGGTTCCCAGCAAAATCTTTCAGCAGGGGACGAATAAAGCAGAAAATGGGTTTGTGCAGCATACAATAGCACACAGATAACTAGAAGGACAAGTATTGAAAATGTCCTATAGGGACGAGTTTGCAGAAATGCCTTGGTTCTGCACGACGGTGGAATGCCTAGTTCTTAATGGCGCACTAGTGGGGGTCACCATTAAGTGACAAAACAATATCAGTGGGGAAACATTTGCATCACGGTGTACAAATATGCAAGTTGTCAGGCATAGAAAGCCTGGCCTTTTCACTGTGACAGCAATCCCTTTAGGTGTGAGGCGAGTGCAGTTCAGTGGCGCAGGGGACGGGAAGAGATTTGGTGGTGGGGACCCGGTGGGACTGCGGAAGTTGCATGCAGTGAGGTGTGTGTCAGGGCGCCAGAGACAAAGAAATGATTACACACAATGAGTGGAGCAGAGTACATGCTGACACTAATGCAGTCCGAGGGGAGACACGAGACAGAGCACTTGTGACAACTGTGAGAGGGTGTCACTCCTGTGACAGACAGCATCGGGGGTAACAAATAAAACAAATTTGGGTTTTTTCTGTTTTTTTCATTTACTTTTTGTTTGTTTGTTTTTATATTTTGCAAAAAACTACAAATAAACCTGAAACAGGCCACATAATCGAAATGTTGCCTCAACAATGTGACATAAATGAATAAATCTTTTTCATGGTTTCAGCCTAAAAGGTTACACATCTGTACAGTTGCAGTACAAACAATGTGATTTCATACAAAGAGCTGCACAATCACGTGTGTGGCGAACAGAACAGCACGTCTGAGGCCGCCATGTTGCTGGAAAAATATTTGAATCCTTCTAATATTTAAATGCTTGACTGTTTAAGGTGTTCTTGGCTTCTAATGTTACAGCACTGGTTAAATAAATAAATGTACCAAATGTTAATGTCAATAAACATTACCATTAAGGAAAAAGGAGCTCAGACAGTCTGACGTAGTCAGAAATATACTTCCTATCTACACAGATAGGCTCCTCATATATACAATAACATAAATGGTTCTTATATAGCATTTTTCTGCTCCACTTGAGCACTCAAGATGCTTTATACAACATGCCTCATTCAGCCATTCATACATTCAAATACACACTTTTTTATGTGTCTAAGTGCTTTCTACCTAACATCCACACTCGGGCTAACACACTGCCAGCAACCCTGGGTTCAGTATCTTGCCTAAGGATACTTTGGCATGTATACCAGAGCAGCTGGGGATTGAACCACCAACCTTTCAATTAGTAGATGACCTGTGCTACCTCCTGAGACACAGCCAACCAAACATATGATATATATATATTGTAGGTGACTGTGCCAATCGAGTACACAGGACAATAGTTTAATTCACAAGTCATTAATATCTCTTACTAAGCATACTTGTCTTCATGCTGTAGCAGAGAAAATTTCCATTATTCCAAAAAGATTTTTTAAAATCATTGTCAGGTCTGCAATTATGGAAAGTACAGAAATGCACAGTCGCTGCTGTACAGATCAGATGGCAGCTTTGAGTTGTCTGCTTCACTGAACACAGTGAATGAACCTTCACCACCTCTTCCAAAAAGATATAATTGTAATAAAAAACATGCAGCATAGCTGTAAAGTATTTTGTTTGAGATCGGTAAAGGCAGTTCTAACTTTACTGCAGCTCTGAACACTTTGCTCAAAGGATGTGTGTCATAAAGCCTTTACAACTTCTAATTAAATTTGATTAGGAACAAATGAGAATGTTGCACCATCATGGAGTCTGACAGCGCATTACATATGCAGCCCTATTATTGATTTTACTGAGTCTACTTGTGTGAGTTCCTCTGGGCCAGCCTCCATCTCTTTATGACAGATGGGGATCCTGATGTGCTCCTGACTGCATCTCACTTAAGGGGTGTGCTTAGGTGCATGCTGTTTGTTAAAACAACACCTGTCTGCGACTAGGCGTCTGAGCAGTATTCAAGAACTTCTGTACAAGTACCTATCACCAAGTGTGACACCACCGCAGCTGAAATTATGGCATTTCTGTTCCAAGTCACCTCATCAAGTGTAAGCATAATTTAACTGAAAATCAAACAGCAAACAGCTCAGCTTTGAATACTTCATGCTTTAATAAATATGCGAGGAAGGATTTTGAAAACAGTTGAAGAATAGCAGATTGCAGTGACCTAAATAAATAGTTCACATCAAATTCACTGCATTCCCAGTAACTAGAAAAGTGTAATTTTCACATCAAACCTGCGTCCTCTTTCTTCAGAAACACGAGGACAGAATGAATAGAAAAGATTATCACATTGCACGGAGATGCTTTAAAGTACCTACATAACATGCATAGCAGAGCGGCGTAACTTCTGCAGATTCTTTGATACCACACGCATATTTCTGAAAAAAAAAGCCTATTCCTCTTTCCACTTTTCTTCCTTGCTGAACACGTAAAAATGCAACCATGCATCAGCTCAGTAAACACCTTACTCATTGCAGTAAAACAAAAATGCAGTGGCCAAAATACATTTGGACTTTAGACAAAGCCTCAAGCTGTCTGTGAGTCATGTCGTGATGCAACCAGAGAAAATATTATTTCAGAAAATGAAATGAAAAAGTTGAGCGGTCAAAAGAGAATTTTAAAACGCATGCTGAAATTATTTCTCTTGCTCTGTGCACATATCTCAGAAAGCATCTTTGGACAGTGAGATGAGAACTGATGCTTGTAACTTTCTTCAACACAGCTTTAGTCTACAGATTTTATGATAATGACTGTTTATATAATGATCATTAGAATATTTGAAACCTCTGGGTTAAAGTTCCAGACATTAATCACTCTACATGGTTTAAACAACAAGCTGCACGAACACCTTGTATTCTCTACACCAAATTAGGGAACTGTTGTCTGCGTTACTGAATGCCTACTGCAATCCTTAAGGAAAGTTTAATCTATTTACAAATACTGTCATACAGTAAGCCCAAAGGCAACAATGTCACGCTGAGAAGAAGAATTACCTCTGCAAGTGACAGAGAATTTCTATCAAAACATAATGATATTCTTTATTTTAAATGCACACACAAGGCTTCAAGAAAGGACTAGCCCTCCCTAAATGCCAGTCAAGGTGTCACTGTAAGCTCTGCTCTCTTATGACTCCTGACTGGGAGACACTTTTGGGAAAATCAACAAAGGAGAACTCTTCATCATCTTGGCAGGTAGGTCTCTTCACAAATTACCTTTTCCCCTCCATCCGTCACACAAGGGAGTTCACCTGCATCTGTAGCACAATGCTCTGCTGCTCACTTCTTTAACATCCCACCTCTCTACAGCTCATCTCATAAAATATTGCTTCATTATGTCTTGAAATAATGTCACAAATGCTCCGCATGTGAAGGACACAGGGGAGAACACACACACACACAAACACACACACACACACACACGTATATATGCAAAAGTCCTACTGCACTTATTGAGGTTTCTCCAAACCAGTGACCTACTAAACACTTGTTTTTTGTATTGATGGACACTAAACACAGCTGGTGCAATCATGTGGTTTGATTTGCCCTTGAAAACAGGCCTGTGTCAGCCTTTATCCAGGTTGCTCTACACCTCTTTCACATACTACATCCAATGAATGAGAAAGACTAATAAGCAGCAAGCATCACCCGGTGGACTTGTCTAATTGGGTCAATCAACATCATCAGCAGAGACCTATAGCAAGGAAAGAGCGAGAGCGTTCAGTATGTCAGAGGTGCTGTTCAGACCACTGCCAATGAACACGCAGACACGTGTGGATATTATGATATGGGTCTCTGATTAAAAGAAAAAGTTTCTGATAGTCTGGCGGTGACATTGCATATCTTCTTGGCCTTCTTTAGATCTGACATCTCTTTATGCAACTCCCTTTTTTTCCCTGTGCTTTGAGAAAAGGAATGTTTTAGTTAAAATGTGAGAAAGATACTTGCATGTCCACAATCCCCCAGTGGTGGACTCCCATAAGACTTGTGATTCTAGAGCTTCTTGTCCAGTGCTTTGCATGCCGATGGACCAAATGTGGAGGAGTGCAGCTGCCATTCAGGAAGCGTAATATGCAGTGATGCATGTGTTTTTCATAAGGCTTTTACTGCTCGCTTCAAATTGAAATATTGCATCAGAATTGCACTCGTACTTAAAATACAATCAAAGCACCCGAGGCTGGGTGTCAGCACAAGATAAAGATGACAGAAATTACTGCTTGGTAATTCAAACATCTTATCTGTTATAACTCTGCTTGGCAAGAGTTAATCTGCCATTGCAGAAAGCTGTCATAACTGAGACTTATGCTGTACTGTATGAAGGATACATGTACATGATGATAAACAAGTTTTTATGCACATGTTCTCAATATATTTCTAAATCACATAAGATATATGTTTGTTAGACTAACGAACAGAAAAAAACTTTAAACCCATCCCAAATATTTAAAAAAATGCTTGTTTACAGATTAAACCAGCAATGTTTGAACATCCAACCACAAAAACACCAACTGTGAGAACTAGCAGAAAACGTTAAAATGGAAACTAGACAACAAGCAAGCTAGGCAACTGCATCCAGTTTGGGCCAGGTTTAGAAACATTGTGCAACTGAAGCACTGGTGTCATCAGTAAAAAAATGACAACACAGATGGTCCTGCTGTCCGCAGGGGAAACACCATACAGACTGTACTAGGTTTAAATATAGCATAAGCAATCATATCGGAAAAGTCGGAAACAATTAATTACTCCAGTACGGTATTAAAAAAAGAAAAGTTTTAACTTCATATGTTGCAGCAAATTAAAATGTGTTTATGGAGCATTTTATGGAAGGTGAACTCCAAAAGAGGCAATTTCAGTAAGAAATTGGTCACAAAACCTGAAGTCACCAGTGTGTGTGTGTGTGTGTGTGTGTGTGTTTTGAGCTTTTATCTATCTATCTATCTATCTATCTATCTATCTATCTATCTATCTATCTATCTGTATATACATATATTTATGTATGTATATATAGATATAGATAGAGAGAGAGATAGATAGAGATAGAGATAGATAGATACATAGATAGATAGATATAGATATACTGTATATACATTGGGTGTTTATGAGATGCTTGTCTAAGGGCTTGTACACCTTCTGTCCTTTACAGTAGCAGACTGTAGGTTTGACCAGTTTTTCAGGGTGCTTGGTGGGTAATTTATGGTCTTGTATGTCCTTTGTGGGGCCATTCTTTCATTTGCCAGATTCCCTGTTGTTCTTGTGGCTAAAGATATTCCTTTCCCTTATAAGTAAGTAAGTCATAGACACAATTTTATTAATATAGAAAAGTATGTTGAAATATGCAAACCAGAGCAAAATAGTCTAAAAAGCATACATCAAACATGACTGCTCTGGACTGAGTTCATGTAATTTAGCTATGTCATAAAGATCACAGCTGACAGAATCCAAACTGTAGCTAAACAGACAAAAAAGCAACACATTTTTTGTTTTGTTTCGTATTGAATGTCTTAAAATTTCATCTTCCAGTGCTTTGCACTGTGTTACAAATGTGAGTAATAAATATTGTGTTAAGTCCATGTGAAGAGCAGAAAAGCTAGACAAACAGTCTGTGTAAAAGTGACTGAACCGTCCTGACATCTGATTGCCACTGTCAGCCACAAGGCCCTTAAATTTTTAACCAAACCTTTTGTACTCTAGAGCAGTAAAAAATTAATCACTACTCAACATGAGAAAATTACTCTGCCTTCTTTTTATTTTTTCCCTTTCACTTTGGCCGTGGCCATTAATAGCGCAGTCACTGTTGCCCGGACAGCGTGTAATTCCTTTTGACTTTCCTTTCCATTTGCCTGGAGGATAAAGTAGTTTAAAACATTTCTGCACACAGAAGCATGGCTAACAGGTAATCTATCTAATTATGGCAAGGGAGGGGTTCCCCTGTAAAATATTGAAGAGCTTCCATAACCTTTGTTTCACCCTTCCTGTACACAACCCTCTAAAACAGACATAGTCTTAATGGTAGGTTGGGCCTAAAGGTTGGAAGTGCAGACAATTCAAGCTAGCCAAGTGGAAGAATAACAGCTGTTATTGTTACCATGGTGTCATTTCAGAGACCGTGCAATATCACAATAATTGCATGAGATAATCGAACTGCATGATAAGAAAAGTAAAACCAATACAATGGCCCTGCGGTATAAAGTATTGCTTTTGTCATGTCGGGGAGATTTTGATTCAATTCTATAGCACTTTGTGAAGAGTGATGTTGGACTGCATCACACTCTGATGAGCTTCTGTCTGAGTTTCCTTCAGCAGGAAGAAACAAACAGTCAGACACTTGTGTTTTAACAAAACTGTTACATACAGAACGATAGTATTTTTGTTTTTATAATCTGTAAGAGAGAATGCTATGTACAGTTTTATTAATTTATTTAAAAATCTTATTAATATTGTTCTGTCTGTGCATGAAACTGTCTAACTGATGAAAATGGAGCTCTTAAAAAAACACACAATCTTCCTTTTTATTATTTTATTGTATTACATGTACATGTTGTAGGCAAATATTTAGCCTATTGGAGTGGTTAGCACTCTTGTCTCACAGCAAAAAGATCCGGGGTTTGAATCTGGATGGGGCCTTTCTCCCGTCTTATTAAATGCATGCGTGGTGTTCCTCTGGGTACTCTGACTTCCTCCCACAGTCCAAAGACATGCATGTGTTGGGTTAATTGGTGGTTCTAAATTGGCTGTAGGTGTGAATGTTAGTATGAGTGGTTGTCTGTCTCTAAGTGTTCACCCTGCAAAAGACAGCCTGTCAAGGGTGTTCCCAGCCTCTTGCTCTACAGCAGCTTGGATAGGCTCCAAGCCCCCAAGCAACCAATTGACAAGCGGTTAAGAAAAAGGATAGATGGATGGATGTCCATTATACATCCATCACTTGTTCACTGGAACATTGGAGAGTGCTGAGATAATGTCAATAAACACGTCATTGATGCAAGGTTGATCTGCAGCCTTATTGGTTACTTTACTGTAGTGGAGGCAGGAACAGAGTCACACCTTTTCTCTGAGCAGAGTCCATCATAGCATCATTGCCACAAGCTGAGAGAACCAGAAAAATGACAACTTGTATTTAAAGATTGTCCGGTTTATTGGAATAAAGAAAGGTTTTCTAATGCAATAGAATGTTATTGGGTGATAACAATTGCTCCATGTGTTAGTGAAACATGTTATGGTTTATTAAATAGTCCACCGAAATACAAATTCACTGTCTCGCTTCCTTTCTTATTCTTAGCACGTTACTATACTATGCCCTTTGACATGTCCACAATCAGGCATTAATGAACTCTGCACAGTTATGGCCTCCAAGAGGTCCATTAATTTCTGAAAATGGACATCTCATCAGGGACTATCTTTTACATTATACATATAAACCATCTTCACATGAGGTAGCTACTGATAATTTCATACTTTTAAAAATGTTGCCCTTGTTCAAGATACAATAGTGTGAAGCAAATTTGCAAAAGTAATGTTGTGATTTATTTATAAATGAACTACATACAAAAGTTCGCTAAATAATAAACGATGCCCAATTCTCCTGGATACACTATGAAAAACACTTGCTGTCTATAGCATAAATAACAATTTCAAGTGTTCAACCAAAAGCACTGAACTGAAATAAGCTGCATTCAAAGTCAAAACTGAAATTGTGCAAACAAGATTATGCTTCATGGTTAAAAAACTGAAAAAAAGCAAAAAACTTAACTTGAGTTCTTTGGAAACTGGAGAAAAAACAGTTTTCTATCCTTTGTAGTCTGCAGACTCATACATTTGTTATTATATAAATGTATTATATAATACATCTTTTTTATTATTTAAGCATTTTTTTTATTTTAAATCATTTAATTAGTTTATGAATCAAACTGGGTTATTTATAAATACTTATTTATAAACAGTGGTAAAAAAAAATCCAGAGAAAGTAGCACAATCGTGCTTCTGTCCTTTTAAACGCTGCGTTTCAGGTTCAGAGTCACGTTCTCTTCTTCCAGATCAACATTAAAACAATACAACCATGGCGCAGACAGCTCGTGCACTTCAAACACCTTCTGTGCCTTTTTGATGTGAAGCACTGCTCACAAGAGTCATCCCAAGGAACACTTCACCTCAGCTACTGTGACCCTATTATCCAGAAAATAAAAAATAAACGAGGAGCATTTGAGCTCATTAGTGAAGTATCACTTTATTTTATTTTTTTGGTAAAAATAGTATATAGATGTGAGTTATTTGAATTTCACTGATTTATATTGTATGTAATTTTAATTTGCAACATATTTTAAAATCAAAGTGAAAAACGTTGCCAAATTAAAGAAGTGAAGTTTTTAAAAGCCTGTCACCTTGAAATGTCAAATTTTCTCTTGTCTTTCCTTTTTTTTTGCTACATATTCAAGAGCAGTTTTTTACTACATCAAAGCATTTTGCAAAACTTGCCACCGTTATGTGGATTTCAGCTGTGAATGATCTTAGAACTGATTACCTGCCTAATGGGACTGACTTTGATTAAGAACATGAATTATTTACATTGTTATCCTTCACAGAATCCATGGGATTATTTAGGTGGAACTGATGTGACTCGCATAACAATCTAAATGGTTTCTGAAGTGATACGCTTTTTAAACCTGATTTTACGTGAAATACAACTACACCCAGAGAAACACTCGATATTTACCAGCATTAATAGCGACAATAATTCCCAGAAGAAAATCATTTGGTAGAATAATATTTCCTTTCAGATGGCGGTAACAGTAATTTACCTAAACAAAAACATGGTAGAAAGCAGTAGCTGTCAGTCCTGTAACATCACATGTTCCATTGTAAAATCACTAAAAATAAACTAACATTTGTGTTATTGTGATTTTTTGATATTATCCTGCAATGGAAATGACTTGTTTGCTTGTTACTATATTCAGGCTTCTTGTCAGATGTAATAACTTTCACAATAAAGACATAAAAATCAGTTTTATTGTTCTGTTTTGTTTAACCCTTTCATGCGTAGCGGTCAGTGCAGTGAACAGCTATTCAAAGGCTGTTTTCTTGTATTTGTGTCAGTGTTGATGGTATATTTGCACATAAACCACTACATTGGACACTGATGTTCAAAAACCTTTTTTTCATGCCTAAAGATGAATAAAAATCGTGACTGAAGTTGTCATAATTCATGCATGAAAGGGTTAAGCTCAGCACTAACACTAGAGCAGCATCATAAACTAGTCTTAAAATATCATACAGTTCTTTCCACACTTTTATGGGAGAGTACGGCCAGGTTTTGTGAGTGTTGCTGGGGTTCAAAGAGATCAGGTGTAAGTATTTGACCACACACGAGGGGGGTGGGGGGATCTTTCTTGCGAAGATAAATGAAGGAACCTGGTATCAGCAGGTCATGTGTAATAAGCATTTATGATTAATGTCTTTAAAGAAGAATCACCTAAGGGACTCTTTAAGCTGATTAGGATACCAAGCTGTGATATGATGGATGCTCACTTTTGAGTAAAAATACACACTCTGAGTCCTTTGGCATATGGGAGACCTCCTTGCTTGCCTAATTGCCTCAGCCTGCAAAGATGATTCATTTGATCTTTCCGATTGGTTTTTGTAAGTGGAACAAATGGAGATCCACAAATTTGAAATAAAATTTCAAGCTTTATTGTTAATGATGTTCGACCACTATTGGTTACTATGAAAACAAGTCTTTATCCTGGTACTGTACTGTACTGCATTTACAGTATAATGCTCTTAACTGATTTATATTTTAATGTGGGATATTTTTTACTCTGTGGTATGTATTGGAATTAAATCAAATAAATGTATCACTCTGACTGTACAGTGTGTGTGTGCTTATTTGTGTTTTTGTTTGTATGTGTGAAGTATATGCATAAATCCCACAGGCCTGGAGACCAGTCACTGGTACCCTGACAAGCACTGTTTGCAAGTGAAAAATGTGAATGTCTCAGACACCTTTTGAAGTGTGTTGGTGTTTGCAGGTGGAAGGCACAACTTTTACTTTGAAGGCAAAGGGTTTGCATGATGCTTTTTTCTGAAGCTTCACTATCCATTGGTGAGTACTTGATGGGTGTTTGCAGACATGTCAGTGTCATGCCATACAAACTATCTCCTGCTGACCAAAGCAATTACAGAAATGTTTGTCCTTGCAAGCGATTTCACCAAACCACTTCCAGCAATGACTTATCAACCAGTTGGCTTTTCTGAGGCCTTTGACTTTGGCCTAACATAAACAAATAAGTCATCCACAGAGCTGGGCCATGCTTATAGCACCTTTTATAATAAGCATATCTAAATTCTCCAGTGCAATATTTGATGATTAAATATGACAGGACAATCAAGTAAAGTGTTACAGTGAAGTCATTTTTTTTGTACCAGCAAAAACAGGAGTTAGTGAAATGTGTGACATGTTTCAGTGCCTCGAAAAAATGATGCACAAAATCCTGATGAGTAAACCCAAGTTAAAATTGTCCTCTAACATCTTTACTAAGACAAAAAAAGAAAGAAAAATTATACCGGAGCCCAAAAATCTGCCAAGTTGCCAAGAATCACAGATGATGAGGAGCTTAACAACAAAGATCAGAAAATAACTCCCCAGGAAAATGATTCTGACCACTTCCAAGAGACAGAAAGGAGAGTGTGAGTAGATGACTGAGAAGGGCTAAAAAACAAATATAGCATTTATATTAAGCTCTAGTATTAATATTTTCTATGCATAAGGGAAAGGCTTTTTAAGACAATGATTATCTTCTCCTGAAACTAATTGTGTCTGTAGCTTTCCCAACAAGATTAGCAGAAAACACTTTGCATCTTCACAAATATAGGTGTTTTAAATCGAGAGATGTCTCATAATCAGGTTAGTCTTGTTTTGTGACAAGAAAAATTAATAACCTCTGGTGTGAATTTGCATCACAGGGAAGAACAACAATGTTGCAAAATGTCCATATTAAATATTCGGATTACAGATTTTCTTTGTTTTTAAATCTCTGCTTTTACAAATATACCCGTTAATAGCCACTAAGCAAAAGATTGGTGGGGAAAGCCACAGGAAATCGTATATTTAACCAAAAACAAATTATTCTTCTACCTCAGAGAAAGAAAAAACAAAACCACTCAAAAGATTTATAATATGGACCCAAGAAACCAACATAGAAGCTTCACCATCCAGATCTTTAAAACACACACACACACACACACACACACACACACACACACACACACACACATACAATCACACACACACACACACACACTCTCACACACACACACACACACACACACACACACACATACAATCACACACACACACACACACACACACACACACATACAATCACACACACACACACACACACACACACATACAATCACACACACACACACACACACTCACACATACAATCACACACACACACACACACACTCACACATACAATCACACACACACACACATACAATCACACACACACACACACACACTCACACACACACACACACACACACACACACACACAGTGTTTCTCAGAGCCAGTGATCTTAAACATGAACATTATGCAGAGTTCATACATACAAACTTTTGTCACTGCCTCTGATGTGAACACAAATGTAGCAAATTTATACCTTTGATCCATATTACTGTAATATTGCTTTCACACACACTCTCTCTCCTCGCTCTTCCATTTCAAATACGTAAAAGAAAAAAAAAACAGGATGTATTGTTTGTTCATCTATTCCCATTTCTCAAAATGCCCGGCCTCCTGTTGGTTGTGAGGACTGGGGTTCTTTGACCACCGCCATGACTGCAATTCCTCCCACACAGGGGAGAATGGCATGACATTTACCAGAGCTGCAAGGCGGTAATACATTTTTTTTTTAAATGGCAGGGCTGGAATATGCAGGGCTGAAAGGACCCACGCTGGGCCCCACTTGGACTTCTTCACACTAGCTGGCTAAGCTCATTCAGATGGGGCAGTAATTACAGGCACGGAGGCAAAGCTGAACTAATTCAGACAGGAGGACTAAATGTTGCTAAGTTTACTATTGGAACACCTATTCTGTTCAACTGCAATCAATAAAGATGTGATTTTTGTAACAGTTGCATTGATTTACATCACTGTCCAGAACGATCAATCTCTTTGTGACTTTATCGAATTATTTCCCAAACATTTCCACATCACACATGGTGGGTTTAAAGATGGAGGTGAGAAAATTCTGCTTCAGTTTTCAAGTTTTTTTTTTTTTATTTAACTGTGAACATGCCAACTATACAAAAGCCCATAACAGTGGGAAATACTGAGTTGCAATCAGGCCTGCCATTATTTGGGGTCTTACACGCACAGTGAAGTATATTTATTTCCATCGACAGACATTTATCCATGAAAATATTGTTGGTGGAACACCACTGGGAGCAGTAACCTCCAGCTCAGAGGCCATATTTTCTGATTTTAATTGGATGTCTTCACAGCGGCGTCGAGAGAAGTCTCCGCTGCAATACAAAGGGAAAAACTGAGAACACCACTGTCCTTTCATTATTCCTGTAAACACGACAATTGCTCTACAGCGACATGAGAACTTTTGTAAACTCTGACTACTACCCAAACTGCAATTTGAAGGTAAGTAATGAAGGAATCGGTTTTCCTACTTTGTCTGCTCTCCGAGAAGTCTGCTTGTCTGTCAGTTCACTTTGTTGCTTAAGCAATTTCAAATATCTGAGACAGCAACCAAAAACATCATCTCAGCAGGGTGGCACTGAAGCAGTCATAATCAAAATCACATCACAGCATCGTTGATATGAAAGTTGACCCCCCTGTGAACATGGAAATCAATCTCTTTGACTGGCACTGAGATTTTTTTTTTCATTACACCAGAACAAAAACAGTGCATTATTTTTCTTTCAATCTCATTTTTTCTTCTTTTTTCATTAAATGTACTTTCTGAATTGTTTAAATGTATTTGTTTCACTAAAACCAGCAGTTTTCTGTTCTGTTCTACTTCATCCTTATACATTATATAAGTAGCAGACGCCAGTGAGATGGAGGGCAGCTATGTGAAGATATAAACTGGAAGGCGAGGTGGCGATGGCAAGCAATCAATTGAAAAAGGAATATTTCGATTGGTTACATTCATCTTCTTTCAGCAGGTCCGTTTAGGGATGGGCATAGCAGATCATCCGTCTCCATCTCACCTATCCCTACCATCCTCTTCTGTAACACCAAACTGATCCATGAATCTTTTCTGTGGTCTTCCTCTTTTCATCCCTCCTGCCAGCTCCATATTCAACATCCTCACTATTCCTCCTCTGCACAGCTCCAAACTACATTCCACGTTGCTCAACCTGAGCTGTCCCTCTGATGTACTCATTTCAAAATCTAACCTTATCCATCCCGGTCACTCCCACTGAAAATCTTAGCATCTTCAGCTTTGCCACCTCCAGCTCAGCCTCCTTTCTTTTTGTTTGTACCACCATGTTCCGACTATACATCACAGCAGGCCTCACCACCATCTGGTAAGCCTTTCTTTTCATTCTTGCAGGTTTGTTACATCAGCATTATAAAATATATTCTTAATCTTTTAGCCTAAGACATACATGTAGATTTATTGCATTCTCCAGCTAGCCTGAACTTTTCTTTTCTCCATTGTGCAGTGATGGAGTAAGTATGTGAAATACCTGTTGTTAAAGAACATTAATATATAAAATTGATTATTGATTTGCTACAAGCAACATTTAAGATAATATTGTTTTTCACACTTTTAAAGTTTTGTGAAACACTGGTTAAACCCACAAAGCCATAAAACTGAGCTTTTTTTAAACACCCATCTTTTGAAATAACATCTTAAACTTCTGTTCTCCACAATAAATTAGACCCAAGTCTAATGCTGACACTGGCCCTCTGCTGTCAAATACAGTCCTATCAAGTTCATTTGGCGAAGGTGTTGTCCATGCTAAGTTATGTACTTAATGGATATGCTATAGAGTTTCAGGTTCCTGCTGTTGCGGAAGTTGGAGGCCTTTAAAAGCCACCGTGAGCTAGTTATTTAGCACTGATCTCCCTCCTGGCTGTAATGAATCTTACCATGGGGTTTCTCTGAAAAGGAATTCAAATTGTGACAGTTTTAGTAAAAATAAGGATAAAAAAACTCTTGGAATGGATTTGCATCAGTGTGAATTAAAAACACAGAGCGAATAGAAATGAAATAAAACCAAATAATCTGCAAGTATTGAATAATACTGAGGAATAGTGAATGGTGCTCAAAAGCAAATAGTCATCAACAAAGGGACTTTTCTGGCTCTTATTGTCATGACTAAATATATTTACTGAGCTTAGTTGTCATGGAACAGGCAATCACTTTGATACTACATCAGATCAGTAATTAATAATCTGTAGTAATAGTTGTGTTACTTATGAGCCGAATGTGAAAGGCAAATACACTCTGTGATACTACAAGTATCATAAGGAAATCCACCCTTCAAATCATCTCTAACTTTGTCCAACTTGGCTGAAAAGAAAAAAAAAACACCTTGTATTTTAATTAAAGCTATGTATCATAAAACACTCCATATGGCTATAACCACTATTAAGAGGAAGTGTATACGAGTCCATTTGGATGTTGCATGATATAGTGACACACAGACTCAATTATACTGAGCTGTAAAATTTTTATTCTGCCAGAAAAATCTTTCGGCACGAAGACTGGAACTGCAGCCTAAGATAATCCATAAAAAAACACATGAAATGTTAATAGATTTTAATGATTGATGTAAAGATAATTGGAATGTCAGAAATGAAGAAGTGTAGGGGAACAGAGGTGTTTTGGAGCATAATAGTTGAGCTGGTGGCAGAGGTTCAATCAAGTTTGCCGTTGCAAACTTGATGCAAAAATGACTCTTCTTGAAATTCTGTAATGATGAAAACGTGAAAAATCAAACAGCAGTTGAATTATTTTCTCTCTTATTCTTGACCCTGAAGCAATTACATAAAAATGAATAATATCGTCCATAATGTAGTTGCAGATAATACTATAGCTCAGTAGCATATGTCGTAAACGCTGTAAGAAATAATGTTATTGTTAGGAATTTGCAGTCAGGTTGAAAAAAAATCTGAATTCAAAGAGAAATTATTTTATTTATAATAATAAAATAGTTTAAAAATAATTTATGGGAGAGTAAAAATCTTCTACCTTCTTAACCCCACAGAGGCAGGACTATTATCACAATTTGTAGAAAATACTATTTCTGTGCAGAAAAATGTGTAATAATGAAATAATAAGTCTAAAAAGTTTAATTTATTCAGTCGAACACAGATGCTGTAAAAAAGAACCACCTGATCCTACGATGACCATTTAGAGATTAAAAAAACTATACTGGTAAATCAGAAAACCATCCTTCAAAAAAAGCAAAAAAACATAGATGTTTGAGTTAACACGTGATAACCGCAGGCCATATCATGTGATCACATTATTTTCATACTAGGAAACGACTCTCATCGGGATAGAAATGTTACATCGTGGGAAAAAAGTGATATATTTTTTATTGATTTGCACAGACCCTCTGCTCCAAGGGGACAAACAAACCATGCTAGCAAGCTGACCAAAATGCACGACACAGCCAGACCCACTGAAAGTGTAACAGGTTCATTTTGGTTTGAGTTTTTAGCTTCATTACACATGTATCTTAACAAGCATGCATAAACTGACGCCCACTCGATAGCCAGGGGTGAAAGGAAAAACATGAACTCTTCTGCATTTAAATTAGTTTCACTCTCTAGCCATTTGAATGTAATAAAAAGTTCAAGTATAACTAAATTGATAACAATCCTGTGGGATGATAAAAGAGCCGTGTGTGGCCAGTACATGTTTGGAAACTGGACAATCGGGGCTATAAATACACGTTTTAATTTTGTTTTGTTTTTTTATTGATTCAAAGAGAATTTTATTTTCTATACAGTCTTATGGCCAATAAATGTTCAAATTCAAAATAATATATAAGAATGCAGAAAGTATTTATACTGTGTAAGCTGCATAGCTAGCTACCATTCATTGAAAACATATCGACCATATTGTCCAAATTGTTTTAGTCATTGTTATACAGCTGACATTAGTAATTAACTTAAATGTGTTTGAGAGACTAGATGTTCATTGGCTTATTCTATGAATCTATAATGAGCATTGTCACTCATGCTACCTTTATTATCTGGGCAGGACTCCACAGTGGGTGCTGCTGGTGAGTATGCAGTTTATTTTTTGTAGTGGTTATGTTATATATTATATAGCGTATATATTAAATCGTGATTTTTTTTCAGTCTCACTTTTGTCACAGAACATCAAAGCCCTGGAAATGAACACATTAAGTGAACATTATTGTTACTTTTTTTAATTTAGAGACAAGTACACACAAGTTCACCTGACTGCTATAGCCACATTTCTCTCAGAAGGCACAGTATAATTATTTTATGCCGTTAATAACAAGTAGGATTGTTCTGCTCTCTTCCTGCCTCTGGTCAGCTGTGTCAGGGTGCAAAAGATAACCAGGTCGACTATTTCCATTTACTTTCCAAATTAAAAACAAAATCGTTTTTAACAGCAACGCTGACAAAATATAAACTGAATTGAATTCCTAATTAATTTCCAAATCCAGAATGAGAACTTAATCATTTGATCCACAACTAAGAAAACGCACATCTCAACCTTTAAACATTCCCATTCTGGGTTTTTTAAATAAAAAATAAGTGATTTCTTTGTTTTCCTTTTTGGTGGACGCCGTCACAGACACTATAAATCTTCGTCTTGTGAAAACTACAATTAGAATCTAATTAAATATGTAGCATTGTTTGGTTATTTCAGGAACTGGAGTACAAGTCTTGCACTTGCACTCTCGCTTTCACAAATGACCTATGTTGTCTGGAGGAGGACAGTCTCCATTCACAAGGTGAATAGAGAGGCCATCCTAAAGAAGTTCCCCTAAAAACTAGGAGGATGACCCAAAACAAAACAGGAATCCACAAAAATCTGCGTCAGTACACCTAAAAACAAATTAGTGTCAGTCACAGAGAAAAACTCCTCCTTAAACATTTTGATATTCTTGCCATGTTACTCGTCTTGTACTGTACAATAGCACTGCAGAGCACAGTGGCAGGCTGCACAGGGGTGTCCTACTTTAATAAATGAGCTCCAACTCTTGCTCCTGAGCATCAGAACTGCAAATTTCCTTATGTAACTGCTGCGTTTTGTGACAAAGTAAATTTGAGGCAGGTTCAAAGTCGCACAAAGTTTGCATTTACGAGGTATAAATGACCACGCTTTAATACTGGGCGACACCGGTGCTGGTGATTTGACTACATCTACCTGTAAGTGGACTTTTTGTGTGAACCTTTGATGTGTAAAGAGCAGCAAACAGATGGTTGATGTGATGTTGCAGATGATGTGCTGCCTCCAAGCCTCTTGGAAACAGCGTGAAGACCTAAAGTGAAATTCTAAGCATTCAAAACCGTAACTTTCTGCACTGCCTTTGCAAAAGCTTTGATAGTATGATCAGTGCTGGTTGTTGAGCAGTATTTTCACAACACCAATACTATTAGAGTCATTAGGGGCCCTGCTGCGGTACAATCTTTAGTTTATCCTGAGGGTGACCATTTGGGAATTGCAGGAACACAACTAAGCTGTAAAATTACATTCCATATATTTGCTTAGATCTCGTCTTGATACAAAGTTGAATTGCTTCGCGAAAGTGTTTTCCACCGACAATAACAATTAGTTTTTACAGTTGAGCTGCTCAGAGATTTGTTGTTATGTTTCCATGACTGTTTAAAAGACTTCACTTGATGTTATGGCTCCATTCTAGAGACATTTTGTTGAGGGACTTTATGGCCCGCTGAGCAAACAATCATTTAAATTCAATTAAGACTACGAAATGGCACAGCTGAAAACAGTCCTTTAAAAGGTTTGTTTTCGTGTAGTCTTGACCTATGTTCAGTGACTATATCCAGCACAGTATATACAGTATATTGCACATGACAGGGGATAAACTCTTCAGTGCGTGTGCAGTGAATAAAATGGAATCATTAGCACAAAGCTCAGCATAATGAGAAATAAACAATAATGGGATGAACCCACTGTGTCTCTGCCCATCAGAGAATTTCATAATTAGCAATTAGCGGCCATTGTATTATAGTAGGTGCAACTCAAAGCTGGCTTAAGTGTCTACACTCACTTTGCTATCCTGAGGCATTGGAAATAAAATATCCCACTGGATTCAAACTTGATTAATGTCTTTCACGAGAAGGACTGCGATGGCAGATTAGCTATGATTATGAGTGGCTCATTTATTTTCAACATGTCATTATCTTTTACAACACTGACGAAGCAAATGGCCAGAGTGTGTTTACGAGTTTCACGATCATTAATAGTGCGCCCTTAAAAAAAGCAGATGAAATGAATCAGAGGAAGTCCAATAAACCTAAAGCTTGATGTCTTTCCAATCAGAAATATTCAGAGTAAAGAAAGTTTGAAAAAATCACGATATATTTCACAGAAGATGCATTGTTTTTGTAAACCTATACAGTCTTCCCCCTGAACACGCCGCTCTTTGTGTGCAGTTTCTTCCACTCTCATCGTGCTCCTGATCCGACAACATTATTAAACATCTCCTATCTTGTACTCCTTAATTCTTATGTTTTCACATTGTCTTCAAAAACTTAATTAAGAAAACAAAAATGTTTAACAGCGTTTTTTCCTGTATTACTAGGTGTCTCGTCTAGTGTCTCGTCAGTAAATGTTGATGAGCCTGTTGAGTAAATGTGAATAATTGATAACTGTTTTCCAGTGGCCTGATTGTCACAAAAAACCAAGACAAATAGAGCGAAATAGAATCATAAAATATTCACCAAAGTGTTGGCTTGAAAATGATTAATTCCACAGTCATTTTTACAAGGATGCAGGTGTCCTCGCCCAGACAGGGAGACTTGACCAGGGACAGCAAATACTAAAACCACTTAAGAAGCATGTGATGTTCTAGCTTTGCCCTCTTAAAACTTTTCTACAGCCGAAGAATGTCGACCAGATACCATCAAGGTGCATTCGTGCCTCTTAAAGTGCAACAGGTAATAGCAGTCAAGAAGCCTTCAGGTTAAGGTTCAAAGAGAGTTATCTCCAGCAAACGTGAACCCTCACTCTCGCTCTGACATTTCGTCTAGTCTCTGCTGCAACACATCTTTACGCTGATTGTACTTTGGTGTAGTCACAAACACTCCAGCAGCTCTTCTAGTGAACATCTTCACACCCACAATTGTTGCATCACAAACAATGAGCGTTCAGTTCCAATGCAAGCTCCAAACTGAACGTGACACATCGGAGCATCTTCTTTCAAATATGCTAAACTGCATTATTATTATTATCACTAAAAGATGTTCAATAATGTTACAGTTCTAAATAAATAAATCAAGAACATTTTTCCATTCAGTGGATTTGGGCAGATCTGTTACCCCACCCCCATCCCCGCCCCTCCTCCCATTTGTGATAGAGATGGTTTGGAAATAAAAGATGAATTAAAGCTTACTCTTTATATCACGATGACATGGTGCCATCTACTGTTAATAAAGAGATGATATTGCTCGAGGTTCATATGCCTTTGAAAAATATCAGGAAAGTGGAACCGTGATTCCAAATTATATATTAACCCAGTTTTCCTTCCTAGAGCCCTTTTTATTTGATTTGTGTGTGCGTGTGTCGGTGTGTGCGTGTGTCGGTGTGTGCGTTGTTGATGTATGGGATTTTTTCTTCTCAAACTGTGGACTAACACTAAATCTCTGCGTCTGTAAACAGATGTAAAAACAACACAAAGCCATTTTCAGTACAACATGTTTTTACAAATAGAAATATAGTTTCACGTTGTAATTGTGTGATCATAAACTTGACTGATCTCTTTCTGTGTTACAATTCTGTGAGAACGGTGGACAGCATTTCCGGCAAAGCTCGGTGTCGCCACAGTCACAACCCACCACAGGGCTTCTATATGAGCACAATTTGTACAGACGATCTTTCTGTACAATTTTAACATTGTACCTCCTTCAACTAGCGTGCGCTGCCGCCACAGACAAGTTGGATTGTGGGAGTAAGGTATTCATTAGCATATCAGTGACACAGATTAACATATATTAACATACATTATGGCTGAATTAATCATGGCATGTAGTAGAACTTGGAGCGGCATCTGAAAACAGTGTGCTCTGAAGTCGATTCAAGGAAGAAAGCTCGCTGTTCTTGCATAGTAATCTCAGGCAGCTCAAATAAGCCCATAGAACATGTGATACCCTGTGATATCTTGGCTCTTTCATAAAGCTTGTTCATTGATTTTTTTCATATCCAGTCTCTTGTTTTGGCTGATCTACTCGTTAATGAGGGATTTTGGTTGTAATATAGTTTTATATTTTTAAAATGCATTCATATAGATATATTTTGGCTTTTAAGGTAAAATTGCTTTGTGGTCACAAATGACAGTATAAAGCTTTTGAACAATGAGATTTTTCACATATTATTAGAATTATAAATTGGGATATTCCAAAGAATCCTAATATTTGATACTGGAACTCTAAACGGGCTGACTGTTGCATTTTTGTGCTTTAAGATACTAAGTCTTTGCTTTCAATATGGAGCCAGTTAAAACACCAACAAAAAGTTGAAGCCCCAATAAAAAAAACCAAAAAATGGGATTATGGGTCAAAAATTGCAGAACTAAAAGATTTTAAATGAAATTCCTCATGAACATAAAAGGTAAAAAAAACCTTAAATGTCATATCCTGTCCCTCGAGGGCAGAAAAGTTATAAACACTTTAATCAAGACATGCTTGATAAGAATAACACATCAATCTTCCACAAGTCTTCCTGCAGCCACAAATCCAAACTCCTTGTAGCTAAGGAGGAGCAAATCCACAAAATGAATTGATAAATAAAGCGAGCCTTAAAAGTGGGGTGGGGTGGGGTGGAGGGGATTAAACTAACACATCAAATGTCACCGATTCATTTATCAGCATTTTGGTCATGGCTACTTTTGTGGTGCGCTATCTCAGTGAAACACACAGCTGGGGTCCTATCTAGGTATGAACACAGATTCTGCCTTGGGCCCAGGTAGCACATTTAGTTTCTGTGCTCGTGGAGATGAACACTAAGCAGATAATGCCATTCCTTCCAATACTTATCATTAACTTTTGACTGCCAGGCATATTGTTATAGGCCTGATTGAAGCGAGGCCATATCATCCGCAGTATGACTCCGGTCCGGACCGCCTGTTCCACTCAGTTAGGAGTAATGCGAATAGTTTCCTTTTAAACACTACTTAAACAGCTCTCAGAGTGCTCTTAAAATCGTAATGTAATGAAAGCGTCATGCACGAATCTGGAATGCAAGCGCCCGAGTGGCCAGTATCACTTGAAAAGGGCTATTTAAAAGGCAAGCCGGAGCACATGATGGACAGCTCCTTCTCTGTGTTGCCAGGTGAAAAGGGGCTGACAACTGGAATTATATGGTTATTACACCAGTCCAGTCTGCTTCTATGGACCTGCTGACACCACCACAATAAACACGACCCATCACCCACCAAGCTTTTTGCCGGGCAAAAGAGTTGATATAATGAAAAGCAACTCTTTTTTTATATATATTTTACTGTGAATATCTACTGCAGGTAAAGCATGAACTTGGGCCTTTTCTTTCCCTGACATCCCCCAGCAGCAATTCAGCCTAACAAGGCACAGCAGCACAGTAGGAGCGGCACAGTGTTTTAGCTTAAGTAATGTCAAGTTAAATTCTGTAAAAAATCAGCCAAAAGAGATGTGTCTATTTTCATTCCTCCGTTTGCAATCAAGACATAGTGATACGCGTGCTTATTGCCAGCATGATTTACAGTCGTTTGCACTGATATGACACTGTTGGGGAAACTGAACGATTCAGACAAATAAACTTACATACAGGCAAAACAAACAGACAACCTCTAATGGTGCCTTTACCTAATTATTCCTTATTCTAAATTCCAAATGAACTCCATTTGATAGATGTTTATGGCTGCTGCAGATAGTTTATTTGGATTTTTTGTGTGCTTGAATGCTCGTCAATGAAATTCAACGTGAGAAAAGGAAAAACTTCTAAGTAAACCACTGAAGATATTGGCATGAGAGGACAATGTCCCTCTAATCCTTCTAGTACTTCCTGAATAATTCATGAACTGTCCAAGTGTAACTGCAGTTTTAGAAATCATTACTTTATAGTAATTGATGACCTAAAGGGCCTTGTCTCACACTATTAGCCAGGTGAATTAAAACACCCTTGCTACCTTACGTACTCCAGCATTTAGGACCACATTTTTTTTCCTCATTACCTTTGTGTCCCACAAAGAAAAAAATTGTGTGCGTAAAGGCAGATATGCGTGTAACCACATCCAATTTCACTCCTACATTAACACAATACAGTGCGCTAAGTTGACAATTACTTTGTTGGAAATGTAGTTTCTTTCTTTTCTTTTTTCCTTTTTTGATGCGAAAGTTAGCGTTCGTTTACAAAGCGGGAGTTGCAGCTACAGTAACTGCATGAGTGGACCCAAGATACTTTCTCCCCTGCCAATGCAAATACAGACATTTTGGCACAGAACTCCTTGCATTATTCAGGTGTATCTATAAGTAGATAGAAGAGATGATTAAATGCATAAAGAAGTGCATGGAAGTGCACTGCTGTTTCAAATGTGGAAACCTCGAAACATACTGAGGGTGGGGGTGGGGGGATTTCCTGTTTCTTCCTTCCTTCTTAAGGACTCGTCATTCAGTAAGCTGCGCATGCTCCTCCTCAGATAGGTTTATTACTCGAGGCAACACATGGGATTAATAATGCATATTTTTTGACATGATAAAACAATAAGGTGCAGAACCAGAGAGCCGTCTATAAATTTAAGATGTACTTTTTACATTGATTCTCCCATACTAGACTAAATCACTACAATGGGGACATCTGGAGGAATGGTAATTAGACATTATGTGAACTGTTGTACATGTTTTATCGTGGTGATCTCAGAAAGTGTAGGTTTTACTTTCACTGCTGATATTCTGAATGGATTGCTTGCTTTTCTCAGATAATGCACGCACCTCAACACTCAGCAGATCGTTTCTTAAGATATTGTAAAGTATGCTTTTTGGTGTAGCTCGGTGTTTTGAGTAACTCCTCTTCCTTAGGGGAAGGATTTATACACAGCACAATGCCAGAACCAGGCAAAGGACTGACAGCCTAAGAAATGGGAATGTCAGATAACTGACTGAGGTTTTTATGCCAGTTTTCTGGTTGCATTGAGTTCTGTTGTTTTGGCCAGGGAATACTAAGGCCGTAGAGAGATTCAATACAGACATTTTGTTGATCATAGATGGTCGGGTTGACATTTTGACATTACTTGTACAAGTTTTGTCTTTTTCTATCACTGTCTTGTCAGTTGAAATGAGAAATATACTGGAATATGAGGTGATCCGTTAACGGTTGGGTAACCACGAGTGAAGGTCTTTCAATTAGTCGTCAGACTACAGAGTGTCATTAAATAGTCAATGTACTAAAAACTGCAAGATCTATATGATTGATTTCTGCATGCTATGCAATTAGAACTGGCAGTAAGTGTGTTTTAGGGTAAACTGTTTCTGATAAGTAGGTGACGTTAAAGATATGAGATAAAGTCAGATTTTTGAGAATTCTTTTGACATTAAATCAAACTAAAGATAAACACAAATACCTAAAATGACTGGTGTCAGAATAATGTTCCCACATTACTCTGTGCTCTCCGGAAATATTTCCTGGAGAATGAGACTAAGCATTCCCACATAATTTGACTTCATGTCTGCAATTTATGAAGCAAAGGATGGGAGGAAGGCGCACTGACTGAAATTACATGCCATGCTACAAAAATGGGGCCATGCAGCAGCATAGGTTGCCAATGAAATCACTGTATTCACCTTACATCATTTGACAGCAACAAAATGGCGACAAAGTATCTCTTTAGCTCCTAGAGGTCACAGAGGATGGATGCACCACTAATCTCTGACACTCGCGCTGGGACGGTGGGGAAAATCGACACAAACTGGGGCTTTAGATAACTTCGCTATCCACCAGTGACCTCAAATGCGAAGGCATCTCTGAGCCCGCTGTGCTCTGTCAACCAAATCCTTCTTACTGCTTGGTGACTTCAGACAGGGAGACGTTGCCTGCCCCACAAGGATAAATCCCAAACAAGAACGGGCTATATATTAATCTGATATTGTCTTTTTATTGTTTGGGGAATAATGCTGTGGAAAGCGATGACTGATCGGAGGGCTTGAGAGACTTTTTTATTGTCAAATCGGTCTTGTATTTAGAGATGTGTGAATGTTTCTCCAGGGGGTTTGATCACACAAATCCAAAGAACAAAAGTATCATCTTGTTCAAGTCTTTCCGACTTTAAGAATAAGACCTAAAAACGCGCTAAACCTGTTCGCTGTTTGCATACGTTGTAAACGCAGTTGATAGAAGCCACTGATGAGCTTGCCTTAAACTTCCTCACTTTCTTTTTGGAGCAACATATGACAGTGCTTGAACAGCTTTGTGGTAAACATGCAGATTTGTCACCAGCTCATTGAGTATAGTTCATGTCAAATTGAGCCCACAAATGCCTCCAGTAAAGACTAAAGAGGCAGAGGGATAAATAGTGCCCTGAATGTATCTGCCACTGCACCCCAAGAGGGAATATTATCAGGAAGGTTTGTGGTTTCATTGATTTCAAGACTGCAATCATCCCCATCTCATGTAGTGGGCTGAGAGAGGATAAGTGAGGCTGCCGTCGGTGGAACAGCTCCGTTTGACAGTAGGACAAGTTTGAGGTAACGTCAGCGATAACGGTCCACTAAGGAAGTTTCAAGGGTTATTTCCTGTAACCAAAGAGTGCCAAAACAATCGTGCTTTTGTTGTAACAACTGATCACATGAAATAAAATCTGTCCCCTCTTTAGTTTATTGAATTTCCTTTATCGTGTATTTTTATGAATTGATGCTTTTATTCAGGTTTCAAAAATCCAAGTTTTTGATAATTAGAAAACAGAGTGGATTCAGAGGACGGCCCCGGTGCAATACTCTGCAATAACACAAATGCAAAACAATCAAAGCATTTCTAATGGCCCTGACTAGATGTTATCTCGCCCAACTTTGTAATGGTGCTTTCAGAAATAAAGTTCAAACCATTAAGCAATTTGCAGCGAGGGGCAGAGCACACAGAAATAAATTGAATTCACACTTGCTGTGCTTTAAAGTTCTCCTGACAGATGGAGAAGAATTATGCTTGCACCGTTTTACTGAAAGAATAGGTTCAGCGAAAACGAAAGCTCTGCCATATTTGGTTTTCATAAAGGCTTAGTGAATGATGATGTTAACTTCAACGCCCTTTCCTCCCTTTAACCTGCCACGACAGCACGGAGATTTCAACTAGATATGTGAAAACTAAAATAAAAGAAGGGGTAAAAATCCATTGTCCTTCTTCATCTTTCATTCATCATGCGTGTATTTAGGTTTCAGGTCAAATCTAATATTGAAAGTAAGCCACAGAAGCCCTCAATTTCTTGTTGCCTTGATATCTTTATGATTATAGCGAGTTTATAAATAGGCTGCATGTCATCCACCGTGAAAATAAACATGATGAATTAATCAGTTGTGCTTTAATGGATATGTATGGAATTGATTCAGACGCTTGCTATGTCTGTGAGCTACGCTGGGCCAGAATTCAATCTGAAACCCTCTGCTGGTAGGATCTTTAGACGTCTCCTCTGGCATTGTTCACACAACCATTCTTACCGTTTCTCACTGGCACAAAGAGAAAAGGCTCGAGAGCTTTGTTTTATGCAGAAGCTACATTTTTAAATCCAAGTGGAAAAAAAAGAAAGTTACAAAATGTTGGACAGGTGAGCAGTGGAAGGTTTAGTTTACTGATCGAAAATTTTAAAGATATATATTTCCTTTGTAACTCCAACTAAGGTGCCCTACAACATTATTTTTTTCATCATTTAAACCTCATCCTCAGATGCCAAACTAAATGGTGATAAATAACGAATTCGAATGAAAATACAATGTAACACAATGTTTCATGTAACACAAAAATAGGATTGTTTTAATCAGAACACAGACATTTGTTTAAGTATTTAAATGTAATCGTCCTAATAATACTGTCAAAAAAAAGGAGAACAAACTACAGTTTTCCTCTGGAAATTGGATTTCCCAAATTTATTCTTTTAAATGTTTATTGTCTTTACTGTCCTCATGGAAAAACATAAAAACAGGAGAATACATGCTAGGTTTTCCAAAATGGCCTTTCCTTAACCAAAATCACATGCATGTGCAAATCCACTTTTAACCATTATAACACACACAAGCTTTCTGCATCCCAGACAAAAGACCCTGAAAGCAACTCTTCACAACTAATGAACTTGCGTAACTAACAGTACTGCAGTGACAATATCGCCAGTCAACACAAACAATCAATCGGCTCTGCTGCAATAACACCGAAAGGAAGTGCCTCCGATTTATCTTTATTAAATCAACAGGGATTTGATAGCCTTACCTGCAGTGGTGCGCTTTGCCAAGTGTTGGAGCTGTAAGTGTCTAGAGCATTGGGACAGGGGGAGATCTCTGATTCACTTGTTGTTTGTCGGGTATGGGGTAGTTTGCTGTGTGGCTGGAAGCGACACTCCTAAGGGCCCATTGTGAATAGAGGTCAGGATAATAGACACAGTCACACAACAAAGACTGATAATCCTGTCTCGCCCCACAGCTCCCATGTTGCAATCAGACATTTTAAGGGCAGTTAAGTTGCAGCGAGGGGCGGCTGAATGAACTGCGGTTAGGAAAGACTCCCAAGCTCCCATTATGGACTGTAACCGGTGTCAATTCACAGCAATTAGACCACTCAGATGTGTCAGTAGACAGGCCTCAAATTAATAAATAAATAACGTCGACCACAAGTGCTCGCTGATATAGCCTTTTGAGTCATTTGAGTCTCCCAATGGTCTGTTTCAAAGCAGAACACTTAGTCCTTCAAAAAGTGACGAGGTGTACCTCCTCTTTCCTGAATGACCTTTGAGTGAAAATAGTCCTGACTGAGCAGGCTGCTTAAATCTGCTTCCTCTGCTCATTAGAAACATCTGTTTAAAAAGGACCAAACTCTCTGTGGCGGTTCACTGATGGCTCAAACTGCTGACATCAACAAATAAATAAATAAATATAAATAATTAAGAGCTTACTATTTGTTATATTTGTGCAGCACATCAGTTAAATCTGATAAAAGCAGTGGCCATAACCCGAAGAACCTGATCCATTGGGGGAGATAATCAATAAAGACACAGAATATATATTTTTATATCCTCCCTAATAATAAAAGTGGGTTATGACACGGACCAAGGTTGTTACCTTAGGCCTCAGGAACAAACAGCAGCAAAAGACTAGCCTCGGGCTCACCGCTGTATATCCTCTATAAAACAATTTTTTGAGGATCATCACAGTCTGGGGGCACAACCTTTTAGTTAGCCCTGTGTATTTGTGTCACTACTCATTTTTTCTGAAATTAACACACTGTGGGAAAGTGTGGCCACACAATACATAGCAGTCAACTTACCCTAGCGCAAGAGATTGCAAAGCAGTTCTGAAGATAATAATAATAATAATAATAATAATAATAATAATAATAATAATAATGATGATGATAATCAGGTCTCACAGTAAACTCTGTGGATGTTTCAGCCCAACATTATTTGACAAAACCCCACAAAACAATGTTTTTGGTTTTTTTTATAAAGAATCTCATATTATGCCCCACACAGAACAAAGAACACAGATCTCTCAGCATTTGACTGGGTGCACTCAATCAAGAGGAAATCATTACTTCAGAATAAAGGGTAGCTATGCTTTGCTGGCTGACTTCAACTGAATACCTCACCTTTCAGCAATGCATAAATAATGTGCCAGCTGTCTTTGATCTGCTGAAGGTGATAACTTCACAAGCATGGGCATGCTCCACTGATATAACAGCCTCTGCCCTGTCCAAGTATGTGTCAACAAGCATCACTCTTACAGAAATGAACTGATGAGGAAAAAATGAATGAAGCGAGAGCCCAGAAACGATGAGAGCAGACTTTACAAAACCAATGGAAATAAAATCACGATCACTGTGATCGTGAGGGGGGAAGAATTATTTTAGACTGAAATGCCCTCACTGCAAACAAGGTTATTTTCTTGATTGATTAAGACACAGATTGTTGCTTAATTACTTCTATTTATCGTTCGTTGTTTACAATGTCCCAAAACAGTAAAATAACCTCTGTGTTATATAATCACTGCATACTGATAAACCTCTACATACTTGGACTTGAAAAGTTACATTTAAAGAATTGTTACCATATGTCTGTTGACACTGATTTATTGAGAACAAATCTATTAATTTCTGAAGTTTTTATTCTTATTTCAGCTTTGTAAAGTTACATGTTAAACTATCAAATTACCAGTGAAGTACCAGTGAAGTCTAGTCCTTGGAAACCAATACCACAGAGCTAATATTTGAACTGAAACTGTGGTTAGGCATCATTTTTTTCCCCATTCAGCCTAAAGGAAATCTCATTAATGACTGTTGTCAGCATCTTTTAAGTGGTCATAGTGGACACTTCGGATTGCGGTTCTCCAAGAAATCCCAGAAGCCTGTAAAAGCCCTTTTCTGTGTCAGCGGGGCAGATTGGGTGACTTTTCCTGGACAGTCAGACACCCTGATACAGCTGAAGAAGGGAGAAAAAAACACATAGTAAAGTGAGCACACAAAGCACTCTCCTGAGAGGTCAAAGCGAAGACAAGTCCCCCTTTCAGACAGAAAGAAAAATAAAAGCCCGTGTGACTTCCAACAAGCCTGCTTTATCCAAAGTGCCCAAACTGTGTGAAATGAAGGGTCACCATGTAATAATGGTGATATTAGAAATTGTTATAATTGCCTCTCATTTCCATTTCAGATTTAAGCTGTGAAAATATGTCCAGTAATGGCCTAGCCCTCCAATTTATTTAATCCTTATTCACATGAAATGGTGAGGAACACAGAAACTATTCAACTATGTTTTGCACCATACATTCTATTTTTATATCTCATGACGCGAATACTTAACATTTTAAGTCCACAATGAATGAAATGCTGAATACTTTGTCCAACATTTGAGAGCTCTAGTAAAATATCTACAAGAACAAATGCATCTTTAGTTCTCTTTATATTGTAGGGAATGAGGTTGAAAACAGGTTGGGGTTAGCCCAGGGAACTTATTAGCAGAGCCTCCCTGGTGGGTGAACTTCCAGGGAAAAAGGAAGAGAGGCTCTTCCTCAGAGTTGGCTCCAATGCCATGAGCATCCTCTGCTGGTAAAGAAACACTTCAAACAACCGGCCTGAAAAGAAACGCACCAGAGAGGCTCCTTGCTAATTAATACACAACATGCATGAATAACCCATATGAGTGTACTCGCTGTTCAAGCTTATATTATAATCACATCTTACACTGCAGATTACACTAATGAAGACATACATAAAAGAATAGTGTTGCACTCAGTATCACGATCTATGCAGATGACAGTGTATAAAACCTTTTTTTTCTCTACATCAATAGAGGCTGGAGAATTCAACCTGAGTATTATGTATGAGCCCATTACTAATAAGAGTCAGTAAATAAATGACTGACAGCACATCACCGAGTCAGGTAAAAACATTACTTACTTCCTTAAAGAGTAACAATTATCATTACTATCATTTTAGCAATAATAGTACAGGCAGCAGTCGCAATACTAACTGATAGTTATTTATGATATTTCATTCAAAATACTATCAATAAAATGTAAACGTTATTTTAATACTTTTCTTAATTTTAATTGACCGTTATTACTGTTTACTTAACCCTGTAATACAAGTGTGTCATATTAGGTGCATGTGCTTTTGAGTTTTTTGGACCTCCACATCATCAAACTAAATATTAAATATGTAAATATTAATTTGCCCAATAATTTGTTAAGACAATAAATCACGAAAAATCCTGGACGTAGGAAAAATGATACAAATTTAATGATTGAATGATATTTAATTTCTTTTGTTTATTATTTGTCAGAAGGTTCAATAAACAGGCCGGTTAAAAAAAAAGAAATTTCTGGTAATTATTTCATTGTTCAAGCTTTACTTAAATACAGCTTAATTTTAAAAATGACGTTAAACAGGAAAAGGACGCACATTTTATTTTTGTACTATACAGTAATTCAGTGGATAAAACTCAACACATGAACATATACCTGTTATTTTATTTCTTTTTTTTAATTTTATGATAAAAAAATAAAGCAAATTGTCACATTTTATCAACCTAAGCAGGCAAAAATGTTGCATTATTTTCTTGAAATGAATTGAATTTGTTTTTGATGCTGATACATTTACTGTCTCACTGCTGCAGTGCAACTGATATTAGCTTAGCCAGCACACATCTGTGTATATGTGTGGGAACCAGTAACAAATATGAGGTCTATAAAGCACAGAAAGGTTCATTTAAGTGTCACACTTAATGCAGTTCTTTAATATCCAATGGTTCCTTCCACTGCTTTTTGATAATTGTCTGAAAATGATTTTTTTTTATTTTAATTCTCAATTGTTTGTTTACCCACATCATTAAGACTTTATCACACTATATTTGAAATACTTCATCACAAATACATAGACGAGTTG
This sequence comes from Oreochromis niloticus, assembly GCF_001858045.2. Lineage (NCBI taxonomy): Eukaryota > Metazoa > Chordata > Actinopteri > Cichliformes > Cichlidae > Oreochromis > Oreochromis niloticus. Next base: position 36,469,118 of record NC_031980.2, on the reverse strand, counting down.
TCAGATAAACCGTATTCTTAAAATCTAAACATTTTGCAGGTTCAAAAAATTTAAAAACCTCATTTCTGAACTCTTAGTTCAACAAACAAACATAAAGTTTTCCATTTAAAGCGAGAAGTGTACAGGTTAAAGAACAGGTTAAACAATGGACACAAAAAACAACCAAAAAGGGAAAACTTCACATGTCTCGCAGAGGTTATAACACATCCTGTACTGTAGTCCCAAGATCCATGACAGAATTGCTGCCTGAACCATAAAATAGATTGCTGGGCCAAATAAAAAAACACCATGTGGGTACAATAATCACTCATTGTCCACAGATACACAGACTGTGGCAGTAATCTTCAGATCTCCTAAGTGGGGAAATACAGATATTTGTAAAAGCACTGAAGGGATTAGGCAGGGTTTTCTACCTCCTGCTGTACATGGACTGAGTCATGCTGAGAACACCAGGAGCTCTGTTGAAGTCCGTTAAGGACGGAAAGGATTTGACCTGCTTGCCGCATTATTCTGATATGACCCAAACAAAAGCCATCAGCATGAGTCCAGTGTAGGGGGTGCACTCTGTTTCTGTCTCTTACGCTTTCCTTTTTTTAATTTTTAACATTTTTTGTTCAACATTTAATAAGGCAACTTACACAGAGATAACTGGCTGACCTTGTGTTTTTATTTATTTATTTTATGAATAAATGAAAATTACATGATAAACAGAGCTGAGGTGTTTTATATTAGATGTCTAGGTCTTATAGATCTAATTTGAAATAAATATTTCTCAACTAATCTCTCTTAAAATAAGTTATTAAACGAGAACAGCTTTGTTTTGTAATTTTTTATTATCATATTTCTTCTGTTTCAGTCATACAAACATTCTCAGTTTCTTTAAGTTTCTGTCTTTAAATTGTAAAAACTGGCAGAGGTTTTAAGTCAGGAAATTAAATCTCTTTCAGTAACAAATAATTACAGTTGAACATATTCTGGGATTTATGCCATTTTTGTGGTGTGGGTATGGGCAATGGGACTTTTTTCTAACCCGCCAAATGAGTAACGAAGAAACATGTGCCTCGCTTAAAATTACAAAGATAAAAGTAGGAGTATAAACATTAGTCATGTGTGACAAATTAGGGGAAACATGACAAACTCAGTTCTTCATTTATGCCAAAGTGCTCGACTGCGTTTAAAGTGTGGGGACCGTAGCGACCGTCTGCAGCGCACTGGGTTGACGATGTCACCACCTCCAGAAGAAGAAAATACTTTTTTGTGTTTTTCCAGTTCCTCACCACTTTAATGAGGCTTGTGCCTGCTTATAATAAGCCTGTGCATGAGGTCGTGCAGGCTAATTGCGACAAAATATCACACAAATGTCTAATATAGCGTAATGCATGTTTGTGTATGTACTGGAGTTGGATGTGCAGATATGCAAATCTTTAAAGTTCTTTTTATTTGTTTGACATGAACCAGACTAAGCATTTTAACTTCTAGTGTGTAACTGCAGTTAATGACAGATTTTAAGGACTATTTTTTTGCCAGTGCATAGATGTGAAAAATACGTGGCTTAGAGATATTGTGCACAGTGGCCATCACAAAAATACCCTGTAGGAGATTTAGGTGTCAGAATGAACCAGTTTGTCTCTCGAATTGGAACATCTCACTGGGGGAGGCAGAGAGCGGACATAATTTAGATATGGGTTACTTTCGAAGATGCTTCAACATTTAAGGGTAATAATTTTGACAGTGCCTGCTTGAAGGTGGTGTGTGAGGATGTCGTGATAGCTCTACTTTCTTGACTAGCAGGGATTCCTTTTCTGAAAGAAGCAAGCAATGGTTCATAGTGCTCTATAGTGAGAGAGGCACTTAGTGATACAATGTATACATTTCAGTAAATCAGGAAGGTTCTGTTGTCTCTCTATATGACCACAGTAGCATCAATGCAACTTTCTCAAAAAGCAATCTGTGACAAAAACGTATTTTTGTTTCAGATCAGTTTTATCTTGACAGTATGTTTGTTGTTCTTCTACTGAGGGAGAAATACTGAACATTATAAAATAACTCTGACAATCAGAATATAAACAAATGCCTTTTGTGCATCCTAAACATTTGTGGTTTAACATTTTAATGCCTGTGTGGAACTTTTGTGGAGGTAATATGGCAAGAGCTGAACTAGTGGTAGTTCACTCATTTTGATCATGGTCTCAATCATACAGGCCTAAACGCCAGAAAAATCCCCCAACTGGGGGTCAACTGAAATCAGCTGCAACTTGCAGTTGCTTTGGCACGGTCACCCAAAGTTTGCATGGAAAACTTGTCTTGTCCTCAAACATTCACTAACCACTAGCCGAGTGGTTTTGAAACTTTGGCCTTGAGAGGTCAAAAGTAATGCATCATAAGGATAAACCAGCAAATAGAAAAACACTGCAAAATCGCACAAAACACAACAGAAAACATTTAGGGGCAACAAAAGGATGAAAGAAAGGATGAAACCTTTAAACTTTTTTTGGAAATCATGCTTAATGTTTGTCCTTTCATACAGTCTATGTGTTTTACATGAGGTCACAGTAAGGTTTACCTTTGACCTGTAAAATGTCAGCTTTAGTTTGTGATGTATTTTTCAGCTGAATCATGTTTAAATTTCAAGGAATTCCGTTGTAAAAAGAAGTCCATTTTCTTATCCACTTGTCAAAATCCAGGGTCACTGGAGTCTTTCCCAGCGGACTCTGGGTAGAGGCGGGTGGTGAAGTCTTTTGTGTTTGAATTTTTCCTCACAAAACCAAAACCAAAGTCTGTGGCTGAGATGTGATTTAGTCTTGTAAACATTATACTTTACTTCATAATAATGAAAGATACATAAAGGAGGACAGTAAAGGCGTTGTAGCAAAGCAGTCGCCATCTGTAGCTCCTTTCTTAATCTTTTTAAATAACACAATGACTAAATCTTCTCAATAGCAAATAAGTCACATTACCGAAGACCTCAACTTCTGTTTTACTTGTGAAAGTAAAACTGCAACATGTTAATAATTAAGGCATTATAAATTAGTTATTAATATGCACTCACTGAGCGTCATTAAATCTACATGTATTTACACAAACCCACTAAAAATGCACACTGCATGAGAGCAATACTTTAAAATTGTGCAACAGACTTTCGAAGCGGCTGTCCTGAAACCTATTAGTTCACATTGGTTATGTACACATACAGCTATTAACCCTCTCAGTGATTCTCCTGAGTTAATTTCTAATGAAAAATAAATTGAGTTGCTCCCTACACTTTCATAACATTCCCTCCTCAAAATAAATGGGCTCCTTTATGAGAAAAGACATACTGTTGTTAATGATTTTATAAGCAGGGAGCCCACCTGACATCCTGTTTTCTATTACTGTTCTTTATTCAATTTGCAAGGCACGCTGCAGGTGACCTAACCTATAAAAGGGCACTCCAAATTAAATTATCAGAGCTTCTTGAAATTTTATAAATTCAGAATCGGCCTCACAGAGGGATCTCATACCAGAAACTAATGGCTTCACCTTTAGCTTTGCATAAATCAATTGCACCAAAGGTTAGAACACATCATGCCAGGATGTATCAATGCAGTTTTTAACATCATAACATGCAGTAATTTTGGAAGTGCGAATGGCAGGTGCGTAAGGTCGTGTGTGTGTGCCTAACTGTTTTTTTTTTTTTAATAAAAATTCCAAAAATGTGAAATTTAATGCAGATTTCCCCAGATAGTTTAGATCTAGCACAAAGAATTACCATTACCAGTAGAATTACCAGTAGGCAGCTTCTCTTGCTGATTTTTCAGCAATTACGTGTATTTGAATCCAGTTCGGAAACATAAAACAAAAAACACGCTGATGGTATATTTTGTGTAACACAGCTTTGTCACCTCAATAGGATCCCCTTTATCCTCCAACGAGCACAAGCTCTTTCCAGTGTCATTTTGTTCCAGTCGCTAACCTAACAAGAGGTTGGTGGCAGGAGAAAAAAAGGGCCAATCAGTAACACTTGTTGCACCTGAGAACATGGAAATTTTAGACTTCTCTGTTTGAGAAAATGAAAAACATTGTCTTGTAAAGAAGTCGGGAATATGGATAGAATCATTCAACTGTGTTCAATCTGAGTCAGGACAAATGCTTTTATGAAGCAGTCGAGCATGAAGGAAATTCATTTGTAAATTGCACCCGATCTTTGGAAAAATTCCTCCTTTTTCCAATTCAGGTCCAGATGCAGGATCGACACAGAACAAAGTCTTTTTCATTTATCCAACTGTACACAGATTTCAAAAATGGACTTGAGCAGTAATATATTAAAATACTCTACACACACCGAGCTGTGCATTTTAATATTCTTTGCATATGTAGAACCGCACATAATTAAATATTTCTGTATGTACAGCATATTAGAAGGTATTAAATGCTTCAAGACATTTGGCAGGTTTTTTTTTTATTTTAAAAAAATGAATGAATTGAATTGCATCAATTTGTATATTTGCACAAATATGTTTTACCTTTGAGCTATGCAGAAAGAGATGCAGTCAGAGTCCCGAGGTCTTCAAACACTTTTTAAACGAATGAAGAATAATGAATTATATTTGTGCAAAAATCAGTGGTTTATGGAGGAGCAAGTAAAAAAAAAAAGGACATATTCCTTCCAAGTAACTATGAAAATATGTTGTCCTTTAAACATTTTGCTAAACATGTTCCTTACATTGACACTAGGGGGCTCTTTAAGTTTCACAAAGAGTGTCTGTTAGCGGGCACAGAAGGACATTACAGTGTTTTCTAAATTTTGTTAGAACTCCAGGTAATAAATGAAAGACAAAGAGGGATATTTAACTATTAAGCCTCATGAACTTCCGGTTAAGAGGTTGTGTACACTGATGATGAGGGGGTTATTTTTTTTCTTGGTTAAAAGAGGTGAAAATTACTCTATTTCAGGGATCTCCACTCCCATGAGAATTACGCACCTGACTCCAGAAAGGTGCCCTGTTTCCCCTTGTTTCCCCTTGTGCAGGTATATTTAACGTCTACTGACTGCCTGGCATTAAAGGTAATACACATATTAAAAGGAGCTAAATATTCACTGTAAAGGAACATAGAATAGATCAGGGCAAGAGCAGGAAACCCAAGCATCTGGATGACCATTTAAATAAATAGTTTTTATGAGGTGACCTGCAGTCCTTGTCTTAACTAAGGGACTTTACTGACCTCAATGCACGCACCTCATACGTCTGTTGTACACACAAAACTTGAATCTGATTACAATTATGCAAAGTGGTGTCAAGTATGCCATTAAATCACACACTTCCACTTTGATGTTAGATAGACAATCTTTTCAGTTGCTTCACTGAACCTGAGTGCTCCTGTAAACAAACGAAAACGCGTGGCCTAGAAAAACCTCGTAGCTCTTAAGCTTGAGGTTCGGTGCTTTTATGCTGAGAGTTTTGCCCTATTCATTTGTAAACAGCACACGGCTTTTTTGTTTGTGGTTGGAAATTCAGGGGCTCTTTTTGAAGGCAGCATTTTAATGTCATCCATACAGCACTGCAGCAAGATTCAACCTTCAGATATTTGCACAATTAGTCTGTAAGCGTCCTTGGGAACTTGGCAAGTTATAGACAAAAGCTAAACATTAGACCTCTCTTTATTTAGGTTTAAGTGTATAGTTTAAGTCCTTTTTTCCTGGATTACCTTTCTGTAGTATTTTAATTTTTAGCAAGGCCGTGTTTAACTTTAAAATTGTTCTAAAGTTGTACAAATATATCTCTTAGCTTGATAACGTTCAAGCCTTTGACTCCGTGACACCAACAGATAGAAGAGGGAAATGCTGCCTGCTGCTCACTTTCTGTAGTCCACACGTTACAGGAAGCCAATGTCAACCTGACTCCTGTTGACCAGGCAGCTGCTTTAACCCATAGCACTGTTATTCAACTCTATCTAGGTCCAAAAGAACAATACAGTGCGTGGGTGGTAAGGGCACACGTAAACACCGTGAGCTGTGCTGGAGTTTCCGTGTGCCTTCAAATATGCAGGAGCAACAGTAATAAGGCGAAATGGCAGTACACCGAAGGTCAGAGTTTTCCTGCCTCACAAGAGAGAATCTTGTTTGTTGTTTGTTATTGGTTCAACTATGACCTCTGTAAGCTGTTTAATCTAATTTTAAACAGTGACAGCCATTTATTAGCAGCAATTTAACTTTATTTAAATACTACGCATTTACTCATGAAGCAAGTTTCAGCCTGCCGGATCATAAAATCATTTACTCTTTAGTAATAATAATTAAAAACAGCTTGGATAGATTGTGTGAGAGCTTTAATGCTGTATGTAAGGTGTATGAACACAACAGACAAAACCATGACAGAAGGTGAGGATGAACGGGAGCGAGGAGAAATGCAGAAACCATGTGCAAGCACAAAAACCATTCATACACTTTGTCCCACTTCTGAAATTTTCCTTTAAAAAGGGAAGAACATGCAGTAAAAATGTGCAGACCTCACACATTCTTCACGCCACACCTGCACATGTTTTTACAGAGCAAGCCGAGCTGAGGTGAAAAACAATGTGAGACTCCAATTCGACATTTTTTATTATTATCGTCATCAATTTTTACACATACAAGCACACCTGTAAGAATAATAAAAACCAAATATAAATGTAAACCATCCACAATTTATGAACTTCATTGTAATTATTTGCTGTATGCAGCGTCTTCATAATTATACTAATTATTACTATCATGGTAGCTAATTATTGGGGCTAAAAATAGCTTAAGCCATGCTTAATGGTCCGTTTTTTCTTGTGTGCACTGATGTAGCCTGACTATGCATTATTCATTTATCTTGCCTTTGTTCTGAATTTCACAATATATCCTCTGTAACTTTTTTTTATCCCAGAACTGAGACCACAAAATCAAAACTTCCATTTAGGCCACTTCACAGGTAGGAGAGAGTTCAACTCCTTGTATGTGTTATTTTTATTGTTATATCTAAGAAGCTGGAGTGAAAACAGTCATTTTGAATGGAAATGATGTCATAAGGAAATGTCAACATCTATTCATGGCTAAAGATGGGACTGTCAATAAGGTTTACTCTAGATTGCAAACAGGTGTGTCAGAAGTGCTCGAGTCAGTCTTTTACACTAAAGATGTAGGATGAAGCTACGAACGACGGTTTATACTGTGTGAAACTCCACTCTCCTTAGTTTTGCATTAAAAGAAATTTGAACAGTAGACTTAAGATTCAACAAACAACAGCACAACATGAAATAAAAAAATAACAATAATTAAATATTTAACTTCATTTTTTTATATAGTACTGATTCACTAATTCACAGGCAGCTCAAGGCGCTTTATATTATAAGCGAGGGACGCTACAATATTACAAATAAATCCCAGCAATCACACGATCACAGTGAGAAGGGAAAAAATCCCTTTTAATAGGAAGGAACATCCAGGAGAACCAGGCTCAGGAACGTGGTAGCCATCAACCGTGGCCGGTTGTGGGTGCGATATAAGTGTTTGGAGAACTGTTTACAGGCCAGTTACTAGTACCATTTCTCTTCATAAAACTACTTTCCTCTATTTCGAGTTGATAATACACTTTTGCACTGATGCTTTTCAAATATTGTTTCTTCTGTTTGCAGAAAAGAGGGCTGAAGGCTGGAACAGATAGATGCTTAATCGGGAAATCAAAACTAGCAAGAATACATAGAGGTCTGCTCTCATTTAAGATCAAATCAAATACTCCTTCAGTGAAATTAATATGGTCATTTAGCACTACTCAGACATGGTTGCTGCTGTGTTTGAAGGACTAACAGCTAGCTAACTATCAAACTGTTGACGTTATCCTTTTTTTTCGTCTTCTCTACGAAACTTCTTTCATGAAACCTCTCCGAGCTTGCTAGCTTCGGACTGAACAATATAAGCTTTAGTTTAAAGGTTTTTACACACCATGCAAAAAACCTCTTTTTGGACTCACCTATTCTTAATGCACTCATTCACAGATCATGTAATTTCAATGGATGAATTCGCAGTGTTTATTCTTCCAAACCAAGCTTGAATTCTTCAGATTTCTCTGATCTGAAACAGATCTGACCAATCAGACCACAGCACTTGGCAACAAGGGCACTCGTAGCCCAAAACGGGCACCAGTAGTGACTATACAGTGATGTGGAAATACTAAAATAATACTGTTTTACCTCATAGCTAGGCACTGCTCCGGGTCAATCGGCCCTCTGAAATGATTTCCCTCCCTCCTCAGATGTGTTCCCAACTCTGCCAACAAGAGCTCAAACTGCCCCACTGGCACCTGAAAAATGTATGAAAGCGGCCATGATGCAGCTTCAACTCCTGGATCAAACCATGAAACTCTCCCTGCTGCTGCCTTCTCTTGAGAATTGGATGAACCCAGACTGTTCCTTACTTTTGCTGCTTAGAAACATCACGACCAGCTCATCATACCGTTTTAATTTTTTTCACAGTCTGTTTTTTGAGGAACAATTTTCCACAAAAACACGACAAGTTCGGATCTGAAAAATTCGGAATTTCAGGTTTGCTTTTTTCACAATGTGCTTGATGTGTAACGGCCTTAAGACTCACATTTAAACTAACACGTACCATTGGCTGTTCATCATCTCCCATATTGTGCTAACCATTCCCTCCTTAAATCAGTTTTACCACCTTAAAACATTTTTTTAGATTTACAGTTCACTGACTATCAGAAGAATATGATTCAGTTAAATCCTCGTCTCAAGAAAACCATTTCCTGATGCATCCCACTCCAACACCAAACAGCACCTTGTGCATAATCGACATGCTAGTGACAAAACTGCATTGTTTACATGGAAATGACACCAGTCTGGACACACCCACTCCCACCCTGGTCTCAACAACGCTCATGCCCAATGAAAAGAAACCTCAACGTCAGCCCTGAATGTAAGCATTGCTATACAGGTTCATCAAATACATCAGCAAAATACATCCTGACTAAACAATTATGATGAATAGTCATGGTTTGTTCCATGCTGTGTATAATCCTGCTACATAAAATAAGATTTAATGAGTTTGTAAGAGAAAGTTTCTAGTCTGCACAAGGATGGATTGAAACACCTAAGCAGACTAAAATAAATACTTTTAAGGTTTCTTTTTTTCTGGTCAACCAAATAGCTTCTGAAATTGTGGCGATTGGTCCACTTAAGAGGATATTCTTGATCCTCTTATCGACCCCTGACCAAAAGCTGCCCAAAATAAATGGAAAATTTCAACCAGAAGAAAACTTACTTTAGTGCTTGATGAGCCCAAACTCAATCTGAGTGCATCAAATAATTGTGCTGCAGCTGGTAACTTGAGGCATTGGTGACAGTCGTCAAAGTAGCAACAGGTTATTTTTTATATTCTTATCATGGTCGTATTTTTCTAGGCTCTTTTTATTAAGTAGTGCCACCTATATGTGCCTTCAATGTACATTCTGGAGGGCTCTCCACACACAGCAGCTGGCATCTCTGAACCCAAACAGAGGGCGTACTTTGTCTCTCCAACACTGTGTCCTGAAATATTCAAGAGCTCCAAGTTTATGAGACAGTTGCTGCCATCTGTGCCCCAGCGTTCAGTCCTCCCATCATGGCTGAACATACGGCCAGTATCAGAACAGATATCTATGAGACGTATCAAAATAGATTCTTCACCCTTCTTCGTATTGCATATCTCAATATCCCCAATGGCACAAACAACACTCTTCATTTGCTCACACTTGCACACACACAGAAAGCCGTGCAAAATACTGCAACCGTAGAGTCAAAATTTCCATATCCATGAGAGAGGAAAGGAAAGGAGGAAACATTTACACAAGACTGCCTTGACACATTTGAAGAGCTCTTTTCTCTTAGGTGTCTTTTTTACAATGTCATTGTGGAGCAACCAAGCTCCTGTGGGCTTACTGAGTTTCTTACTAAATGAGAGATTTCCTGAGACAAAAAAGCGGAGGAGGAAGGGTGCAATCAGTCCAGGTTTGTTCGAGGCAACATCACTTCCTTCCTTACCGTTAGGAGAGTGTCAGAGTGAGACATTCAGATGTGGTTTTCACCAAGCCCTTTCCCAGGACAGTAATGCAGAGCGATTCTAATGGTGTCATTCAAAGCAGCTGCTAAACGCCTTGCCTAAGCAATTCAAACCGCCTCCACAGACTCCAATACAGTCAACAAAGAACTTATCTTCCAAGTGAAACTATTCATCACTGAATGAGTTTGTGTGCTGAGAAAGTAGAGGGTATTTTGAAAAGACCTCAGACACCTGAATGGCCACTTCTCTTTTTGGAACCATTGTCACTGCATCACATTTTAATTCACCTGTTCTGGAGCAGCACTGCTAGTTCAATTCCACCTTAAAACAGCAATTCTGAGGACTGATGTTCATGGGTGAGGTGAAAAGGCGCCACTGAAAATATCTGCATTTGAAATGAGCAACTCCAAGTGAAGACATTTTGTGTAGGTCAGTGGCCCCACACACACCAAATAACCTTCAGCCCCGCTCATTTCCAGCACGCAAGAAAGGGCTCATTGGTCCATGACAGATGTCAAAGAACCAGCGATACAATGTGTTGCTTAATCACTTATCTCCAAAGACAAACTCGAAATGTAGCTTCATTCAATGACCTGTTTATGTAACCATTTTACACAATATGACAATTAGTCTGGCAGTGCTCATAGAAATCCAACGTGTATAAAAAAGTGAACAATAGCAAACTGGAGCGTATTTCAACAACTTTATAAATGGAAAATGGTATCTGCGCTGTTTTAGAGGAAACATGGAAAATCGGGCCTTTTAAATGAAAGTCCAAAAAGAAAGACTGTTAATAGAAATTGCAATGGGGCCACTGATAAGAACCAGTCAACACTGGCCAATCAACATTTCCTTTCACTGTGTTTTCTCAAGAGCAGGAACCCCGATGCATTAAACACACCACCAAAGAGTCTGCATCTCAAGCTTAGTAACGTGTGTCTTGGAAAGGGTAGCATGCGTAAGATGATACGTGGAAGACACCGCTCTGGAATGTCAGTGTGTGAATTTGTGTACTAGCGCCTGCGGAAGGGAGGGGGTCGTCCTTCAGTGAATTTAGCTGGTGTTGTTTAGGCCTGTGTTTACATAACCTACTGTATGTGGTCAAGTGAGAACAATGGCACGGAGGCCTCCAAAATGGCAACCTAAGACAAAGTGTCAGCAACGCTACGAAAAAGCGACTCAATGCAACTAAAAGTCCTTTTATATTTAGTGTAAAATGGAGGCAAAAGAGAAACGTGTCTGTGTGGCTGATGACTCGACCAAGCTGTGTGTTTTTCAAAGCAGATTAAAGAGCAGGACAGGAAGGGCCAGGTTTAAGGAAACAGGAAAACTGATGCAAGGAAATGAACGACGTCACCAGACAGCCCGCTGCAGTCTACGATCAAGTAAAATCCAGACACAGCGCAAGTATGGATTCTTTGCTCAAGTCACCAATGAAACTTGTACTTTTGGCAGGTACGTGAGCTAATTTATACTCAACGGGTACCAGATGTCTTACTGGGAGACTGTTTTAAATGTATGTCCCTCAGAGGGGTCCGCATTATCAAGTATTATTAGTTTGGAAAGGTGGTTTTGTTTAACATAAAATTTCTGTTGAACTCTATTTCTTTTGGGGGGGTTTAACCGGTTTTCGACAGGTACGTGTTGCTTTTCTGTATAAGTTGAAGTTTGATGGATTACATGACTGACTCTGCAACTTTTAGGGATTTGGAGGTTAACATGTTTTGTTTTGTTTTGTTGTTTATGTAATCACACGTCTTCAGAAAGGAGCAGCGGTTTGGAATAATAATGTTGTGGTGTAATTAAAACATACACAGTGTGTCTCTTGTGTCTACGCAGCGTGGCTCTCGAGTCTGATGGGCCCATGCATCCCCTCTGACATTTGTGTTTCTTGTCACACACTTGCAACATGTAAGACCTTGAATGGATCAAACAAGGCCTGCTACTGTAATCACGGATACACCGGAGACGGAACGACATTTTGCAATGGTGACTACACACACGCATACACAAATCAACCTTTATATTAAAGAGCACACGCAGCGAGACTTGTGCGTAGCTGCTGTGGAAGCCTCGACTATTTTAGGAAGCCTTTGTTGCTGTGACTGCGCGTCGTAAATGAAAGTATTAGGCCTACGTTTCGAAACAAGCGGGCTAATTGAACATTTTAGAGCGTTACACTTGACGGAGCAGAGCATAGATGTGAGGCGTTAAAAATATAACTCTTGGTGGGTTAAAGCTTCTTATGATGGCTCTCGATGGCAAAAACGTTTTTGTCAAAACTTAATGAGGAACAAGGCACTGCTATGGTCATATTATCAGTATAAATCACTGTGATTTGTGCAGCTTTTCTCTTCTGGAACCATTTATCTCTGATTATCTCAAAATAGTCCACAGACATGAAGCAAATTAGCAACCTAAGGATGCTCGTGTGCAAGCAAACAAGATTTATTATTGTAATTCAGCTTAACTCTGGCCAGTTTAAAAACGCAGGCAAAAGGACTGGCTGAAAAAAACTTAAGGTCTGTGTAAGTCATTTGAAGTTAAAGTTTTCTCGTGTTTCCTGTTTGTGTATGATGGACTTGCTGTGCTGGCTTAAAACAGCTAAAGTTAGGGGTTTTTAGAGTTTGCTTGCCTAAAAAGTTGCCACAGAGTTATTCACAAAGGGAACAGTGTGAAGTGGAACATATGTCCAGATACAGCTTTATTAGAAGATTTTTAATGGCCTGCATCGCCTACAGTCGGCATTGTTAGTCCTGTTATGTTTCTGGGCTGTTTAGAATTCCTGGAACCCCTTTGGTTTCCTGGCCAAATCTGATCACAATCACAGCTTACATAGTCCAAGGGCCAAAAGTAAATGAAAATGTAAGTAGCACCAATTTTTTTTTGTTAAGGTCACACTGGCAGAGACGTAAAATGAGGACGATATTAACTAGCAAGAGCATTTCAGACCGTGTCAGCTCATGCTTTATTAAATCTGCATTTTTACCAGAACTGTTTGGAAAATTCACATGAAAAAAACAACAACTGTAGATTTCACACAAACAGGAAGAAAAAGGTCATCTTTAATTTTTAAGCAAGTAAGTGATGATAGGAGGGTTAAATGGATCCATAAAAACAGGACATTAAAGTGAATCATGAAGTATGTGGGTGAAAAGTCCCTGTGAGGATGACAGATAAAGAATCACATGTGCTATGGGAGTATTTCCTCTCTGACTATGGTCACCTTTCTCGCTGAAGCAGAGGATTTCCCTTACCGGACAGATTGTGTGCCAAAGGTACAGAGGAGAGGAAGAGCAGAGTGTCCGTCAAACCTCGACAAGTGAAAACAACAGTGGAAAGTCTTAGCAGGTCCTTGTCAACAAGGGGCGGAAAGTGTGTTTGGAAACCAAAAAAAGCTGGAACAGCATTTTCTATAATGAAGCAGCATCTTCAGCAAGCTAATCTAGTGCTCGGTTAGCCTGGAAAGCAAAATATTTTAGGTAATTTGACTTCCATGAAATCAAACACAGGCAAACAACTGCAAATCAATCACAAATGTGAACAATTTAAACTGCATGCAAGTTACACCAAGCCAAGGCTTTAATCAAAAGAAGACTAACATCTCAGCTGAGCTTCATCAGCTTCACACCACAGCCTTCAGGATCAAATTTGGGCATTCCTAAAACAGCAATCATGGATCAAACTTCAGAGTGTACTTGTGTTAACATGCGCTCAAAGTAACACAACAACAGATACAAAAAAGGATCTGGGAAGATGCTGATTATATGAGTTTGATGGTTTAATATATAAATTGATATGAAAAAATAGGTTGCTCTTTTTCCCTCCAGTACAATTTCACCAAATTTAGGGGCAAATACACAAGTTCAAGTTGGTTCTTGAAATTTCCAAAAATGCTGTCTTTGTAGTAATTTTTGTATTATTTTTGTGACATCTTGAGTCAAAAACTGAGAGAAAATATTGCATAGCGTATGGCTAATCATGGAGGATTAAACTGAGATTTCATTTTCAAAAAGTAACTGAGTCTGAATATTTCAGATATTTTTAAATTAATGCTGCACATTCAAAGAAGAACTGATTTATTGTTGAAGAGACGGCGCTGGGATTTTAATTTCTCATTAGAGTAAAATACATTTCAGCCTCAACACAAACCTGGACTTATGGGAAATGGAGGAAATAAAACTGCTGAGACAAGATGGAAATATGATATTGTAACAGTTTAAGAATAAAAAGTAGCCTTTTCCAAAATGCTGTAACTTTTATTTTGTAAAAAAAAAACATGAATTTTAATGCAAAGCAAAAATGCAGACTACATCAAACTCCTTTCATCTTTGTTCTGGGTCATCTGTTAACCAACTGGTTTACCCACTCCGTGAGCAAATCAGTAACAGAGTAACAAGCTGAATCTATTTTGCTTATTCAGAAAGGATGAAAGATTTTGAGCTCATTTTAGCTTTTGTATTTCCATTTCCTCACCACAGATGATGACGAGTGCCAGAACGTGACTAATATCTGTGGGGACAGGGGCCAGTGTACCAACACAGTGGGCAGCTACTATTGCAAATGTGTCTCTGGATACAATTCGACAGGACGGGACGAGTTCCTGCCCAACGATGGCACTGACTGCATCGGTAATGTCTGGTTGACCTGTTCAGGATTTAAACCAAACTTTGTTTTGATCAGTAACATAATGAGTTATAAAGTTTAATGAGGTCGTGAGAATGAATTATCAATGTGTAACATGTGTGCAAGAACTGCAGGTCACATATTTGTATTTAAAAAAATCAACCTATTCTTATTTTGAGGTAGGAATGCTGCCTAGACAAACATCTGTAAGTGCATTAACTTTGTCAGCGAGCATCTAAGTTAAGGGAACATCAAACTGCTTTGCTTTAAATGAAGCTGAACTCTTCATTTGCATCTTTCAGATATTGATGAGTGCGAGTCAGAACAGGTCTGTGGACCAAACTCAGACTGCCATAATACAAATGGATCTTTCTATTGCACCTGTCAGCGTGATTACATCCCGACTTCAGGCCCTAAGCACTTTCATCCAGCGAGCAAAGTTAGATGTAAAGGTCGGTATGAGGATGGTAGAGCACACACACATACAGACTGATCCTTACATTCAAGGACATACATCTTTTTTCATCTTTCTTTTTTTTAAACTTTCTCTCTCACACACACACGCACAACCCAGACACAGCCATTATTGTGTGTGTGTGTGTGTGTGTGTGCACTGTTCACTCGATGCAATACATCGAGTGAACAGTGCAATCCTGAATTGTTTGATGTTTTAAGTAAAGTTGATGATAAAGAGAGCTGTGTGATGCTGTGCTGTTTCTTTCTAAATGAAAGGCAGACTGGCGAAGTCATGGTAGTGAATTAAAGATGCACTTTTGTAAACTGTTTGTTTTCCAGAGCATCCCCAGAAATACTGCCACGACAACACCGGCTGCATGACGCAGGTTGTCAACAGAACATTGGAATCTGTGAGTACGCCTTTCTCACAATTTTAACCAAACAGGGTAAAAAAGAAAGGATAAGATGATGCTGCCCTCTGTTGGCGAGAAGGAAGACAAACAGAGGGTGGAATAGGAAAACGGCTGAAAGGACTCGAGATTGTATGATAACAAGGATATGCAACACCAGCCGCTATGATCCAAACGCAACCTGCAGTTTCAATCAGCAGTTGCGGTTTGGACCTGCAGTCCTGCCACCTACAGGAGAGTAAAGTTATAGCAGGACCAGTTAATGCATGTCATGTAGCACATTTTGTGTTCCTTGTTACAGGAGAATGGGAGAGATTCAATTAGTGTGTGGTTAGGTGATGATTTATGTAAAACTGGCTCACTAGTGTGATAATTAAGCTGAGTGTAATCCGTCGTTCATGAACTGATGTTTATAAAGACGAGCAAAAAAAAAAAAGAAAAATTCTGAAGGTCATATTTGGGGATTTACTGCATGCAGCTGTGATTAGTTTGAAGTTAAGAGGAGGACGTGAAAAAAATGCTTGACACAATTGCCCCCTTTTGTAGAGAGTCTTCACATAGTGACGTGATTATATATGTGCACACGTGTGAATAGGATGAATAGGATACGTCACGTTTTCATGTAAATTTTGGTTGTTTCACAGCTGCGATCCAAAAAAACATAACAAGGACATCTATCAATCTAAACATTTCTCCGCCACCAGATGAGCAACCTCACGGAGCCCCAAAGTCTACTGAAAGAAATTGCCAAGCAGACGTCTGGTGAACTTACTTCAGTGGAAGTGATTGCATATGTTGAGGCCTTGAGTAGATCCGCATCAACACTGGGTGCCGCGGAGAAGGATTACGCTGTCAAACCATCTGCCATCAACTCAACTCTTTCAGTAATCTTTGTTTACCATTCTTGTTTCTCAGTCAACAGTTGGAAGTCTGCCTGAAGTGCAGCTATGCTTTGAACTGGTTTAAGAAAAAGTGGCACTGGTTGCAGCCCATTGCCTTCTTAACAGTTACGCCTTGAAGATGCTATTATTTTCTGCTAATGTGTCATTTTTATTATTAGCACTTATTATTTTCTTGTTGTCCCAAAGCTGACAGCAAAATTACCCATTAACCAATCATTTTTTTAACACAGTGTAGCTGCTGCTTGTATTTAATGAAAGGCCAAAAACAGCCAAACTGATGTAAACACCCCATTCTAATCATACATAATTGGAAGCATATTGCAGTGCAGACATAACATACATTACATGCTATATTATTGTGCACATGTTATACTCGAAGCAAATCTTTTCAAACAGAAATTAGTAAATGCAGTAAACAACCTGGTGGAGAAGGATGAACTGGTGGCTTGGACCAGAATGAAAGAAGAACGTCGTGAGCATACCATCACCAAGCTGCTGCATGTTGTTGAAGAAAGCGCTCTGTCTTTGGCCAGCAATTACAAAACTCCAACAGAGCTTGAAATCAAAGCTACAGAAATGGGTGAGGCTTTCAGTTAATTGTCACTGTGATGCACTTAATTCCTTTATTTGCTTTGAAACCAGACAGCGCGCCTTACGTTTGCTTAGAAGTTTCACTGTTTAAAAAAATCATCTGTAAACATAAATAAATGCCATGAATTAATTTACCTTGAAATGAGCTGTTCAAAAATACAGAAAAGAATACTAAAGGTATCAAAATACACAAAAGGCAATTATGAAAAAGATAGTATGAATTTTAATACAGCATATATATTAATTAGATATGGTAGTATAATAGTAGGTGTTACCCGTTATTATTATTTGAATTTTCAGAGGTCATTCAATTATTTTAATACTATTTATTTATAATGTTTAACCTCATGGCTTCATTTCAGTGTTTTATTTTAGAGAAGGTGAAACAACACTTTACCCTCATGCAGTGTTGAATATTTTTTGAGGGGCTCTTTTTTTATTTATTTATTTAATATCTGTCCTCCTTTTGTGTGCTCGTTGTTGCTTTGGATCTGTCTCCTTTTTTCTGTTTCAGCAGAGAGATATTCTTCCAAGTCATAACCTCTTTTTAGAGCCAAATAACATTTTAATCCACTTTAGCTTTTAGTTTCTTCTTTTCTGTGTCCCAAATAGCTTTCCTTACAGTGTGTTATGATTTGGTTTATTTTGATTGGTGTTTGAACAGCAGTGATAGTTACAGTGTGCCTGAGTCTTATCACTAACGGGGACCGTTTTCTGGGCTCAGCTCTGGAGTTTGGCGAGGCTTTGAAATGGAGAGGGTTATCCCTGACCTCTTTTTTATATCCTCAACCACAGAAGTGAAACTCTTCACCTTCGAGGCTCATCACACAAAAGCCAAACTGTCTGCTTCCATGGGAGGAGATCATATAAATCTAACAGCAAAAGTGAGACCAGAAGAAGACCGAAATGGTAAAGTAGCTTAAAGCCTAACAGGAAAATCAGATGCAATCTGTGCCAAAAAGAAAAGTTTGTATTAATATTTTTTTTTTCTTCAGGAAGCGTGTCAGTGGTGTTTGTGCGATATGACAGCATCAGTGACATCCTGAAGCCGAGCAGCGACCCAGGTGTCACTGACTACTCGCGGTATGCAGGGACGGGGGAAATCACTGTCAACTCCCAAGTCATTGCAGCAGCCGTCAAACCTGCTGACGTTTACCAACTTGACCATGTCACCTTCACTCTGAGACACAGTGAGGTACAGACTGCACAGAGTGCTGAGGCAGGCGACATTGTTTGTTTTTTCACTTCTGCATTTGTAGAATGTAATGTCAAAACATATACCGTTTCAGAAAGTCGCTGCTAGTGTACACAAGACTGCAGCTTTTCTTAAGGGTTGCGATTACTAGAGATTTTCATTCATTTTTATTCTCTATATGAATTCAGTCTAATCCTTTTGCTCAATTTGATCAGGGTAAATTAAGAGCAGCGATTCAAAATAGTTTATATTACTCAAGGTTTTTCATTTAGAAGTGTTGTGTGATAAGCAAGCTAAATACGGCGTTAAAAACAAACATTGCTGCTCACTTTTGTGCCACTTAAAACTTACAGCTAAACTTTCTATGCTGCAAACGAGTCATTTATCAACATTAGCTAATAGGATCTTGTTCAGTTCTCTCGTCAGTATCTCATCATATATATCCTTGTCAGACTGAGGCGTTGTGCTTTTGTTGTGAGAAATAGCTTCCTCAGTCCCAGATTGGGTCTGGCAGTAACCTGATAACTGCCAGAGTTTCCATTAAAGTCAAATTTGAACAAACTCACATGGGAGGAACAGTTAGCGCTTTGTGTAAAGTTTTTATGAAATTTTAAGATTTCGCTCCGTGTATTTCGGCAATGACCTTTCATTTAAAGGGAATAGCTGAGGAAACGTGACGAGATTATGGAAAAATGTGGGTAATGAGATAAACAGCCCTAAAAATTAATGTACTGGTGTTTTCTTTTAGGATAATTAAAATGTATGAAAAAGTAAAATCATTATTTTTGTTGGTCCCTTGAGTATTAAGGCTAACAAAGGATGAGTTGATTTATTTTTGAGCCGTGAAAATTCTCTGTGAACTGCCTTCTTTGAAGAGCAACAATCAATAATTTGGGCCCCTTTTTTGTGCAGGCACTTTTTACTACTGAAGCAGATTTTTTTCCTGTGATGCACGGGGTGCTTTTTTCTTGCCTGCACCTTTTAAGTTTTTAAGCAAGGACTCTGAGAGTATGAAATACAAAATTTAAAACATTGATATACAAACATATTGTGCTGGTATTTTCTTTTAGGATCATTAAAACATATAAAAAAGTAAAGTCATTATATCATTATATCAATATATTATATCATTATAAAATATATATATTTGATACATAATCACTTAGAATAGTCCCAGTGAGCCCAGCAAAAAAGCTCATGTGCCAGTGATTAATGATCTTCCCATTCCATTTATTTTATGTGCACTTGCATGTCAATGGCAATATTAACGTGAAAACATGGGAAAAGCAAAGCTTATAAATAGTATTAGAATCAATAATAGAACAATAGACTTTCGATGGGCTGTGATGATTTCTCATAGTTGTTTTGATGAGACCAGTTCTGGGATCAGTTTAAGCCCCTATTGATTTGTTATCCCAAAGCAGCGAGCTGCAAAAACTAATAATAACTCCACAGTTAACAGTTTTTGTTCCTCTCCATCCCCTGAAGCCCATAGACACTAAAGCTGATGTGACGAAGTGCGCCTTCTGGGAGTACGAGGCGGATAGCCTGCAGGGCCGGTGGGCCACTCACGGCTGCAAGACAGTCCACGTCAACAGCAATGCGACCACTTGCTCCTGCAATCACCTCACACACTTTGCTATCCTCATGTCCTCTGGGCGAGCCAACGTGAGTGAGCACACACTAAATTACAACAGTGAAATATGGAGCAAGATCAAGGAGTTTTTTAACTGCTTTTTATCACCAGTGTTTCCACGGTTACTGAGGGGGAAATTTCTGTTCATGCAAAATAAACACCACGTTGTCTTGTTTTTAAGTCATATATTATTTTCTTGGTGCACAATTAGTCTCCTGTTAACTTATGGTCTTTCTGAAAAATTACAAATATGTGGATTTATCTGTGAAGATGATGGATGTTCCTACTGAATATATTGAAAGTGCTGCTTTTTTGACAGTAGAAAGAGAAAAAATCAACTAAAGCCAAATGCAGAGGAAGTCTGTACAAAGTCCTAGAGGCAAGGTGACTCCGTGCACATGTTTGGCATCTCCAGCAGATATCCACCCACTACTTTAAAGAAACCTTCTCTCACTTTATTGTTGGTTTTAATTCCAATTTAAATTGTTTGGTGAATTTCACAGCAACAAAGAGGAAATTATTATTATTAACTTTTTTTTAAACTGACAACAAACCACTTGCCTGTTATATTTGGACCAGTATCGCCCCAGAACGTCTCCAAGCACAACATGCTGCTGTAACCCCAGCCTGTGCCTATGTTATGCCAAATGATTCCAAGCAGAAAAGACAACAACTCCAGCGCACCATGAAACTGTGAATGAAACGCCTCCCTTTCCATTCGCTTCTCAGCTGGTGGCCCACTATACCATCCTGACCCGGATCACCCAGCTGGGAATGATCATCTCGCTCATCTGTTTGTTCATGTGCATCTTCACCTTCTGGTTCTTCAGTGAAATTCAGAGCACCAGAACCACCATCCACAAGAACCTGTGCTGTAGCCTCTTCATGGCCGAATTCATCTTCCTGGTGGGAATCAACATGTACACGCATAAGGTGAGGATGCGCTTGACTTAGTCAAACGCGAAATATCGTCCGTTTGCCTAATCTGTGACATTCAGCTTTAAATCTGGTGTAAATCTGTTCTCATTTGACTTGCAGATAATTTACTATAAGGCAAATAGAAAATAACAGTACATCTCAACATACACACTGAATAAAGATCACAAAATACACTTAGATTATATGAAAACTGAAACACTTTTATTTAAAATAAAATTTTAAATCTCTCTCTGTCTTTTTTCCTCTCGTCTGTTTCTTGGCAGCTTTTCTGCTCTGTGATTGCAGGGCTGCTGCACTACTTCTTCCTTGCGGCCTTTGCCTGGATGTGCATCGAGGGCATCCATCTGTACTTAATAGTGGTTGGCGTCATCTACAACAAAGGCTTTCTGCACCGTAACTTTTATATTTTCGGCTATGGAAGCCCAGCGGTAGTGGTGGCCATTTCTGCAACACTAGGCTCCAAGTATTATGGCACAGATAAAGTGTAAGCTGACAATATTTGCAGCTTTTTTATATATATGTATGTGCGGATAGACAAAGGGTCGTAAAATGACTTCTTCATTTTTCAAACTCATTCAGGAAGCAAGATAAACAAGTTACATTAATTATAAGTACAAGGGGACATAGATTAAATTTGGCCTGGAGGGACATGAAGGAAGTTGAAGATGGTTGTGCCGTGGGGCAGAAAATAAATTCTGAAATGTTTTGGTACCACAGAGAGCTTGATAAAAATCCCTTAAAATAGTAGTCCTGTTGTTTATTAGTGTAAAATGCTATTACAAAAGACAAGAGATAAGTTATGCAAAAGAAGTGTTGATAGATTTTTTGTAGGGGGAGGGTGTTATCCTAAGATAAGAAAGCTTATGTACAGTATTATTATAATTAACATAAGGCAATATCAGACTAAGGTGGAAATCATAATTTGCTAAAATATGAATCAAAAGTATTAAAATGTTTAATAAATATTATTCCATCATAGGTGTTGGCTCAGCACAGAAAACCACTTCATATGGAGCTTCATTGGACCTGCATGCTTGATCATCCTGGTAAAATCAGACATCATGACTCATGAATGTGTTCAAATAAGCAAGTAAAGTAATTTTTTTAATAATAGATATTAATTTGATTGTTGTTTTTCCACTAAAGGTTAATCTCTTGGCTTTTGGAGTAATCATCTACAAGGTATACCGGCATACTGCTGTGAAAAAGCCTGAAATCAGCCACTATGAAAACATCAGGTAGGATTATCTTTACTCCCGTTGAGTAAGTTGGAAAAAAAAGGAAAGAAAAAAAAAAGAAAGTCAAGTTGTAGGTTCCTTATCTGGTGGATTATTAGGGTATCATGTGGTGCCTTTGCAGAATTAAATTACAGCTGTGTTCTTTGTTGATTGAGAAAGGAGCTTAGCCATGTGCCGGGTGTTTAAATCGGTGCTATCTCCCTCTCAGGTCCTGTGCCCGTGGTGCCTTGGCTCTGCTGTTTGTGCTCGGTGCCACCTGGACGTTTGGAGTCTTGCACATTCTCAATGAGACAACCCTCACTGCCTATTTGTTCACCATCACCAACGCCTTCCAAGGGATGTTCATTTTCATCTTCCTCTGTGTGCTGTCCAGAAAGGTAACATCAGCTTTTTGGGGGGGGTTTGTTGCTTTTTCCTTTTCTGAAGCAAATAGAATGAATAGACCCCAACAGAACACCTTTAATATAGTCAACTGAGAATATTAAGGTTAAGATATTAAGGCTATATGTAAAGAGAAACCCATGTGTGAGCAAATGTGCATTTTGGGTTAGGATTTAAGCATCTGAACATGATCAGTTTGTTTGGGTTTGCCATGTTTTCTCTCTCCCTAGGTGGTCAAATTGAGGCATAAATCTTTCCCTATCAAATATTTAATGAACTGACTGAAACTTTTTCTGTTACTGTTTTGACTGGTCACAAACTAGTATACTTGTCAAATATATAAATTAGAGTTAAAAGTACAAAATATCCAAGTGAAGGTTTAGAAATGTAGGAAAACCCTGTAAATATGTGCACAACACTGGCACAGCTCACCACTGTATGGATTAAACATACATTGTATTATATCTAAAGCATATTTCTCTGTGTGTGTCTTTTCAGATTCAAGACGAATACTACAGGCTTTTCAAAAATGTCCCCTGTTGTTTTGAATGCCTAAGATGAATTAATGCAGCCAAAGCCAGACCATCTGCACTTGTATAATAATAGTCTATAGTACAGCTTTTTAATATCCTGTGACTCATGCTTTCACTTCTGGGAAAAATGGTGTGGGAGGATTTTAGTACAGATGTCTAATAAATTAGAACATGTAGCAGTGGTAGTTTCAAAATGTCTTGTTTGCTTTTTAACAGACTGGAATCATAATTATGCATCACACTTTTTGTCTGATTGTTTGTTTTGTTCCATAAAGTACATAAAAAGCCAAACAATTGCATTACCTTTTACACAAATGCAATTCTTCTGAGAGTAACAATAGAATAAAAATAGTTTGCATATGTTCAGTTTAATTGAGTACCTTTACCTTTAGTGCCTTTATAAGCATTACACTCCAAATAATCAATGCCGTGTCGGTCTTTGTTCTCGTCTTTTGTTTGAAATTGATTGTAAATTATTAAAATAAATGTGTCAAAGCAAAACTTTTCTGTTACCCATTTCTTTTAAACCAAAATGCAAAATAATCATTGGGCTTGGTTAATACATTCATCAGCCTCCGTTTCTAAATAAACACAGTGGTAAGTGGACAGAAGTCCAACATGAATGGCTGTGTGTCCTTTGCATGCGCCACAGTAACATTTGGATAGGCCAATGGCCCCATCTGGTGGAGATTATCAGGCACACTCGTTCTTCCATAAACTCAAAGTATTTTTGCATTATTTATCTGCATGTTAAGAAGAAAAAAAGGTTGTAATAAATTAATATGTGTTATCTCCTCAGCACACAGCATTCCTTAACTATCTGTCTCCTAGGCTGTGGGATCTTTTAATGAGGTTAAGAAACGTCAGCCTGGGGTCTAGCAATTAAACACATTTACCAAAAATTTCAGTCTTCACGCTAGTACATTTGCATATATCATGACTCAACTAATAAACTGAACCTCAAACTTTTGAGTGAAGATACGAAAGCCTCTATTTTATAGAGCCAGGGAACGCTCTCATGCTGCTCGTTCATTTCAGAAGTGGGGAAGGAACACTGTATATTGCATTAATTATTAATGTATAGGACGCATTTATTGATTGGAGGGCGCTAGCAAGCTATATCCTACAATACCTATATTACTGAACTAACAAGAAAGCAGTGTGTATCTACTACAGCCGCCCAACAGTCCTCAGACTATCCTAGAAACTGTATGTCATTATTAAAAAGAGCATGTGGTAATCTCTGGGGCTGAAAAATAAAGCACAGGTGAAAGTGAAACAAAAACCCAGCAGTCCCTTAATTAAAGTATAGTAGGACGAGTTTTTTCATCTTTATTTATTTATTTAATTAAATAATAAATAACCATCTAAATGGTTAAGGTGCTCTCACTGGTGACATAGTAGGCACTGCCCTGGGAAACATGCAAGTACACATCAGGTTTGTGTTTCTTCATTTCATTTATCAATTTGTTTCACACATGGTTCAACAGAATTTCGTTTCCGACACGCAAACCGTCATTCCCATTAATACAGCACTGACCCATGAGTGAAAAGGAGCAGGAAGAAGAGTAAATTCTGTATTCTGAATACCAAATAATCTTACAAGTGGGCACCTACAACCCAAAGAGCACTCTAACATTTATCTACACTTAACAATGCAAAACACAACAACAAACAACAAAACAGTCAACAATCAACAGTTTACAAAACCACAAGATGGCAAAGAAGAATTGTTCCTTCGACAATTAGCCCAAATTACTTTCGTGTTCTTCATATTGATTTATTGTTTTAAGCATAAAACACATTTTAAAACGGTGCATATTTGTACAACTCTAGAGATTATCATGGAGAGAGTTCCATATTCTTATGCCCATAACTGTTGGACACATTTGTCAAACCGATGCTTACAATAATAATAATCCTTCTACTGTCCCCACTTCCTGAACACAATTCAAATAAACTTTGTAACTTAAGAGGTAATGTATTATTTTTTTGCCTTGAACTTGATTAATAATGTGTGTAAGGTCACTAAATCTTCTAACTTCAACAATTTCGATTTTATAAACAGATTATTTGTATGTTCTCTATTTTTAACATTAGGAACCATTCGTGGCTTGCTGTAGATAATGGGAGCAAGCAAATCTTATATCTGTTAGTGTTCCTCACGTTAGCTCTGCAGATCTATTAAAGCTTATGGGAATAAGGAAACACAGCAAAGAGACCTGAGAACTCCTCAAACGCTGCACTGTAGCAAGTGTTGTGGCCTGTGTCGAAACCCCTGAAGGTTTAAAGCTAATAAAGTTTGGGGCAAGATGTCTCTGACTGACAGGTAGATACTAATATCTCAGTCTGCTAGGCGTGTCTGTGTTAGTGCTCGTTTGATCATTTTAATGGAGAAAATAATATAAAGTACAGCTTTTTATTTGTTTAATTGTAGCATATACAAAAAGTCTTTGGTCTATTATCTATTTTTGTTTTTTAGTGTAGGTATATGCGCATCTGTCCAACTTGCTAGACTCTTGACAAGCTTGCCAGTTGTAGCTGATAACTGAGCACGTAGCATTCTTTCTAAATATATTTACTCGTCTGGCTCAAAAAAAAAAAAAAAACAACTCCCCAGGGTGATGTCACGGTGGCCATATCCCTTTTATGAAGTTTGTGACCTTAACTAGAACTTTCATTATTTTTCTTATTTTTTTATGCACCTATTTAGTCTTAAATGCTGAAACAGGAGGATATTTTAAATCTGTCAGAAGACAAATGGAATATAACTTTTTGGTGATTTTGGTACAATGTTGCCATTTTTCATTTCATTTGAATCTATGATTGTAATTGCAACTAAATCTAAAACCATAACTGGCTACCACTCAAGTGCGTTAACAAAAATTATTTAAAACAAGTTTGCAAGCTTCAGGACAAAAATATGATATTCCATATCACCTTAAAGGTGAAATAAAGACTGCATGTGATTCCACAAGGCAGACGTGCATTGTGAAATGTGAGCAGAACCCTCACATTTCAGACAGCAGTAAACGCATCAGCTGATTGCTGCTGTATGTCATCACTCTCACATACGAACAGGGATGTTTGTTAACCCGTTTAGGCCGAGGCAGAATCTTTAAATCTGTTATGAGGAGCGGCGTGTGTGTGTTTGGTGTATTATGAACATATTTGAAAACCAAGAGTTTCACTGATGTTTAAGAAGTAAAAGCACAAACCCGGGCAGCAGGCAGCTTTTTCCCTTTACTTGAGCAGCAGAGCTTTGAAAAATGTGTTTATTTCTTCTTCTGAATGATTTAAAATGAACATTTTTCACAATGTTTATCCGTGATATAAAACTTATAAGTATATATTATAATTGTTAAGCCAACTCAACTGTTTTTTTAAATGTAGGTAACCCACATTCACAACTGTGGTAAAATATTCAAAAGGATAACATTTATTTTTATATAATGCTTTTCTAAAGACACACCAACGGACTGATTTTGGGCACTGGGGTATCTCGTAAAAAGACACTTTGACATGCAGACCAGAGAAGCCGGGGATCAAACCAGTGACCTTCCCATTAACGGACGACCTGCTCTGCCCCCTAAATTATCTCTGACATATGATTTGTGTCGCTCTGACAGTGTCACGGGTCAGCACGGCCTCACTTTAGAGAGTGTGTGTTTATTTTATTATGTTCTTTGGCCTTGTCAGACGTCTGATGTGCTCCAAAGGATCAATGAGTAATGACAGCTCATGCGTATAAAAGGACAGCTCTGAAACCTGATCTCCACTCCTCTCTCACCATGCGGGGTCTTGTCTTCTTCTTCTGTTGCCTTGTGGCTCTGGCCAGTAAGTATCATTCACTTAGTTTTACTTGTAGAAGGATAGCACCCCAAACTTAATAATCTTCTAACTTTTCTTGAGAAGTTTGGGTAAGAATGTCTAAAAAGTCCTTTGTAAGTGTCTTTTACACATTTGTTGTACTGTTATTGTCAGGATTCAGGTTTATTCAAGTGAATACTTAATACCTGGATAAAATTAGAACAGAATAGAATACCAATTTACTTAGCTGATTACGCTAACGATGATGGACTATTCTTTTGGAGTTTTCAGATTAAGTGTTTATTAGATGCCATGTGTGTCTTTCAACATCTTAGAAAAACACTGGAAGTAATTATTGTTACTCTAACAAGGTGCCTGATTGTAGCATTCATGTAGACTCACAGTGTACCTTACAGTGTGTTATAATGTTAACACTATGTTTGACTTTCTTACTTTTAGCTTGCCAAGCTGCTCGTTATGGTGAGTCTTTTTCCTTAATCTTAACCATAAATCCATCATAAAGAAATATAATAATAATATTCACTTCCAAATGCTTTAAGTTAGATGGTATTTAACTTTAAAAACACCTTTCAGATCTCAGCCTGAATCACAGGAAAACCTACGAGTACACATATGAAGGAGAAGTGAAATTTGGACTCGGCAAACCCAACCGAGCCAAGTCTGGTGCGAGGATAAAGTGCAACATCAAGATCTCTGGTGAATCTCCACAAGCATTCATTCTTCAGGTGAGAGTCCCAGCAGACGGTAATATAAACCCACACACTGGTTGCTTAAAGTTATAAATGATGCGCATACACAGCAACACAATGTTGGACAGTTAATTTGAAACTTTGTTTAGAAATCCACCGAATTAACATTATTTAATTATCACTATAGATTCTTCAGAGGTCAAATGAATAGACATTACTGAGGCTTCAACACCCTCACAAAATGATTTCTTTAAAACAGTTTCTACTTTCTAATTTCAGTGATGTTTGCACACCTACAGCTGTGCGACGCTGGCGATGTTCCAGCATCTTTCTGCGTTTCTGCTTCACAATGTTATAACTGCAAAACTGTGAGCTTGGAAGCTAACAATACTACAGACAAATGCCAATGTCTGCACACGTTTGTGGGGTCACACGTTGTTCGATGTGTTTCGTTGCTCAAATCTGAAAAATATTTCTTTTTTCTGGTTTGGCTTCAAGGTTTCAGATGTGACCTTCGCAGAGCTCAATGGAATCTCAGGGAAAAGTGATTTCAATCAATCCCCCAAACTCACTCAGCGTCTGGCTGCCCAGCTCGCCAAACCTTTCAAGTTTGAGCACAGCAACGGCCATGTTCGACAAATCCAAGCAGCTCCTGACGTCTCTGAGACCACTGTCAACATTGTGAGAGGGATACTGAGTTTCTTCCATGCAACTGTCAAGACCTCACCAACTGTCTATGAGCTGGAGGAGGTAAGTCATCAGTTTCTGAATTTTTTAGTCTACATTCATCATTAGTAAGAATGTCAATAACACAAGTTTTATTTTGCGTGTAGGCTGGAATCCATGGAATGTGTCAGAGCAACTACGCTACTGAAATCAACAAGCAAACAAACAACATGAACATCACTCAGGTTGTGGATATTGATAACTGCAGAATGAAAGCAGCGATGCAAAACGGAATGGCCTCTGCTGTCCTCGACAAAGACTCCAAACAGGTTTGTTTGTCTCGTCGTAAATGCAGCTGATTGTGAAATTTTTAATTAAATCCAGCAAAATCATTTCCGTTTCTGTTTGCATATGCTACCATTTAGAGAGGAGAATCTGTGATTTCTACTGTGCAATACCTTTACACCATCCAACCAACAGAAGAGGGCGGCATTGTCAAAAGTGCTTATGGCCTGGAGCAACAGCACTTCAGTCCCTTCAATGTGAAGCGTGGTAGTTTCAGAATGGAAGCAAAGTAAGATAAGAAGGCATCTGCATGTTTTACCTGCTAATTAACTTCAGCTGCTGCATTACAAATAAAAAAACTTCTCCTGCAGGAAGGAAATGGTACTGATTCGTGTGAGCGAGGGAGGTAAACCTGCCAACGTCGGGCAATTGCAAAACAGGGGTGACCTTGTGTACAAATTAGTGAACTCAGACGTTAATATCCCTCTAGTGATGCAGGACCTTGCAGAACCCAAAGCAAAGGTAAGGACCAAGTGGTGTAGCAAAACCTCCACCACAATACAACAAAATGAGTGAAATCCCTCATGATTAAACAGCTAAAATCAAGAATGACAAACACTGATAAAATCTCTTTTTTTAACCTATAAATCTGTACACTGCACCTGTTTGCAGGCTGTTAGAATGATCAAACAGTTGGCTGAGGATCATAAAAACCAGATTAACAGGGAAACAACTGAGGACACCTTAAAGGTCTATCAGCTTTTGCGAATGCTTCAGGACAGAGATTTGGATGAGATGTGGGTGGAACTGGCAAGAAACGATGAACACAGGTGAGTGTTTGGTAGAGTACGGTGAGGTGATTACAAAAAGTAATAATGTTACTACTTTTTTTCTGCTTTTTTGTAAAAGAGTCCAAAATTCATGGATAACAATAATTTCTACAAAAAAACAAAAAACCAAAAAACAAAAAAGAGCTTGTACTCGTGGGTTAACAGAAACATTAAAATATATATTATTGGAAATACTAATAGTGGACAGCTGAGACATAAACCCTCCATCGGGTGGTGGTATGCTCACTTGAATGTGGAGGTTTGGATGGTGTTGTAAATACAGTCTCTAACATGGGATTTACGACAAACTTTATGAATAAAGCTGCAATAAAAGTATCATTATTAAGTTATAAGTTAACTTTTTGTGAATATCTTTGTACCCAGTGAGAACATGTTTTTTTAAAGCTCAAAGCGAGACTCTTTTATGGATAACCTTTTCATTATGAAGAAGAACATTTTTCGAGGCTACCTCTGAAGTCTGATGCTGATCCACTTCAGCTGATTATCCTTCGACTCAGTTCAGGGGGGATTTAGTGCAGCGCATTAACAATGAGGAGTAATTTAATATTATGCGAGGCAGAAATGTAACGACTAAAAACCTGCTTTTAATTAAGACCTTATAAATATTTTTGTAACATTTTCTTACACACCTTTCCTTCATCTGTTTATTTGAAGGATAATCTTTATCTGAAGTATTTGTATAATTAGCTCTCTGCTCTCTTCTTTTTCACTTATTAGACGCTTTTTCCTGGACATGATTGTTGAGATCAACGACGACAGAGTCCTCAAATTCCTGAAAAAGAGATTTCAGGCAAAAGACGTGTCTGCAAATGAAGCTGTGCAAGCCCTTCTGATAGCTATGAATCATCTCCAGCCCAGAGCTGAGCTGGTTGAGAAGGCTAAAGTGAGTTAGCAAACCTGGATGGTGATACCATGTAACAAACAAAAAACAACAACGACGACAAAACGATCACCTAAATGACACGTCTATCTTTCCTAGGAAATAATGAACATGGAATTCATCAAATCCAATCTTCATATGTGGCCTGCTGCCGTCTTTTCTTTTGGCTCTCTGGTGTACAAATACTGCGCATATCATTCACCATGTCCACAATCTGCTGTTCAGGTAATCACACACCAACAGGTGCATGCTATATGATGAGAAATTATCTGTGCAATGGAGTGTTAAGGATTTGCGATAACTATTCAAGTAATATTTCAAATTTAACTAGAAAAATTATTTTGAGCTTTATTCTACTTCAAGTACTATTTTCCCCCAAATTAACAATGATAATTAGAAAAGATCTGAGATTACAGTCAAGATCATCCATGTGTAAAATGATAAAGCAACAAGCATTTTTGAAAAGAGGCTAAATGTGTATTTATTGTTTTGACTAGCCACTGCTCGACCTTGCCAATGAGGGCCTGAGAAACCGCAATGAAACTGAGATGGTCATCGCTCTGAGAGCTCTGGGCAATGCAGGTCATCCAGGCAGCATTAAAACCATCGCCAACTTCCTCCCTGGAGTCGCTGCCAACCCTGTAGACGTGTCGTGCCGTGTGCAGAGCGCTGCCGTGCAGGCTTTGAGACTGACAGCTCGCAGAAATCCTCACAATGTAAGAGCACTAAATGACATGCAGTTTTTTTAGATATATACAGATAACTTGCACATGCCCTGCTTCTCATAGTTAAGTTTAAAATGCCATATTTTTGTAGGTCAAGTGATGTATTTCATTCTCTTAACTTAGACCAGTAAAATCAAGTGAAAGGGTCTTCAGTTGTCTTTCAGGGTTCACTGTCAGTGAAAGAAACTATGCCAGAACATAATAGTATTTATCGTAACAGTAGCTGGCAAATGTGTGAGCTTTGACCATGGTTTCCCCAACAGCTGATTATTATACTGTTTATGTTTTCAGGTCCAAGAGATTGCCCTGAAAGTGTTCCTGCAAAAGAACTGTGCCCCTGAGACAAGCATGCTGGCAATCATGGTCATGTTCAACACAAAGCCATCAGCGGCTCTTGTCTCCACGTTGACTGCACATCTAGAGAGAGAAAAGGACATCCATCTCGCTAGCTTTGCATACTCTTACTTGGAAAATATAGCTAGATCCAAGACTCCAGACAATCACTATCTGTGAGTATAACAATGAAAAAAGGGGGCCGTATCTTTATTGGTGTTGCTTTTGCTGGTATATATATATATATATTTTTTTTTTGCTGGTATATTTTACATGATATCTAATTGTGTTTTCTGCTAAAGCTCAATTTACTGCAGCCTGGCTGTGAAAAGCCTCGCTGCCAAATTTGGACGTCTTAGCTACAACAGCAGATCATTGCAAGTGGACATGTTTGATGGTGGGTTCAAGTTCACCAATAACTAGACCACTTTCTTTCAATAAATAAATTTACACTGACATATAAAAATGACCATTTTTATTTCCCAAACGCAGATGATTTACTGATGGGGACATCTGCTTCCATTAATGTGTTGGGAGGTCCAACAAGCGTCTTGCCCACTGAGATCATGTCAAAAAACAAGTATTTTGCCATCGGTAGAATTATGAGGCTAATGGAGGTACAGTGTCATATAATATCCTTAAAACTTTAATTGAAGTCAAATAACGTTTCCCAAACACAAACGGTAATCCTTTTCTTTCTTTTGATTCCAGTTTGGTATCCGTGCCGAATCACTCAAGCAGCTGTTTGGCCCCAGCATTCCTGGATTTAAAGGCGACTTTAGCTCCAGCGACTTTCAGGCCATTTACAATGTCGTGAGTATTACATCAAAGACCTCAAGGGAAAATACCAACTGTACTATGACGCCATGAGATAATTGATGTGGGTGTCCACTGTGTTGTGTCATTTTCAGCTTAAAAACTGGGAATCGCTGCCAAATGATAAGCCGATCATGTCTGCCTATTCACGCTCCTCTGGACAAGAGATTTTCTTTGTAAACATCAAGAAGGATCTCCTTGAGTACATCAAAGCGGTGAGAATAAATTGGCAGAGACACTGCTGATCTATTAAAGACACATGATGCCTGATACCTCTTACAAGATGCTGTCCTGTGATTTTGCATGTAGGCTGTTAGTCCTTCTGCACCTAAAGGAACTCCTGTGTGGGCTGCCATTGAGCTATTACAAAAAGGATTTTCATGGCATTGGACGAAACCTTTGTTGAGTATTGAGGCTCGTTTGTTGCAAGCTACCACCCTGGGTTTGCCAGTGGAGATTGCCAAATATTATCAAACAGTCACCGGGATCACCATGAACGGTGAGGAGTAAAACCGTATAGCAAATGGCAATCAGTGTTTGTTCATTATGAAAAATGTACTTGGGCTAAACATTTGTGCTTCTTTGTGTGTGTCCATAGCCAAAGCTGCAATAAATCCACCACAAACTCAGCGTCTCGGAGACCTCCTGAATGCAGATATTTCACTGGAATCTGAGGGCGTCATGGGGTAATTTAAAAGGATAGATACCCCGTGTATTTGGCAATTATCATCAGTATATGTGAGAAACAATTTGTTTTGGTGGTGCAAACCCTAATTCTGTTATTACACTTTTTATTGTAGATTCACAAAAGATTTCTGGATTTTCCACGGGATCAACACAGAACTTTTCCAGTGCGGTTCAGAGTTGAAGAGCAAAGCTCCAGTTGAATTGCCATTTAAGCTTTCTGCCAAGCTCAATGTTGGAAAGAAATTATTGGAACTTGACATCCCCGCTTGTAAAAAAGAGTTTGAACTCATTTCAGTCAGGTATGTTCCTCTACAGGTCTAAATACATTTACTAGGTCAATCACCAACAATCATTAAGTGTACTCCTTTAAAATCTGAACAGATTCATCAAGAAGCTAAATGTACTGAATAAATCCGACATTTCCATTTTACAGCTCCAATGTGTACGCAGTCTCAAGGAACATTGGAGATCCAGAATCTCCTAAAAGGACACCAATGATACCTGATGAATCTAACTCCCAACAGGTACAGCCAACACCTTTGGAAGATTACTGTTACACGTTAATTTATTGAAGACTTGCAACAACTTCTTCTTCTTTGTTTTTCCTTCAAACAGCAGCCAACACCAAACAACTGGCACCGAAAGGCAAATATGTGTGCCAAGAGCAGCATTTATGGAGTGGGTGTCTGTGTGGACTATGAAATCAGGAGGCAGTATTTTAACAATGAATACCCCCTCTACTCTATACTGGGATTCACCCAGGCGGCCATCAGAGTAGTCCCAGGTATACACAACAAGTCCAGTGCACCATATGCACAGATGGCTTTTATGGCGTGCTTCTTCACTCACATGAGACACATTACTACTTTTAAATGTCTTTTTCACACATATAACCAACAAGAAAGCCTGTGTTAGGTTATAAAGGTATCCTGTGCTCATGTAACCTGATGCCCTTTTTTAGCTGAGGCGACCAAACCTGTGGAGAAAATCCACTTGGAGGTTAACGGCAACCCCACCAGTCATCCAATGACCATCCGCCATCTGTATGAGACTATGAGGAGGATTTCCAAGGTATTTGAAGACTTCTGTAATGTTACATCTTCATCACCTCTTCTCGTCTTTTATCACTTAAAATTTTCCCGTTCCCATGTTGTGTTTACAGGAAAGATCCCAGGAGCAATCAAATTCCGCATCAAATGAACGAGAAACCCGTAACAGCCAAGAAATCATGATGGATGTACGTTAAATAGGCCAAATGCAGAGTACAGTAATGTGACATGCACTAAAAATAGTATATACGTAACAGATATGTATATATTGATTTTGCAAAAAACACTCTCAGCTCTATTTCATCCATCTACATATATTCACATTCACTTTGGTATTATTATAAATTTAAGATATAAGATGATTAATATGAAGTAAGTAAAGGCTTGTTTTCTGTCTCATATCTTAGGCCACAGCACCTCAACCTGTGGTCAGCATCAAAGCCATTGCCATGAGTGGTAACCAGAACCTTGAGGGTTTCGATGTAACCCTGTACAACCCATCTGAGGGAGACACTCTGAAGGCCCAAATGATTGTGTCCCATGTCGGAGACGCTGCTAACTGGAAGATGTGTGTCGACGCCTCTGCACAGTCTCCTGCGCAATCGTCTGCTAATTTAAAGGTAGAAAAGCTATGAAAGCAAGTTTTTCTTAGTGATTTATGTTTAATTTGATGTGCAAATTGCAAGGACTTCACATCATATCATGGTCACAATCATTGTCTCATTAACTGAGGTTTGGCATGTCCACAGCCTCCTCAAATCACTGGGGGAAATATTCCTTAGCAACATAATGTTCCCATATTTCTGATCTCTAGACAATAGTGATCAGTGTGTTTTGAGAAAAAAGTAGTTAGCAAGCAATGGCATGCTACTTGGAAAAGTTTTAAAGAGTAATATTACAATAGTTTGGCATTAAAAAGTAGCAGACCTTTAAGCTGCCGAACATATAAAAATCTTGGAGTAGATAATGATGTCCTTATTTTTTAATAACATACTTTTCCTTCTTTTTAAATGTGTCATATTTTAAAAAGAAAGCGCCGAAGCCATGTGTTTGTTTGTGGAGTGGTGCTTCGACATTGATCCGACTGTTTGTTCTAGGCAAAGATTAGTTGGGGAGCTCAATGTAAGCCCTATGAAATATCAGTGACGGCTGCTGCTGCACAGTCCTCTGCTTCCAGGCCCACACTTGAAGCCAAAGTACAGTGGGCCAATGTGCCAGAAGAGATGGCGAATTACTGCTCCAGGTGAGCCTCCAGTTTCTATTAAATGTCCAGCTTCTACCAAGGAATAAAAGCTGTGAGAGGTTAAATGGTTATCATGAGGAGAGAAGACTTAAAATTCTTATCACCTTCTCAACCAACTTCCTTGAAATGTTTTTTGTGTTAATGGATTTTATCCATTCCAGTATGGAAAGATACATCCCAGGCATGGCTTTGCTTTCCGGCTTCAACCAGACATGGGAGAGCAATGCCAACCAGGAGGTTTCTGCATCAATTGTATCTGCCTCATCCGACAGCATTGATATAACCATCAAACTTCCAAAGGTTTTACAGGAAATATTAACTACTTACAATTTATATATATATGGATCCTTACACTTGATATACCGTAGCTAATCATTTTCACTGATGTGTCCTTTCTTCTGTTTCGTCAAAAGTATACAGTCTTTCGTCAGGCTGTTCCACTTCCATTTTCATCTACCAGTTTTCGTGAGGAAAATGCAGAAAGAAACGGACAAGCCTAAAAATGTGTAAGCACACGAAACATGTCTGATTAGGAAAACTGAAGGTTCACTGTAATCGGCTGAGTCGTTTTATGTTAAGCCTTGTGTGTTAGCATTGATCTCTGTGTGTGTGGCAGTTGATTAATTTTAGTAAAAAGAACAAATGAGGAGCTGTGCCATTTTTGCTTACTTTCTAAAATCTGCTTTCTGTTGCAGAAGGACATCAGAGCACAGATGGGAGCCAGATGCCTCGTCTCACAGTGATAACAGCGCGACCAAAAGCTCACCACAGTGATGAAACTGAGGAGCATGAAAAATGTATCAGCAATCTGTTAGATGTCACCAGTTTGGAAATAACCTGTAAAGGTCCTGATTTATTCATTCGAATGCATGTTATTATTTGAACACCATCAACTGAACTGTGTGAATTCGTGCCTACGAGTATGCCCACTGTGCTTGAGTTACACTTTGTTTTTTCTGATTCTGCTACAATAAATGTTTGTGCATTCAGCAATGTCTCGAATCTTTTTTCTATTTCTATTCTATTTCTACATTTAAGTGGCTAAACTGTAGTTACACAGTAGCTGGAGCTCCTCTGGCTCTTTATTAAATATAATTTGCAATATAACCAAATATCTCGCACATGCCATCGCAGTAACGGAGGCATAATCCACGCTTATTGAGATGGCTTTCGGCTAAGTAAGAGTGCGATCAGCAGTACTGATGAAATCCCTGGAAATCTTCTCTTTTAAATTAACTTATAGTTAGAGTCTTAACCATATTTGATGGCAGCTGTGCAGCCTCTCTGGCTTTGTTTGAAAAAGCAACTTGAAACGCATTATATAAGAAATTATGCTCATCATTATTTCTTATATAATAAGCACTGCATCAGTAAGGCCTCCTGCATCGTGCTTGACCCCTCGCACCCCTCACATGGACTTTTCTCCCTCCTCCCATCCAGCAGACGCTATCACAGCATTGGGGCCCGATCCTCCAGACTGTGAGACAGCTTTTTCCCGCAAGCCATCAGACTCCTGAACTGACTACCGGCTCCCCCACTCCCCCCCACCACACACACTCACACAAACCCACTCCACATACCACTGCCTTTGTAAATACAGATGCTGCTCTATTGGCAATCCTAATCTCTGGAATCCTGCTCATGTTGGTCACTTTATTTCACTCTATTTCACTTCAAATCACTCATACTGTAAACTGTAAAGTCATTTTAAACCACTTCAAGGTCACTTTAAATCTCAATTGTAAATTGTAAGTTTTAGACTGTTATTAACCCTTTTTACCTCAAAGTGTATATTTACTCCCCTTACCTCAGTCTTAAAGTGTGCTTTTTTTATTCTTACTCTTCCTATATTTCTTGTTGTTCTTTTGCACTGAATGGAACAGGAGCCTCGTCGTCTCGTCTCTCTATATACTGTACTGTATATAGCAGAGTTGACAATAAAGTTTACTTTGACTTTGAATAATAGAAGATCATGTGAAGAAAGCAGAAACCCTAACAAAATTAGCTGGTATGTAAGGTCCACATCATGTTGGACTCTGTCTTTTGACTTCTTTCTGTCACAGGATGCTGGAAACGTCGCTCAGCACACAAACTGTCTGCTTTACATCCATGATGAACACCACATCCTAAAGGTGTTCTATTGGATTGATATCTGGTGACATTAGAGGGCATTTAAAGAAGCCAGACTGAGTTGATATGAGCTTTGGGACATGAAGCAGCTTCCGTTTCTTAGCCTACAGGAGTGGTACCCAGTGTGGTCTTCTGCTGCTGAACCCCAGCTGCTTCATATGCTGTGAATTCAGAGATGCTCTTCTGCATACCTTGGTTGGAACAAGTTGTTAGTTGAGTGACTGTTGCCGTCCTATCAGCTCAAAGCTGTCTGGCCATCCTAAATTGCTGCTCACTGAACATTTTTTCATTTTGAAACTCTTCTCTGTAAACCTTAGAGATGGTTGTGTGGGAAAATCCCAGTAGATCAGGAGTTTCTGAAATACTCAGACCAGCCCATGTGGCACCAACCACCATGCCATGCTGAAAGTAACTTAAGGCACCTTTCTTTCTCATTCGGATGCTCGGTTTGCACTTCAGCAGGTTGTCTTGACCATGTCTACATGCCTAAATACGCTGAGCTGCTGCCATATGATTGGCTGATTAGATATTTGATTAGATAGAAATCAAAGCTGGCTGTGGCTGCATCCTGTTTTTCATAGCACTAAATGCTATGGGCGAGTTTTTGGAGTCAGTAAACCGGATTATAAATGCAAATTTTGGGACTTTCTGCTGGAAGAGAAAGATATTTGCAAGGTCTGTATGATCTGCTCTGTTTGTTTGGTAAACTGACCCAAGAGGAGTGTTTGCACATGTCAGTACACAACAGCACCGTGAATGCCCTTAAAGTTCACCTCCCCAGTCACGTAGAACACTCGGTGCCATTTTGGAAAAACAAATATTTAGATGGCTCCACTATTTAATATTAACATATTTTTGTAGATTTTTTATAAGTGTGTGGATATGGAGATATGGCTCTGTGAATAGATGAAACCGTCTGATCCGTCCCAAATTTTGAATCTGAGTTTTGACAAATGGGATGTGTAAGTAGCCAAAAATCATGATTGCCTCCTAACAAAGGACTGGTTGTCCTAACTACTCCTGGCTCCAGTTCTCCCGCTTACACTAATTTAGCCAGATGGTGCTGAATTGCAGAGAAAAGACACTGCCATCAAAAGCAGAGCAGAATGAACACAATCATAATGCCACCATTATGTCCTATTTACATCTCTAATATCCTGCAGGCTTTCAAGAGTTGGTTGACAAGATGATTGCAAATTTGTTGTCCCTTTGTCAAGATCCACATCACCTCCTGTTATTTAGGGGATCAGAACAACCTAACCTTGTGCTGACATGACTTCACCAGATCAGGTAGGAGCGAATGACTGATCTGGTCATTTGGAGGAGGAGGGATTGGCCATCACCTCCTTTTTACTGCCACTCACTCTGTAATTGTGGCATGCCTCATTACACAGACTATACCAGCCCGACTAAAAGCCATCTGAGGGTAGCTGATAATAAAACCATGGCCACAGACATTTTTGCTGTTTTTTGGCTCTTTTATGCATAATGTGGAGGATTGCTGCAGGCACAAGAGGTCAATGCAGCTTTTGTTATAAAATCTGAGAGGCAACCTCTTATCAACTAGATTAAATAAATTAAATAGAATATGAATTATTTGGGTTGGACAGAGTTTAGAAAGCCTCTTCACGGTGTTTTAAAAGAAGAAAACGAAATCATGTTTCCAGCACAACAACAGGTTACATGAACATGTGGTGTGTGCTTGAGTGTGAGCACTAGAGGACAGTGTTTACTAAATATAAAAATATGCCTGGCACAGTGCTGACATCCTGGCACCAGTATTTGTTTAGCTCACAGAGAAGGCTATGCAGTGGATGTTGACATTTTGAGGATAGATAAACATAATGTGTTGGCACATTAAAGTGCTCCAGCAGCTCCGGATTTTAAATAGAGGAAACATTTAAACATTCCTAAAAACAGAAATAACATTTTTTTTTGTTTTTACATTTGACCGTTAACTCTTTGCATGCTGAAATCAAACTGTGCCAACCGCTTGCATCTAAAGTTGTAACAAGCAGATAATTATGGCTTATTTTCAGGAGATTTGCAAATTTCCTTACTAACCTGAGCACAGCTGAGAGGAGAGCGCTGTGATATGTGTGACACCGTAGCTGATACAGATTTCTTATTAGCAAGAGGAGCCGGTTTAGTCTCAAGTGAAGAAGAGAATTAGCGAATGATTGATCAGGTAATTTGGAGGAGAACATAAAGTGGATTGGTTTTTGAAGAGCTCCGCATGAGCACATGAAATGCCCTTCTAATTTAAGATACACAAAAGCAAGGCTTACATAAAGCGAGTGGGTGAGCGACTGGTTATATCACTGACATTATCAAGTGGGCACACCTTGTCACTTCTTGACACCTCCAGAGGGCTTAGAACCTGACATAACACCCGCGGTTATTCTTCTGTGGATC
The DNA here is from genome assembly GCF_001858045.2 of Oreochromis niloticus. Lineage (NCBI taxonomy): Eukaryota > Metazoa > Chordata > Actinopteri > Cichliformes > Cichlidae > Oreochromis > Oreochromis niloticus. The sequence continues at coordinate 36,429,563 of NC_031980.2, read as the reverse complement.
TCACATTTTAAAAAAAAAAGATAAATAATATAAATAATTTTAAAAATCACAATCTTACCAGATGAGCTTGTTGCCACGCTCTCCAACATTATTAGGAAACTGTTGTTGCTCTGCACTTGAGTAGCTGTGCCATGTTTTCAGGGGATGATTTAAAAGCAAATTTGTAGCTTCTCCCAAAAAACCCCCGCAGAGCACAGTGCCCCACTGAAAACATTAGTATTATCCCAGAAAGATCAGAATAACTGCACATGTTATGATCATATCATAATAAGTGGTGCACTGTCATGCTGTGTTATTGCTATGACTTTGAATAGCAGCACTGGTTGAAGGCTCTAAGGGACTTTTCTATAAACAGAAACTGAAGTCAGCCGATGAAAGTGAGATTTCCACGCTGAAGGCTGTTTGGTGCTCAATGTTTGTAAGAAGCACAGAGTTTCTATTTCCACTGAATGACTGCAGGTCACCAAGTTAGGAGTCTTCTTAATGCTAATAAAGGATGTACTGTCATTTTAAAGACTACAAAGGTATAGTTTTACGATAGATTTTTCAATTTGAGATCACACAACAGTCAGTATCAGTATTTGTATGCTGTATCAGTATATTTTTATTCGAATCAATTCAATTTTATTTATACGGTGAAAAGAGTGCTTTATATTGAAAGGTAAAGACCCTACAATAATACAAGGAAAACAGAAAACCCCAACAATCATATGACCCCCTATGAGCAAGCACTTTGGCGACAGTGGGAAGGAAAAACTCTCTTTTAACAGGAAGAAACCTCCGACAGAACCAGGCTCAGGGAGGGGCGGGGCCATCTGCTGTGACCGGTTGGGGTGAGAGAAGAAAGACAGGATTAATATAGATAAGAGATTAATACTAACTAGTAAGTACATGCAGAGAGGTTTTCAGAGAGATTTTATTTTTGTAGCTTCTATTTGTGCGTAAAAGAGCAAAAAAAGGTAAAAGATATAAAAGTATGTTTGTTTATTCATTTTATCTCATATATACTGTATATTGAACAAAGTCTACATTGTGCGTTACGTTCAAAGAGAGTTGTTCTGATAGAGCTGCCGTTTTGTTTGTAGTTAATTAATGCAAGAAGTTTACTGTTACGGGTATAATTAGGTTTGTTTCTCAGTGTCAGTTTAGTGACCACTGTGGTTTCCTTGGAGTTGTGAGAGCTGCAGCAAGTGCAGTGTTTCTGAACCTTTTAAGAGCTGGTATAGAAGTCCGACCTCTGTGATACTGAACAGGACAAGTTTCAGACTTTGATTTCCTATATTTACCATATTGGAACGTTTCATAACATCCCGCATTTGGGATTGTGTCCGGAAGCTCTGCCAAATCAAACTGCCTGTTGTTGCGACCCCTTGTGAATAAAGGAGCAGCCACAAAGAGCTTACTTCTACTGTACTAGTTCTTAATAAATTGGTATAGCAAACTTTAATGCTGTTGTAAGCAGACATAGTTGTTATGTGGTGTATTTGTTAACAACTTAACAAAGCTAATGCATACTATTAGTTAATGAACACTCAAAGGGACCTATTATGTTCATTTCTAGCTTCATATTTTCATTCTTTGAGTCTACTGGAGCATTGCATGATTCAAAATAATCCTTATTTAATTTAAACTAGGCCAGTAAGAGATAATGAATGGTGGAGGGCATAACACAGGCAGCAGAAAGTGGATGTTATCCACTTGTGGGGATGATGATGATGCCCGAACGCTAGAATTTTCCACTGATGAAAGCGAAGCAAACACTCAGCTGGCATCTGAATTCCAAATCTTGTAAACCTTTAAAAGCGTCTTATAGAAATCTTGGTATATTTGCTACATTAGTTGGTATTAGTCATCCTATGAACATGCATTTATTAAAAATGTCAAATAGAAACAGAGGGTGAGCATTGTTTTTTAACTCAGTTGTATTTCTGGAGCGATAGCTCTCTCAGACTGTCTGAAGGTCCTTCAGAGTTTTTCTCTGGTAAAAACGTCATCTCTGCATCTCTTGGCATGATGTGCAGTGTCCTCAAAAAAATGAGGAAACTGGTAAAGTGGAGGACAAAAGAAGAGGTGGCAGGCCTGAAAAACTATCTATTGCAGATAGCTGAAAGGCATGTCCACTTAAGATCTGACAGAGGACCTGACGGTTGCGTCTGGCCTTTGGTTGATCCATCTACTGTTCACCTACTCATCAGAAATGGTCCCAGTGGAAGGGTGGCTGTCGAGAGGCCCATCTCAAGTCAGGGAAACAGGGAGTACAGACAGAAGAACTGGATGAAAAATAAGTGGGAGCAGCTCTAATGGAGTCATCCAAATTTGAAACTTCTGGCTCAAATTGGTATCAGTATGTGAGTGTCTGTATGGTCATGGTTTGGGGCTGAATTTCGGCTAGTGGTGTTGGGTTTTTGTCGAAGCGTCTGATATTATAAAGACAGAAAAGTACTACCAGACTTTACAACAGACTCTGCAATCACCGTGCAACACAGATGGCGTTGTACAGAGGATCAAAAAAGCCAGCCAACATCCAAAGAAGATCTTTGAGTTTTGAGATCTTTGAGAACTATTCTTAAAGAAATGACCAGAAAATGAGAGTTCAGGCTGTGTTGGAGAGTAAAGATGGCCACACCAAATACTGACTTTTGTCAACAGCATACCTACTCACATATTGCAACTCCACGTATGTTTGCACACGTGTCAATAAATCGCTGTATCTATCTCCCATTTTCCTGGCAAAATATAAAGAAGCAGGGTAGCTTGAGTTTTTGCACAGTTCTCTATGTAGAGCATTTCTGTTCAATATATTTCCACTATTTCCTTTTGTAAGAGTTTTCCTCTACATGAAGAGTTTCCGCGCTTGTTTCAGCCTGTGTTGTAAAATTCAATACTATGTGTGTGTGTTATTGTGTGATGTCTTCCAAATCCCATCTAGTACCAAACACAAAGGCAATTTTACCGAGGCAGCTTTAGCTTCCGTAATAGTTTAGGATTATCCTCAGCTATCCAAAAAGTAGATCACACATCCATAAACCCACTGGTAGCTCCGAGCTGCTGCATGGATTCTTCCAACCCTCTTGAATGAGACTGCTGTAACCCAAATCCTATCAATAAGGAGTGTTCCCACCGTAGAGGTATTGGTGAGGCGTCAAAATCTCTGACAAAGTAAAAAAAAGCTACGTGAGCGCTCATCTGACTGCAGATCATTGGCTGCACGGTTACCTCAGTGTTAGCAATTTTGCATGCACGGTTACACGGCTGATGTAAATTTTAGTACGACTTAGAAAAACAAAACTACTATACAGCAGTTATAATAAATGTTTTTATATTACTAAGACTGTGTGACTAATTGTAAGTGAGACGAGCTGTTTTTAGGGATGCAAATTATCACCTGCAGAGCTTTACAAAATCTTTCAGCTCATTTTTTGGTTCTCTGGTTCGCAGTCTATTTTGATTCAGTCTCACCACTCTCATCAACCTTGTTTCAAGCAACAGCGGGCAGCTGTTTTAAAAGGAAATCACTCTACAAAAAAAAAAAAAATACCTGCTTTCAGATATTTCTCTCGAGCTAGTGGAGGAAAAAAGAACTATAGACTTACATTGAACAAGGGGACAGAAACATGACTCCAAATTCACGCCAGTGGGAATTTATAAATATTTCAAAACTGATTCATGAATTAGGTAGCTTTGATTTAACGTACCGCAGGGCAGCTGCGGCTCAGGAGGTAGAGCAGGTCATCTGCCAATCAGAAGGTCAGTGTTTCGGTCTCTGGCTCCTCCAGACCTGAAGCTTGAGACTTAACCCCAAATTGCCCCCAGTGAATCTATCATCATGTGAGACTGCAACAGATAAAAATGAATTAAAAGGAATTAAATGCATAGAATAAAAAACAGTTTGAAAGGGCGAGGGTGACTTGTAGTATCAAAGCACCCTAAGTGCTCAATAAGAGTAAAACATGAGAGAGAGAGAGAGATTTACATGGTATTGATGATAAGGCATGACATTCAGAACATCCTGAAGTGAAATCTATGGGAGAATTCTGCAACAACAACGAGGTAGAAGGTCCTCGTTTTGGAGGAAAGTCAGCAAAGCTTTTAAGTTGTTTTTGTCAGATTTGTCTTTTTGTTTGTTTCGAAAGTCCTGCTGACTATTTATCACTTCAGAAAAAGCACTGGAGACGTTTCAAGATGGAAACATTTGCAAATGTTGACAAATTGGCTTCATTCTTCATTCAAGAGATTTCTCAGATGTGCCTCCCTGGTTATCATCCTGTGGCGTGTAACGTTAATTTGGTAGGTAAAGCTAATCTTTTGACCTCAGGTCCATTGTAACTTGTCTTCAGACACATCAGAGCTCTAAATGCTTCGTGCCACGTGCTCTTTACTGTTGTGGCATAATCCTATTGTCTGCAGATGGAGATGATGCTTTGGGCATTCAGTTCTATAGGATTTAATGTAATTCACTTCCTCCAGTAACAATTTAACTGTGTATGTGTTTGTATTTTTATTTATTTATTTTTTGCTAAAGAAGTCACCTAAATAGTCAGCCACCAGGCGGGGGCACTGTTGCGCTTAGCAGCGCCGCAAGAAGCCCCCTGCTTGTGGAGCTTTATTTTCTATTTTTACTTCTTGTGAAAATTTGATGTCTTCCTGTGTAGATCAGTGCCATTCTCCTGTTCCAAACATATGACCCAGAAATTCAGATTTACACACACACACAAAAAAAGTGACAGAGAGTGATCAAATTTAAATGCACAAACACACAGAGGCAGCCAAGCACCCCTTACACAGCATCCCTGAGTGTACCATATAATATAAGGATTTACTGGGACTCACAGGGCAGCCTGTTGTCATGTGTTTGTTGAAGACTGCTTGGCAGATTCATACAAACACTATAACTCTTTTATAATGCAGATATGTTTCATCTAAATAAAGAAAGAAAAAGAAACAGAAAAGATGTGAAAAATCGGACGCTCTGCCAAAACAGGTAACTGAATTCCCATTTTTGTCCTGTGAAACGACGCTGCTGCGAAAGCTTTTTCCTGATAACTGCACAGCAGAATTAGTGAAACTGTTAAAAAGTAATGGCGAAGCTGCTTGGAGCATTCAGCAACTGGGAACACTGCAATTCTTCATGTGCAGTCTTACAGGCTCTGTAGCTATCGCAAAAGAAGGCCACTGATCTGAGTGCCTGTGAAGAGCGGTTGCCATGGCAACCTCACAGTTTATCAAGCTTTAGGCAGTGAAGAGAAAGAGGTCTGTCTTGCGTGCACACACACTATAGGCCTACAGTACAATACGATGGAAAACCAAGCACTTTATGACTGGTAATGAATCTGCATAGCTTGTCTTATTATTTTCAGCTCTCAACAACATGAGATTAACACGTTAACTGAAAACATGCTTCTATAAGTAATTCCATCAGTCAACTTCTATTGTGGTTAGCAAACATAAATATATGAAGCCTACATACTGAGGCGAGCAGGTGGCAAGGCGACAGGGTGATTAGAGATTAGCTGCATGACTGGAGGCTTGCCGATTTGATCCCTGCAAAGACCAGAATTTACTCAGTGTTACATCCCGATGTTTTGGCTTATTCAACCATACTGTAACAAGATACAATTAAGGATTTTTCAGTTACCCAATCAGAACCAAAATTATAAATGAAGCAGATTAGAAATTGTTTGGTACAACCCAGTGTTGTTGATATTAAGTAACACAGTTATAATAGAAATCTCAGTTTGCAGTGAAATTGAATGGATCAATTACTAGAATAATTTGATATTTTCTTGCCAAGGCTTAGATAAGAACATCTATACCGCTCTCATGCTTGTGTGTTGCGATGCGAAGCTCAGACTAGATTGGAGTCAAAGGAAAATGGCTGAATGGACTAAACATGTACACGAGTCTGCTTTATCTGTTCCTGTGTTGCAAGCATTTTCTTTGTCTGCATCTCTTCTCTCTCTCAAACACACACAACTCACCCAGTTTTGTATGTCACTGCCATTTTAAAGGCGCTTTTTTCAGATAAATGCCACTATGTAGTTTAAGTAGTTTAA